>NC_133324.1:55831336-56472101 GCF_042186555.1 Aquarana catesbeiana | reverse complement strand
AAAGACTGAATTTTTTTGTAAAGAATACAAAACCGTTTTATATTTTGTTAATAAATTTTGCAAACAGATAATTTTTCTCCTTCATTGTTGGGCACTGATGAGGCTGCACTGATGGGCACTGATAGGCTGGACTGATGGGCACTGATAGGCTGCACTGATGGGCACTGACAAGGCGACACTGATGGGCACTGATAAGGTGGCACCGATGGGCACCAATAGACGGCACTGGTGGGCACTGATGAGGTGGCACTGGTGGGCACTGAGAGGTGGCACTGATGAGTGGCACTGATGGGTGACACTGAAGGGCATTGATAGGTGGCACTGTTAGCTGGCACTGATGGGCACTGATGGGTGGCACTGATAGCTGACAGTGATGGGCACTGATGGGTGGCAGTGATGGGCACTGATCGGCACAGGTAGGTGACACTGATAGGCAGCACTGCTAGGTGGCACTGATGAGGCACTGATTGGCACCACTGGTGGGCATTGATAGGTGGCACTCGTGGGCATTGATAGGTGGCACTGATTGCTGGCATTAATGTACTGGTGGGCACTGATTGGTGGGCACTGTGGGCACTGATTCGTGGCACTGGCAGGCAGGACTGGTGGGCACATATGAGGCGGCTTCGTCTCTTCCTCTTCGGGACCGATGTCCCTTCAACAGAAGCCGGTGATTGGCATTTTTTTCTCCTCACGCTATCAGCGTAAGAAGAAAAGAAAAACAATTAATGATCCTCTGTTTACATCACGTGATCAGCTGTCATTGGCTGACAGCTGATCACGTGATAAGGGGTCGGGATCAACCCCTTACTCCGATCCGTGATCACCCAAGTCTCATTGACTTGGGTGATCACAGCGCGCGCCGCGCACACCCTTCAGGGGGACGTGGCGAGCATGCAAAGGGGAGGACGTCTATTGACGCCCTCCTGGCAAAGCAGATCCGTGCTGTAGCCGTCATAGCTCGGATCTGATGATGTTAAGTAACAAAGCTGACTTTGCATTGAAAGTGTAGCGAGGTCCCGGGTCCCCTTTGGTCTAATGAGAACCTCCAGAGTTAGGGACAGCTGACATCCTTCTATGTAGAGTGGGTTACAAGGCATGGTGGGTATAATGCAAGGTAGTTTCATGGGTGCCAGACACTTCTTGAATGTAAAGAGATTTATTTTCCCTTGAACAGAACTGTGGGAGAGAGGGTTTAGGGCCAGGACACCCTTTAGTAGTTGCAATGTGAATTAGCAGACTCCAAGACTTCTATTGGTAGACAGCCATGTAGGGAAAGGCATCCAGCCAGACACAACATCTGCATGACTAGGACCGCTGTCTCCTATGGTAACAGTCTTATAATAGTTTCTAACACAAGTTAGCAATGCTGGCAGCACTCATACCTCTATTTCCCAAAGACAACCTCTGGATATGACGCTGAGCACGTGCACTCAACTCCTTTGGTTGACCATGGTGAGGCCTGTTCTGAGTAGAACCTGTCCTGTTATACTGCTGTATGGTCTTGGCCACCGTGCTGCAGCTCAGTTTCAGGGTCTTGGCAATCTTCTTATAGCCTAGACCAAATTTATGTAGAGCAGCAATTCTTTTTTCAGATCCTCAGAGAATTCTTTGCCATGAGGTGCCATGTTGAATTTCCAGTTACCAGTATGAGAGAGTGAGAGCGATAACACCGAATTTAACACACCTGCTCCCCATTCACACCTGAGACCTTGTAACACTTATGAGTCACATGACACCGGGGAAGGAAAATGGCTAATTGTGCCCAATTTGGACATTTTCACTTAGGGGTGTACTCACTTTTGTTGCCAGCAGTTTAGACATTAATGGCTGTGTGTTGAGTTATTTTGAGGGGACAGCAAATTTACACTGTTATACAAGCTGTACACTCACTACTTTACATTGTAGCAAAGTGTCATTTCTTCAGTGTTGTCACATTAAAAGATAGAAGAAAATATTTACAAAAATGTGCGGGGTGTACTCACTTTTGTGAGATACAGTGTGTATATATATATTTATTTATTTATTTATACTGGGTATACAGCAAGTTTAAAAGCTTACAAAACAAAATTGCCCCAAAGCCATTATGGTTTCTCTATAAATACGATCTATGTACACAATAACGTAACATTTCACATTTAACTGCCATAAAATAAACATATTTAAAAATCATATTTTTGTGGTAGTGAACATAATAAACCATAAACATTACATTTCCTTTAGATGATATTTTATAAAAATTGGAGAAGTTCCAAAGCTTCCAATAAGATTTATTTTTCAAACTTGACATGCGGACAATAGAAATCCTTGTTATTCTGGCCGGTAGAGATGAGTGGATAATTAATAATCCACTATGACATCGTTTTAGCCAATCTGCTACAGCAATATTTGTCAGCTTTAAATTTACAAAGCCTGTCATATCTCTTTTTTTTTCCTATTTTCGCTTTTTTTTTTTTTTTTTTTTTTTTATAAAAAGTTTTAAACCCTTACATATACCCAGTTACAAGACCAGTTGGTGGTGGGCTCAGACTGCAGCACTAGATTATTGGTCTTCACTCTTGCAGATGAGCTTTAGAGATTTTTTTTTACTCTCTCTCTCTCTCTCTCTCTCTCTCTCTCTCTCTCTCTCTCGACCATTGTTCCAGAGGCGCATTTGTGAGGTCAGGCACTGATGTTGGACGAGAAGCCTTGGCTCACAGTCTCTGCTAGGGTTGCCACCTCATCCCTTTAAACCCGAACACATATGAATTACACAGGTTCTAAAGCTAATTTAATGCAGATAAGGCACCAAGTGAGTTTAATCAGTCACAGAACCTGTGTAATTAATATTTGTTCGGTTTTAAAGGAATGAGGTGACAACCCTAGTCTCTCTAATTCCCCCCAAAGGTGTTCTATCATGTTGAGGTCAGGACTCTATGCAGGCCAGTCAAGTTCCTCCACCCCAAACTCACTCACCCCTGTCTTTATGGACCTAACCTCACAAATGCACTTCTGGAAGAATGGTAAAACATTCCCATAGACACACTCCTAAACCTTGTGGACAGCCTTCTGCCACCTTTCTATCAGAACCAGCATTGCCTTTTCAGCAATTTAAGCTCCAGTAGCTCTTTGATTGGATCTGACTACACAGGCCAGTCTTCACTCCACACATGAATCAGTGATCCTTGGCTGCTTATGACCACTTGGACCACTTTTGGTTGATAACCACTGCAGACTGGGAACATTCCACAAAAGCTGCAGTTTTAGGGTTCTTCTGACCCAGTTGTCTAACCATTACAAGTTGATGCCTTGTCAAAGTCACTCAAATCCTTACAGTTGCCCATTTTTTCTACTTTCAACACACCAACTTTAGGGATAACATGTTCACTTGCTGCCTAATTTAGCCCAACAAATTTCAGGTGCCATTGTAACGGCAAAATCAATGTTATTACCTGTCCTTGGTCAGAATTGTATGGCTGATTGGTGTGTGTGTATACTGTATATCACATACCTGGTAAAAATTGGAATCTTGTGGAGGCCTTCCTTGCACCTCCCGCCCAACACTTCTGAAGATGGGGACAGAGAGTGTGAGGGCAAGAAGTGACAAGAGTGCCGGAGTAGCTGCCTGGTGATGTCCCTTCTTCAAGTGGGTAGAGCTGGTAGTCGCAGTCCTCAGAACAGGACCCAGAGGCAGCTTGGCACCAGAGCAGGAGACAGTAGCAGGACCAGGAGACAGGCAGCAGTCAGCAGCGAGGGACCAATTCGGCAGGCAGAGCAAGTCCAGGCCAAGGTCAGAAACAGCTGGGCAAAGCGGAACAGAATCAGCAGGCAAAGCCAAAGACAAATCCAGCAAACAGGCTGAAGCCAGAGTAATCAAATGAATAGGTAATCAGGTGAATGAACACTCCCCAACCCCACCAAAAACCTTTATTTTATTCAAATAGTTTTTTCATACAAATCTATTTCGACTGGGTCTAAAGTCTAGTCATCAAGGGTACTTCATCATGAAAAATGTTTCCAGCCAAAAACGGTGTGGTTTGACAAACCTGGGCCCCAGTGTAAGATATGAGCTAATTTCCTTGGACTTCAGTCTTTTAATGTGCTAGCTGAAACCTCTATAATTCCTCTGCAACTACCAGGCCACCCATTACCTCCTGTACCTCTAGAATTCCAAGTGCAGTATGTATCCTTAAGGTGGTTGTAAACCCTTACATATAGTTTACCCAGTGCAATGACTAGCTTTAGGTGATACACAGAGAGGCAACAAATCACAAATGAGTCAAAGGCAAGCTGAGATCGGTATTTGGGTTTCACAGAGCAAGGTCAGTAGCTAGTCGGGTCAGCAACAGAAGATCAGTCAGCAGGAACAGGAACACAGGTCACCAGAAAGCTGAAAAACATCCAGCAACTAGCTCACATCAGGCAGCTTGACGCCATTCCCGTGATTGTGCGTGTCAGAACCTGTCAGAAGTGTTTAAGAGAGAGAGAAGAGAGAGCAGAAAGAAACCACACTTGGTGCTTCGGACTGAGACAAGTACACACTATAGAAGGATATGCTCTGTCCATTATTCATCTTAGAGGTTTACAGCCATTTTGAAACAGAAAGTATGTATATGTTTTCACTTGCAGCAGTCCATTGTGTATTGGATGCTGGGAGGCGGGGGTGGGGTCATGCGACCGCCGTGATTGGCTGTCATGATGGAAGAGAAGCTCAGTTGGAACCATAAGGCCATTAACTGTTCATGCTTATAATATTGAGCAAAGGCTCAATACAGATCGGGCATTAGCATGCATGCGCAAATGTATTAGCGTGAACAAGAAAGAATGTGCATATGTGCCTGCACGCGTGTACGCACATTTAAGTACACTTATTAAAGCTGGACTATGGCATGAACAGATTGTTGAGTGGTCTTCAGCTAGTTCTTGTTTAACCTACGCCTTGACCTGCTTTATCTGCCTACCCGTGCTTGACCAGGTTTGCCCTTGACCAATCTCTGGATTTCTGCCTGCCTATTGTGACCTCGGCTTGTACCCTGACTCTGTTCCTGTCTTGTGCTTCTGTACCTTGCTGCCCTACTGTGTATCGATCATGGCCTATATCCTAACTCTGCTTCCGTCTTATGTTAGGGTGACCAGACGTGCCCGGTTTGTGGACACTTTCCCCGGACCAAGTCTGTCCCTGGTTTTGTCCCCGGATTCAGGGGCGGTGCCAGATAGGAGCTTGGGGGTGTTCAAGCACCCTCACTTTAAGCACCCCCAAAATTCACATACTAGTTTTTGTATGTGTCGCAGTGTTATTTTTATTTAATTCTACCTGTAAATCCTATACTGATGCCAGGAAGCCGGGGACTCTTTTTTTCCTGTGGAGGGATACAGCGGCTCCTACAGCATAAGCCGATGATCCTTAGCAAGACACTGCAGGCAGATTTATATACAGCCACTTTGCTGCCTTCTAAGTCAATAGGAAAGTGCTGAACCCTCCCCCTTCTCCAGCCCACCATCTTTGAGTTCTGAAATGCACAGAGGAGAGGACATGTTGGCAGCTAGATTGGAGGGAGAGGAGAGAGCACAGCTCAGCCCAGCCTGCTACACTACAGGGGATGGAATAGAACAAATAGATTCTCCAGCTCCTGGCTGCAATGAGTGAGTTTTCCCTACACTTGGTCTAAAGAGAGAGAGGAACAGCTCCTGTCAGCATGAAGAGCACATGCTCGTGTGGCATAGTGGAAGTTAATAGGGCAGCTCCAAAGAACAAGACCATCCAGGCTGTATTCTGACACCTGCAAGGCTTTTGGTAAAGCTCCTCCGTGGGGCAGACAGAGCACAGACATCCTGCATTACTTTCTGCCAGCACAAGGCTCATGGCTCTTACAGAGTCTTTGACAGAGAGAAAAGAATGCTGGATCTCTTTGTGTTCTGTCTGTCTGCATGTGCCTTCCTGAGGAGGGGGTCCTGCAGTGTTTGGAGGAAGAAAAATGTTGACTATGACCCAAAGAACACCACCCCTACAGTCAAGCATGGAGGTGGAAACATTATGCTTTGGGGCTGTTTCTCTGCTAAAGGTGCAGACCGACTTTGCTGCCAATGGATGGGGCCATGTATTGTAAAATCTTGGATTAGAACCTTCTTCCCTCAGCCAGAACACTGAAGATGGGTCATAGATGGGTCTTTCAGCATGACAATGACCCAAAACATATCATAGAGGCATCAAAGGAAGGGGCTCAAGAAGAAGCACAATAAAGTCATGGAGTGGCCTAGCCAGTCTCCGGACCTTAATCCTATACAAAATTTTTGAAGGGAGCTGAAACTTTGAGTTGCCAAGCAACAGCCAAGAAACCTTAAGTATTTAGAGAAGATCTGTAAAGAAGAATGGACCAAAATCCCTCCTGAGATGTGTGCAAACCTGGTCACCAACTACAAGAAACGTCTGACCTCTGTGCTTGCCAACAAGGGATTCTCCTTGTAGTGAGTCATGTTTTGCTTGGGGATCAAATAATTTTACTCACTGAACTGCAACTCTTTTTGTAACATTTGTATTATGTGTTTTTTCTGGATTTTTGGTTGATATTCTGTCTCTATTATTTAAAATACACCTATGAGAAAAATGATAGACCCTTCATTTCTTTGTAATTGGGCAAACTTACAAAATCTTTAGGGGATCAAATAATTACTTTCCCCACTGTACACAACACTGTGAATGGGAGAGACCAGACTTTAGCGTAGAAACAAGCAAGAGGAACTCAAAGTCTTGTTAGTAGTAAGAGCAATGAGATTTGTGGTTTGGGATAGTGAAATTGGAATGACCACAAGGGCAAGCCTATGACAACACTTGGGTCAATGAAGGAGGAAATTGTCTGCAAGAGTCTCAGTTCTGCAATCGTGGGAGCGTTACACAACTCAGTGCTGGAAAAAACAAAGAATGTGACTTCTACAAAAATGAATACAGTATATTACATTGCATCATTAGTATTTATACAGCATTTTTAAAGCACCAGCAATTTGTACAGTGCTTTACAAAATAAAGGGAGACAGTAGTTACAATACAATTCATGACAACAGGGTTAGGAGAGCCCTGCTTGTAAGAGCTTATAATTTAAAAGGCAGGTGCAAGTGATACAAAAGATACAGTAATGCCACATACACACGACCGGTCTTTCCGTCGGACCGAAGTCTGACGGTCTTTCCGGCAGAGTTCTGACGGACTTCCGCTGAAACGGACTTGCCTACACACGATCACACCAAAGTCCGTTCATTTAGAATGTGATGACATACTACGGGACTAGAAAAAGGAAGTTCAATAGCCAGTAGCCAATAGCTGCCCTTGCGTAGTTCTTGGTCCGTCGGACTAGCATACAGACGAGCCGTTTTCCCGATAGGAACTGAGTCAGTCGGAAAGATCTGAAACTTGTTCTATTTCTAGGTCCGTCGGAATTTTTGAAAAAAAAGGTCCGATTAAGCCCACACACAATCTGAATGTCCGATGGAATGGTTCCATCGGACCATTTCTGTCGGACAGTCCGGTCATGTGTACGCGGCAGGATACCTGTGTGAGGATGAGTTGCTTGAAAATTAAAATTCCAGTTGCTAGGTAGAGGCAGGATAGGCTTCCATAGAGAGATACGTTTTTGGGGATTGCCTAAAGATGGACAGAGTAATAGATAGTCAAGTAGATTGGGTTAGGAAGTTCCAGAGGAATGGGAGAGGCTCTAGATAAGTTCTGACAGTGAGCATGGGAAGAGGATGGTTTGGTTGGTATATTGAGACGAGGTTGGTGATGTAGCTCGGGGCAGAGTTGTGGATGGATTTGTATGTTATTGTTAATATTTAGATTTTTTTATGTAGCACATCCCCTTAGGAGCAGCTGGTAAAAAGGGATTCTCCACCCCGCACAGCCAGGCACAGCAAATTTACACAGGCTCACTTAAGACAGGAAACAGTCCAGCAACTTTGTTTTTGTGTTTTATATAGGGGTTAATAAACTTGGATGGGGATAGGTGTATTATGGGATGCCCACTTGACTTGAACAAATTCTCTTCAGGGACACTTCAACTATATACACTCCTTCCTCCTGCACAATCCTGCTTGCAGATCCACTGCGGTGTCACCCAAGGAAAAGGCCCTTTACAAGCAGGGAATGCAGGCCCCACAAGTACTTTCATTGCACTTCCTCTTGTGGTCACTGGTCCCAGCACCACCTCTTCAGACTCTGCCAGCCCACCTGGCTGCAGCAGCCCCTTTCACTAGCCCTCCTAGCTACATCCCACAGTCTTCCCAGACTGACACTCACCAGCCCACCCAGCTGACTTCTCCTGGATACCTCCTGGACATGCTCGCTGGCTCCTGCTGTCCTCACTCTTGCTTCCGTGCATCTGGACAGACTCCTCCATATGTCTTGAGAGGATCCCTCCAGCACCCGAGCCCCAGGCCCAAGGTCACCCCACCCAGACTAGGGGGCTACCCTCAAGGGCTGCCGACAGCCTCCTCAGCACTCCATCTCCAGCTTTCAGCCAAACTTCACTGCTCCTGCTGGCCTGACCCTGAGTATTTAAGAGGGCCTACCCCCTGCCAGCCCATTTGCTGGGGATTGGTTGGGGCCCTCCTCAGTACTCCAGGCAGCTCCTCCTAACCTCCCTCCCATTCTTCTGAAAGTGTCTTCAAGGTTTGAGCTGGTAGGGGGAGGTACCAGGGGTGCTGCCTGATGAGTCATCCAGCCTCCCTGAGTCACTCACTCTGACCCAGATTCAATCCAGCTCTTAGCCAGGCCAAATTTACCTACACTATCAAAAAACTATTTACACTAGCACTCTACACTAGAGGGTGCTACACTTATGTTGTATGCTGGGAAGCCAGTGGAGAGTGGTAGACACAGAGCGGTTGGTAATGAGGATGAGTTTGACCACCAGTGTAAGGAGCATTCTTATAAATGACCACCAATGTAATGGAACCCTTCTCCCAAAAAACACCAGTGTAGGAGGAGCCTTCTCTCAATGACTACCAATGTAGGGAGCATTCTTGTCAAAGGGCCATTCTCACACCACCACCAGTAAGGAGGATGTGTCTTGCATAATAGACTGAAGGAGCGATAGCCTGTGTAAAGGTAGGCCAATGAGGAGGGAGTTGCAATAGTCAAGGAGAGAGATAACAAGGTAGTGAATTATTACCTTGGTGATGTTGTTGCTTAAAGTGGTTGTATAGGCTGAAGGTTTTTTACCTTCATGTAGTCTATGCAACCTTCACTGTGCAGCTCCCACCTCAGCCCCCTAATACTTACCTAAGCCTGATCTCGATCCAGTGATGTGCACGAGACCCGAGGCTCTCCCGGGTCTCTCCCTCCTGATTGGCTGAGATGCCAATGGCTCCTGCTGCTGTCAGTCACAGCCAGTGAGGCGGAAGCGGGGAGCGGGGCTGAGCCGCATGCTCTGTGTCTTATGGATGCAGTGAGCCGGCTTGGGAGCCAGCATGCACAAGTTCTTGCTATGGTTGCACAAGGGGGAGGGGCCCAGAGCGCCAGCAGGGGACATGAGAAGAGGAGGATTGGGTATTTTCTGTGCAAAACCACTGCACAGAGCAGATAAGTATGACATGTTTGTTATTTTTTTTTAAATTTCCTTTACAATCACTTTAAGAAGGGGCAATTTTTTTTGAAAAGTGAGGGAGGTTAAGATAGCAAGATTTGGACAATAATTGGATGTGGGACTGCATGCAGCTATCTGCAGGATAGGATGTAAGAAGAAATCTCTTCAAGGGGGTAACATGAACCCCCCCTCCCCCTTCCTCACTCTACTACTATTTCCTGGTCTGGTGATCCTACAGGATGTGAGGGGAAATCTTCCCAATAGATAAATGTACATATTTGACACCACAGCACGGATCTTTAGAGGAGCATTCTTCTCAATGGGGCCATTCTTTCACTGACCACCAGTGTAAGGAGCATTCTTATTAAGGACTGCCAGTGTAATGAGGCCCTACTCCCACTGAACACCAGTGTAAGAGGACCCTTCACCCAATGACCACCAATATAGGGAGCATTCTTCTCAATAGGTCATTCTCTCACTGACCACCAGTGAAACGAACATTCTTCTCAATGACCACCAATGTAGCATGGTGGACAGCATTCTTCTCAATAGGCCACTGTCCACCAATGTTAGAAACATTCGTTCAATGGGGCCATTCTTAAGCCTCGTACACACGGAATTTCCGTCAAAAAAAGTGTGATGGGAGCTTTTGGTCGGATATTCCGACCGTGTGTATGCTCCATCCAACTTTTTCTGTCTGAATTTCCGCCAGCAAAGATTGAGAGCTGGTTCTCTATTTTTCCGACGGAAAAAGTTCTTGACAGAAATTCCGTTCGCCTGTGTGTAATTCTGACGCGCAAAAAAACATGCATGCTCGGAAACAATTCGACATATGCTCAGAAGCATTGAACTTCATTTTCTCGGCTCGTCGTAGTGTTGTACGTCACCGCGTTCTTGATGGTTGAAAGTTCAGAGAACTTTTGTGTGACCGTGTGTATGCAAGCCAAGCTTGAGTGGAATTCCGTCGGAAAAACCATCCAAGTTTTTTCAGACGGAAATTCCGCTCATGTGTACAGGGCATAAGGCTTATTCTTCTCAATAAACACCAGTGTAAGGAACATTCTTTTCGATGACCACCAACATAAGGAACATTCTTCATTTCAATAACTTTTATTAAGGATTTTCAGAGTACAGTTAAATTCTTTAAAAGAAACAAAGAAAGGAATAGCACGTTCCATCATCCATTGTTAGCATTGTCATATAATAAAATACAACCGGAGACGTCAAGGTTTGCACAATAATGGAGAAATACAGTTTGCTTTTGGCAAAATAAGCATATTCATACTACAATAGTTTAAATATACAAAAGTGAAGGCCTTCTCAACTATGGAAGGAAAGAAGTTTAACCTGTGAAGTGGCATTACTGAGAAGTATTAGTGACTTTTCGCGTATCTGAGTTCATACCATTGTACCCAAGACTGCCATGCTATTGCAAATTGCAAATTGTTTGTATGCGCCCTTGCTTGAGGCCATCATTAGTTAATTTGTGTAGTGGGTTTGTACCAAATCAACAGTTTCAGTGAAAATTCTTCTCAATGACCATCAATGCAAAGAGCTTTTTTTCTCAATGACTATCAGCTCAAGGGATATTCTTTTCAATGACCATCAGTGTAAGGAACATTCTTGTCACTATCAGTGTAAGAAGCATTGTTCTCAAGCCCACCAGTTTAATGCCCCGTACACACGGTCGGACATTGATCGGACATTCCGACAACAAAATCCTAGGATTTTTTCCGACGGATGTTGGCTCAAACTTGTCTTGCATACACACGGTCACACAAAGTTGTCGGAAAATCCGATCGTTCTGAACGCTGTGACATAAAACACGTACGTCGGGACTATAAATGGGGCAGTGGCCAATAGCTTTCATCTCTTTATTTATTCTGGAACTTTGTCCGTCGGATTTGTGTACACACCATCGGAATTTCCGACAATGGATTTTGTTGTCGGAAAATTTTATATCCTGCTCTCAAACTTTGTGTGTTGGAAAATCCGATGGAAAATGTGTGATGGAGCCTACACACGGTCGGAATTTCCGACAACAAGGTCCTATCACACATTTACCGTCGGAAAATCCGACCGTGTGTACGGGGCATATAGGGACCCTTCTTCCATTGGCCATCTAAGGGGACTCTTCTCAGCTGACCACCAATGTAAACAAGCATTTTACTGGCCAGCCGTGTAAGGGGGTACTTTAGTGGCCCCCTAATTGTAAGAGAACATTACTATTTTCACTGCCCACGTTTCCTTTCTGGCCTTTATCATTGTTTATTTAATTTTTATTATATATATATAGATATATATATATAGATATATCTATATATATATATCTATATATATATAGATATATATATATAGATTTATCTATATATATATCAAGTAGTTATTTTTATTAAAAAGAGTTTATTAAGTATTAATGAAAACAAACGACCAAGAATATAGTCGAATATTAAAGTAGAGACTATAGGCAAAACTTTTCCATTTTGGTTACAGTAAGGGAGGGTTATAACCCCTGTAAGGTTTTTTTTGCCATCTTTATCCCATTGGAGAGATTTCCCTTCACTTCCTGTCCCTTAGCCAAAACAGGAAGTGAAATAAAAACCCTGCAAATTAAGGGAATCCCTTGGGGCCCCCAGGTCACCAAAACTAGTGTCCCCATTGGAAAATTTCCCCTCTATTACTTTTCTGGGGGCAACCCAAAATTTTGGATTTTCTTTTACTTTCACTATCAATGGAAATGGTAAATAGGACAAATAGAGAGGGTGAATCTCCCTAACAGGGGGCACAGTCAGCAATAAAAACTGGTGTTCTAATCCCTCTCCACTCTATCCAACACTAAAACAGGAACGTTTTGCCTTTAGTTATATTATAACAATTGTTCGTCTTTTGACTTTTCCAGTTTAAAAAAATTGAGGAGGAGACACCCTACCATCGGGTATGAATTGGTTGTGTTCCTGGAACCAGGGCTGACAAAGCAAGTATATATAGTTACATAGTTACATAGTTACATAGTAGGTGAGGTTGAAAAAAGACACAAGTCCATCAAGTCCAACCTATGTGTGTGATTATGTGTCAGTATTACATTACATATCCCTGTATATTGCGGTCATTCAGGTGATTATCTAATAGTTTCTTGAAGCTATCAATGCTCCCCGCTGAGACCACCGCCTGTGGAAGGGAATTCCACATCCTTGCCGCTCTTACAGTAAAGAACCCTCTACGTAGTTTAAGGTTAAACCTCTTTTCTTCTAATTGTAATGAGTGGCCACGAGTCTTATTAAACTCTCTTCTGCGAAAAAGTTTTATCCCTATTGAGGGGTCACCAGTACAGTATTTGTAAATTGAAATCATATCCCCTCTCAAGCGTCTCTTCTCCAGAGAGAATAAGTTCAGTGCTCGCAACCTTTCCTCATAACTAAGATCCTCCAGACCCTTTATTAGCTTTGTTGCCCTTCTTTGTACTCGCTCCATTTCCAGTACGTCCCTCCTGAGGACTGGTGCCCAGAACTGGACAGCATACTCCAGGTGCGGCCGGACCAGAGTCTTGTAGAGCGGGAGAATTATTGTTTTATCTCTGCAGTTGATCCCCCTTTTAATGCATGCCAATATTCTGTTTGCTTTATTAACAGCAGCTTGGCATTGCATGCCATTGCTGAGCCTATCATCCACTAGGACCCCCAAGTCCTTTTCCATCCTAGATTCCCCCAGAGGTTCTCCCCCCAGTGTATAGATTGCATTCATATTTTTGCCACCCAAATGCATTATTTTACATTTTTCTACATTGAACCTCATTTGCCATGTAGTCGCCCACCCCATTAATTTGTTCAGGTCTTTTTGCAAGATTTCCACATCCTGCGGAGAAGTTATTGCCCTGCTTAGCTTAGTATCGTCTGCAAATACAGAGATGGAACTGTTTATCCCATCCTCCAGGTCGTTTATGAACAAATTAAATAGGATTGGTCCCAGCACAGAACCCTGGGGGACCCCACTACCCACCCCTGACCATTCTGAGTACTCCCCATTTATCACCACCCTCTGAACACGCCCTTGTAGCCAGTTTTCAATCCATGTACTCACCCTATGGTCCATGCCAACGCACCTTATTTTGTACAGTAAACGTTTATGGGGAACTGTGTCAAATGCTTTTGCAAAATCCAGATACACCACGTCTACGGGCCTTCCTTTATCTAGATGGCAACTCACCTCCTCATAGAAGGTTAATAGATTGGTTTGGCAAGAACGATTCTTCATGAATCCATGCTGATTACTGCTAATGATATCATTCTTATTACTAAAATCTTGTATATAGTCCCTTATCATCCCCTCCAAGACTTTACATACTATTGATGTTAGGCTAACTGGTCTGTAATTCCCAGGGATGTTTTTTGGGCCCTTTTTAAATATTGGTGCTACATTGGCTTTTCTCCAATCAGCTGGTACCATTCCAGTCAATAGACTGTCTGTAAAAATTAGGAACAACGGTCTGGCAATCACCTGACTGAGTTCCCTAAGTACCCTCGGATGCAAGCCATCTGGTCCCGGTGATTTATTAATGTTAAGTTTCTCAAGTCTAATTTTAATTCCGTCCTCTGTTAACCATGTAGGTGCTTCCTGTGTTGTGTATATAAATACAGAAAAAAATTATAAATGGATAAAGCTCTTAAAGTACAACCATAGACAGCTGCTGTTGTGTCACCAAAGGAGCATAGATCGATAAAGACAACTAATGGCAAAGAACATCACAATGGTCCATGCATAGTGTGGCAAATAGCCATATACTGTACATATTTAAGAGCTGTATATGTAGTATACAAAAACCTTTCATTTTTCAGCCAAGGATGGCTGTGTGTGGCTCATATGCAAACATTTAACTTGGTTATGGGCACAATGAGATTATTGCAGCAATGAAGGAGGGGCAGAGCAATCTCCCTCAGCCATTTACCCCATAACCTAAAAATGTTTTGGGGCAACCCCCTCATTGGTACACTAACTTCTCTCTAACAATGTTAACCTGATCCTTCTAAGCTACAAATTTTGGGGGATGTGGAGATAGCCAATGTTGTACAATAGCATTCTAGAGTAGCCAAACAAGACCTCAGGTGGGTACAACTCTTCACCCAATATGCAGGGCCTGGAATCAAAGGCAATGGGTATGTGTAGTACCCTAAAAGTTACTTGAGTCACCTCTATCCAATAACAGACCAAGTTAGGGCAACACCATAGCAAGTGTTCCTGGGCCAAGACCACATTTGGGACAGTCATGTGTGTTTCTCCTGCCCCACTTGTTTGTCAGGTTGCCGATACACTCTATGCATAATAAGGGCTCATGCACACTGCAGCTCAAAGGAGCTCAAAGAAGCAGCTCCTACAGGCTTTTGAATTCTTTTGAGCTCTCATTTTTTCTGCCTAGAAACTTCCCTCTGTGTTAGCCAATTGGTCCATGCACACTATGGGTTTTTCAGGCGTTTTCAGGCATATGCTCCTACAGGCAGAAAAATCCTGCACCAAACTCACGTTTTTGAGAGGAGCTTGTGCCCCAAAGAGCTCAAAAGTGCTCAAAAGAACTCGAAGCTCCAAAATGCACAAAAACGTTTGTTCCAGCTTTTTGTTTTGTTTATACAGTGGTTAACCACCTCAATACAGGGCACTTACACCCCCTTCCTGCCCAAGCCATTTTTCAGTTTTCAGCACTGTCGCACTTTGAATGACAATTGCGCGGTCATGTTACACTGCACCTTAATTAAATTTTTATCATTTTTTTCCCCACAAATAGAGCTTTCTTTTGGTGGTATTTGATCACCTCTGTGGTTTTTATTTATTGTGCTATAAACAAAAGAAGAGGGACAATTTTGAAAAAACACAATATTTTTTACTTTTTGCTATAATAAATATCCAATTTTTTTTTTTTTAACAAATTTTTTCCTCAGTTTAGGCCGATACGTATTCTTCTACATATTTTTGTTAAAAAAAAATTGCGATAAGCGTATATTGATTGGTTTGCGCAAAAGTTATAGCGTCTACAAAATAGGGGATAGATTTATAGCATTTTTATTATTTATTTATTTTTTACTAGTAATGGCGGCGATCTGCAATTTTTATTGTGACTACGATATTGCGGCGGACACATCGGACACTTTTGACACATTTTTGGGACCATTCACATTTATACAGCGATCAATGCTATAAAATTGCATTGATTACTGTGTAAATGTGACTGGCAGGGAAGGGGTTAACACTAGGGGGCGCTCGAGGGGTTAATGTATGACCTAAGGAGGTGATTCTAACTGTGGGGGGAGGGGACTGACTGGGGGAGGTGACCGATCGCTGTCCCTATGTACAAGGGACACGCCATCGGTCTCCTCTCCTCTCTGACAGGACGTGGATCTGTGTTTACATGCACAGATCCACGCTCCTGCTCTGTTACCCGGCAATCGCGGGTGCCCGGCGGACATCGCGGCCGCCGGGCACACGCACCGGGTCCCGAGTGACGCAGCAGCACGCGCGCGCGCCCCCTAGTGGCTCGGGAGGGCGAGGACGTCATATGACGTCCTCCCAGAACAACAGAAGCCTCGTCCAGCCGTCATATGACGGTGGGCGGTGGCTTAGTGGTTAAGAAAATACTGTCTAGGAGGATTTGTGAAAAAAAAAACTCTTATGCTTGAAAAAGCTCAATATAAACGTGCACAAGAGCACAAAAAAGCACACGCTTCTTCAAGCTGAAGTAAAAACTAAAATGCCTGTAAAAGCATTTTTTTTTTTTTAGCTGCAGTGTGCATGAGCCCTAAACAATGTTGCATGCTTTTGGGATTGGGAAAGAGATGCCTGAGGAACTGTTCATTCCTAATGACATCAAGATTATTACAGTTACTTATATATCATCATCAAGTTACACAGTGCTTTACACATTCACATCAGTCCCAGGAGCCAATAAACCTACCAGCATGTCTTTGGAGTGTGGGAGGAAACTGGAGTACCAGAAGGAAACCCACTCAGGCACAGGGAGAACATATCCATTCAGGTAGTGTCATGGCTGGGACTCAAACCGACCACCCTATTGCTGCTAGGCGGAAGTGCTAACCACTTAGCCACTGTGCTGCCCGGATTCCCCTCCCAATTAGATCTACATAGTAGCAAGGCGAAAGTAGTAAATACAGACATAAGGGTTGCATAAATGTGCAAAAGCAAACCTTTTTTTTTGGATGTTTAAGTACAATATCACTTATGAGCATGCCAGGGACATACTGAAGTAGAGAATTGCGGGTTTGGGCTTCCAGGGCATGTTGGAGTTGAAGGTACCTAGTAGAATTTTTGGTGAGGGAGTTTAGCTGCTTGTCGTCCTTAGGCCATTTATAAATGTCTTGGACTTCAAGTGATTAAGACAATGGTCTTGCCCTATGGAAAAACTTTTTTCAATTCTCTTCGCACTACTATCAGCAAATCAGAAGAACCTCAATGGGGGCAGCATTGGCGCCCGTGTGTGCCTGCTTGCATATGGGCCTTTGGGAGAAAGAAGAGGTATTCACGTTGCTAATGTACCTGTACCATGTACATACGTGGTTAAGATACATCGACGATGTGTTTGTTGTGTGGAGAGTCGACATTGCTGACCTGCATAAATTTGTAGACCAGCTAACAGTAATGACTGTAATATACTCCTAACTTACACCTTTGATAGCACACAAATATCATTCCTTGATCTTTGGATTGCCATTGAGAATGGCAAACTGTGTACATGCATCTTCGGCAAGGAAACTGCAGCTAACACACTTCTAAGGGCTGATAGCCACTATCCTCCCTAACTTAAAAATAGTATCCCAGTGGGTCAATTCCTTAGGATCAAAAGGAATTGCACTAAAACAGTTGATTTAAGCAAAGAGGGAGCTGAGCTGTATGGGAGATTCCATGAATGTGGATACTCCCATAAGCATATTCGTAAGGCGAAAGGTAGAGCAGCCATCCAGAACAGAGAGAGTCTTCTCTCCCTGGACTCCAGTGCTGAAAGAAAAATGAATAGAACCAGGTCCGGTGAGATTAATAACAGCCTATGGTGTTCAATTGGATCTAGTGCTTAAAATACTTGAAAAACACTGGGGAGAACTGACCAGTAGCCCGGGGCTATCTGACATTGTGGGACCAAGTCCCAAAGATGGTAGCCCGAAGGGCCAAAAATCTGGGAGATATTCTGATACACTCTGAGTTTGTAAAGGAACCAAGCTCTAATTGGTTGTCAGAATATCTCCAAAGTAAAGGAATGTTTCTCTGCAATAAATGCCAAATTTGCCCCTTTGTGGACAGGTCTGATACTATCTTTGACACAAAGGGACAAAAATTCTATGAGATTAGAGATCTAATCAATTGCTCTACAACAAGGGTAATCTATATGCTTACAAGCCCGTGCCCTAAGATCTATCAAGGCAAACCAAAAAGACCCTTGAAAGTCAGGATAGGTGAGCACCTACGGGATATTAAAAAGGAGAAGGAATGAGATCTAGAAAAAGACCCGGAGAACCCCCTGGCAAAACATTTTGCCTTGTGTCGTGAAGGGAAGACTGAGAGTCTGAGTAAAGGGGATCTACGTTCTCAAATTACCAATAAGGAGGGGGGACTTCAACCGTATCCTACTCCAGAAGGAAAAGTGGTGGATATACAGTATCTCACAAAAGTGAGTACACCCCTCACATTTTTGTAAATATTTTATTATATCTTTTCATGTGACAACACTGAAAAAATGACACTTTGCTACAATGTAAAGTAGTGAGTGTACAGCTTGCATAACAGTGTAAATTTGCTGTCCCCTCAAAATAACTCAACACACAACCATTAATGTCTAAACCGCTTGCAACAAAAGTGAGTACACCCCTAAGTGAAAATGTCCAAATTGGGCCCAATTAGCCATTTTCCCTCCCTAGTGTCATGTGACTCGTTGGTATTACAAGGTCTCAGGTGTGAATGGGGAGCAGGTGTGTTATATTTGGTGTTATCGCTCTCACTCTCTCATACTGGTCACTGGAAGTTCAACATGGCAAATAACTCTCTGAAGATCTGTAAAAAAGAAATGTTGCTCTACATTAAGATGGCCTAGGCTATAAGAAGATTGCCAAGATCCTGAAACTGAGCTGCAGCACAGTGGCTAAGACCATACAGCCATTTAATAGGACAGATTCCACTCAGAACAGGCCTTGCCATGGTCGACCAAGGGAGTTGAGTGCACGTGCTCAGCGTCATATCCACAGGTTGTCTTTGGGAGATAGCTGTATGAGTGCTACCAGGATTGCTGCAGAGGTTGAAGGGGTGGGGGGTCAGCCTGTCTGTGCTCAGACCATACGCCGCACACTGCGTCAAATTGGTCTGCATGGCTGTCGTCCCAGAAGGATGATGCACAAGAAAGCCCACAAACAGTTTGCTGAAGACAAGCAGACTAAGGACATGGATTATTGGAATCAGGTCCTGTGGTCTGACGACACCAAGATAAAATTAAACTTATTTGGTTAGGATGGTGTCAAGCGTGTGTGGCAACAACCAGGTGAGGAGTACAAAGACAAGTGTGTCTTGCCTACAGTCAAGCATGGTGGTGGGAGTGTCATGGTCTGTGGCTGGATGAGTACTGCCGGCACTGGGGAGCTACAGTTCATTGAGGGAATCATGAATGCCAACATGTACTGTGACATACTGAAGCAGAGCATGATTCCCTCCCTTCGGAGACTGGGCACAGGGCAGTATTCCAACATGATAACGACCCCAAACACACCTCTAAGACGACCACTGCCTTGCTAAAGAAGCTGAGGGAAAGGTGATGGACTGACTGGCCAAGCATGTCTCCAGACCTAAACCCCATTCAGCATCTGTGGGGCATCCTCAAACAGAAGGTGGAGGAGCGAAAGGTCTCTAACATCCACCAGCTCTGTGAAGTCATCATAGAGGCGTGGAAGAGGACTCCAGTGGCAACCTGTGAAGCTCTGGTGAACTCCATGCCCAAGAGGGTTAAGGCAGTGCTGGGAAATAATGGTGGCCACACAAAATATTGACAATTTGGGCTCAATTTGGACATTTTCACTTAGGGGTGTACTCACTTTTGTTGCCAGCGGTTTAGACATTAATGACTGTGTTTTGAGTTATTTTGAGGGGACAGCAAATTAACACTGTTATACAAGCTGTACACTCACTACTTTACATTGAAGCAAAATGTCATTTCTTCATTCTTCGTGAAAAAATATAACAAATATTTACAAAAATGTGAGGGGTGTACTCACTTTTGTGAGATACTGTATAGGTTGAAGTCCCACGCTCCTTTGGGGCTCAATAGAGAGCTGATCCTTCAGATTTTCCTTAAACCTGAGGAATGTATTTTCTGTCATATAATTTTCCTTGCAAAATCCCTAATCTTCTATACCTCTTTCAGGAAGTGCCCAGTGGAAAACCCATTGCTGCTGCCTGAGCTGGTGCACGTCTTGCGCTTGCAAGAGCGCACGCACACAATTCTCTGCGCCAAATGGCCTATTTAAACAGGAGATGCAGACAGGACCAGTTCTGTCTGATCTGCAGCTTTCTGTGACCCCTGCTCCTGCTCCTGTTAATCTGCTCTTGTGATCAACTTCCTGAACGACCCAGCTTGCCTTTGGACTTCCCTTGCTCTCTGCTTGCACCTGACCCTGGCTCACCTCTGACCTTGATCTTGCCTGCTCCTTCGAATACCACGCTGCCCGACAGTTACCGACCCAGCCTGTGATCCGACCTGCTTGCCTTTGCACCTGCTCCAGCATCCCCTATCTGTGTGGAGATCCAGTCTGCCTGCACCTGCCTGTATCCACACCCCTCTGGACTGATCCACTATCTGCCTGTTCCTGCATCTGGGTGTGTGTCCAGATATCGGGTGTTCCAGTCTCCAGCCTGTCTGCTGTTCTGATCCTCCTGCCAGCTGGTCCTCATCCCTGCAGCATCAGGAATCTCGGAGCAGCCTTCCTAACAGCTGACCCGTCAGGCACTCATACCATTCTGCCAGGCACTCATACCATTCTGCACTCCCATGCCACCTGTTTGCCCTACCAGAGGCCGCGAGTCAGATACGCAAGGGAGGCCTTCCTCTGCACTCGGACTCAACCATCAGGTACATAGGAACGTGACAACCTCTCTCGTAAGAACATATCCTTATCCCCTTCTCTCAAGGTTAAGTATTACTATACTAGGCTGTCTTCCACTATCTGTATACCCGATTGACACTGTTGTATGTTAATATCTCATCTAGAGAAAAAATGGTTTTGAGGTTGTTTGGACTTACAAAGGCTATACATAACCAATATGTTATAAAAATATTTTATTATACAAACATCACTTTTCTCCTAAATATCTCATCTAGGTTGTATGTGTCATTTTTCAATGTATTTTCTCTTCTCAGGTACCTCCACCTACTACCATTCTTATGGCAATTTCTTTTAGGCCCGTTATTCTTTTTTTTCTCCCTGAAACCCCCCAAAAGAATATGACACTTGTGTATGAAGGTAAGGGGAAGGTGTGGATACTGACCTTACCCCTTACTAAATAAATAATACCATCTAGAAAAAGAGTCATTCCATGCAGTTCATTAGAGAGCACAAAGGACAATAGACAGAAGAGCTCTTGATTGTCCCTTTAAATTTCCCTAGGAGGGCGGCACTACCATAAAAGACTTGTTGTTATAAGGGACAGGTACTTGCTGGCCCCTCCTTGTCCAGACAAAGCTACGCTACTCCTCTAGCGAAACACGTTGACGTCACCACAGACATGTGACGTCACTCACAGTATGCCCTGCTCCAACAGGGATTAGAACGGCGTTTGCTGTGGATCACCTTGTGGACCACTCTACCTTATCAAAGAGCTGTTTGACCTAAAGTGTGACTGACATACAGCACTGGCCCAGTACTGATATTGCGGAAGTCATAGAACATCTGAACCCATCAGGATGTGGTAACGTATGGATGTACATCTTCACATGTTACTTGCTGGAACAGCTGATTTGAACTGCTTCCTTTAATGCTGCGTACACACGAGCGGACTTTTCGACCGGACTGGTCCGACGGTCTATCCAACGGACTTTCGGTGGACTTCCAATGGACTTTCCGAATAAACGGACTTGCCTACACAGGATCACACCAAAGTCCGTCGGATTCGTACATGATGACGTACAAGCGGACTAAAATAAAGAAGTTGACAGCCAGTAGCCAATAGCTGCCCTAGCGCAGGAACTGGGTCCGGCGGAGTTCCGAGGTAAAGATTTGAAACATGTTCCAAATATAAAGTCAGTCAGATTTTCGACCGAAAAAGTCCACTCACACGGTTGAATTGTCTGCCGGACTCGGTCCGTCGGACCAGTCCGGTCGCAAAGTCCGCTCGTGTGTACGCGGCATAAAAGGTTGACCAGAAGTGTGCCATATGAATGTTCACATTCTCAACCTACATCTTGCAGCGGTCCTCCTTGTACTCCAACTCACTTAGCAGCCTGCCTTGGTCATTGTATGATTGGCCATAGAAGGCTGTGCTTACTCCATTAGTGAGCGTGTCAATGAATTGAATGATTTGTACCAAGGTTGTTACTATAGCGCTTCAGGATACACAGTCTACATACTGAGGAACACCCTGCTAGTAGATTGGATATCAACTGTGTAGGAATCCATCTGAACTCCCTGTACATGACTATCTATGCCACTTAACCCTTGTTCCATTTTCATCACTTGGCCAATCATGTTCACATGATGGTCAGTCCTCTTTCTGATTTATCTATTCACAGTGACTTCATCTTGGACTGAGTGCTCTACAGAGCCCCATAGATATAGGACATCACCCTTATCCAAAGATTTAACATCCATTGGACCAGAAACTGGATCCAGTGCTCCAGTTTTTAATACCAGGATAATACTACCACCAGATGATTTCCAATCACTAATTCTGCATCAGGACTGAATCAAGTAATTGTCAATTTGCACCATAATGGTATCAGCATGGTCATCCTCATACCGATTGTCAGTAAATATTGACAAGTTTACTTACCCACCCCGAAGACACTTATCGCACGACAACCTGTATGTGAATGGTATTTGGTATCCAGACTTTTTGTTTTTGTGTAATGTTTTGTGTGTTTTTTCTGTCTTCTGTCTACTTCCACATTTTCACCTTGCAGTGTTTTAATTCCTTGATCCAGTATACTGTATGTGAAGTTGCAATGATTTTGCTGTTCGTGCTGTATATCTTTTTAACTGGTACTTTTTGAACTCGATAGATTTTGTATTTTTATAATGAGCCCTGATTATGACACTCTGCTGCCTCAGTAGCCGCTTTTTTACCCGGGTAGTCTGTACCTAGGTCTTTCCTTGTATGCTAAGCTTGGTATCAAGCATACAGCTGGCATTTGGCTGTTCAGTAAAAATGATCTGAGCAGCTCTACAGCCACCTGATTACTTACAGTTGTGAAAAGGGCCCACCTCCTACCCTTGCTGCCACTGCCTCTGCTTCCTGTGGTTGTTTCCAGGCTCTTCTTTTCCCCTTCAGAGCCCAGGACTGCGGTAAACTGTCCCAGCTGCGAGAGCAGGAGAAGTTGAAGGAACATTGGTTCACCTGATCGTCTCTATGAGTATTGAAGCTGGCAGTGACAAGCATCTCATCACTCCTTGTTTCAGTTAATTCCCTGGCTACTGTTGCCAGGCAAGCAGCTAATCAAGCACACTATCTGCTTGATTAGCTGTAGGGAAAGGCAAGGGAGACAATGGGGGTCTAATAAACCCTTAATGACTCTGTAAAGAGAACTTGCCACCTGCCCATGCTTTTCTGTAGAGGGCTTTTTAGCCGCATTGTGATAGCAATAAAATAATGAAAAAAATAAATAAATAGTGCTAAAAAAAAAATAAACTTAATAAGTAATAAAGTAAATACAAATTAAAAGAATTGAAAAATCTGCATACATTCGAATGCAAAGACCTGCATAGGGCCCACATCTATATGTTAACAACAATTGCGCCACACATGTGAGGCATTGCTGCAAACTTTAGAGTGAGAGCAATAATTCTGGGGCCATCATTTATGGTTAACTGTGAACTGATGACCTGAAAATGCTTTTAAAGCATTACCTATGTAAGATTTAGGTACCGTCATTTTTCACCATTTCACAGGAGCTCAGAATTTTGAGTCTTGACATGTTGGATATCTATTTACCAACCTTATCTTTTATATTTGACCAAAAAACTATGTATTATTATGTAGCACCCCTCTGATACCCCAAAGGCAGAAAGACACTTCCAGATGCAAGGGCAGGCTAGCATTCCACCCCCCAGGTCTGTGTCCATGGCTAAAATGGGGGATCGAGAAAGGATAGGGGCATCGGTCACTTTTGTCTTTTCAAAGTTTTATTGCAGAACAGTTAAGAAGGAGGTGAGAGTTTAGGGGTCCCGGATACCGTAGCAGATCACTTACTGACTCTCCAGATCACGACCCCATGCCGTTTTTTAAAAAACATTTTTGTATTGCCGGAAATGGTATTGTATTGCCGGAAATTTAAATGTCATCTTTTTTTTCTTTATAAATGTCAGTTTTGCTGCAGCAGGTTCTATACATGGTACAGATGCTCCACTTTGCAGGCAGACTAAGGGGACGCCCCAGGCACTATATTTAACCCGGACATTTGCCCCCCTAATATGACCAGGCCATTTTTTTGCGATACGGCACTGCATGGCTTTAACTGATAATTGCGCAGGCGTGCGACACTGTACCCAAACAAATAGAGCTTTCCCCACAAATAGAGCTTTCTTTTGGTGGTATTTGATCACCTCTGCAGTTTTTTGTTTTTTTTTGCGCTTTAAAAAAAAAAAAGAGCGACAATTTTGAAAAAAACGAACCGAACTGAGTGGTGTTCGGCCCAACTCTAATAAACAGTTGTGCAAATATCATCCGACATAAATGCAGGTGGACTTGTTTGCATAGAACTCTTTTATATGATGGATATTGGTTATCACGGAGGATAAAATGAAGCGTATAATTTTAGCAATAAAAGCGATGATTATTCTCCCGGTAAAATAGGCGATTATTATCCTAGTGCAGCGGGACTTTATAATGCTATTAACAATCTCAGATTTTTTCTTTCGTAATCAATAAATCTCTTGTTTGCTCTCACAATCTCCAGCGAGTGTAGCTAAAGGACTGTTCAACAAACAAAAAGTCACCGTGACATGATCATGTCTGCGAGATAAGGGATGTGGGCTGCTGCTGCCACTGATCACCGACAATATAAGTTAATCATTAAACCATTCTGCACAGTGAGCTGCGGAAGTTCTGATTGCAGAGGGAAGAGCGGGTCATGTGACTTGGAACAGCTGGGCCTCAGTCACCCGAGCTAAATTAAAGTGTACGTACACCCTAACCCTGTTTTGATCCCTTTTGGTCTGTTAAAGCTGAAGATTATTCTTATATTTTGCTTTCCCTGGATCCTTTTTTGCCCCAAAATATAACATTTCTGTTTTCATTACATAGCTTATTTTAAACCTAGTAATGTCATCACTCTGTGCTTCTCTATGGAATGCAGGCAGATCATGGCTGGCGGGAGGGGCCGGCAAGGTGCTATACATAGCTTCCCAAAAACATCATAGTACCCCTCTGTACCCTCAGCAGTTGTCTGGCACTCGGGAGGAGTTATGCAAATATCAAAATGCCTTGATGATATCAGTCTATAGGAGTGAGTGGCATTTTGCATGAAGACCACCCTAATGGCCACATTTGATGCTGAGCCTCCATGATTGAGCTTGAGTAGTATTTGGCTCAGTGGCAGCCCGTCCACTAGGGGCGCCCAGGCGCCGCCTCCTCTGTCTACAGCCAACCCCCTATCCGTGCGTCTGGCCTCTTTCAGGATGCCGGGTGCATGAATTACAGCGGCAAGGTGTTTTTTGAAGCACCTAATAGGCTTCAAAATAGGATGGGCTCGGGGCATTTTTATTATACTTGGCGCCATCTAGTGGCCAAATTAGATATTTTTTATTTACAATCAATTGTTTACTTTTTAATTGTCGCCCGCGCTATAGTCAAAAGGCTGCTACAGTGCGGGCTTCCTTTGCCAGGAGGGCGCACATGGACTTCCTCCTGTTCTCGCGTTGCCACAACCTAGGGGGCGCACGGGCAGCGCACTCTGTGATCGCCAAATCCTTGGGACTCAGCTAATCGCAGATCAGAGTAAAGGGCCAATCACAGTGGTTCCTTTACCACGTGATCAGCTGTCAGCCAATGACAGCTAATCATGGAAGTAAACAGAAGCCGGTAATCAGCTTTGTTTTCATCGCGCTGTCAATGTGAAGATAAGAAGAAAGCCATTCACTGATTTCTGTTAGAGGGACATCTTACTGCCCATCAGTTCTGCTAATCAGTGCCCATCAGTGCCGCCAATCAGTGCTCACCAGTGCCACCTATAAGTGTCCATCAGTGCTGCCAATCAGTGCCCATCAGTGCCTCAACATCTCTGTCACTTCTTAGTGCCGCCTAGCAGTGCCTATCAGTGCCCCCTATCAGTGCCACCTCTCTGTGCTGCCTATCAGTGCCCACCGGCCCCACCTATCAGTTCCCATCAGTGCCACCCAGTGCAGCCTCATCAGTGCCTCCCGATCAGTGCCCACCAATGCCGCGCCGCCCCATCGGTGCCCATCAGTGCCACCTATCAGTGCCCATCAGTGAAGAAGAAAAATTACCGGTTTGCTAAATTTTATAACAAAATATGAAAAAACTTTTTGTTTTCAAAATTTTTGGTCTTTTTTTGTTTGTTTAGCAAAAAATAATAAACCCCAGTGGTGATTAAATACCACCAAAAGATTGTGTGAAAAAAATGATAAAAAATGTAATTTGGGTATTGTGTGGCCTGACTGCACAATTGTCATTCAAAGAGTGACAGAGCTGAAAGCTGAAAATTGTCCTGGGCAGGAAGGGGGTATAAGTACCCAGTAAGTAAGTGGTTACACAGCACAGGATATAGTCTATTTACATTACATTTTTTTTGCCCAACTTGCACATAATGAATGCACTTCATTATAAATCAATCCCTAAGTGATGTCAGCCTGTAACAGGGAGTGCTGTTACTGGAAGGGTCTCCAGGTAAGAAATGTTGCAATAGATTCAAAAAATATATATGCAATGAGACAAGATGTGAGACATACAGAAAAATAGAGCTAGGACGCTATTCCTCTCACTGACACCAACGAAGGGACACTATTCATCCCTCTAATACCCACAATGGGGCACTATTCTTCCCATTAACACCAACACTGGGGTACTATTTCTCTCACTGATACCAACCATGGGCCACTATTTATCCCAAAGATACCAACAATGAAGTTTTATTCCTCCCACTGACACCAACAGCGGGGAACTATTCCTCCCACTGAAACCAATGATGGGGCACTATTCCTTCCACTGACACCAATGATGGGGCACTATTTCTCCCACTGACACCAATGATGGGGCACTATTCCTCCCATTGACACCAATGATGGGGCACTATTCCTTCCACTGACACCAATGATGGGGCACTATTTCTCCCACTGACACCAATGATGGGGCACTATTCCTCCCATTGACACCAATGATGGGGCACTATTCCTCCCACTGACACCAACAATGAGGCACTATTCATCCCAATGATGGGGCACTATTCCTCCCACTGACACCAATGATGGGGCACTATTTCTCCCACTGACACCAATGATGGGGCACTATTCCTCCCATTGACACCAATGATGGGGCACTATTCCTCCCACTGACACCAACAATGAGGCACTATTCATCCCAATGATGGGGCACTATTCCTCCCACTGACACCAATGATGGGGCACTATTTATCCCACTGACACCAATGATGGGGCACTGTTCCTCCCACTGAAACCAATGATGAGGCACTATTCCTCCCACTGACACCAACAATGAGGCACTATTCATCCCAATGATGGGGCACTGTTCCTCCCACTGACACCAATGATGGGACACTATTCCTCCCACTGACACCAATGATGGGGCACTATTCCTCCCACTGACACCAATGATGGGGCACTATTCCTCCCACTGACACCAATGATGGGGCACTATTCCTCCCACTGATACCAACAATGGGGCACTATTCATCCCAATGACACCAATGATGGGGCACTATTCCTCTCACTGACACCAACGAAGGGACACTATTCCTCCCCCTGATACCCACAATGGGGGCACTATTCTTCCCACTGACACCAGCAACGGGGTACTATTTCTCTCACTGATACCAACCATGGGGCACTATTTATCTCAAAGATACCAACAATGAAGTTTTATTCCTCCCACTGACACCAATGATGGGGATCTATTCCTCCCACTGACACCAATGGTGGGGCACTATTCCTCCCACTGACACCAACAATGGGGCACTATTCATCCCATTGACACCAATGATGGGGCACTATTCATCCCATTGACACCAATGATGGGGCACTATTCCTCACACTAATACCAATAATGTGGCACCATGTGTCCCTTTGTTTAAAACATTTGGAGACCCTAATCTAAACCCAAAAAATAAAAATCGCAGTTGGGGACAGGTTCCCAATCATGTCATCACTGTGATAGCCAATCGCAAAATCACAATGGGCAAAAATGTGGGCAGCCCTCCCCCCCCCCCCCCCCCCGTGTAAAGACTGGACAACACTGCAACTGCGTGCATTGCGCAAAGTTTCAGGACCTTTGTGGTGCGTCTCCTCCCTCCTCCTCCTAGGCATCCAATAAAATCGCCTCACCTTTCAGCCAATCGGACGATGGGTCTCAAGGGAAGAATCAGTGTGAGTCACATTCTACTGTCCACCGGACACGAGAGGGGGTATCATTTTTGTCATTGCAAGTGTACAACCCTCTTTGACCTCTGTGTTGAACATTAGTGGTTGGTGTTTTTTTTTTTGGGGGGGTGGCAAACAACCCCCCCCCCAGATGGCCAGCACCCTGCGCCACAGCCCCTCCGCGTGGTTGGTCAATCGGCCGGTCATCCAGCCTCGCACTTACCCCATCTAAGTCGCACCTCCAGGCGGCGGGCAGTGGCTTCAATTGCATCTCCTCCTCTTCTGCATCCACTGTGCATCTCCTCCCTTCTCCTCCTAGGCGTCCAATAGGATCGCCTGACCTTTCAGACAATCGGGTGATGGGTCTCAAGGGAAGAATCAGTGTGACAATAGCGAATATTTATTCACTATTGTCACACAACTGGGTGGGTTCGGAGGGCAGTGCTCTGTGCCCCGAACCCACCCTTTTTTGAAGCCTATTAGAGCCTCTGGCTCTAATCATGTGCTTAAAAATAAATAAAAAAACCCATTGGAATCCATGCGTCCGGTGCCCCACATGATGACTAGAGGGCCGGGTGCCTTATGGACGAGCCGAGGGCCGCTGGTGTTGAGTTAAGGAGTCAGGAACAGTAAAACCACAAATTAACTGCCTATTTTTACCACCTCCCTGACCACAAGTATAAATGAGCCATAAACTGCCATTTTTGTTGGACAGCTTGGCCCGTTACAGAAAGGGGAAAAATAACAGATCTACTGACAGGGACATTGGGTAATTAAACAATGTTATAGTTAGTACTATGTTAGGGCTCATTCACAAGGGCAGCAGGCTCTAAAGACCTCTGAAAAATGATTCATGTTGGATTGCATTTTCAGAGGTGGATTGGAGCCGGTTTACAAACATTTAGCAGGTGATACTGTCATCTCATGCACCCACGCCCATTGTTCGATGCCACAGGGCAATGTTCTATCCCAATAGGGGATTTTACAATGAACTACTGAGCTGCACCCGTATGACAACTCGACAGGGGTTTAAACCCCTATTTCAATCATTGCAATTTAACAGTCACTTGGTTGTTTTTCCATGTTTTGTTCATTGCATTTAAAGTGTATTAAATACCAAAAAAAAAAAAAAAAAGACAAAAGGAAGTGACAGCCTATTACCTAGATAGTGATAAGAAATAAAGTCCACAATGGTTCCAGTGATCAGATGTCAATCTGTGATTATTGAAAGAAATTCCAAAGTGTGATAGCAACTTCCAATGGAAGCACGTATATCGTGTCCCCACCTCCACCCGGTGATCAAACACAAGGCTTACCAGACAAAATTAATACAAAATAAGAAAAATACAAAAAAAATACAAAGACAAAAAAAATAAATAAAACATAAATAAATAAATAATTATTATTATGCAAGATTTATATAGCGCCAACAGTTTGTGCAGCACTTATAAATAATAAATAAAAAAATAAAAAAATAAAATAAATTAAAAAAATACAAAGACAAGATAAAAAAATAAAAACACAAAAAAATACGCTACAGATTTGGGCATGTAGTATAACGATATTCAATGATCCTCAATGGTGATGGGCCGTCACGACAATACCGCCGCACACCTCAGTAACCAAATGCTGCACAGTATATATGCTTAAAAATAGAAAGAGAGACCTTGCATAACTCCGTTAAGAAGGAGTTTTTTTCTAATAAAATAAATAGTAACACTCACATAACCTCCAAGTAAAAAGCGATTTTTAGTATATAATCCGCAGGTACATACAGGATAGCATGCAAGTCGCTTCCAGCACCAATGTAGTGACATCACAACAGGCTCCCCTACGCGTTTCGTCATACCTGACATCATCCGGGGCACCTTTAGAGTGTATGCAATGGCAAAACTTTTTTTTTTCCAGTTTTGAATAGAGTGGTAAAGAGTTTTTTTTGCTTACATTCGTATTTGCAAATGTATGCAACTAAACCCCTGTTTCTAACGCATACTGTTGGACGGGTCGATTCAGGTGGTCGCAGGCTGGTTGGTAAGTTGAGCTTGGAAATTTCTTAGTTTTTTTTTTATATGTGTTGCCTTTCCAATTCTCCTTGCTGGAGTGACCAGTTATAGGTGGGGGCAGTAACCACTTGTTTTTACTATGAATTATATTGGCCAGGAAACGCACTGACACCTTTGCTGCCATAGTGCTATGGAGTGGCTGTTCAGTGTGCCCCTGCACCTTTCAGGAGGGGTGGGCTCCCTCCAGGTTATCTCCCCTACACCTGTCCATGTAATGCATGTGCTTCCATTGTTGTAGACTCACAGTAATTCGCGTTTAGGTCCACAGAAAATGGGGTGCCTTGCCGGGGCTCTGTGGCTTATGCATGTATTTACAAGTGTGTGCAACTAATCCCCTGTTTTTAACACACACTGTTGGACAGGTCAATTCGGTTGGTTGCAGGTTGGTCGGTAAGTTGAATTTGGAAATTTCTTTGGTTTTTATTGGTGTCTTCGCCCCAATTGGGGGAAATCCAAAACGTAAGAGCTGTCATTAGAATAGAGGAGGTCGCTTGCTCAGCAATGGCGCCACTCACAAAACACTTTGCATTTTCTCAAATAATGCAAAGCACTCTCTGATTGGATGATCATTTTACTCACTCAGTCACTCATTTATATTTTCAGAAATCGAGTTCATCGATCACCCCCTTGTCATCCTCCCATAGGAGAAATTTACAAGTGCTCTTGGCTCCCTCAGTGTGCCCCATCCTCAGCTCCCGCGGTGGACCCTTTTATACAGCCCTTGTCCTTTGGTTTCCATGCACAGCTGACGTGAGTATTTCCAACGTTGTCAGTTTGGTCCCTTATACCTACTACTTCTTCCAATCTTTGGGTAGATATTTATTAGACTTGGCCCCTTATATACATTTGTATTTTTATAGAATGAAGCTGCATCAGCCCCTGAAGAGTCGGCACTGTCCCACGAAACGTGTCGGGCATACACAGATGCACCTACAGATGGTCTACCATGCTTTTAATGCAATATATTTTAAACCCAACATGCTATATAGTCCTATAGGGAATGCTGTCATGGAGGATATTCTTCCACACCATGTTATGTTACGTGTCAGGTGATTTATGTTACAATCATGTTTTATTGCAAAATTTGTAATCATGCATGTACTTACTGTCTTATACTTGGAAAATCACCATTGTACAAGGAACAAATAAATATATGTTTAATGATTATTCACTGTCCAATAATATGCCTCACTCAAAGTCCCAACCTCTTTTTCTATTCCAACTGCTAAATACCTTTTCTCATCAGCAGTATACAGCAGTCTTGTGACGTGTATCAGCGTCCGGTTAAAGCTTGTAGGAGGAGTTTTCATACTGCACTGGCTGTCCTATCAGGATGCAGGACCCCGAACCCTCTGTCTAAACAGTGCTGATCACATGCACTCTCCCAAAAAAAAACTCTCTAGCAATACACACCAAACTGATAATGTGCAGCCTGACTTCACTAACTCTATCTTATCCAGACAGGTTTTGGGGGCAATGAAAGAGGAGGAGGATCTGTACATACAGGATCAAACAGCCTTTTTACATAGTGCTGAGGATTAGCCCCTTAGGTTCCACAGTAAGTATAACAAGCAGGCTTTACTGCATATACAGACTGATTTTACCATTGTGGGTTTAGTAACACTTTAATGGTACAACTACTCACCGGCAAAAGGGCTGTGTGTTTTTGTCCACCTAGGTCAGGTGTAATAAATTAAAATTCAAGGAGGTCCAGTTGTTAAAATTTTCTTCCAGCCGAACTCCGAATTGCTCTCTAATATAACATAAAAGTAGGCCAATCACATCTGTAATTCAAGTAAAAGAAAATAAAACCACCTTACATAAGGTATCCCCATCAGAGTGCCCCATCAGAGTGCCCCCTTACATCTGGTGTCCTCATCAGAGTTACCCTTACATTACGTGTTCCCATTGGAGTTACCCTTACATTACGTGTTCCCATTAGAGTGCCCCCTTACATCTGGTGTCCCCATCAGAGTGCCCTTTACATCTGGTGTCCCCATCATTGTGCCCCCTTACATCTGGTGTCCCCATCAGAGTGCCCCCTTACATCTGGTGTCCCCATCAGAGTGCCCCTTTACATCTGGTGTCCCCATCAGAGTGCCCTTTACATCTGGTGTCCCCATCATTGTGTTCCCTTACATCTGGTGTCCCCATCAGAGTGCCCCCTTACATTACCTGTTCCCGTTAGAGTTACCCTTACATTACGTGTTCCCATTGGAGTTACCCTTACATTACGTGTTCCCATTAGAGTGCCCCCTTACATCTGGTGTCCCCATCAGAGTGCCCTTTACATCTGGTGTCCTCATTAGAGTTACCCTTACATTACGTGTCCCCATCAGAGTGCCCTTTACATCTGGTGTCCTCATCAGAGTTACCCTTACATTACGTGTTCCCATTAGAGTGCCCCCTTACATCTAGTGTCCCCATCATAGTGCCCCTTAAATCTAGTGTCCCCATCATAGTGCCCCCTTAAATCTAGTGTCCCCATCAGAGTGCCCCCTTACATCTGGTGTCCCCATCAGAGTGCCCCCTTACATTACGTGTTCCCGTTAGAGTTACCCTTACATTACGTGTTCCCATTGGAGTTACCCTTACATTACGTGTTCCCATTGGAGTTACCCTTACATTACGTGTTCCCATTAGAGTGCCCCCTTACATCTGGTGTCCCCATCAGAGTGCCCTTTACATCTGGTGTCCTCATTAGAGTTACCCTTACATTACGTGTCCCCATCAGAGTGCCCTTTACATCTGGTGTCCCCATCAGAGTGCCCTTTACATCTGGTGTCCTCATCAGAGTTACCCTTACATTACGTGTTCCCATTAGAGTGCCCCCTTAAATCTAGTGTCCCCATCAGAGTGCTCCCTTACATCTGGTGTCCTTATCAGTGTCCCCTTACATCAGGTGTCTCTTTCGGAGTCTCCCTATACATCAGCTGCCCTTATCAGAGTTCCCCTTACATTAGGTGTTCCCATTAGAGTGCCCCCTTATATCAGGTGTCCCCATCAGAGTCCCCCTATACATCAGATGTCCATACCTCCCAACATTTTGAGATGTGAATGAGGGACACCTACTAACAAACGTATGTAGGCATAGGGCACGCCCCCTGCCACACCCCCTTAAAGGAGAATTAACAAAAAAATGGTTAATTAAATCCACAAGGGCTTTTTCTTACCACATACCAAACTTACCAAATTTACAAATGCAGCAATTTAGAAATTGTATAAAAGTTTTAGCGCTGGGAAACACTTTTTGAAAGATAAAAAGTGCAACTATACAGATCAGACCAAAATGAGGGACAATTGAGGAGGAAAGAGGGACAGAGGGACATTTCTCCAAATCAGGGACAGTACCTCGAAATCAGAGACAGTTGGGAGCTATGGATGTCCCTATCAGAGTCCCTCCTTACATCTGGTTTCTCCATCAGAGTCCCCTTATAAATCAGATGTCTCCATCAGAGTCCCTCCTTACATCTGATGTCCCCATCAGAGTCCCTCCTTACATCTGATGTCCCCATCAGAGTCCCTCCTTACATCTGATGTCCCCATCAGAGTCCCTCCTTACATCTGATGTCCCCATCGGAGTCCCTCCTCACATCTGATGTCCCCATCAGAGTCCCTCCTTACATCTGATGTCCCCATCAGAGTCCATCCTTACATCTGATGTCCCCATCAGAGTCCCTCCTTACATCTGATGTCCCCATCAGAGTCCATCCTTACATCTGATGTCCCCATCAGAGTCCCTCCTTACATCTGATGTCCCCATCAGAGTCCATCCTTACATCTGATGTCCCCATCAGAGTCCCTCCTTACATCTGATGTCCCCATCAGAGTCCATCCTTACATCTGATGTCCCCATCAGAGTCCCTCCTTACATCTGATGTCTCCATCAGAGTCCCTCCTTACATCTGATGTCCCCATCAGCGTCCCTCCTTACATCTGATGTCTCCATCAGAGTCCCTCCTTACATCTGATGTCTCCATCAGAGTCCCTCTATTTTGGGTGCCCCCAGGTGTCCATCAGAGTTGTACCCCTTTTTCTCTCTGTACGCACAGAACACAAACTGCAAAGATATCAGCCCCTACTTCCTCCTCCAGTCTCCAGACAGACTATCTTCACTCTCCTGCAGTGCCGCGCTGAGATGGTGAGTTCTCAGTGTCAGTGCCAGCTCTCTATCGCCCCCTGCAGGCTGGAGGGAGGAGAATGCCTAATCCTCTCTTCCCAGCTATTTTAGGGAGCCACGATCTGGTCTGAATAATGTGTCTGGTTTTCAGGCTTACTGAAAACCGGACACATGATTCGAAACCCGGACTGTCCGAGGGAATCCCAGACACATGGCAACCCTAGGTATTGCACATACATACTTACATTACTCCAAGCTGGACCAATGTAACTATGTAAATACGCCTGCAATTTATGCTAACTGCCATTTTACACTAAAAGGGGCCATTTGTACCCATTGCTGAATGTTGTGATCATTGCTGGTGATTTTTTTTATGCTAACTGCCATTTTACACTAAAGTGGGTTCCACTAGTACCCATAGTGATGAATGTCGTAACCATCACTGGTGACCTTCACAATTACTGCTGGACAGATGTGTATATAACCGAAAACTTCTTTCCCAATAATTTGTCATTCTTAGAAACTTTTTTATTTATTTATTTTTTACATTTGTCAGTTGCTTCCTGGTTTCTGGCTTGGGCCAAAATGATGCCATACATCCCAGGAGTCTGCATGGGCCTTTTATTTCTTTTATTTGTAGTGGGGGGAGGGGCTTTCTCAGCTAAGCACACCCTCCTGCCTGCATGCCTGAGCTAAGGGCAGATGGATTCCAGGAAGTAAATGCTACAGGAATCATCTGCCCCTACTCAAGATGGTCATGGCTAGAAGTGCTAGGGGGGTGTTTTTCAAAATAAAGCAGGGAGACATGAATAATTGGGTGAGTTTGCTTTGAATACTAAAAATGGATGAAATAGTATTTATTGTTTGTGGTGCTCAGATGCAGTTAAGTTCTGCTTAAAGAGATATTAAAGCTTTGTATTTTTTTTGTTTCTTTTAAATAACAAACATGTTATACTTACCTGCTCTGTGCAGCGGTTCTGCACAGAGCAGCCCTGATCCTCTTCTTTTGGGTTCCCCTGCCAGCTCTCCTGGCTCCTGCCCCTCAAGCAGTGCTCCCAGAGAAAACTGCTTGCCCTGGGGGCACCACTGCATCCTCGCTCCCGAGCCACTGCTCTATGCGTCCATTAAAACACATAGAGCTGCGGCTCAGCCCTGCCCTGCCCCTGTTCTCTCCTCATTGGCTCACTGTCTGTCTCACCCAAGGAGGAGGGAGTGTCCCAGGACAGCCAAGGCTATCGTGAACATCTCTGGATCGAAAAGAAACCTTCAGCCTTTAGAACCACTTTAAAGTGTTCCTCATGTTAAAAGGTTGAGAATGGCTGGATGAAATTTTAAGGGCTTTGGAAACAAAATAAGTTGACTCAATGATGGCCAAATGGAATGTTCTGATGAAAGTGTGACAGTCCCAACCAAGACAGGGGCTTTTTCTGGAGAGGACCAGGGGGCAAGCCTCCTACCCACTGATTATGGCCCATGGAGAGAGCAGATCATTCTCCAATGATGGTCAACTATGTAATGGACGCTGAGAGCAAGGCTTGGATTAATTCCCTGAATAAGGACAATATAAAGCTTCCCTTCTGGAGTGGATGGAAGGATGTAATACTAATCTTGTACAGGCTAATGGTCAGAGGAAATATTGTGGCCCTCCTGCAGACTGGGTTGGAGAGGTTCTTTCACTTGGGACAGAAATATTTATCAACCATAATCCTCAAGAACTCTATGAAGATAAATTAATTCCACTGTATCAGACTGCTGGAACATCGTTTGCCTTCTGATGACTTGTCAAGTGGACAGAATACACAAGTTTGTGTTTCTCCCATTGTTAATTGGGTCACCTATTGTTTCTGTCTGTCTGCTAGTATTTTGTCTACTCCACCTTGTTAGCAAACTATTTGTGGGGTGTTATATGTTTGGTAATTAGATTACTGGTTAATTAAGATCACTGTTAGTTGTTAGCTGTTAATTGGATTGGTGTTTAAAGTTTCATTGTCATGCTAATATCCTCAGGAGGGAATGTCCTCCTGTGGGGTACAAAGTATGTGTCTGAGTTTCAATAAACAGTCATTCCTTTGGTTCTATCCCAACATCTTGTCTGTGTACGTTGGTTGGGCTGGAAAGGTCTGGTATTAGCTCTTGATCTGCTGGAATGGTTTGGAGGGCAGAAGGGACTGTTTGGCGGAAGGAAGCACCTAATCGGGGTGCCAAGTGGTTCCATCACAGAAAGATTTTTTAGAATTTCCATACAGATACGTTCAAATGAAATTCTGGGGTAGCTTAATTGCTTCCCGACTGCCTCACATAGATATACTGCGGCAGAAGGGCACGTAAAGGCAGATAAACGTACCTGTACGTGGCCCTTTAGGAGGTGGCTTGCGGGCGCCGCTGGGAGCTTCGTGGGCACGATCATGGATCCCGTGGACTCGATGTCCGTGGGGATACCCGCGATCGTCTCACGGTGAGGAAGAATGGAAAATGCTGATGTAAACAAGCATTTCCCCGTTCTGCCTAATGACAGGACACTGATCACCGCTCCCTGTAATCGGGAGCGTTGATCAATGTTGTGTCGCACACAGCCCCTCCCGCCCACAGTTAGAATCACTCCCTAGGGCACACTTAACCCCTACAGCGCCACCTAGTGGTTAACCCCTTCACTGCCATTCACATTTACGCAGTAATCAATGCATTTTTAATTGCACTGATCGCTGTATAAACGTGAATGGTCCCAAAATCGCGCCAAAAGTGTCCATAATGTCGCAGTCATGATAAAAATTGCTGATCACCACCATTACTAATAAAAAAAATTATTATTAAAAATTCCATAAAACTATCCCCTATTTTGTAAATGCTATAACTTTTGTGCAAACCTATCAGTAAACGCTTATTGCAATTTTTTTTTTACCAAAAATATGTAGAAGAATACGTATCGGCCTAAACTGAGAAAAAACATTTTTTTATATATATTTTTGGGGGATATTTATTATAGCAAAAAGTAAAAAATAATGCGTTTTTTCAAAATTGTCGCTATTTTTTTGTTTATACCGCAAAAAATAAAAACCGCAGAGGTGATCAAATACCACCAAAAAAAGCTCTATTTGTGGGAAAAAAAGGATGTCAATTTTGTTTGGGAGCCAAGTCGCACGACTGCGCAATTGTCAGTTAAAGAGACACAGTGCCGAATCGCAAAAAGTGCTCTGATCTTTGGCCAGCCAAATGGTCCGAGGCTTAAGTGGTTAAGGGAGACTTTCCTTGCTTTGGAGAGATTTTCTCTCACTTTCTACCAAAAAAAACCCCCCAAAAAAACAGGTCTTTTAACTAAAAAATAAAAATAATAATTTCTGGTGATATTTTAGAAATTGTTGAATATTCACGCATACAGATTAACCTCCCTGGCGGTATTTCCCGAGTCTGGCTCAGGGTGGAATTTCAGAACCAAAAGCGGTAACCCCGAGCCACACTTGGGATCGCATCGCAGGATCCAGGAAGAGCTTACTTACCTTGTCCCCAGGATCCTGCGATGTCTCCCCGCAGTGTGAGCGGCTCGTCCTCCGCTCGATTCATCACGGAGCCGATCTCCGTTCCCTGCCAGCGTTGCAACGCACGGGAACGGAGAATGGTGCCAAATTCAAAAAGTTAAACACCCACAATACATACAGTATATTGTAATCTTACAGATTACATTACTGTATGAAGTTATTTCACATTCCTTTTGTCCCTAGTGGTTTGTCCAGTGCACTGCCTGCAGTTTTATATTATAAAAACTGTTCTTTCTGCCTGGAAACTGGAGATTGTCCATAGCAACCAAAACCGTCCCTTTACATCAAAAGGGGTTTTAGACCAACTAGAAAACAGCGATAATAAATTAGAATCACTTGCAGAATTGAGCGATAGTGATTTGTAGGGAGATCCGTCATCAAACACTGAAAAGTAATGACAGCGACAATTCTGCAACTGAGCAAATTTCAGTGTTTTTGATTTGATTACATTGTTGATTAATTTTTATTATTATTATATTATTATTTGGTATAATTATTTATAGTTATTTATTATATTATAATTTATGATTTCCTGTTTCAAACTTTATCATAACCCGAGATGTCTACTAGACTCTGGTTTGGACATATTTAAGTGAGTTATTCCTATGAATTACAGGCCTACAATAAAAAACGCCAAATTTCCATGCAAAATAATTGTACCGCTTTCAGCATCAAAAATCTGAAATAATCATACCGCCAGGGAGGTTAAGAACGCTACATAAACAAGCTTGTCATTTTTTTCTTAGTGATTCCATAATAAGGGGCAGCTGAAAGTCAAATATTCTCTATGGGTCTATTTTCTCTGTCGTGAAAAATCCCCACCCCCCTCCACCTCCACCCCGTAATAATATCCACAATGTGTATGTTGTAGGTTTTTTTTTTTTTTTTTAACAAAACATCTGGATTTTTCCAGAGCTAAGAATGATTAATTAAATAGTTGGTTTGATCTCCAATTCATTCATAAACATCTGGCGCACATTACATTCCGCTCCAAGTTTGTTTAAATATTGTCAGATCCTGTCCCAGAAATGTTGTGCTATAGAAAGAGCACAGTGTCGGTTTATGTGTTAACATGGGACACGCTCTGATTATATTGTTTGCATCACCAACGCATTAAACTGCCCTGTTTTACAGTTAGTTGCAGCTTGCACATATACATTTAGTGGCCAAAGTACCATGGTGGATAACACTGATCCCGAATTTTATTATTATTATTATACAGGATTTATATAGCGCCAACAGTTTACGTAGCGCTTTACAACTTGAGGGTAGACAGTACAAATACAATACACTTTAATACAGTAGGAATCAGAGGGCCCTGCTCCTTAGAGCTTACAATCTAAGAGGGAAGGTCAAGAGATACAAGAGGTAATAACTGTGGGTGATGTGCTGATTGAGAAGATAAATGTACAGTTGTTAGGTGGGGGCCAGATAGGCTTCTCTGAAGAGATGAGTTTTCAGGGATCGTCTGAAAGTGGATAAAGTAGGAGAAAATCGGACGGATTGGGGTAGAGCATTCCAGAGGATGGGAGAGGCTCTGGAGAAGTCCTGAAGGTGAGCATGGGATGAGATGACAAAGGAGTTTGAGAGCAGGAGGTCTTGGGAGGAGCGAAGAGAACGATTAGGTTGGTATTTTGTGACTAGGTTAGAGATGTAGCTGGGGGCCAGGTTGTGGATGGCTTTGTAAGTTATAGTTAGTATCTTGAATTTAATTCGGTGACTGAGTGGCAGCCAATGGAGGGATTTCCAGAGGGGTGTAGCAGACGCTGAGCGGTTTGTGAGGTGGATGAGCCTGGCAGCAGCGTTCATGATGGACTGAAGTGGGGATAGCCTATTTAGAGGTAAACCAATGAGGAGGGAGTTGCAGTAATCGAGGCGGGAGATGACCAGGGAATGGATTACAAGCTTTGTGGTGACATTGGTTAGGAAGGGGCGTATCTTGGAGATGTTGCGGAGATTGAGGCGGCAAGTTTTGGATAGTGATAGAATGTGGGGTCGAAAGGTTAGTTCAGAGTCCAGGATTACACCTAGAACCTTGGCATGGGGAGATGGGTTGATAGTTGAGCCATTGATATTGACAGAGAAATCAGGGGAAGTGGCACCTGAGGGAGGAAATATCATGAGCTCGGTTTTGGACAGGTTGAGTTTGAGGAAGTGATGTGACATCCAGGCTGATATGTCTGCTAGTAAGTTGGTGATGCGTGAGGAGACAGATGGGGAGAGCTGGGGTGTGGAGAGATAGACTTGGGTGTCATCAGCGTAGAGATGATATTTAAAGCCGTGGGAGGCAATCAACTGACCCAAGGAGGTGGTGTAGATTGAGAAAAGGAGAGGTCCAAGAACAGAACCTTGGGGGACCCCAACGGAGAAAGGAAGAGGAGAGGAGGAAGTAGAGTTGTAAGTGACACTGAAGAAGCGGTGGGATAGGTAGGATGAGAACCAGCGAAGAGTATAGTCACGGAGACCAAATGAGTGGAGTTTTTTGAGGAGGAGGGGGTGGTCCACTGTGTCAAAGGCAGCAGAGAGATCCAGGAGAAGTAGTACAGAATAGTGTCCATTGGTTTTAGCCATTAGTAGGTCATTTGAGAGTTTAAGGAGAGCAGTTTCCGTGGAGTGTTGAGGGCGAAAACCGGACTGAAGGGGATCAAGAAGTTTATTCATGGTCAGATGGTCGCTTAGTCGGTTGTAGACCAGTCTTTCAAAAAGTTTGGAGGAGAAGGAGAGTAAGGAGATGGGACGTAAGTTGTTGAGATTGGTGGGGTCCAGTGAGGGCTTTTTAAGTATGGGGGTGACTAGCACATGTTTTAGAGAGTTTGGGAAGATGCCACAAGAGAGGGAGAGGTTGAAAATGTGAGTTAGAGAGTATAGAATTGAGTCAGAGGGCGAGCGTAGCATTTGTGAGGGAGCAGGATCCAGGGGGCAGGTGGTTAGATGAGTGTTAGATAAAAGTTTAGCAACCTCAGTAATAGTAGCAGGGTTGAATGAGGGAAGTAATGATTGTATCTGTGGACATGGGGTGTTGCATGGGGGAGGTTTTTGCGCATTGGCAATCTCCTCATGAATTGTATCAATCTTAGTTTTGAAGTGATTGACGGTTGGAGGGAGAGGAGGTGGAAGACAGGGAGAGAGCAAAACTGATAAGGTGGTGATCAGAGAGTGGGAGTGGATTGTTGGAAAGGTTGCACGGAGTGCACAGATAGGAGAAGACAAGGTCAAGGGTTTTGCCGTTGGAGTGGGTAGGAGCCTGTATCCATTGCTTCAGGTCAATCGATGAGGTTAGACTGAGAAGTTTAGAAGTAATAGTAGTGTTATGCCCCGTACACACGGTCGGATTTTCCGACGGAAAATGTGCGATCGGAGCGTGTTGTCGGAAATTCCGACCGTGTGTGGGCTCCATCGGACTTTTTTCATCGGATTTTCCGACACACAAAGTTTGAGAGCTTGCTATAAAATTTTCCGACAACAAAATCCGTTGTCGGAATTTCCGATGGTGTGTACACAAATCCGACGCACAAAGTGCCACGCATGCTCAGAATAAATAAAGAGATGAAAGCTATTGGCTACTGCCCCGTTTATAGTCCCGACGTACGTGTTTTACGTCACCGCGTTCAGAATGATCGGATTTTCCGACAACTTTGTGTGACCGTGTGTATGCAAGACAAGTTTGAGCCAACATCCGTCTGAAAAAATCCTAGGATTTTTTTGTCGGAATGTCCGATCAATGTCCGACCATGTGTACGGGGCATTAGTGTTAACAGGGAATTTCAGATGACATTATAGTTGAAGTTTAATCTGATTATATTTGGCCTTAGAGTTGCCACCTCATCCCTTTAAACACCTTTGAATTACACAGGTTCTGAGGCTAATTTAATGCAGATAAGGCACCAAGTGAGTTTAATTACCACCTTAATCAGCCACAGAACCTGTCTAATTAATATGTGTTCGGTTTTAAAGGGATGAGGTGGCAACCCTAGTTGCATCATTTGTTGTTCTCTAATGCCGCGTACACACAGTCGGACTTTTCAGCTACAAAAGTCCGACAGCCTGTCCGATAGACTTTCGACGGACTTTTGTCAGACTTTTGGCGGACTTTTGGCGGACTTGCGGCAGACTTTCTTACGTACGGACTTGCCTACATACGATCACACAAAAGTCCGACGGATTCATACGTTATGACGTACACCGGACTAAAATAAGGAAGTTGATAGCCAGTAGCCAATAGCTGCCCTAGAGTGGGTTTTTGTCCGTCGGACTAGCACACAGACGAGCGGATTTCTGGGTCCGGCGTAGTTACGATGTAAAGATTTGAAGCATGTTTCAAATCTAAAGTCCGTCAGATTTGCGGCTGGAAAAGTCCGCTGAAAGTCCGGGGAAGCCCACACACGATCGGATTGTCAGCCGGATTTGGTCCGTCGGCGTCCGTCGGACTTTTGTAGACGAAAAGTCAGACCGTGTGTATGCGGCATAACACAAACTTTTTTGAAGCCTGGTTCAAAAATTCCTTTGACTTCAAAGGGACCTCTGGCTCAGAAATTTGAAGGTTTGTGAAGGTTTGTGAAATCCTTAAAAAAAAAACGTTTTCGTTCGCTCATCTCTAATGCTGGTCATAAGCCATATTTAAATACCTAATAGACTTAAATAGGAATAATTCATACTCAACTCCCGACAAACATATTTTATTTTGGATATAGCGGGAAAGTTAGACCTGGAGGAAAAGACCACAACACATAGACTGAGGGACGGCATGATTGGGTTAAAAGGGGAGTGTAGGCACAGGAGTAGTTTTTAGTCACTTTAACCACTTAAAGTGGAGTTCTACCCAAAAATGGAACTTCCACTTTTTGGAAGCCTCCCCCCTCCGGTGTCACATTTGGCACCTTTCAGGGGGGATGAGGGAGCAGATACCTGTCTAATACAGGTATTTGCTCCCACTTCCTGGCATAGATCACTGCGGCATTTGCAGTGACCTACGCCACTTTCGGCGCCTACTCTGTCCTCCCCCGCTGTCTTCTGGGAGACAGAAGACAGCAGGGACCAGTGAGGACGTGCAGCGCGATTCGCGCATGCGCAGTAGGGAACCAGGTAGTGAAGCCGCACGGCTTCACTTTCTGATTCCCTTACCGAGGATGGCGGCAGCAGCAGCTGAGAGCCGATGGACAGATTGGCTTAGGCTGCCGACATTGCAGGCTCCCTGGACAGGTAAGTGTCCATATATTAAAAGTCAGCAGCTGCATATTTGTAGCTGCTGGCTTTTAATATTTTTTTTTCGGCGGACCTCCACTTTAAAGACTGGGCCTATTTTTTATACTCTGTGTTTACAAGTTATTATTATATTATTATATTTATTATTATAAATATATTTTTTTTCCGACACCCTAGAAACTAAAATGGCGGTTGTTGCAATACTTTATGTCACACTGTATTTGCACAGCGGTCTTACAAGCGCAATTTTTTGGGAAAATGTACACTTTTTTTGTATTAAAAAATAAAAAAACAGTAAAGTTAGCCCAATTTTTTTTTTGTATTGTGAAAGATAATGTTACGCCGAGTAAATTGATGCCCAACATGCCATGCTTCAAAACCGCTCGTGAAATGGCGACAAACTTTGACACTTAAAAATCTCCATAGGCGAAGTTTACAGTTTACCAGTGTTGAGTTACAGAGGAGGTCTAGGCCTAGAATTATTGCTCTCGCTCTAACGATGGTGGTGATACCTCACATGTGTGGTTTGAACACTGTTTACATATGCGGGCGCGACTTAGGTATGCGTTCGCGTCTGCGCGCAAGCACGACGGAACAGGACGCTTTAAAAAAAATTTTCTTATTTATTTTACTTTAAATTTTTTTTTTTATGCTGTCCCTTTAAAAAAAAAATGTGGATCACTTTTATTCCTATTACAAGGAATGTAAACATAACTTGTAAAAGAAAAAAAGCATGACAGGACCTCTTTAATGTGAGATCTGGGGTCAAAAAGACCTCAGATATCATATTTACACTTAAATGCTATAAAAGAAAAAAAAATGTAATTTTAAATGTAATACATTGATACCCAACATGTCACGCTTCAAAATTGCGCCCGCTCGTGGAATGGCGACAAACTTTTACACTTAAAAATCTCCATAGGTGAAATTTAAAAAATTCTACAGGTTGCATGTTTTGAGCTACAGAGGAGGTCTAGGGCTAGAATTATTGCTCTCCCTCTACCAATCACGGCCATACCTCACATGTGTGGTTTGAACACGGTTTTCATATGTGGGAGCTACTCACCTATGTGTTCGCTTCTGCGCACGAGCTCGGCGGGACAGGGCACATTTAAATTTTTTTTAATTATTTATTTTTTATTTTTACACTGTTAAAAAAAAAAAAAAAATGTATGTAAACATTCCTTGTAATAGGAAAAAAAGCATGACAGGACCTCTTAAATATGAGATCTGTGGTCATAAAGACCTCAGATCTCATAATTGCACTAAAATGCAATAAAAAAATAAATAGTTAAATGTTATTTGAAAAAAAAGAGCAATGAGCGGAAGTGACGTTTTGACGTCACTTCCGCCCTGCAGTGGTATGGAGACGGGTGGGGGCCATCTTCCCCTCACTCGTCTCCATGCCTAACAGGACACAGAACGCGATCGCCTCCGCTGCTACCAACGGCTCCGGTAAGCAGTGGAGGGCACCGGAGCGTGGCGGGAGAGGGGGCCCTCTCCCGCCGCCGATAAAAGTGATCTCGAGGCGAATCCGCCACAAGAGACCACTTTTATCTAAAGGCGGACCACCCGCTGAAGAAGAGAATACCGGGTTATGGCAGCTATCTGCTGCCATAACAACGATATTCCTCTTTAAAGTAGCGACGTAAAGTGGTTAAAGACCATTGGGCGGAAGTGGCGTTTGACGTCGCTTCCATCATCCAATGGTATGGAGTCGAGTGGGGACCATCATTCCCTCACTCGACTTCATGCCTCAGAGGGGAAAGGATCGTCTCCGCCACTACCGACGGCTCCGGTAAGCAGCGGAGACGACCAGGACACGGCAAGAGTGGGGTGGGCACCTCTCCTGCCGCCGATAAAAGTGATCTCGTGGTGAATAGGAGGTCACTTTTATTGGAGGAGGGGGTACTGACCTGATTGGTGGATTAGACAGGAACAGGTGGGGTCTTCAGGAGGTTGTTGTCAGGGCACTGTCAATGGAAGAGGTGTCAGAAGACCCGGCATTCCTGCCAGTACTTTGAAATGCCGCAGGAATGTGCACTGGCGCACAATGGGTGCACATGGATGCGCCCTGGAACACACAAAGTTTGGTGCCAAACAGCCTTTATAAGGAAGCCAGTCACTGTGCGATTGCTGGTTGATCTTTGGCTCCTCCAGTGCATTTGATCCTGTGATCCCCTTGCTTCTGTGAATTCCTGTTATTGACTCAGCTTGCCCTGCACTTGTCTTCTGCTTGCCTCCTGACCTGACCCAGGCTGGTTTAACGGATCTTCTCTCTCTGCTCTCCTGGTTATGACCCTGGAAATCCACCTGACTACGTTTGCTCTGATCCCCACCTGACACCTGGCTTTAAATCGAATTTTCTCTGTTCTATGTGTTAACGAAGACCTGCTGCTTCTAACCAGCACCACCTGTCTGCAGACACCACTCCAGTGCATCAGCTCTACTCCCGGGTGTTCCTCTGACAAGCATCCTAGTCAGAACATCTCTGCAAGCATTCCAATAGGCGACCCGTTCTACTTTGGGCCTGACTCCTCCTGTTCCACCTTCAGGGGAGTCTGGAACTTAGTTGCAAGGGAAGCCCTCTCTCCATTGGTCTCCAGCACCAGGTATGTGATAGCTGTAAGCATGAGGATCCCAGGAGTTGGAGGACAGCAGACATCATGGAATCTTCTCACCCTCCCTCCCCCTTTATTCACTTACTTTTGTTTTCTTTCTTTCTGTTGGCTGGGTGGGTAGAGGCATTAGTCATGGCAGCTGGCGGGTTCAATGTCTTAGAATGTGGGCAGTAGGTTAAAGGTAAATTGGCATGTATTGGGTATGGTTCCCCTCAGTTTTGTATGTTTGTGGTAGTACCTGATGTTACTGGCAACTGTCTCCGACTCGGTGTGGTGCAGCTGGAGGCCTACTTTAGGAATGGTCGTGAGTACTAAGTTAATTGCCTACAAGGACCTTCAGGCTCCAGTATACATTAATCATTTAAGGTCATTTTGTTTTTGGTTATCTGTTTGTTATATTGGTTATTTATATTTTTAATAATAAAGTGGCTGCTGTGGCAATTAAAACTCCAGTTGGTTTTGGTGTGGTTTATTTAGGTTGCATGATATGCTGGAGGGGTGGCAAGGCAGCATGAGTGGCTAAGCTCATCTTTATTACCCTAGTCAAAAACATATTTCAGATTTTTATTTCTGTCTGTCTGCGCCACAAGCCCACCTTATTTTGAAGCCTATTAGAGCCTCTGGCTCTAATCAGGTGCTTAAAAAAACACCCCCGCTGCTTTAATTCATGCACCCGGCATCCTGAAAGGGGCCGGACACATGAATAGGGGGTAGCGGCCATGGATCATAGAGCATGAATAGGGGGTGGCAGCCGTGGATATAGGGGACGGTGCCCAGGCGCCCCTAATGGACGGGCCACCACTGGTCAGATCTGTCAAGATGCAGAGCAGAGAAAGGTCCGGTAAATGTGTAGTTTACCTCCCCCATCCGGTCGAGCACCACCTGCAGTGGAGAAATCAGACTGCACCTGCCTACAAGCACTATCTGTTGGATGCCAGACATGGGTGACTGTGGACCACCAGATAAGGATCATAGGTAGGAATATGGTGACACCAGATTAGAAGACAGGAGAGAAGCCAGGATACAAGTCAAAAGTTGTCAACAGCTGAGCAGGGAGGTGCAGGAACATAAGTCAGAGTCAGAATACAAACCAAGGTCAGTTCACGGCCAGGCAGTGAGGTACCCAATCAGGAAGCAGGATACAGAGTCCAAACGCAGGCTCAGGTCACAACGGGTAGATGGGAATCCAAGGGCAGATCAAAGGAAAGCTATGTCGTATATAGGAAAGAAAACATAGCAGGTCAAGTCACAGGTAAATCAGGGACTAACTGAAGACCACTGAAGAGCCCGTCGACCAGTGCCGAGTGTGCCGAACAGTTCCGAACGTGCATGTGCGCCTACGCCTATGCTTTTGCTCTGAAACATGTGCAAGCAAAGATTTCCTTGTTTTAGCACATACTGAACTTTTCTTACAGTGGGGAAGGGCTACAGCTTAATGCCTTTTCCCAGCCTATAGACTCCAACTGTCTGGTCCAGGCCCCATACGGCTGTGTTTTTTTTTTTTTTCTTTTCCTCATTTCAATGAAGTTTATTAGAACCACTGCATGTCTACTCTTACATAGTTGCTACCACCAAAAATGAATCCAGCTGACGCGTTTCACTCAGTGCTTAATCGTACAAATGGGCCACAGGATGCATCTGGAACCCCGCTGTTCTAGTACTCTGCTACACAATTACTTGTAGTCTGGACTTTCTCCTTGGCATGGAAAGTGAGGTAGTTTGATGCTAATCACAGAATGGCCGGGCGGATTCAATTCCCAGCTGTATAATAAGCGCCCCTGTATTCCTCCATTGTGCTGCTGTAGACACAGAAGGGCCTCAGTGCAGGCAGCAAGTAACAAGCACGGCAGACACCAGATATTTAATAATATGTGCTTTGCTTTTCATGTTAACAATTACTGATTCTCCGGGAAAATGTTTATGTGGCACTCATACTGCTTTACGTCATTTTCCAAGCGTTGCTGGTCGATAATCATTTCCATATGTCCTTCATTCTTTACATAAATCCCTGCTGCCACATCTCTGCGAGGTTCACTTATCGCCACATCGTCATTCAGCGCCCCGACGCGCCAACGCGTTATCTACATCATATGATTGGCTGCCTTCTCATTTCACACAAACAGCTGGAAGAAGGACATCAATCAGCCTCTGCCTGTGTCACTCCATGTCTATTACTGTATACAAGAGACTATTAGTCAGAGCATGCCGAGACCAAATATCTATCTGTCTATCTATAATCTATCTATCTATCTATCTATCTATCTATCTATCTATCTATCTTTCTATGTATTCATCTCTCTATATATAATGTTTCTATCTATTCATCTATCTATGTATTTATCTATAATCCATTTAGCTAACCATCTATCGTCTATCTATCTATCTATCTATAATCCATTTATCCAACTATCTATCTATCTATCTATCTATCTATCTATCTATCTATCTATCTATCTATCTATCTATCTATCTATCTATCTATCTATCTATCCTTTTATCTATACAGTAATCCATATATCTGACCATCTATCAATCTATCTATTTATCTATCTCTATCCATGTATCTATAATTCATCTATCCAACCATCTATCGTCTACGTATCTACCTATCTATTGTTTATCTATCGATCTATCTATCCTTTTTTCTAACCATCTATCGTCTATCTATCCGTCTGTCTGTCTGTCTATCTATCTTTCTATCTATTCATCTCTCTATCTATAATGTTTCTATCTATTCATCTATCTATGTATCTATCTATGTATCTATCTATAATCCATTTAGCTAACCATCTATCGTCTATCTATCTATCTATTGTATATCTATCTATCTATCTATCTATCTATCTATCTATCTATCTATCTATCTATCTATCTATCTATCTATCTATCTATCTATCCATTTATCCAACTATCTATCTATCTATCTATCTATCTATCTATCTATCTATCTATCTATCTATCTATCTATCTATCTATCTATCTATCTATCTATCTATCTATCTATCTATCCATTTATCCAACTATCTATCTATCTATCTATCTATCTATCTATCTATCTATCTATCTATCTATCTATCTATCTATCTATCTATCTATCTATCTATCCATTTATCCAACTATCTATCTATCTATCTATCTATCTATCTATCTATCTATCTATCTATCTATCTATCTATCTATCTATCTATCTATCTATCTATCTATCTATCTATCTATCTATCTATCTATCTATCCATTTATCCAACTATCTATCTATCTATCTATCCATTTATCCAACTATCTATCTATCTATCTATCTATCTATCTATCTATCTATCTATCTATCTATCTATCTATCTATCTATCTAGTACTCCATCTATCTAACCATCTATCAATCTATCTATTTTTTATCTATGTATCTATCTCTATCTATGTATCTATAATTCATCTATCCAACCATCTATTGTCTATCTATCTATCTATCTATCTATCTATCTATCTATCTATCTATCTATCTATCTATCTATCTATCTATCTATCTATCCATTTATCCAACTATCTATCTATCTATCTATCTATCTATCTATCTATCTATCTATCTATCTATCTATCTATCTATCTATCTATCTATCTATCTATCTATCTATCTATCTATCTATCTATCTATCTATCTATCTATCTATCCATTTATCCAACTATCTATCTATCTATCTATCTATCTATCTATCTATCTATCTATCTATCTATCTATCTATCTATCTATCTATCTATCTATCTATCCATTTATCCAACTATCTATCTATCTATCTATCTATCTATCTATCTATCTATCTATCTATCTATCTATCTATCTATCTATCTATCTATCTATCTATCTATCTATCTATCTATCTATCTATCCATTTATCCAACTATCTATCTATCTATCTATCCATTTATCCAACTATCTATCTATCTATCTATCTATCTATCTATCTATCTATCTATCTATCTATCTATCTATCTATCTATCTAGTACTCCATCTATCTAACCATCTATCAATCTATCTATTTTTTATCTATGTATCTATCTCTATCTATGTATCTATAATTCATCTATCCAACCATCTATTGTCTATCTATCTATCTATCTATCTATCTATCTATCTATCTATCTATCTATCTATCTATCTATCTATCTATCTATCTATCTATCTATCTATCCATTTATCCAACTATCTATCTATCTATCTATCTATCTATCTATCTATCTATCTATCTATCTATCTATCTATCTATCTATCTATCTATCTATCTATCTATCTATCCATTTATCCAACTATCTATCTATCTATCTATCTATCTATCTATCTATCTATCTATCTATCCAGTAATCCATCTATCTAACCATCTATCAATCTATCTTTTTTTATCTCTGTATCTATCTCTATCCATGTATTTATAATTCATTTATCCAACCATCTATCTATCTATCTATCTATCTATCTATCTATCTATCTATCTATCTATCTATCTATCTATCTATCTATCTATCTATCTATCTATCTATCTATCTATCTATCTATCCATTTATCCAACTATCTATCTATCTATCTATCTATCTATCTATCTATCTATCTATCTATCTATCTATCTATCTATCTATCTATCTATCTATCCATTTATCCAACTATCTATCTATCTATCTATCTATCTATCTATCTATTTATCTATAATCCATTTATCCAACTATCTATCTATCTATCTATCTATCTATCTATCTATCTATCTATCTATCTATCTATCTATCTATCTATCTATCCTTTTATCTATACAGTAATCCATATATCTGACCATCTATCAATCTATCTATTTATCTATCTCTATCCATGTATCTATAATTCATCTATCCAACCATCTATTGTCTACGTATCTACCTATCTACCTATCAACCTATCTATTGTTTATCTATCGATCTATCTATCCTTTTTTCTAACCATCTATCGTCTATCTATCCATCTGTCTGTCTGTCTATCTTTCTATCTATTCATCTCTCTATCTATAATGTTTCTATCTATTCATCTATCTATGTATCTATCTATAATCCATTTAGCTAACCATCTATCATCTATCTATCTATCTGTATATCTATCTATCTATTGTATATCTATCTATCTATCTATCTATCTATCTATCTATCTATCTATCTATCTATCTATCTATCTATCTATCTATCTATCTATCTATCTATCTATCTATCTATCCTTTTATCTATACAGTAATCCATCTATTTAACCATCTATTGTCTATCTATCTATCTATCTATCTATCTATCTATCTATCTATCTATCTATCTATCTAGTACTCCATCTATCTAACCATCTATCAATCTATCTATTTTTTATCTATGTATCTATCTCTATCTATGTATCTATAATTCATCTATCCAACCATCTATTGTCTATCTATCTATCTATCTATCTATCTATCTTTTTATCTATACAGTAATCTATCTATCTAACCATCTATCAATCTATCTATTTATCTATCTCTATCCATGTATCTATAATTCATCTATGCAACCATCTATCGTCTACGTATCTATCTATCTATCTATCTATCTATCTATCTATCTATCTATCTATCTATCTATCTATCTATCTATTGTATATTTATCTATCTCTCTATGTGTATGTGTTAGAAGTTGTTGCTGCCTAGAAGACGGGGTGTAGGTCAGAATGTAGAATGTAAACATGCGGATGAAGGGGCGGAATGCGCCGTACATTAGGAGTTGGAATGTCAGACATATGGAATCATTCTTGTCCCATTATAGGAGTTCTGAGCGATGAAATGATCTCTGCTGAGAATTGGACGCTTTGTTTTGCATACACTGCGGGTCTGGGCACTTATCTCCGACTTAGCTGGGTGGAATTTCCTTGCGTCCGTGCCAGTTCTTTTCCATTTGCAGCGAGTCTGGAAATGGATATTGTTCTGTATTTGCGGCATATCAGATAGAATGTCAGAAAGCTTCCTATGAATTGAATTAAGCAACCGCCATAACATGTTGCTTTCCTGAGTATTAAAATGATTAAATTGTCTGTCTAGCTGTAGGAACTATTCTGTTGGTTTGTTGCCAAATTTGGACAATATCAGTCTTTCCGATAACACTCGCCTAGTTTATGACAGGCAGTAAAACAATAAGCTGCAATTTGTCCTGGGAAAATGATGTCACATTTAAAACCATCCTGGACACATGCAGTGATAACTAATCATGAACCCATTCCCTAATAATGTGATTTTTTTTTGGCAAGCCTAACTGGATAGGACTTGGCCAACTGTGGTTAAAGCACTCCAGCCAAAAATAACAAGATAAAAATGAATAGCCTATTAAAAGATCAAATAACAGAATCAGATTTTGTTGTAATATAGCCAGCATCATTCCACCCAATTCCTCTGAGCCCAGGTCATCCCGGACCAGCCCCCAGCCTGTGAGTGGACAGTGAAAAGAGAAGTAGCACAGTGATGAGATCACCTCTCTTTAAATCTGCTCTCTCCTATCAGCATGCTTTTTGTCAGCACATGAACTGATTGGCTCCTTGTGCTACTTCTTCCTCTCGCACTTCAGCCCTGCCGTACAGGGACTGCAATAGGCCAATACCAGAACAAATGCAGGTGTTGACACTGCTTGAATCATTTAAAAAAAACATATGACATAAGCAATGAAAGGAATGTGTCAGAGTGAATCTCACCAGCTTTCCGGGCTTAAAGAGGACCTTTCAGTAACTTCACAAATCCATATGCTTAAATTCCTTACATGTTATAATATACACAAACAGTATTATTTTTAAATAAAAAGCTCCGCTTTTCATCATTAAAGCTCCAGTGACTTTGCTTAGGCTAGAGCTTCTATTTCCCCCAATTCTGCCCCACAAAAATTTTTTGACTGGACTTGAGCCTGGATGTGTATCTAAAGCCAATTCTTTTTGGGTTGGATAGAGTGCAGAGGGGTTAGAACCCCTGTCAGATTTTTACTGCTGTCTTTGTCCCCACTGGGAAGATTTGCCCTCTCTATTTGTCCTGGTAGCAGGGAAATCCAAAATGGTAAGTAGTCACTAAAATGGTAATAGAGGAAAAATCTTCCAGTGGGGACACTTGTTCAGATGACAACTGTCTAAATAGGATTTATATCACCTTGAAGGGATTTCTTCACACTTTCTTGTTTTATTACAGGATAAGAGTGAAGGGAAATCTCTCAAATAGGACACAGATGATAAAAAAAATAACAGAGATTTTTTTTATCATTGTCTGCAGCAGTGGCTCTCAACCCCTGGGCTGTGGCCACCACTCTTCTGGGACTCCAGCAAGCTGCAGATCTTCTAGCCTCCTACAATGTTAAAAAGTGCAGCGCTATATGTGAAACATATGTAGGTGTAAACCAGCAAAAGTGCATATATACAATACAAACAATGTTAGTGCAAAATGAATGCATAAAATAAAAAGTGCTTATTGATATTGGCTTGCGCCTATAATAAAGTGCGCATGTGCTAGTGTAAAACAAATCATACGTCCAAATCAAAGCAGATAGCCGCTAAAGGTTCAACGCAGATCAAAATGCGATAAACAAGCAAACAATGAGGCTCTGCTAAGCCAGGTGGGAAAGTCACCAACATCCAAGAATAACAGTTCCCGAGAACGGGGATCCATGGATAGAGGTTGAAGAATATAGGTCTATTCAATGCAGAAAAAAGTGGACGATCATCTGTTAAGGGTCACCAGCGATTGTGTATCCACCAACCAGGGGAGAGGGTATATACTCTTACCAGAAACTGTGGACTTAAATGCCAGTGGCAGAGAGTCACACAAGCATATGGATGGGAGCTGGAACTCAGAAGAGCTGTCACTGAAGATCAGAAAGCGATGTCCAAATGTCTCGTCCACCGAAGTTGTTCAAAAGAATGATTTATGAAAGAAAAAAGGGCCTCCACATAGTGTAGATCGTAACGGAAAAAAATATGAGGAGTACTGACATCAAGGCTGATGTGTAGAATTTAAAATCAATGTGATCACAAGAATCCCAAAGAGCGCTATGTTTGTGGAGCTGACTCACTGAAACCGACGCGTTTCATCCATGAGGACATCATCTGGGGTATGGGCAAGCTTCCACAATGTTTCTCAGCTTCTGTGGTGCCCCCCCAACCTCCCATAGTAGACCACAGTGCCCCCAGAGCCCTCAGCTTTCAAAGTACCACCCAGCCTCCCACAGTGCCTCTCAGCCTGCTGCAGAGCTCAACCACAGGGCCATTGCCCATTTCCTTGCTGCAGCCCCCCTCTCAAGGGCCTCCACCCAGCTGCAGATCCTTTAACATACCATAGTGTCTTCCATCTCCCATAGTGCCCCCCCCCAACCTCCCATAGCGAACCACAGTACTCCCAGGTCCCCTGAGAACCCTCAGCCTCTACAATGCTTACCAGCTCCCATAGTGCTTCCCAACTACTGCAGTGCTGCCCAGCTTCCCACAGTGACCTCCAGCCTTCTGCAGAACCTCCAGTCGTCCATAGTGTCCCCAAACTGCAATAGTGCCCCACTCTGCTCTCCAACCTTCCACAGAGCCCCCTAGCCTCCAGAAACCTCATCCCCTACAGGGCCACCAAATCTGCTGCAGAGTTCCCTAACCCCCCACCCCCACCCCCCCCCACACACACACACACACACACACATACACACACACACAATGACACCCAGCCCCTTCCAAGGACTTCCAGCTTTTAAATACATGTTTTATATACCCATACTTTTATTGTGTGGGCCCTGGTCTCAGAAAGGTTGAGAACCCATGGCCTACTCTATGCAAATTATTTTTTAAGGACCCACACAACGCACATGTGTCAATGCAGGGTATGGCATGTATTAATGTGCGTTGTGTTGAGAAAAAACATTCATTATGAACTGGCTGCCAATACACCACAATAGATGAAAAAAAAGGCGGCATAATCCTTTTTTTTTTTAAAAGAAGTGAACCACAACGTATAGTATAAGCATTAGAGTGCACTGTACCATGCAATGCATTGGAGTGCCATTTACATTGAAAAGAACCACAATGTACCACACATTGGATTTAATTTACTAAAGGCAATTATACTGTGCACTTTGCAAAGTCCAGTTGCCCTCTGCAAGCGCAGTTGCTCTAGAGCTTAGTAAACGAGGTAAGGCTTCACTTTGAAAAGAGTACCCAATCACGTGCAAGGAAAAATAAAAACTGCATTTTTGCTTGCACATGATTGGATGATGGAAGTCAGCAGAGCTTCTGCTCATTTGCTAACTGCTTTGCAAAGTGCACAGTCTTTTTTGTCTTTAGTAAATCAACCCCAAAGTGTTGTAATGTGTAGTGGCAATGGGTATTTTAGCACACGTTGTCACAGTTCACAAGTGTGAATGGGCCCTAAATGTTTTGGCTTTTTTGGCTGTTTGAAAACCTTTAATAGGACTTTAGAAAATAGACCAAAGTGGGTTATATTAGACAGCATACAAAACATCGATTTTTTTTTTTAATAGCATAAAAAAAAAAAAATAGGATTAAAAATGTGCAGAATAATAATAATGATAAAATGCACAACACCTCCTATGTTTTCATTGTAGCCACATTTTACTATTTCACTGTTGGCTACAATAAAAGCTTTTGCAAACATCTTATGTCATCTAGTAAACCCTTTAAAATTAAAACCTCAAATTAGAGTCCACCGTAAAAACCTACAAGTAAAATACCTGACGGTGTCATAACATCGTACCAGCGGCCCCGGCTGCCAAACACAACGGTTTCTGAAACGTTTTATTGTAATGAAAGGGAATGGCTTTATGTAACCGGCTGCAGTTAAAAAAAATTATTGCACGGCTGTTAAAATTCTCCACATTTCCTGGAGTTCTCACTGCGTCTCTTGTTAACAGATTTCAAGTGGAATATAATGACGTCATCAGAGAACTTTCAGAATGGGACTCTAAATCAATCATTAAAGTCAATTATTTCATGTTGGATAGAGTAGGGTAGTGGCGTACCTAACCTATCTGCCACCTGGGGGCGATTGTTTTTTTAATGACTACCCCCCCCCACCCATGTTGTTGCAGGTGGTCCATTGTTGTTAGGGGGATCTATTGTTGCTGGCGGGGGGCTATATTGTTACTGGCTGCAGGGAATCTATTTTACTGCTTTTCTCGTGATTATTACCATATTCCATACAAATTGCTTAGCACCAAAAAAATGATACTTGGTTCTGTATCCTCTAAAAGGGCAGGAATGGGAGGTGGGTAGGGGGTGGAACAAAGGAATGGTGCTTGGAAGTGGGTAGGAGTGGAGAAAAGGGGTGACTCAGAAAGGGGGAGTTCCTGCACCCATTCTCAGAGAAAAAATGCCCTGGATAGCAGTACTAAATACCCAGCAGTAATGTGGCTTCAAAGGACAAATGCAAAGTCGATTAGAAAAAACATCATATTATCATCCAACAGAGTAAGTAATGGGCATACAAAGATAAAGAGATCAAATGGGTAATGACACTTTGGTGTGCATGATAATTAGCAATAGACACATAGTGGGATGACACTTGCCATTAAATTGGCATAAACCGTCATAATGCCACCTTCAGTGCAGCGGTGATCAGTAGTAAAACTTGCACTAAAAAACCACCGAAGCTATACTATCAGAGTGCACTAGCTGTGGCTATGCTAGGGCTGTGGCGTATTAGTGAACAAGCTATATGGCAGGGCAGTTCTCAAGATGTTTCTTCTGTTGGCTATCATTGGGGCCCTTTAGGATGCGTTGGTGCACTTAACCACAGTCTAGATTAACCTGCACATAGTTAGTGTAGGATGGATAGGTAGTGCAGTCTTTGAACAGATACTGTATGGAGTAGATGTGGTTCAGATATAGTAACAGTTCAGCGGCATCGGGTTAGTTGAGGTTCAGTATAGGTCTGGTAGACGTGCTGTGTAAGGCTAGAATGGATAGATGCATCAAGTGAGAGATGTAGTTGATGTACTGCTCTCAGTAACAAAGTCTCTACCAACAGTAGATGGTATGGTATCGCCATACTCGGGAGTAATAGCAGAATGTGTTTTGGGGTGTCATTTGTTGTATGCATATGCTGTGTGTGAGAAATAACCTTCTAATATGACAATTTTGTGAAAAAAAAAAAAGAAAAAAAAAAATCTTGATTTTGCAAAGAATTGTGGGAAAAGATGACAATTTCAAAAAACTCACCATGCATCTTTTCAAATACCTTGGAATGTCTTATTTCCAAATAGGGGTCATTTGGGGGGTATTTGTACTTTTCTGGCATGTTAGGGTCTCAAGAAATTTGATAGGCCGTCAGTACTTCAGGTGTGATCAATTTTCAGACATTCGCACCATAGCTTTTGGACTCTCTAACATTCACAAAGACCAAATAATATACACCAAGTTGTACTTATTTTTACCAAAGATATGTAGCAGTATAAATTTTGGCCAAAATTTCCAAAGAAAAATTACTAATTTGCTAAATTTTATAACAGAAACAAAGAAAAATTCATTTCCTGTCGCATCATGGCAGCATACACCTATGGGTTGTGGCTCCGCCCCCGCAACCTGATAGGACCGCGTAGCTATTAAAGTCTGAGAGAGCCCCTGCCCCAGCATTCTCCTTTTTTTCCTCACCTGTCAAGGACCGAAAACATGCATCCCTTACCTAAAACATTCGCCCCAGCCAGGTTCTAGCCTCTCCTGGGTGGAAGTCCTATCCTGTACAGCCTCTAAATGAGCTCAATGGAAGGAACCCCACTCTGATGGTCTCAGGGGTATGTTACAATACATTACAAACCTTAAACAGGTTTATGGATCGCAGCGGTCTCCAGCTCCTTTCTGTGCACCTGTGGGTAACTTCCCCTCCTGTCTGTCTCCATAGCTCCAGCTTGTCAGGACATCCCACTTTCCAGCTTCCAAAATGGCGTCGGAGGCCTCAGAGCGCATCTGAGCATGCTCGAGCGTGACGTCATCACCCCGGGACGGCGGCAAGTTTAAAAATGCTGTAATGTCAGCATTTTCTTGTCTCTTCTCTCCTGAGCCTGTAAGGGGGAATTTTGACCGGATTTCTTTTGCTAATCTACCCTGTCTCTCTCTTGCTATCTCCACGCCCAGGTAAGATCTATGATGGCTTTTTTCTTTGCTTGTTTACTATCTGCTATCCCATGCATGCTAAGCCACCTATATAATTATAGGTTGATTCATCACCTTTCATGGAGACCGTTGCCCAGGTAGACCATCGCCAGCCTACTAGGTAAGAGAGGATGATGGGTAAGTATGAAGAGAAGGAAAAAGAGAGCCCTCACTAATGCTGTTTAAATTGAACAGCCCCACCAGGTCTTCCAGATCGTCACATTCAAGACAAGGGGAGCCTTCAAGAAGGAGCCGCTCAAGCCACAGGCAGAGTCGCTCAGAGCGCGGCAGAAGTCGCTCAAATTGCAGAAGCCGCTCAAGTCGCAGGAGGAGCAGATCAAGTCGCAGGAGAAGCCGATCAAGATCAAGGCATAGTCGCTCCCACCACAAAAAATCCCCTGCGCGCAGGAAATCTCCTGTCACCCAGCCTTCCCGTCCACCCGGGAACTCCTGCTGGATTTGCGGTGCTACAGCACTTCCAGACAAACTGGCCTGTCGCACATGCTTCATTGAGGCAACTAAAGACAGAGAAACAGAGGCAAGAGAACCAATTGATCCATCACCACAAGTCGCAGAGCCAGAAGCCAGCAGACCTATACAAAGTACCTCATCCACTGCCCCATCATCATCAAAGACGTCAGACCCTCTCTCTGACACTGATGATCTAGAGGCATCCACCGGCTTCGACTTCTCATTGATCGACCCATTCGTGAAGTCAGTAAAAGAGGCGATCGACTGGGTGGAAGAAAAAGAAACTCCTCAAAAAGTGAGGAAATACTTTCCAAATCTTAAAAAAGACCCAGAGAACTTCCCGTTCATTGAGGAACTTGAGGATCTAATTAAGGTTGAGTGGCAAAAGCCAGAGAAAAAAACTGGCCTCAGCAACAGATTATCAAAACTCTATCCACTTAAAGAGCCTAACGTCAACCCACTAATATCTCCTCCAGTGGTCGACTCCTCCCTAATGCGCCTCGCCAGGCACGTAACACTTCCAATAGAGGATGCAGTCACATTCAAAGACGTCCTGGATAGAAAGATCGATCTGGATCTTAAGAGAACCTACCTCTCGGCAGGTGGCGCTTGCAGGCCAGCAATAGCATTGGCTGCCGTCGGTAAGGCTATCTCAAGCTGGTCCACGATGGCCGAGAAGCTGGTATCGGAAGGAATAGAGCAGGAGAAAGTATCTCAGCACTCCAAGAACTTAGTCTTGCAGGCGACTTTGTCGCAGAAGCCTCTGTGGATATAATTAAAACCACTTCAAGAGCAATGTTAAGCTCAGTAATGGCCAAAAGGGCGCTCTGGTTAAAACCCTGGTCGGCAGATCCCTCCTCAAAATCCAATTGGTGCAAAATACCCTTTGATGGCGTAAACCTGTTTGGAGAAAAACTGGACGTGGCTATTTCTAAAGTCACGGGGGGAAAATCGGGACTCATCCCTTCAGATAGGAGGCCCAGGCAGCAGAGACCACCGGTTTCTAGAAGAAATCTGCCAGATAAATACAGAGAGGCAAGATCCTACAGGCCCGGAAAAGAGTATAGGAGGAACTGGAAGAATCCCCAGTCATCATTCCTCAAGCTCCAAAAGTCTAAGACCCCTGCGTCAGGGGAACAAAAGTCTTTTTGAAGGTGCGTCCGCCCAACCAGCTTTAGTGGGGGCCAGACTCATGAGTTTCAAGCAGGTCTGGGCGGATACAATAAAGGACCCATGGACGATAGACACTGTCCAGTTCGGCCACAAATGGAAATTCAAGACACGGGCTCCAAGAGACCAATTCTCTGTAACCAGATTACCTGCATCTCGGGAAAAAAGGATGCTACTGACAAAGTACGTCCAAGACCTGTTACAAAAGGAAGCCATAGTGGAAGTTCCAATATCCCAAAGGTCAACGGGATTCTACTCCCCGTTGTTTCTGGTGAAGAAGAAATCGGGGGATCTACGCCCTGTCTTAGATCTAAAGTATCTCAATCGCTCAATCTTAGTCGAGACATTCAAAATGGAGAGCCTCCAGTCAATTCTTCGGGCCATGAATATCGGGGATTGGATGCTTTCCGTCGATTTACAAGACGCCTGTCTGCACGTCCCCATTCACATCTCATTCCAAAAATTTCTCCGCTTTGCGGTAGGTCTACATCATTTTCAATTCCGAAGCCTCCCGTTCGGGATCTCCACCGCTCCAAGGACATTCACAAAAATCTTACTGCCAGTAATAGCCTTACTAAGAGAACAAGGATTGAGGGTCCATCATTACCTGGACGACATCCTTTTGCTAGCAGACAATCAGGATTCCCTTCTACTGCATCGATCCATTCTGATTACCACCCTACAAAACTTCGGCTGGATCATAAACTGGGGGAAAAGCAATCTGCAGCCCACTCAGAGAATGATATTCCTGGGGGCGGAACTAGACACCCGTCTCAATACGATGGAACTTCCGCAGGAAAAAATTCCCAGCCTCATTCAGAAGGCAAGAAAGTTATTAGCCTCTACCACACTACCAGCCCGGGAGTACCTCAGCATACTGGGGTCATTCTCAGCAACCATCCCAATGGTACAATGGGCCCAATGGAACACCAGACCTCTGCAAGCATCATTGTTAAAACAATGGAACGGGGTATCATTGTCTCAGCCGATCGTAGTCCAGAAAGAAATAAAACAATCACTCTGGTGGTGGACCAGATTGAACAATCTGAAGAGATGCAGGCATATAGTCCCTCTTCCTCAGGAAATAATCACTTCAGACGCCAGCCTGAAGGGCTGGGGGGCACACTACCGCCATCACGCAGTCCAGGGCCTTTGGACATTCAGAACACAGAACGTGGTTTCAAATATATTGGAGATGAAAGCAGCTTTCCAAGCTCTGTTAGCCTTCAGCCCCCTCCTCAGGGGGAAAGAGGTCCTGCTAAAATTGGACAACAGAGTGGCAGTTGCCTATATCAACAGGCAGGGGGGCACCAGGAGTCGCTCCATGATGCGGGAAGTCCGTCCAGTCTTCGAGTGGGCACAGCTGAACCTGTCGGGATTAACGGCAGCGTATGTCCCAGGAGTCCAAAATCAACTAGCCGACTCCCTAAGTCGGACCTTTGTATCAAACAACGAGTGGGCCTTAAGTCACCAAGCCTTTACCCTCATAACCCAGACCTGGGGGATACCGGATATAGACCTGGCGGCAACACCGGTCAACACGAAATGCCAGAGATATCTAGCCAGAATTCCTTTCCCATCGGCAGAAGGCACGGATTGCCTACAACACGACTGGAACTTCCGTTTGGGGTACATATTTCCGCCAAAACCACTCATTCCGAGATTCTTACTCAGACTCAAGAGGTCGAAAGCCACAGTGCTAGCAGTCCTCCCATTTTGGCCGAGACGACCATGGTTTACAACGCTCCTCCAATTGAGCACAGCAGAACCACTGACACTCCCAATGACAGCGGATATACTGTCGCAGGGGCAACTCCTTCACCCATTTCCGGAGAGGCTGCATCTAATAGCATGGAGATTGAAAGGGCTAGGTTCTTAGTCCAAGGTTGCTCCCAGAAAGTGATAGACACTCTCCTCCAGGCCAGAAAATCCACGACCAATAAAACCTATAAAAGGGTCTGGGAGAGTTTTCTCTTAGTCGCACAACAGCAATCCTGGAACCCGGCATCTCCATCAGTTCCTCAGATCCTCGAGTTTCTCCAGTTAGGTCTAGATAAAGGTCTTAGGTCTAGTACCCTGAAGGTACATGTATCAGCCCTATCCGCTATGACAGGAGTGAAATGGGCTCAAGAACCTCTCATCATCCAATTTCAGAAGGCTTGCCTAAAGCTGAGACCACCTAGGAAACCTTCCTTCCCGACATGGGATCTTTCAGTAGTGTTGGAAGCCTTATCCCATGAGCCATTTTTTCCGTTAGAGAATGTTTCCCTGTGGGACCTAACTCTCAAAGTCACTTTCCTAATAGCAATTACATCAGCTAAAAGGGTATCGGAAATTCAGGCCTTACAGGCTAAGGAACCATACTTGATGTTCTATCCAGACAAAGTAGTCTTAAAACCATCGGATCGCTTCATCCCGAAAGTGTCATCATCTTTCCACTTTAACCAAGAACTATGTCTCCCCACCCTATCCACAGAACAGGGTGATCCACATCCGCTTGACATAAAGTCGAATATCCAGGCCTACCTCCTGGCAACCAGCAATTTAAGGAAGACAGAGGACCTACTGGTCATTCCTCATGGGTTTAGAAGAGGACAAGCAGCAACCTCTCGCACCATCGCAGCATGGTTGGTGAAGATCATTAAGAGAGCTTACGCATCTAACAATGCACGAGTACCTGAGGGCTTAAGGGCACACTCCACAAGGGCAATGGCGACCTCCTGGGCGGCCTACTGCAGGGTATCAGCCGAAACCATCTGCAAAGCAGCCACTTGGTCTTCGAAAACCACTTTTATCTCTCATTATAAAGTGGACTCTGCTAGATTGTCCACGGTAGAATTTGGGAGAGCAATTATTCAGGCCAACTCCTCAATACCTTCTAAATAAAAAACTTATCTTTTGCTCATACCCACCCAGTTTGCGAGTTATTCCCCATAGGTGTATGCTGCCATGATGCGACAGGAAAACGGAAAATTGTATACTCACCTTTCCGTAATTTTCCTTTCCTGTCGCATCTCATGGCAGCATACAAATGCCCACCCATCTGAGGTGAGGTGTATATATACACGGAGAATGCTGGGGCAGGGGCTCTCTCAGACTTTAATAGCTACGCGGTCCTATCAGGTTGCGGGGGCGGAGCCACAACCCATAGGTGTATGCTGCCATGAGATGCGACAGGAAAGGAAAATTACGGAAAGGTGAGTATACAATTTTCCGTTTTTTTTACCAAATTTTCAGTCTTTTTTCTTTTATAGCGCAAAAAATAAAAAACCCAACGGTGACTAAATACCACCAAAAAAAAGCTCTATTTGTGTGAAAAAAAGGACAAAAATTTCATATGGGTAAAGTGTTGTATGACTGAGTAATTGTCATTCAAAGTGTGAGAGCACCGAAAGCTGAAAATTGGTCTGGTTAGGAAGGGGGTTTAAGTGCCCAGTGGTCAAGTGGATAAACAATGGGCCGATAGCCCTCTCGCCAATCCCAGGGTACCGCTATAGGCATCCTTGGACAAAAGGGGCCCCTTCAGACTCTCCCTGAAAGCTCCAGTGAACAGATGTGAGCGGACGGTGGGTGGACACTCCGTCCTCCTTGTAGCAGTGGTGCAGGTGTTGATAATGCAGCTGATAATGTGCTGCAATTAGTATTCTGAACCCCCAGTCACAAGATCAAGTCCCCCTCCCTGACCAGACTCCTCAGTGTCCAGAAGCAGGCTCTTTCTCTTCTAGCCCTGGAGCCAAAAGTGCAAAACTTTCCCAGGCAGAGCAAAAAAGATCCTCATGAGTCCTCCAGTCTATAAGGGATCTGTAGTTTTGCAGCCTCCACACAGTGCAGCAGTCACTTGTTGTTTAGACTACATGTCCCCGTGTGCAGAGAGGCAGCTTTACCCCCCCCTCCCCTGCCACTGATTGGGTTGAACAGTGGCCACCAGAAACCAGAAGGGAGGGGGCAGGAGCAAGGGTGGAAAACAGAAAGATTGAGTGTTTATGAATGGGCACAGAATGATTGGATCAACAGCTACAGGTGTGCCCCCATAGGAAGCAGCTTACTATAGGGGTACACCAAGAAGACAAGAAGGCTAGAGAGCCAGCAAAGAAACCCAGAAGAGGAAGTTCAGGGCTGCTCTGTGCAATACCATTGCAGGTAAGTATAAAATGTTCAATATTTAAATAAAAAAACATAGTCGGAAGTCCTCCCCTGTGTTATATGACCAGAGCAGGGAAGGATCCTTTCAAATCAATGGTGCTAAACTGATGATGTCAGGGGAGCAGGGGATGCTGACTCCCTGGGGGTGCTGAGGCTGCAGTGCAGCCCATGCAACAAGAAAAAAGGTATGATAGGTGGCCACAGTATTCCCACTGAGTTGGTACGCATTTCGGACTGCCCCCCCCCCCTCAAAGTATGTAAACTGGAGTAGAGAATAGTTAAAGCACGACTTCAGGAACCCCTCTCCCTCTTAGGCCGCCTTGTGCGCAGTTTACCCCTTTTAACATTTATTCTGGGTAGCCGGGTGCCTTGTCGGCTGTGTCGATCTCCAGCTCCCCCCCCCCACCGCTGCTGGGATCCATGTAAACATCGGGCTTTGTGTGCCGCAGCCGGGTCTAGACCTGAGCTTCCTTGCTGTGCAGCTTCAGCATAGTTCTGTGTTTGATCCCTCGCTCGCTCCCCCTCCCTCCTAGCAAGTGGCAATGAGACCAATCAGGAAAGGCCAGAGTAGGATCATGGGACACATAGTCCCCTTGGGAGCACTGCCAACTGAAAGTAATGGGGCCTGAACCACAGGCCATACTTGACCATGCAGAAGAAGAAAGGGAAAGAGCTGCATTTCCCAGTCTGCAGAGGACACAGCTTCCTCTTGCTGTGAGTGAGCCTGGAGAGTGCACATCACTGTCCAGGGTGTACAGAAATTACAAAAACACGTTGGGCGGAGTCCATATTTTCAGTTTCAGTGACATCACATCCAGCCTGAAGAGCGCACACTCCGACAGCATTTCTGGGTTTTTGATAACAGCTACTCTACATGTGAGTGCATATTTTGTATTGGTGTTTTTTTTAATAATAAATTGTAATACTAAACTATGATGGGATCCCTCCTTTATTACTTTTGCTTTCCTTCGAGCAGGGATGTGTCAAAGGGGCTGGGTTTGTTCCTGGAATCGAGGCGTGGAACAGAAAACCCAAATTACTGGGGGGGTAACACTACAAACAAACATTCTCCTGCGCTCGCAGTGGTTAACCTAGGGGTATACCGTGCAAAATCCCTCCTTCCTAGCGCCAATGGTCTTTCTGCCCTCTCAGGACAATGGGTATCCTTAGACTGAAAAACAACAATAAAAAGAAAAGGGCGCACCGACCTAGCACATTACCTCAATAAAATTTATTCCAAGATAAAAACAGCAATAAATATACTCACAAATGTAAATTAAGTAAACGCATGTCATAGCAAGTGCAAGTGCTGCCTGGAGGTCTAATCAAATCCATCTGTACTGCCAGAAGACCAGGAGGCTTCTGAAATTGGCTAACGCATTTCAAGGGTGAACCCTCTTCCTCAGAGCCAGGGTAGTAAAGGAAGGTAATGCGCTAGGTCGTGCGCCCTTTTCTTTTTATTGGGGGTAGCACTACACCCATTTTATACGTACCCTTTCTTGTGATGTGCAGGTTGCTCTTCAGATCTTCCCCTGGTGGTGGGTGGCCCTCAATGGTGCATTAATACTCTTTGAGTACAAGATGGTGTGATGACCCCCCCACCCCCCCACCCCCGCTCCTTCGCCGGTGGCTCCATCACACCCTTCACTCACATACTGAGTATCATTTTCAACCTGGAAGCCTGAGGACATCTTATGGTGCAAAGGTAAAACTGCAGAAGACAGAGCTAGAGAGGAGGTGATAACTGCAACCAGTGTTTTTTTATTTTATTATTTATTATTATTATACAGGATTTATATAGCGCCGACAGTTTACGCAGCGCTTTACAACATTAGGGCATTTTATTTTATTTGCAATGGTATATTTGAAAACTAAAATAGCTCATAGCTAGGATTCAAAATCTGCTTGGTGGGATTACATACAGAACAAGAAAAAGATGGATTTAGGCTTTGAAGCCCAAGGACAAGTACAAGAAAAAAAAAAATACCCTTGCTGTGGGTCCTCCTCCCCCGAACTGCAAGGGTTAAATGCTCATCTGTAGAGGCATAAGATGTAATACTTACCTTATTCCTTGCTCAGGTAGCTACCTCAATTCTAATTCTTCAGCTCGCCGATTATTAGCTATGGTCAAAAACGGCACAGTAACAAAAATGTAAACGATACGTGGAAAGTGATCAATCACCAAGAATTTCTAAATGTAAATACTGATTATATGCACTGTATGTCCAGACTATTGCTTTATAACCCCTTGCTGATGCCTTACAGCAGCCCTTTAAGTGGATTTTAACACTAGGAGGTGGCATTCCTGATCATGAGACCACTGTGATGGGTTGTCACATTTACAGGGCCTGTCCGCAAATGGTGACCCGAAGCCGTCAGCACACAACAGCAGAGCCCCATGGGCGCATATATGGAGCACCTGGTACAACAGTTCAACTCACTTGAAGTACTCTTTGAAACATTTAATAGTTAAGAGCATCAAATACAGCCAAAGCGTTTTGAGTGAAAAAAATTCTCCCTCTTGTTCAGGACTTGAGTAGTCAATGTGGTGAGTGTTAAGGGTCAATGAAGACTAGTGTCTCCTGACTTTACTAAAAGGCACCCAAACCCTGAAAAAGGGTCAGGATTTTTTCTCCCCAAAATGCGTTGGTTATATTTGATGCTCTTAGACATTAAATGTTCCAAAAGTCCTTCAAGTGAGATGAACTTTTGTACCAGGCGTTCCTATGTACACATCCATGAAGTAACTTTCCTGGGGGATTAGGAAGAAATTTATGTTTCCCTGGTTGGAGCATATTGGACCGTGATTTATAAAAAAGTTTTTTTTGCCTTCCTTTGGATCAGCTGTGGGTATAAGGTGCATATGGAGGTTTTCTTTTTGTATTCTATTTATTATTTATGTATTTGTTTTATTTATTTATTATTTATATTTATTTATTTTTATATTATTATTTTTTTATTTATTTATGTATTTATTTTGAAAGATCTATTTATTTATTTTTACTTTATTTATTTGTTATTTTTTTTCTATTGGCTGAACTAGATAGACCATTTTATTATGTAACTACAGTATGTTACCCTGGGAACAGAGTAATTCCATTATTGGGTCATATACAGTATTTACAGATAGAACACATAGATTTTCAACAACTGTGTATATTATTTACAAGCACTTTGCTAAAATGAAATGTACAATTTATAGAAATGAGTTGTCAACAGGTATGCACTTGAACAAATGGTATACAAATGGCATAAGAAGCAGATTGTAAATTGTCCTAGGTTCCCAAACATATCATGTGATGTCAGCAAGCCTAGGAGACCCTAGGTGACACTATAGCAGCGTTTCCCAAACTTTATAGTAAAAATAATTTCAGATCTTGTGGAACTCCCAGTGGGAAGAATGTCCCTAACATTGGTGGTCAGTGGGAAGAATGTCCACCTTACACTATAGATCAGTGGGAAGCAGTGGCGGCAGCTTCCCACACGTTTTTTTACATTTTGGCGTGGGGTTCCCCTTAAAACCCATACCAGACCCAAAGGGCCTGGTATGCATGGGGGGGGGGCCACACCACTTTTTTTTATTTTTTGCCAGCAATGGCTTGCAACCGAGAAAATCAAATTAAATGTCTTTTTTTTCTTTAGAAATGCCAGTTTTGCTGCAGCAGGTTCTATACTCAGAACAGATGCGCCACTTTATAGGCAGACTAAGGGGACCCCCCCAGGCACTATATATAAAGGAATTTTTCATTTTTATTATTTTACTTTAAGCATAATTAAAATCACTGCTCTTTTAAAAACAATATTTAAGAAAACATTTTTTTTTGCATTGATAATATGCAATAAAAAAAAAAGATTATTTTTAATCACTTAACCACTGGGCACCCCTAACCAGACCAATTTTCAGCTTTTAGTGATCTCACATTTTGAAAACTCAGTCATGCAACACTGTACTCATATAAAATGTTTATCCTTTTTTCACACAAATAGAGCTTTCTTTTGGTGGTATTTAATGACCGTTTTTTTTATTTTTTGAGCTATAAATGAAAAAAGACCGCACATTCTGTAAAAACATGCATTTTTCTTCCTTTCTGCTTTAAAATGTAGCAAAACAGTAATTTTTCTTCATAAATTTTAGCCAAAACATATACTGCTATATATATCTTTGGTAAAAATAACCCAAATCAGTGTATATTATTTGATCTTTGTTGTTATAGAGTCCACAAGCTATGGTGCCAATCGCTGAAAATTGATCACACCTGATGTACTGACGCACTATATAATTTCTTGAGACACTAACAAGACAGGAACGTACAAATACTCCCCAAAATGTATTGGGGCGTATATGACCCCTTTTTGGAAAGTAGACATTCCAAGGTATTTACTAAGAGGCATGGTGAGTTTTTTGAAGTTTTTTCCCACAATTCTTTGCAAAATTAAGATTTTTTTTTTCTATTTTTTTTACACAAAATTGTCATATTAACAGGTTATTTCTCCCACACAGCATAGGCATACAACAAATTACACCCCAAAATAAATTCTGCTACTCCTCCATAGTATGGCGATACCACATGTGTGAGACTTTTACACAGCGTGGCCACATATAGAGGCCCAGCATGCATCAGGTGTTCTAGGAGCATGAATTACACATATAATTTCTTGACTACCTCTTGCACTTTTGAAGGCCCTGGAGCACCAGGACAATTGAAACGCCCGAAAAATTACCCCATTTTGGAAAGCAAACACCCTAATGTATATTCTATGAGGCATAATGAGTCTTTTGAACGTGTCATTTTTTTCCACAAGTTCTTGGAAAATGTGGAAAGAAAATTAAAACACATCTTTTTTAAACAAAGTTGTCCATTTATGCAATATTTCTAACACATAGCATGTACATAGCAAAAATTACACCCCAAAATATATTCTGCTACTCCTCCTGAGTATGGCGATACCACATATGTGAGACTTTTACACAGCCTAGCCACATAAAGAGGCCCAACATGCAGGGAGCACCATCAGGAGTTCTAATGGCATACATTTAAAATCTAATTTGACTACCTATTACACTTTTGTGAGGCTCTGTAGTGGCACTGATGGGCACTGTAGTGGCATGGATGTGGCATGGATGAGAACTGATGTGGCATGAATGAGACATAAATGAGTCTTGGATGGGGATGGATGAGCTGTGGATGGATGAGCATGGATGGCCCTTTGGGTCTGGTGTGGATTTTAAGGAGGACCCCACGCCAAAATAAAAAAATAAAAAGTGTGGGGTTCCCCCTAAGGGTCTGGTATAGATTTTGAGGGGAACCCCCATGCCAAAAAAAGAAAAAAATTGAGGCCCCCCAAAATACATACCAGACTCTTATCCGAGCACGCAGCTGCCATATGTTGATGGGGGCAAGGACCTCTGCCCGACAACCCTGGGCGGTGGTTGTGGGTATCTGTGGACAGGGGGCTTATCAGAGCCAGATCTCAGCCCCCCATGTGAATGAGTATGGGGTACTGTACATTGTACCCCTACTCATTCACCAAAAAAGAGTGTCAAAAATAAATAAAGACAAGAGCCAGTTTTTGACAATTCCTTTATTAAAAAAAAAATATAAAATAAAAAAACAATGTCCCCAATGAAGATTGATCGTCAATCACTATGCCTGCCGCACCGGCGCCCCCCCCCCCCCCCCAAAAAAAAACACTTTGTCCACAAAGAAGGCTGACCGCCAAATACCTGCTCCACCAGGTGACAGTTCTTAAATAGGTAAGGGGCGGGGCACCAGTCGATGACAACACAAGAGTGTGGGCCACCAGGTGATGTCACCAGGTGGCCCCGCCCCTTACCTATTTAAGAACTGTCAGACAGAGGAGCAGGCATTCAGCGGTCCAGCAGTCAGCCTTTCTCATGGGCGGAGCGTTTTTTCTCTTTTTTTCGGGTTTGGTGGTACGGCGGTTATCTTGAATAATGATGGATCTACATCCTCGTAAAGGAATTGTTAAAAACCGGCTCTTGTCTTTATTTATTTTTGACACTTTTTTTTGGTGAATGAGTAGCGGTACGATGTACCCTATCCTCATTCCCATAGGGGGGACCGGGATCTGGGGACCCCCTTGTTAAAGGGGGCTTCCAGATTTCAATAAGTCCCCTGCTTGCAGACCCCCGCAAGCACTGCCCAGGGTTGTCAGGAAGAGGCCCTTGTCCCCATATCAGAGCCACCCCTGCCCCAAAGCTTCCCCCTCCATGTTGAGGGCATGTGGCCTGGTATGGTTCAGAAGGGGGGTGCTCGCTCATCCCCCCCCTTTCCTGGCCTGCCCGGCTGCGTGGTCAGATAAGGGCCTGGTATGGACTGGGGGGGGGAACCCCATACAGTTTTTAATTTTTTTTTTGTATTGCTGGTAATGGCTCGCAACTGCGAGTCAATTTCAATGTCATCTTTTTTTTCTTTAGGTATGTCAGTTTTGCTGCAGCAGGTTCTATATACGGTACAGATGTGTCACTGTACAGGCAGACTAAGGGGGCCCCCAAGGCACTATATTTAAAGGGATTTTTAATTTTTATGGTTTCACTTTAGGCATCACTAAAATCACTGCTTCTTTAAAAACAACAGTTTAAAAAAAAATTTGCATTGATACATGTCCCCCAGGGCGGTAACTGGGCCCCCATACCATTTTTATGGCCAAAAACTTGCATATGAGCCTTGAAAATGGGGACTTTTGACTTTTGATGTTCAGGTCCATTAGACTTTAATAGAGTTGGCCGCTCTGGGCCAAACTTTTTCTCTGTTCGGCAGTTCTGGCACAAACTGAACCAGGGGTGTTCGGCCCATCACTACTGCTCATTGCATAATAGTATTGCCTTTTATGTAGAGAGGTAAAGGTATGAGTGGAGGAGCAGGGCCAGCACAGGCAGCAATTAGAGACAACCAGAAGAGGCTATGATATTCAAGATGAAAGTAGGCTGTGCTAGGGTACTCACAATCTTACACTTTGGAGAACCAGAAAATTGACTCATGGGCTGTTCCCACTGTTGGGCCCGAACAGTGTAGGGCTTGTGGTTCTGAAAGTCAGCAGTAAAGTAGCACAGAAATGATTTTACTGGAGCATGTAAAGGGAGGAACACTCTGGCCAATGCCACGTGAGGAAGCTTGCTTGCATACATTTCCCAGCAAGCATTGCCTGAAGTCTCCTAACCTGTACTGACTACTCCTTTGATTCCAGCAGACCGGACGGAAACCCCTTTTAAACCACAGTCATGAATTAATTTTTATTTTCGCCTATACATATGTAGTGTTGGGTGTGTTTACATTAGCTGTGTTTGCTAGTTTATGAATTTAACTCAGATGCCTCAGTGTCTTGGCTTCATATCAGGTCTCCATCGGAGAAAAAAAAAACAGCATCTAGAACTGTAAAAACATTCGGAAAGTGGAAAAAGCCCGGAGGGCCAATTCACTGGGCTGCAAACACAGAAAATGAAACACAACCTATTTATAAAACACAAGATGGAAATATATTAAAGTGGGCAAATAGCAAACATTAGAGAAGCACAGCAACAGCATGGCAAAAGGATATTGGAATATATACAGGCTGAGTAAACCCTCTCCGAAATTAAAAAAGACAAAATGCTAAGCGAGCAAGGAATCTAATGAGTGTAAAGTTATTATTTAATGTACTTAAAGAAAATATATTAGTGTAGCACCCTCTAGTGCAGGGGTAGGCAACCTTTGAGAGGTGGAGATCTACCAGAACAACATCGAAGAGATTAATTTTTTTTTAAGAAATAAATTAGCACGCACCCAATAAAAAATAAAGACGACTTTTGAAAAAAAAAAAAAAAAAAAATAAAGACAACATGAAGAAAACTAATGCCGAGTACACACAAGCGGACTGTCCAGCAGAAAAGGTCCGACGGAATGATTCCGTCGGACATTCCGATCGTGTGTGGGCTTCATCGGACCTTCATCAGACCTTTTCTGTCGAAAATTCCGACGGACCTAGAAATAGAACATGTTTCAAATCTTTCCGACGGACTCGAGACCGATCGAAAAATCAGTTCGTCTGTATGCTAGTCCGACGGACAAAAAAGGACGCAAGGGCAGCTATTGGCTACTGGCTATGAACTTCCTTATTCTAGTCCGGTCATACGTCATCATGTTCGAAACGATCAGACTTTGGTGTGATTGTGTGTAGGCAACTCCGTTTCGTCGGAACGTTGAAAAGTCCTTCAGAGTTCAGGCGGACCAGAAGTCCGCTCGCGTGTACGCTGCGTTTTGCTTTTAGGCCAAAAAGTTCTATTTTGGTCTCATCCAACCAGAGCACCTTCTACTACATGTTTGCTGTGTCCCCCACATGGCTTCTAGCAAACTGCAAACAGGACTTCTTATGGCTTTCTTTCAACAATGGCTTTCTTCTTGCCACTCTTCCATAAAGGCCAGATTTGTGGAGAGCACGACTAATAGTTGTCCTGTGGACAGATTCTCCCACCTGAGCTGTGGATCTCTGCAGCTCCTCCAGAGTTGGACCTCTTGGTTGCTTCTCTGATTAATGCTCTCGCTGGCCTGTCAGTTTAGGTGGACGGCCATGTCTTGGTAGGTTTGTAGTTGTGCCATACTCTTTCCATTTTCGGATGATGGATTGAACAGTGCTCTGTGAGATGTTCAAAGCTTGGGATATTTTTTTATAACCTAGCCCTGCTTTAAACTCTCCACAACTTTATCCCTGACCTGTCTGGAGTGTTCCTTGGCCTTCATGATGCTTTTTGTTCACTAAGGTTCCTCTGAAGGCTTCACAGAATAGCTGTATTTATACTGAGATTAAATTACACACAGGTGGACTCTATATACAAATTAGGTGACTTCTGAAGGCAATTGGTTCCACTAGATCTTAGTTAGGGGTATCAGAGTAAAGGGATATGCAAATGCACGCCACACTTTTCACATATTTAGTTGTTAAAAATGTTGAAAACAATTTATCATTTTCCTTCCACTTCACAATTATGTGCCACTTTGTGTTGGTCTATCACATAAAATCCCAATAAAATACATTTACGTTTTTGGTTGAAACATGACAAAATGTATACTGTATACTTTAACTGCTCCTTCTTACAACAGAAGTCTGTGAGGTGGATGATGTATTGAAAACAATGCACTCCCTGTGTGGCTCCCTGTGTGGCTGGTTGTTCTTTCTAGCAGTTGTTAATAATGTAAACTGACTAATTGCAAAGTGAATGCTTTCTCCCTCTAGTGGCCACTCTGCAAATTGCTATATATTATATAAGGGTTTTTCAAAAAGTTTCTGCAACTCTATTAAATATAAAAAAGTGCAGAAAAGTTTTGAAGACATTAACAAAACAATACAACAGAAAGCATGTAAAATGTGAACTCCCAATCAAACCTTACTTTAAAATAAACATTACATTAATAACGCAAAAATAAAGTTCACACATGTCCGGTGTCCAGTGCGGTTTTGTAGATTGGTTCAGGTGCGATTCAGGTGCAAATGTTTACTTGAATTCGCACCTGAACCGGACCTAAAATCGCACATGACTCTTTTTCAAAAACGGACCGTGGCCGCCCCATTCACGTGTGAACTGGCTTCATTGCAAAATAATCCGGTACACATGTTATGTGAATTGGATGTGGTTTAAAACACATTCGATTCGCATATATGTGAATCGAGCCTTAACCACTTAAGGACCGAGCCTCTTTCTGAGATTTGTTGTTTACAAGTTAAAAACAGGGTTTTTTTGCTAGAAAATTACTTAGAACCCCCAAACATTATATATTTTTCTCGCGCACCCTAGAGAATAAAATGGCAGTTGTTGCAATACTTTCTGTCACACCGTATTTTCGCAGCGGTCCTACAAGCGCACTTTTTTTGGAAAAAATGCACTTTTTTGAATTAAAAAATAAGACAACAGTAAAGTTAGCCCAATTTTTTTTATATTGTGAAAGATAATGTTATGCCGAGTAAATTGATACCCAACATGTCACGCTTCAAAATTGCGCCAGCTCGTGGAATAGCGACAAACTTTTACCCTTAAAAATCTCCATAGGCGACGTTTAAAAAATTCAACAGGTTGCATGTTTTGGGTTACAGAGAAGGTCTAGGGCTAGAATTATTGCTCTCGCCCTACCGATCGCGGCGATACCTCACATGTGTGGTTTGAACACCGTTTTCATATGCGGGCGCTACTCACGTACGCGTTCGCTTCTGCGCGTGAGCTCGGCGGGAAGGGGCGCGTTTAAAAATTTTTTTTTCTTATTTATTTTACCTTTTATTATTTATTTTTACACTGTTTATTTTTTAAAAAAAGAATTGTGTCACTTTTATTCTTATTACAAGGATTGTAAACATCCCTTGTAATAGACAAAAAAGCATGACAGGACCTCTTAAATATGAGATCTGGGGTCAAAAAGACCCCAGATCTCATATTTACACTAAAATGCAATAAAAAAATAAAAATAATATTTGTCATTAAAAAAAAAAAAAAAGGGCGCTTTAAGAGCTATGGGCGGAAGTGACGTTATGATGTCGCTTCCGCCCTGCAATGGTATGGAGACGGGCAGTGGTGTATTTAGGTTTTGTGCTGCCCTAGGCCTGACTAAACGCATGCACCCCCCTAATTTAAATACGACCCACCCCATCCTGTCGAGGCCACACCCCTTCCTGTTTAAGACCCACCCTATCATCTGTAAACCAAGCCCCTTCCTCTTTAGGCTTATTTGGCACCTTTCAGGGGGGAACGGGTACCTGTTTCTGACAGGTACCCTTCCCCACTTCCGGGAGCCTGCGCTGTCCCCTTTGAAGTTTGCCCCCCCTCCTCCTTCCCCTACTGGGCCATTCAGAAAGTGCAACGCGCTTCGCACATGTGCAGTAGGGAACCGGTCGGTTTCCCTTACCATGAATGATAGTGGTAAAACCCGAGAGCCAATCCGAAAATCGGCTGAGGTGTCGACATCGCTGGACCCTGGGACAGGTAAGTGTCCTAATATTAAAAGTCAGCAGCTACAGTATTTGTAGCTGCTGAGTTTTATTGCTATCATGGGGGGGGGGGGGGTCTCACTGTGCCCATCAATTGCAGCCTCACTGTGCCCCATCAAATGCAGCCACTGTGCCCCATCAAATGCAGCCACTGTGCCCCATCAAATGCAGCCACTGTGCCTATCAAACGCAGCCACTGTGCCCATCAAACGCAGCCACTGTGCCCATCAAACGCAGCCACTGTGCCCATCAAACGCAGCCACTGTGCCCATCAAACGCAGCCACTGTGCCCTCAAACGCAGCCACTGTACCCATCAAATGCTGCCACTGTGCCAAATGCAGCCACTGTGCCCATCAATTGCAGCCACTGTGCCCATCAATTGCAGCCACTGTGCCCCATCAAACGCAGCCACTGTGCCCCATCAAACGCAGCCACTGTGCCCATCAAACGCATCCACTGTGCCCATCAAACGCATCCACTGTGCCATCAAATGTAGCCATTGTGCCATCAAACGCAGCCATTGTGCCATCAAACGCAGCCACTGTGCCCATCAAACGTAGCCACTGTGCCCATGAAATGTAGCCACTGTGCCCATCAAATGCTAACACTGTGCCCATCAAATGCTAACACTGTGCCCATCAATTGCAGCCACTGTGCCCATCAAACGCATCCACTGTGCCCATCAAACGCATCCACTGTGCCATCAAATGTAGCCATTGTGTCATCAAACGCAGCCATTGTGCCCATCAAACATAGCCACTGTGCCCATCAAATGCTAACACTGTGCTCATCAAATGCTAACACTGTGCCCATCAAATGCCACTGTGCCCATCAAACGTAGCCACTGTGCCCATCAATTGCAGCCACTGTGCCCATCAAACGTAGCCACTGTGCCCATCAAATGCTAACACTGTGCCCATCAAATGCTAACACTGTGCCCATCAAACGTAGCCACTGTGCCCATCAAATGCTAACACTGTGCCCATCAAATGCTAACACTGTGCCCATCAAACGTAGCCACTGTGCCCATCAAATGCTAACACTGTGCCCATCAAATGCTGCCACTGCCAGTGCCCATAACACTGATATAATTTATTTAATCATTATACCTGCTGTCCTGGGGGTTTCCCTCGTGCTCCTCTCTCTCCTCTATCTGACGTCACAGCCAGATCCCGCCCCAGGGCCGAGGAGAAGATTCACTGCAGGGGAGGGTAGGCGGAGCTTAAGGCTCCACCTGTCACCTGCTGATTATAGAGGAGCGAGTGACACACGCCCCCCCCCCGCATGAGAAACACCCCCCCCACCTGTCTTGCCGATTCCCGGATGCCGCCTCCCGCACACATGCAGCCCACGGCGGCCGGCTTTCTGTAGCGGCGCCACGGTGTATGGGCGTGCTTGGCAGAGAGTGGGGGGGCGTGAGGTACACGCCCCCACCCTCTGCCAAGCACGCCCATACACCGCGGCGCCGCTACAGAAAGCCGGCTGCCTTGGGCTGCATGTGTGCGGGAGGCGACAGCGGGAGCCGGGAATCGGCAAGACGGGTGGGGGGGCTTCCTCTCATGCGGGGGGGCGGCCCTTTTCGCCGCCCCCCCGCAAAGTGCCGCCCTAGGCCTAGGCCTTGTTGGCCTAGGCCAAAACACAGCCCTGGAGACGGGTGGGGGCCATCTTCCCCTCACTCGTCTCCATGCCCAGCAAGGGTGAAGATCCGATCGCCTCCGCCGCTGCCGACGGCTCCGGTAAGTGGCGGAGTTCACCGGAGCTCGGTGAGAGGGGCGTGGCCATCTCCGGCCACTGATAAAAGTGATCTTGTGGCGAATCCGCCGCAGAGACCACTATTATCGGAAACCGGACCACCCGCCGAAAAAAAAGGTAGCTAGCTGCTCCCATAACAACGATATTGCTCTTCAAAGTAGCGATGTAGATCGGCGTGCGGCGGTCCGTAAATGTTTTGTAAAGTATGTTCAAATATTAATAATACACTTTACTACTCCTTTAAAGTGCGCTTGTGACTTTTTCCAACTATAGATGTCTGACTCCCTCTGTCTGTAGATGAAGTTATTTATTTTGCAAATACCTGGCATTTTTTAAGACCAGTCTCCAGGGAAACAGCTATTTAGACGAATGACGTATACAATAGCTATTTTACCTTCCCAAAGGATTTGTATTTATGTCCGACCAGTTCTCAGATTTACACAGCTCTGCCACACAGCACAGCCAGGTGGATGACACCACCTACACTTAAAAATATGGAGATGTCCTTTTCCCCAACCCCTGCCTGCTGAATGGACGGTGGAAGATCAACAGCGTACTGAAAAACATCTAAAACATATAAACATCTACTCATTCTGCTCCCTCCTTATCCTTGTCAGCACAACTGATTGGCTCCCACGTTGGCTCCTCATGTTTGAGTGCAGCTTTATAGGGGATACAGACCCCCCCCCAGACTCTAGTTGCACTTAAAATAATATAATTAAAAGAAAAGTATGGTAATTATTTTTCATTTGAGAATCATACTTACCTAGGTGGATGCAGCATCGATCCGAGGCTGAGAGCTGAGCGATCTAGCAACGGCGATTGCTCGGTTCTCAGAGCTCCCCGAGCAGAGAGCTGGTGACTGTCAGTCATTGGCTCTCTACTCTGCCCCCTCCCCCCGTGCTCACTGGAGCACTGGGCTGTGGAGGGGGCGGGAGCTGCCAGTTTAGGCTCTCAGCGGCTTTTTGCGAGGCTGAACTGGGTTCCGGTCCAGGCAAGCGGGCGCACCCTGACCATATTGTCACAATCTTTCCGGAGCCTGGACCAGGTCTGTGACGTCAGCTGACAGGGAGCTTCAGCCCGCTGTCTGCTGAAAATGGGTCACGGGAGTGCAGAAGGAACTGCACTCCTGTGATCCACAGGAGAAGTACGGCCAAACGAGTTTCGCCTATACTTCTCCTTTAACGATTTATCAGTCAACGCCTAACTTCATTACCTGGCTTTAAAACTTGAGTGCTGCATTACAGGAAATTGTAACTGTTGCCCAATTTACCCTTTTTTCCTTTTGGTCCCAACACTTATGGGGTCTAATAATGAAATGTGTTGGGCGAATGTCACGCGCTTTTGTGCATACTGCGTGAATTCTGGCTGTCATTTTTCCAAAAATTAGCTCCATCTAGTGGCCAATATGCGGTATAGTTTTCTGAAATACCTCAATGAGAAAATATACCGCACTTTGACCACTAGATGGAACTAATGATCATAGGGATTACACTATTAGAGAAATTATGAATGTGTTTGAGGTTCATTCAACCAATATTTCAAACAATATTTTAATAGACCCCCCAACCAAAAAAAAAGATGCAAGGGGAGCAGCAAGGGACACACTACACCGGAATCTGGTCCCATTTTCCTAAAATAATCCAAGTGCTTTACAAAAGAAGTGCCAAAGGTTGCATCATGTCTTGTCATAATGTGCTGATAAGTCCTGACACCTCCATGTCCATTCTAATCAGCTGCATGGTATGATTCCCATATCTCCTGGAAAAAGGCAAAACCATCAGTGGTCAGAGGTGTTACTATCTCCTCGATTTAGCAGATTCTAAGTCTCAGCTATATGGCATCTGTATGTATCGTTGTATTCAGCAGCCAGCTCCTATCAGCAAAGGTACAATGCTTAAAACTACTCTCCAATCCGTCTACCAGACACGGTAAAACTTCAAGACCCACCCTAGCTGTAGTACAAGGCCACAGACCAGGCACTGGACATGTTCGGTTTCATTATTCAGAAATTCGGATGTTCGGATGTAATTTCTGAATTACAATAGTAACGAATCCAAAATAACGAATCAAAATTTCAGACAAAATTCGAATTCGAATAGTTTTCGATTTGAATTCAAATTTGAATAGTTTTCGAACTGAATAGTTTTTGAATCAAATTCAAATTTCAGAAGAGAATAAAATAGAATACAAAATAAAGGAATAGAATACAATATAATAGAAAATAAAAGAATATAATAGTAATGAGTAAAACAGAATAGAGAATAAAAAAACATTAAATAAAATAGAATAGAAAATAGAAAGAATAGAATAAAAAATAGAAAAGCATAGGATAGAATAGAAAGAATATAACAATGTAACCATTTTCTGAAGTCCGAATTTCGAATAGAATAACATAGAATATAATCATCATCTGAAATTTGAGTTTTCGAATAGAATAAATTTGAATTGGAATAGAATAGAAAAGAATAGAATAGAAGAGAATAGAATAAACAATAGAAAAGGATAGACTAGAAAGAAAATAACAATGTAAACGTTTTCTGAAGTTTGAATTTCGAAAAGAATACATTCAAATTTTGAATAGAATAAATTTGAATTCGAATAGAATACAAAAGAATATAATATTATATAATAGAAAATAAAACAATAGAATATAATAGAGTAAAACAGAACAGAATACAAAATAAAAGTATAGAAAAAATTAAAATAGAAAAAAAAAGGGATAGAAAAAAGAATAGAGTAAAACAGAACAAAATAGAATAGAGAATAAAAAAACAGAATTAAATTAAATAGAATAGAAAATAGAAAGAATAGAATAAAAAATAGAAAAGCATAGAAGAGAATAGAAAGCATATAACAATGTAACCGTTTTCTGAAGTCCGAATTTCAAATAGAATAACATAGAATATAATCATCATCTGAAATTCTAATTTCGAATAGAATAAATTTGAACTGGAATAGAAAAGAATAGAATAGAAGAGAATAGAATAAACAATGGAAAAGAATAGGATAGACTAGAAAGAAAATAACAATGTAAACTTTTTCCGAAGTTTGATTTTCGAAAAGAATACATTCAAATTTTGAATAGAATAAATCTGAATTCGAATAGAATACAAAAGAATAGAATATAATAGAAAAGAACAGAATAGAAAATTTTAAAAAATGAATAGAAAAAAACAATAGAATAAAAAAGAATATAACCATCTTCCAAAATTCGAATTTCGAATAAGCTTGATTTCAAATGGAATCCGATTCGAATTCGAATGGTATTAGAAAAATTGTAATCAATTCGAATTTGAATAAATTAAACAAATTCCAAAAATGAATTAAACAAATTTAACTAAACAAATTTATGTAAATAGTGAATCGAAACTAAATGAAACACATTTTTTTAATCTGCACATGTCTACATGGCACATCCGATGCTGAATATCTTTATTGAATAGCCACTGCTTGTCTACCAAGCCCCTACCTCCTATGTGTTTTGCTCTAAGAACCTAAAGAGGTAGTAAACCTGACATGAAATATGAATAAAGCATATTTCTCTATAGTGTGTACTCATCTCAATCCAGAGCACTAAGTGTCATTTCTGTCTGCTGCTTCATTCCTCTGCTATCTGCATGAGTCACTTCTGACAAGTTTTCCTGACACAAGGTGTCAGGACAGGAGAGGAGCTCCAGCTGAACCTCAGCTCTATTCCTGTGCGCTATGTGAAGGGGGAGGGGGGAGGTGTCCCTTCCCTCCAATCAGCTCTCCTCACTGAGCTCTGATCAGTGTAAGTTCAGCTCTCCCCCCTTTTTTGTGAATTCTCAGACAAGCTTTATAAATTCTGGACTTTGAACAGATGTAGAAAAGAGAAGACTGCAGTTAAACAGGAACAACTTATATAGGAGGATTTGTTTTATCTCTGTGTATCACCTGAGGATAGTCACTTCATTTGGTATATGTAAGGGTTTACAACCACCTTAACTACAGAGTTCGCAGAGACATGAAGGCTTTCAGATACTTTTTTTTAACACTGTAATTTGTATTTGCAGTATAAAAAAAAAAATATTAAAACTTTTTTTTTACATCTTTACTCATTTGTCAGGTTATATTAAAAAAATTATTTTTATTTGAACAATGTACCAAACAAAAGCTTTTGTAAGTCCTTAACCACTTCAGCCCCGGAAGAATTTACCCCCTTTCCTGACCAGAGCGTTTTTTGCGATTCGGCACTGCGTCGCTTTAACTGACAATTGCGCAGATGTGCGACATTATACCCGAACAAAATTGACGTCTTTTTTTTCCCTCACAAATAGAGCTTTCTTTTGGTGGTATTTGATCGCCTCTGCGGTTTTTATTTTTAGCGCTATAAACAAAAAAAAGGGACAACTTTGAAAAAAACACAATATTTTGTACTTTTTGCTATAATAAATATCCCCATTTTTTTTTTTTTTAAAAGCTAATTTTTTCTCAACTTAGGCTGATATGTATACGTCTACATATTTTTGGTAAAAAAAATCACAATAAGCGTATCTTGATTGGTTTGCTCAAAAGTTATAGCGTCTACAAAATAGGGGATAGATTTATAGCATTTTTATTATTATTATTATTTTTTTTTACTAGTAATGGCGGCGATCTGCGATTTTTATTGTGACTGCGACATTATGGTGGACACATCGGACAATTTTGACACATTTTTGTAACCATTGGCTTTAATACAGCGATCAGTGCGATTAAAAATGCATTGATTACTATAAAAATGTCACTGGCAGTGAAGGGGTTAACACTAGGGGGTGGTGAAGGGGTTAACTGTGTTCCCTGCGAGGTGATTCTAACTGAAGGGGGAGGGGACTAACTAGAGGAAGTGACGGATCGTGGTTCCTAGCTAATAGGAACACACGATCTGTCACACCTGTCAGAACAGAACAGAAAGTATGTGTGTGTGTACTGTTTCTTCTGGTCACGATTGCACGAGCATCAGCACCCCAGCTGTGCACGCGCGCCTGCTATCCAGACCTCGCGAGCCAACGTACAGCTACGTGGTTTCGCGCAGGGGAGCCAACCTGCCGCAGTTATACTGCGGCTGGTCCGGAAGCTGTTAAAGGGGTTGTAAACATCCTATGCATTAAGGTGAAAAAACTTCTGACACTGACCAGCCCCCCCGTTTTACTCATCTGAGCCCGTTTGCTCCCTCGGCGGAGTCAAGCTCTTCCTCTCTGCCCAGGGTTCTCGGCTCTTGATTGGATAGGCTAATAGCAGCGCAACCATTGGCTCCTGCTGCTGTCAATCAAATCCAATGACGCGGGTGGCGGTTGGTGGGGCTGAGTCCGGCATTCTGTGTCTATGCACGCAAATGCTGGACTCGGGAGCGTGCCTGCAAGGTAACCCCCAGGGAGAGCACTTCTCCCAGGGGGTTTGGCACCACCAAATTGAGGACATGTGCCAGGCATGGCACATGTGTCAACTTTCCCTGTCTAAGGGCAGACAGGAGCTTTGTGCCATTATCGCACACCACTATTCCTGGCTCCAGCTGGTGTAGCATGAACCACCTCTGGGCCTGCCCCTGCAGAGCTGGAAGAATCTGCTCCGGTGTGGTTCCTGTCCCCTAGACACACCAGCTGAAGCACTGCATGGCACATTTTAGCCTGACTCAGTGAATAGCCCCTTAAACGCTTAGGGGGTACTTGTGGTTCATAGAACAATTCAGCAGCGGAGGGCATGGAGGAGGAGGGAGTAAAGCTGACAAATCTGGCATCATCACCACTAGCTGTATGGAGATGTGGGGGCACAACAAGCTGCAACACTGAGCCCTGTCCTATATCCTTCTGAGTTGCAAGCAGAGTTACCCAGTGTGCTGTGAACAAACTATATCGTCCCTGACCATGCTTGCTGGACCATGTGTCAGCAGTAACGTGGACTTTGTGGCTAACTGCCTTGCCTAACGATGCCACAACTTTGCCTTCCACGTGATGGTACAGAGCTGGAATGGCCTTACGTGAAAAGAAATAGTGACTGGGAACCTGCCATTGTGGTACAGCACATTCTGCAAATTTACAGAAGAGGGCAGAATTCACCAGACAAAAAGGCAGAAGCTGTAGAGCCAGCAGCTTTGACAAGGTTGCACTTAGGCGCTGGGCATGTGGGTGGCAGTGACTGTATTTTTTTTTTGCCGCAGCAGATGGGGCAGAGAAATTTGCCGGCTATAGTCTACAGCTGGTGGTGTGCTACTGGCAGGTGTGCTGCAAGGACCTGGGATACCCTGCACTATACCATCATCCCTGTCAGTGGAGGCTGCTGAGAGGTCATGAGGTATAGCGGGGGCAGACTGAGGTGAGTAAAAAGGAGGAACAGAATTGTGCCCCTTTTGTGTGGCTTTCAGGTGCTCTTACCAACGGGCTGAGTGGTGGGGGGTTAAATGCCTTGTCAAACACGTGGTACCCAAATGGCTGGTGTTTTTGTCACGCTTGATGTGCTTGAGACAAAGTTTGCAAATTGCAACAGTGCGATCGGCAGCACATGTGCTAAAAAGGGCCCAGACAGCTGAGCTGTGGGAAGTGGGCTGGGAGATAAGAGCTCCACAATGTGATGGCATAGGGTGGCTGCTCTCTACTCTTCAATGATGGCTGCCTCATTGGGGTTGTGCCTCACCCTCACTTTCCTCCAATGCTTTATCCGGCACCCAAGTCACATCAGTGACCTCATCATCATCTCCTCCATCCTCATTACTACTGGAGACAACTTGGTAGGGATGAGCCAAACACCCCCCGGTTCGGTTCACAGCAGAAAATGAGAACAGGCTAAAAAAGTGTTCGAAAACGCGAACACCGTTAAAGTCTATGGGACACGAACGTGAAAAATCAAAACTGCTAATTTTAAAGGCTTATATGCAAGTTATTGCCATAAAAAGTGTTTGGGGACCAGGGGTCCTGCCCCCAGGGGACATGTATCAATGCAAAAAAAAGTTTTAAAAAACGCAGTAAAGCAGTAAGCAGTTTTTGCTTAAAATGAAACAATAAAAATGAAATATTCCTTTAAATATCGTGCCTGGGCGGTGTCCTTAGTACGCCTGTAAAGTAGAGCATTTTTCTCGTGTTTAGAACAATACCACAGCAAAATTACATTTCTAAAGGAAAAAATGTCATTAAAAACTACTCGCGGCTGTAATGTATTGTCGGGCCCCAGCAATATAGATGAAAATCATTGAAAAAAACGGCATGGGTTCCCCCCCAGTCCATTACCAGACCCTTTGGGTCTGGTATGGATATTAAGGGGAACCACGCACCCAAATTAAAAAAAAATGGCATGGGGGGCCCCCAGGCACTATATACTCTGAACAGCAGTATATATACTATATGGCCTGCCCTATATTCTCTGCAGAAAATTGGGCCTTAGGTGTTGGTGGTACTAGAACACTTTAAGCCCTCACAGTTACTCTTGGTGGGCGCAGGATTGGGCCCTGCTGTGAAATACCATAACAAAATTTGTAATTACATGCCCCTGTTAAACAGTGGCAGAAAAATTGGGCCTTTGGTGGTGGTGGTACCACAACACTGTAAGCCTTCACAGTTACTCTTGTTGGGCGCAGGAACGGGCCCTGCTGTGAAATAGTATATCAAGAATTGTAATTACATGCCCCTTTAAACAGGGGCAGAAAATTTGGGCCTTGGGCGGTGGTGCCACAACACTGTAACCCCTCACAGATACTCTTGTTGGGTGCAGGAACAGGCTCTGCTGTGAAATATTAGATCAAAAATCGTAATTACATGCCCCTGTTAAACAGGGGCAGAAAAATTGGGCCTTGGGTGGTGGTGGTGGTGCCCTAAACCAAAAATATTGTTGGAAGCTAGCATCATCAAGATTGAGGAGGAATAGAATAGTCAGCATAGGCAGTCTTCAAGGGATCCCACATCCATAGCAAATTCAATCAGTTACATCAGCATCAGGTGCTTGATAGCTGCTGATCCAAGACTAATTAATTTTTATGAATGTGAGCCGATCAACAGAGTCTGTGGACAGGTGCACTCTTTGATCCATTACAAACCCTCCAGCAGCACTGAATGTGCGTTCATAAAGCACACTGGATGCAGGACAGGCCAGTAGCTCAATTGCATATTGATTTGGAAAGTCTGCTCTTGCCTTTAGATATTCCTGCACCATGTAATGCAGATGCTGGCGATAGTTGCTTGAACTGATCAGACCTTGGCGCTGAGGACTGAAAAATTGTTTAAAGGCATCAGTCAGCCAGCCACCTTCTCACCGCTCTTCCTCTGACTGAACAAAGCCTCAGCAACACGTTGTCCAGCACCAGGAAATTGTAACCTCCCAGGGCCTGAAATGCATTGCACAAACCTTTCTTCAAGGCCTCCTGAAGATGTTTCATCCTCTGCTCCCTCTGCGAAGGCAGGATGAGTTTTGCAACCTTACCCTTGTAATGTGGATCAAGAAGGGTTGCCAGCCAGTAATGATCCCTCTCCTTAATACCACGAATCCTAGGGTCCTTTCGCAGGCTTTGCATAATCAGGGAGGCCATGCAGCGTAAGTTTGCAGTCACTAAACTCACTCTGAGTCACTAAAGATCACATGATCTGTAACTACATCCTCCCATCCACGTACAACTCCTTGGGTTTCTGGGGACTGAAAACCATTCCTTGAAGACTGCTGCTGTAGAGTGTTATTCTCTACATCCATGCTGACACAATCCTCCTCCTCCTCTTCTTCCTGTGTGTTTGGTGGGTCCGCAGGAAGGCTATCTGGATAAAGGGGGCCTTGAGAGGTAAGGAAGTCCTCCGCTTCTTCCCGCTGTTCTGCCTCAAGGGCCCTCTCCATTATTCCACGAAGCGTGTTCTCCAACAGGAAGACTAGGGGGACAGTGTTACTGATGCATGAATTGTCGCTGCTCACCATCCTTGTGGCCTCCTCAAATGGTGACAGGACAGTGCATGCATCCTTGATCAGTAGCCACTGGCGTGGCGAAAAGAAGCCAAGCTCGCCTGACCCTGTCCTGGTGCCATACTCGCACAGGTACTCATTGATGGCCCTCTGCTGTGTGTGCAGCCGCTGCAGCATTGCCAATGCTTAAGTGTTCCACCTGGTGGGTATGTCACAAAGGAGGACACAAGGGAAATAGCCATACTGCCAATTGTTTAATCCATTTTGAATATTTTCCTTGGCTGCTAAAAAACCCTGTTAGGGAATTTTCCATTTTGTATAACGTTCTGGGGTGTGCAGCATTAGCAGCTTATAAACATGTGTTATTCCATTCTATATTTTTTTGGGTGGTTAAACACCCGCTCCCCTCCCTCCCTCTAACAAATGCGAGTTGTAAATAAGTGAGCTACGGTTTGGCTGTTTCTCTATGTTATTGTTTTTTTGCAAAATTAGTCATTTCCAAGGTGATGAATGGGTGAACTTAATGTCTGTCTACGAAACAGATTTCAAACAGGGGGCTCAAATTGAGACTCAAATCTCCTCCCTCTTTCAGAAACTAAATAGGATACTCGAGAAAAAATCTGCCCTTTTTTGGCAGTATGCACTTTCCCTTGTGGACATTGTTCACATTGCTATCTCATTAGGAGCGAGAAATCCTTCCTACTTCCCAATGGCGAGATGTTTAATTCTAAACATTTCGCCAATTGCCAAACAGGCGGAGTTGTCTATATGATGTCCTGTGAATATGGGGCTTATTATATAGGCAAAATGAAATAACAATTCTGGCGTCCAATTTCCAAACATATATACAGCATGGAAATTGGAAATAGATATCTACCAGTAGGCAGACACGCAGCTCTACACCATCATTACCAAATGCCAAAAGTTACCTTTGTTGCCCTCGACAGGATACATATTCCTGATCGAGGAGGAGACTGGAACAAAGTATTGCTCCAATACGAGCAACGCTGGATTTTTAAATTACAGGCCACTACTTTCCCAGGCCTAAACAAATCTATTACGTATGCTCCCTTTTTAAAAGGGTTTGCATCTGGCAAAACTAGTTAAATTATATAATATTTTCCTTTTTTCTCTTTTTTGGCTTATCTGAAAGAATTAACTCAATTGTTCTCAGAAATGAGAACAACAACCGAAAGGTCAGCCAGACCTTTAGCACACTTTATATATCAAAAAAAGTCTAATAAAAATGAATTACAAAAAACACATGAAATTATAGCGCATTAGCGATCATATATTCCTGTATGTATTCTGTGACTATGACTCTTTTATCATAAGTATTGTATCTTTTAGTTTTTGATGATGTCCTGGTCCAGTGCCCTCTCTGCATTCAGGGGTAAGTATCCCGCCTTCCATTCAACTTCCCGTAAGGGAGAAGCATTTTATGTCTTTCTCCCACCTTTAGCTCCCGGTTGGTGCAATCTCCATCAGCACCACAACAGGGAGCTTCATCGTGCCAGCGGCATTCCGTGATCATCGCTGGACATCCTGTGGCGTCTTCCGCATGCGGTTGCCACTGAGATGACGGCGATGGCCGGGGCAATGCCTTCCGGAACACCGGGGAGACCACGAGGAGACCACCATGCTGGCAGCCAGGACATACATGGGGGGGGAGGAGGTTTCTGGGGGAGCAAGCACCTGCACCTACATAAAAGTGAGTATAAAACGATACAAGCTCCTGTGGATCCTAGAGTGATCCCAGGAGAGCTGCTGACACACAGATATACTGGACAAATCTTATCATCAAGTAAGTGTCTGGGGTGTGGTGTGCCAAACCACTTCAAAATCTTCAATCTTTTTGAATGATTAACACGATTCTGGCCTAATCTTAATACAGATACGGATGTTTGGAAACTACTTGAGTCCTGTCATCCGCATTATAGACTTGTTTTACAACCTTCACTGCGTGTCATGACTAACGTTCATATAATCTAAGGTAATTACTGGGGATTTTTTATTTCTATATTAGTATATAAGTAATTGGCGGTCTTTTGCACCAATTTATTATTACCTATTTGTGCACTTCATCACACTAATAATTGTTTGAGCGTTCCCTTTTCAATATTAGGTTTTTCACATTATTTTATTTTCATTTATTCATTTAATTTACAATCAAGCACATCACATTTTATTAATCAATTAATTTGAATCTTTTATACACCCATGCTACATTTCTTTTACCACAATCACATCATCATCTAATTCTAATCAACTCACACCAACTCATTTTTACTTTTTCACAGATTTTATTACAATCACTCATTTTATTCCATTCACATTTGTTAAAGCGGGAGTAAACCCATCAATGTAACATTTTCAAAAAACAATTACATTCCCGGCATGCCAGGAATGCTAACTGCACATTGGTTGTGCTCTCAAGCAAAATGTCAAGCCATCCAATCATAAACTGATCACATGTGCAGCATCATGGCAGTTGAAGATTAAACAGAGGCCAAGATGGCAGCTTCCTTGGCTGAAAACCATAGGAGGGTTTACTTCCACTTTAATTTTTCCACAATATTTTTATATATAGATATCTATATACACACATATATATATATATATCTACATATATATATATATATATATATATATAATATATATATAGCTATATATATATATATATATAGCTATATATATAGCTATATATATAGATATATATACACAATGATCACTACTGTTTATTTGCTGTTAGAGTAATACAAAAATATAATAACTTATTAACACATCAACCCGCAGGGGTTAATAATAAATAAAATCATTTATAGTTGAAAAATAAAAAAATAATGATCCAATTATTTGGTTAGTGGTTGCCCATTTTGGCAACCTTTTAACTCTTTTTAAAAAAAACTTTTTTGAATTCATTTGTAAGCCATAATATATCAAAGGTGCTTGCTCTTCTCCTTGTCCCCTTGGAAGTCCAAAAAAGTGGTCTCTTGTAAGTTCTTTGGAGGTGGGGTCAGACCCAAGGAGAGCAGAGACGACACATGAATGGTTCCAGGATCACCGAAACTAGATTTTAAAGAAATCTCTGGCTACAGGACATGTCTTTCTCTTCTCCATCATCATAGGTGGTAAATATACGCTATTGTGTGTGGTTAGATGTAATGTTTAAATACAAAATGATGACTAAACCATAAAAAATTTATTTCTTTCCATGCTTTTTTTTATTATTTATTTAGGTTTTTTTTACACTGTTCTTTTCTTTTTTTTTTAAATCATTTTTATTGTTATCACAGGGAATGTAAATATCCCCTATGATAGCAATAGGTAGTGACAGGTATTCTTTTTTTTAGGGGGGGGGTCTATTAGACTCTAGATCTCTCAAATGCCCTCAAAGCATCTGACCACACCAAGATCGGTGTGATCAGATGCTTTCCCAATTTCCCAATGACGCTGTTTATATCCGGTGAAAACAAAGTCATGAAATGCTCATAGCTTACAGTTTCTTAGGCCATAGAGATGATTGGAGCCATTCTGGTCTTCGATCAGCTCTATGGTCAGCTGGCGGAACCACCGGCTGCATTCTCAGGTTCCCCGGTGGGACAGGAGAGCCTGAGAAAAGCATGGGTGACGGCGGGAGGGGCAGGCGTTCCCTCCCACTGCTTGTAAAAGAAGTCTAGTGGCTAATTAGCCACTAGGATTGCTTTTACATGAATGCTGACTGCTGGCTGAAAAGATTGATACCAAGATGATACCTAAACCTGCAGGCATCATTCTGGTATAACCACTCAAAGTCCAGCAACAAACCAGTACTTTGCTGGTTCTTGTTGGGCATATATTGTAATGTTCTTTTTTTTCATGCAGCCTGTGGGCTGAACGAAAAAAGAGATTGATCGGTGGGTATGCCCACCATTAGAATACCACCCTGCATTCACCCACTTCTAATGATGGACATACACCATTTTTTTTTTAAACTGTGGTGGTGAAATCACCTCCTACAGCGCTGGAGTCGCTGATTTACGTATTGTGAGAGCAAACGCTGTTGCTGTCAGGATAAATAAATCAGTGCTGCAGCTGAATTGCGTACCTGAAAAGCAAACAATGTTAACAATAAAACATTAACTCAATAAAACAACAACAACAATCCGTGCCAAAAAGAGTAAACAGTAAAAAATATATGCCGAAACATGGGGGGCAATCCGCCCCTAATGTTAGGGGCAAATCGCCCCTCCACCCCTACCCCCATGTTTCGGCATATTGCTCTTTTTTTTTTAACTGCAATGGTGAAATCACCTCCTACAGCGCTGGAGTCTGATTTATGTATCGTGAGAACAAACACTGTTGCTGTCAAGATAAATAAATCAGTGCTGCAGCTGAATGGCTTACCTGAAAATAAAATAATGGCTAACAATAAAACACAGTAAACAGTAAAGAACAGGCCCAGAGCAAAAGGGAACCTGGGTGTAGGACCCACATGACTGGGGGTTGCTGTGGAGGTTGCACAGGTTTGTTCCTAAAGGGAACAGGTCAAGAGGTGGGGGTAATAGGTGTTGAGCAATGGCAGGGCAGTAGGTGGGACCTGGGTATTGATCATGCCTAAGAGGGGCGGGGGTAAGAGAAGGGGCAACACCAAAGAAATCTTTTATTTCCCTGCCTCCCTGTATTTAAGATTTGTGCATTGATGATATATTTTATTGTTTTAGGATGCAGGGGTCTCTGGTTCGTAAAGGTAGGAATGGTAGGAAGGTAGGAATGGACAATCCGCATCTAGTGGCAATTGACGTGGCAAGTGACAATCCGCAATGTGTGGCATATGACGTGGCAAGTGACAATCAGCATCTAGTGGCAACTGACTTGGCAAGTGACAATCCGCAATGTGTGGCATATGACGTGGCAAGTGACAATCTGCATCCAGTGGCAGGTGACGTGGCAAGTCACAATCCACAAGGTGTGGCAAGTGACAATCCGCAACATGTGGCAGGTGTCAATCTGCATCTGGTGGCAGGCAAGTGACAATCCACAAAATGTGGCAGGCGACGGTGGCAGGTGACACGCTCGGGGTTCCCACTGATTCTGCATTATGGTGAGTTGAATGATTTAATTTTATATTACAATATTGATGAATGGACACAGGAGAGATCGGTACTGATTGCTCATTGTGTTCATTTAGGAAAGGAAGTGGCTGATAAATATGACATACATTTTTTAACACCCCCCACCTGTTCTCCATCCAGAAACAATCCCCCTGTGTGCCCACAACGGCCATCAGGAGAGGTAGGAAGCTGGTAACACTGTGGGAGGGGGAGGCCTGACAGCAGGTGGAAAAGGGCGCAGATCATAAATCTGATCCCCCTGCACCACAGCTGGAGAGAGAAAGAAAAGTAGAAGCTGACAGCACTACAGGGAAATTCACAAGAGTCAGCAATAAGGCAGTACAGCCGGCCCTCCTGCCCTCAGCGGGTGCCCGGGCCCGGTACAAGAGGGCTGGCTGTACTGCTTTTCAGTGGCCATGCTGAGCTATCTGAACAGGAAGCTGTCACTGCACCTTACAAATCATAAGCGACCAGGGGCGGCTTGTCCATTAAGGGCGCACGGGCGCCGCCCCCTCTCTCCAGCCACCTCCTCTATGTAGAATGGATAGATTCATGCATTGCATTGCATGAATCTATCCACGGCCACCGCTGCCACCGCTAATTCAGGCGTCTGGCCACTTTTAGGACACAGGGCGCCTGAATTACAGTGGCAGGGGTGTTTTTATGAAGCACCTGATTAGAGCCATAGGCTCTTATAGGCTTCAAAAAAGGTGGACTCGGAGCGCAGAGCATTGAGCTCGGAGCCCACCTAGGTGTGTTAGAAAAGCAAATGAATACACTGAAAACACTAAACCGCCTCTCCGCCAATCAGGTAGTGAGGGGTTTGAGACCCATCACCTGAGTGGCTGAAAGGAGAGGCACTGCTACTGGACGAATAGCAGGAAGCAAGAAGAGCCACACAGAGGGCACAGCTCGCCGCTGCCTGACCCACCACTAAGATGGGGTAAGTGCCATCAGCGGGCAGGCGGGGGTCACAGTGGCTGCATTTGATGGGGCACATGGCGGCATTTGATGGGCACAGTGGCAGCATTTGATGGAAACAGTGGCGGCATTTGATGGGCACAATGGCGGCATTTGATGGGCACTGTGGCGGCATTTGATGGGCCCAGTGGCCGCATTTGATGGCGCAGTGGCTGCATTTGATGGGGCACAGTGGCTGTATTTGATGGGAGAGTAGCCGCATTTGATGGCAGAGTGGCTGCATTTGATGGCTGAGAGGATGCATTTGATGGCACAGTGGCTGCATTTGATGGGCACAGTGGCTGCATTTGATGGTACCCTGGCTGCAATTGATAGCATTGTGGCTGGATTTGATGGCACAGTGGCTGCAATTGATGGGCACAGTGGCTGCATTTAATGGCACAGTGGCTGCATTTGATGGGGCACAGTGGCTGCATTTGATGGGCACAGTGGCGGCAATTGATGGCACAGTGGCGGCAATTGATGGCACAGTGGCTGCGTTTGATGGCACCGTGGCTGCAATTGATGGGCACAGTGGCTGCATTTGATGGGCACAGTGAGGCTGCAATTGATGTTTTTTTTTCAGTATTTTTCAGAATTTTTCAGTTTGTTTGCAGCCCCCAAAAATTTTGAGCACCAGCCGCCACTGTAAGCGACCAAGGTAATTTCAGCCCCTCAGCCACATGTTACAAAGGAAGTCTATACATGCAGCTCCGGGATGGGTATTGCCTTGGCCACTTGTGATTGGTGTAGCGCAGCAACAGTTTCCTGGCAGGATAGCTCAGGTGGGTTCATACTAGGATCTGAACATGCTTAAAGCGTAACTCCACCTTTGTTGAGGAAAAAATATTCCCCTCTGGGTGTTCATTACAAGGATTTTAACAAGCTTTGTTGCAGATTCCTACCCTTTGTTATTTTGAAGAAACCTCCGTTCCTCTGTGCCCATGTGGGAAAATAAGTCTAATGGGAGTGGTTTCATAATTATCAATCAGCTGTGCCCCTGCAGGGCACTAATGAGGAAAGCTGCAGGGTCTGCATCCCTTTGGACGTGATTTCCTATTGGAAGTATCTCACCAAAAATGACATTTTGTTGCAGAGGATGCCTGAAATCTGACTTTCACACTGGGGCGCTTTGCAGGCGCTACAGCGCTAAAAATAGTGCCCGCAAAGCGCCCTGAAAGAGCCACTGCCGTGTCTCTAATGTGAAAGCCCCGAGGGCTTTCACACTGGAGCGGTGTGCTGGAAGGACGCTAAAAAAAGTCCTGCTAGCAGCATCTTTGCAGCGGTGAAGGAGCAGCATATACACCGCTCCTTCACCGCTCCTGCCCATTGAAATCAATGGGGCAGCACGGCTATACTGCCGGCAAAGTGCTGCTGCAGCAGCGCTTTGTGGTGGTTCTAACCTTTTCTCGGCCGCTAATGGGGGGGTAAAAGCTCCCCGCTAGCGGCCGAATAGCGCTGCGAAATTGGTGGTAAAGCGCCGCTAAAAATAGCAGCGTTTTACTGCCGACGCACCCACCGCCCCAGTGTGAAAGGGGCCTTAGTGCAGACTTCTGGGGAAAAAAGGTGAGCCAATCACACATGCAGGAAATGATGTTTCTGGGGAGTGGACAGTACACATTCTGTGTACAGAACATCTCCAGGTGACCATATTGCATTTACAGAAAATTACAGCGGCTGCAGATTGAAAAGGAAAGGTCATTTTTAAATAACATTCAATTACAATATGACTTGTGTCGTAATTGTTTTTGTTATATTTTTTACTTATTTGCTATTTTTTTTCCCCACTAAAGTGGAGTTACCCTTAAAGCTTATCCCTAGAAGTGAAAGGCTTGAAGACCACTAGTGGTAGAAAGGAATTACTACAAGGGACAGCGACAGAGCACACGAGTAGTCCGAGATGTCTTTTTGTTGTAAAACCCTGCTCAGGGGCTATTTTTAAAATTTGGTCTCAAAAGTAGATGTATTTTTCCATGGCAAGTGAATGCATGCTAAGTAGTGTATAGTGTAACACTTACAACTATTATTTTACCTCCCACAGAGATCACAGTACTCCCCCACCCCTGTGGGACTGTGGTGCAAGCAGATGGGTCGGAGCATCAGCACGTTTTTATATTGACTGTTGATGGACAATGTTCATCTTGATTGATGCTGGATTTACGATGCTGGGGGGGGGGGGGGGGGTAATTACTGGAACTAGCCCTTTGTATTGCTCTCCCTTCAGCAGCTGAAAGGGGGGAGAGCAACAGAAGACAGCTTTTAGCTGCTGCAGAGAGAGCCCATAGTTGTCAACATTGTAAAAAAAAAAAAAAAAGAGGGACACTTTTTTGCATGTAGGAGCCTTGCTATAATTAGGGGCAGGGCATTTGTTTGTAGGCGTGACATAGAAAAAGAGTAAAATGCGGCATGGTTTACGCAAAATAGTGGGCGTGGCTTAAATGGGCGTGGCTTGAACGGGGGTGTGGTTAGAGTCTGAGATGAATGAGGGATGGAGGGAGAAAGAAAGAAAGAAAGAAAAGCAGGCCCAGATCCTACACCACAACAGAAATATATGTATTCCAGGAAGTTTAACAAATCAGCAGGTAAAGATACTCCAAACACCTGGGGTTAGCGCTTCAATCATCCCAGCACCATGGTTGTTATGGTGTCAGGGTGATTGAAGCGCATTTTTTCTATCATTACATTGTAATATAAAATAAAATCATTCAACTCACCATGCACCAATCTAGAATCAGTGGAAGCCCCGAGCGTGTCACCTGCCACGTCGCCTGCCACCAGATGCCATCAGGTGCCCCCAGCAGAGTCCGTCCTTACATCAGGTGCCTCCCCAGTAGAGTCCGTCCTTACATCAGGTGTCTCCCCAGCAGAGTTCATCCTTGCATCAAGTGCCCCCCCAGCAGAATCCGTCCTTGCATCAAATGCCTCCCCAGCAGAGTCCATCCTTGCTTCGGGTGCCCCCAGCAGAGTCTGTCCTTGCATCAGGGGCCCCCAGCAGAGTCCGTCCTTGCATCAGGTGCCCCAGCAGAGTCGGTCCTTGCATCAGGTGCCCCAGCAGAGTCCGTCCTTGCTTCGGGTGCCCCCAGCAGAGTCTGTCCTTGCATCAGGGGCCCCCAGCAGAGTCGGTCCTTGCTTCAGGTGCCCCCAGCAGAGTCCGTCCTGGCATCAAGTGCCCCCAGCAGAGTCTGTCCTTACATCAGGTGCCCCCAGCAGAGTCCGTCCTTGCATCAGGTGCCCCCAGGAGCAGTGGCGTAGCGTGGGTTGTCAGGGCCCAGTGCAAGGCAAGAAATTTGCGCCCCCTAACCTATAGACTTTTAGCACTCCCCGAGTCCCTTCCCTTCCTACAATAGTACTTACCAGCCTGATTCCTACACTGACCTACATATCCACTACACTGACCTACATGATTCCTAGACTGACCGTTACACTTACCTACCTGTCCACTGCACTAACCTACCTGATTTCTATACTGACCAGTACATTGACCTACCTGTCCACTACACACTGTCCACTACATTGACCACTACACTACACTGATTACCACTACACTACACTGATTACCACTACACTAAACTGATTACTACACTACACTATCCACTACACAGCCCACTACAATACACTACAATACCCAGCAGAGCCATGTCCAGAAGATGGTACCTGCGGTGCGTGAGGATGTGGGGCCAAAGTAGGCCAAGCTGGGGGTCCAAGTAGTCTTCCAAATGGAGCCTTGCTAAAGGGGGGAGCCAGGACCATCAGTGTCCCCAGCCAGCGGAGCCCCGGTCCTTTCATCAGTGTCCTCCCTGCTCGTCGGACACATGGGGGCGGAGGGTTGGCAGCAGGTGGAGGCTGATCACTTCCTTGTGTTCATTAGAGAGCGGGAGGGGTCGCCAATCCCTGCAGCCAATAGGCTTCAGTGTACAAGAGAATTTTCTATTTGTACACTGAAGAGGTAAGCCGCCCCTCTGCACTGAACAAAAGGGGAAACAACACTCATGGCGGCGGCCATTTTTGTGTAGCCGCATTTTCCCGGGACAAAAGCAAAATCCCGGGAAAATAATCGGGGCAAGCTTAAATCGGGACGAGGGTCCCAATATCAGGATTGTCCGGGGAAAATCGGGACTGTTGGCAACTATGAGAGCCATACAGATGACTGTATCCAGTAATTGCCGCCCTGCCGAACCAATCACTCTCCCAGCCCACATCCAACTCACTATGCTGCCTGGCCCCCCCTGCTGGCCCGGGCCCTGTACAGGAGGACTGGTGATACCCCCTTATCTACGGCCCTGATTATCCATATCAAAATGTCCCAGATGTGGTCTGGTATAGGTCGGGAAGGAGGTCATTTTTTTTTTGCATGGGATTTCCCCTTTAAATCTGTACCAGATCGGAAGAGTAGAGATTTTTACTTTTTTTGTCAATTCCTTGGCTATTGGCCTTAAAAATGGGGGAAATTGATTAGAAAGATTTGGGTTCCATTGGCTTCAATGAAGTTCGGATTGGGCATCTGAACTTTTGAAGTAAGCTCCCCAAACCAAAGCCAGGTGTTTTCAGATCATCCCTAGCACACACTATGCAGTTCCTTGGACTCATTCGGTGCTAGGTCCACTTTAGAGCTTATGTTTGCCCATATGGTTCACTTTCCGTGACAGGCATGGAAAAGGAGCAAGGTGTGGTAAATATGAGCTTATGCTACTGAGCTATGTGAGCATACCCATTAGGCAGGTAAACATATGGAAGGTAGACTAGAGATCCCTCTCTACTACCTAAGAGTTTGAATGTTAAATACTAATATGTAATATTTCATACTTAAAGAGATACTAAACACACACTGTTTAACTTACATTGTCCCTTCTATTTCTGTATGTGGATGATGGCACTGTAATTATTTAAATAAAAAAAAATCTAAGTTCCTTTTTCCTAATCGATATACAGCTGTCACATGACCCAGCTCTCTCCCAGCCTGTCTGCAGGCAAACATAAGCAGGAGAAGTTTCTAGTCTCCTGCTGCTGGTCACGTTTAAAAAAAAAAAGAAGAAAAACAGCTTTGCAATATGTAAAAATAAATAATAAATATTAATATACTGTTTTAAATTGTCATACAAATATATATTTGAAATCAAATCTTTATCTTTTGGCAATTACATGGTGTGGGTGGATTTCTGCCAGTCACAGGCTGTGTCACACCCCTCCAGCCTGTATTTTAGAATAAGAGGGAGGTGAAGCCTTTATCAATCTACATATAATATCCCACCCCCATTATGTTTAGCTGGTTAGTGTGCATGGAGGAGAGGAGTGGGCTGTCATTAACCACTGTCTATACGCCCACTTGTGTGACTCTATAGCCACATAGGCTGCTCAGATGTGATAGGGAGGAAATGCCCAGCATAGAAACTCACTGAAAACTGAGTATGGGCAGAGCTGCCAACACTGCTCTGAAAAATCCCTAGCCACATTGGAGAGAGGAACAGAAGGGGGACAGAAGGGGGAGATAGAGAGCAGTGGGATCAACCAGGTATTTAACAGAAAACAAATCTCATCTCGTTTTTTATGATGTGGGTTTACTAACACTTTTATTAAACAAAGTAATAAAGAAAAAAAATATCTACAAAACAATATGAATATTTTGATTGATGTGAAAGCAATTGAACACTAATTAACATTGAAATAATGCACACATGGTGGAATGAGTCTATAGGTACAAAGCACAATGAATCTTTCTTCTGCTGCTTTGCATTTTGGTGTTGAACTCTTCATGATAGATGATCTGGATGTTACATATTTAAAGCAGACAATGTCGGAGTGAGTCACGGTGAATCACCCACCATGACACTTGACAAACAAGTATTAAGCCTTCAGTCCATTTGTCTTACTGTGAGTCATGGTGTGTAATATTAGCTAGAAGCTGCTCCGCAAGATTTCAGCGCCGGTCGAAAAATAGAGGCAATTTGTCCCCGCGTGTGTCATGGTTTGTGACATTTACTGATAAGTTGTTTTTTTGGTAACTGTAAATACTCGGCATTTAAAGAACTCCATTGAACACAGCTAACATCTAAACAGGAATGAGTGGGATTCTTATGAAAGGTTCACTGTGAGAGGCTGAGTCAACCATGAGAGCTTGTTCGCTTTCCATTTGCACTGGAGAACTTCTCTCAGATCCCTAGGTTAAGACTGGCAGTTAAAGAGAAACTCAACTGTGGAAGCTGTGCCCCAAAAAACATAGACATGGAGCGCTACTCTCGTAGGAGCCGCAGGATTGCTGTCCAGGTCTTCCCAAACTTCTGCCCTGCAGCCAGGCACACATCAGGCTCTTTCACTCTTTCTTCAAAGACCAGTCTAGGGGATTTTGTTTTTTGGTTTTTATTTTTGGAGAACTTGGATTTGGCTAAGGGAAGTGATGGAATACTCCAAAGATAAGAACTATGTATAACTTGAGGACTTGGTATTCCTTTCTGAGCAAGCTATAATGAAGTCTGGGCTTGAAACAAACAGTAGACTTCAGCTTAAGTAGTAGTACGTAACGTAAAGTCCCTTTACGTAGGAGATTATCTAGACAGAGCTCTTCAGGAACCCAGCCGGTGTCCCCTTTAACAGACCCACAGCTGATTAAAAGGCACCAGAGGGGTAGCTATAGCACAAGGTCCTCAAGATCTTCCAGTGTCTATGCTCACAAGGCCCAAGGACAGATAGTGGCCTTCTTCCAATCTTCCAAGCGACACCTTCCAGTGATACCAGACAGATCTTTGCCAAACAAATCACCTCTGTCAGCTTCTTAGCACATGGGTCTCAACATTCCTCCCCTCAGGTCACCCACTGAGGCCTCAGCAACAGCATCTTCTGCCTGGAAAGGCAGCGTGCCCCCCAGGCTGGACTCATCCAGTCAGAGGGCTGATGCACTCAGGACTCAAGGCTACTCATGGGGTTCTGATTTGGCTATTATTAGATCCATCTGGAATATTGAACACAGCATCTACGGAATGTTTAGCCTTGCACTGATGGAATGATACTGCCATCAGCCCTCTACCTGTGACCTCCGGGTTTTTATACACTACATTGATATATTAGAATATCCACGCCCTCAAGTTTCTCCTGTGTCCGCCGTGGGGGGATCATCTTCGGGTGCCTCAATAGATGCTGCTTTGTGCTCTACTGTTCCCTATTGATGATGTAATTAACTCCTCCTGATGAAGCGACTACAGTCGCGAAACATGTAGAGGACCACGTCAGACATACATCTCAGCTCCCTTTCTACCAATGGGGTTCACCTCTTCCTTTGGAACCATTTGTATTTACCATGTACAGTTGTCATTAATTATTTATCAATTTATGTACAATTGCTTTTAATCATGTCTTTTTCTTAAATAAATTGTTAATTTTATTACAATCCCCTTCTCTATCTATGGGTACCGTGAGAGTCCTAATTCCTTTCTAAACCAGGGGCATGCTTGGAGCAGCTCCAGGTGTTTTTCTCCAATAGCAGAGTCCAGAAGGTAAGCAGGGTCATATATGGTGAGGCCAATAATTCAGGTTTCAGGTAATTAACCACTTCAGCCCCGGAAGGATTTACCCCCTTCCTGACCAGAGCACTTTTTATAATTTGGCACTGCGTCGCTTTAACTGCTAATTGCATGGTGATGCAATGCTGTACCCAAACGAAATTTGCGTCCTTTTCTTCGCACAAATAGAGCTTTCTTTTGATGGTATTTGATCACCTCTGCCGTTTTTATTTTTTGCACTACAAATGGAAAAAGACTGAAAATTTTGAAAAAAAATGATATTTTCTACTTTTTGTTATAAAAAAAATCCAATAAACTCAATTTTAGCCATACATTTAGGCCAAAATGTATTCGGCCACATGTCTTTGGTAAAAAAAATGTCAATAAGCGTATATTTATTGGTTTGCGCAAAAGTTATAGCGTCTACAAACTAGGGTACATTTTCTGGAATTTACACAGCTTTTAGTTTATGACTGCCTATGTCATTTCTTGAGGTGCTAAAATGGCAGGGCAGTACAAAACCCCCCCAAATGACCCCATTTTGGAAAGTAGACACCCCAAGGAAACTGCTGAGAGGCATGTTGAGCCCATTGAATATTAATTTTTTTTGTCCCAAGTGATATAATAACGACAAAAAAAAATAAAAATTTACAAAAAGTTGGCACTAAATGATATATTGCTCACACAGGCCATGGGCATATGTGGAATTGCACCCCAAAATACATTTAGCTACTTCTCCTGAGTACGGGGATACCACATATGTGGGACTTTTTGGGAGCCTAGCTGCGTACTGGGCCCCGAAAACCAATCACCGCCTTCAGGATTTCTAAGGGCGTAAATTTTTGATTTCACTCCTTACTACCTATCACAGTTTTGAAGGCCATAAAATGCCAAGATGGCACAAACCCCCCCAAATGACCCCATTTTGGAAAGTAGACACCCCAAGCTATTTGCTGAAAGGCATGTTGAGTCCATGAAATATTTTATATTTTGACACTAGTTGCGGGAAAGTGACAAATTTATTATTTTTTTTTCACAAAGTTGTCACTAAATGATATATTGCTCAAACATGCCATGGGCATATGTGGAATTACACCCCAAAATACATTCTGCTGCTTCTCCTCAGTATGAGGATACCACATGTGTTGGACTTTTTGGAAGCCTAGCTGCTTTCGGGGCCCCGAAAACCAATCAGGATTTCTAAGGGCGTAAATTTTTGATTCACTCCTCACTACCTATCACGGTTTCGAAGGCTATAAAATGCCAAGATAGCACAAACCCCCCCAAATGACCCCATTTTGGAAAGTAGACACCCCAAGCTATTTGCTGAGAGGCATGGTGAGTTTGTTTTTGAAAATGAAGAAAGACAAGAAAAAAACATTTTTTTTCTTTTTTTCAATTTTCAAAACTTTGTGACAAAAAGTGAGGTCTGCAAAATACTCACTATACCTCTCAGCAAATAGCTTGGGGTGTCTACTTTCCAAAATAGGGTCATTTAGGGGGGTTTTGTGCCACCTGGGCATTCCATGGCCTCCAAAACTGTGATAGGCAGTGAAGAGTGAAATCAAAAATTTACGCCCTTAGAAATCCTGAAGGCGGTGCTTGGTTTTTCGGGGTCCCGTACGCGGCTAGGCTCCCAAAAAGTCTCACACATGTGGTATCCCCCTACTCAGGAGAAGCAACAGAATGTATTTTGGGGTGTAATTTCACATATTCCCATGGCATGTTTGAGCAATATATCATTTAGTGACAACTTTGTGCAAAAAAAAAAAAAAAATTGTCTTTTTCCCGCAACTTGTGTCACAATATAAAATATTCCATGGACTCGACATGCCTCTCAGCAAATAGCTTGGGGTGTCTACTTTCTAATATGGGGTCATTTGGGGGGGTTTTGAACTGTCCTGGCATTTTATGCACAACATTTAGAAGCTTATGTCACACATCACCCACTCTTCTAACCACTTGAAGACAAAGCCCTTTCTGACACTTTTTGTTTACATGAAAAAATTATTTTTTCTTGCAAGAAAATTACTTTGAACCCCCAAACATTATATATTTTTTTTAAAGCAAATGCCCTACAGATTAAAATGGTGGGTGTTTCATTTTTTTTTTCACACAATCGCAGCGATTTTTCAAACGCATTTTTTTGGGAAAAAACACACTTTTTTAAATTTTAATGCACTAAAACACACTATATTGCCCAAATGTTTGATGAAATAAAAAAGATGATCTTAGGCCGAGTACTTGGATACCAAACATGACATGCTTTAAAATTGCGCACAAACGTGCAGTGGCGACAAACTAAATACATTTTTAAAAGCCTTTAAAAGCCTTTACAGGTTACAACTTTAGATTTACAGAGGTGGTCTATTGCTAAAATTACTGCCCTCGATCTGACCTTCGCGGTGATACCTCACATGCATGGTGCAATTGCTGTTTACATTTGACGCCAGACCGACGCTTGCGTTCGCCTTTGCGCGAGAGCAGGGGGGGGGAACAGGGTGCTTTTTTTTTTTTCTTTATTATTTTTTTGCTTTTTTATCTTATTTTTAGACTGTTCCTTCCATTTTTAAAAAAAAATAATTTTTATTGTTATCTCAGGGAATGTAAATATCCCCTATGATAGCAATAGGTAGTGACAGGTACCCTTTTTTGAAAAAATTGGGGTCTATTAGACCCTAGATCTCTCCTCTGCCCTCAAAGCATCTGACCACATCAAGATTGGTGTGATAAAATGCTTTCCCAATTTCCCAATGGGGCTGTTTACATCCGGCGAAATCTAAGTCATGAAATGCTCGTAGCTTCCGGTTTCTTAGGCCATAGAGATGTTTAGAGCCACTCTGGTCTCTGATCAGCTCTATGGTCAGCTGGCTGAATCACCAGCTGCATTCTCAGGTTCCCTGTTGGGACAGGAGAGCCGGAGAAAAACATGGAAGACGGGGGGGGGGGCAGTCTAGAGGCTAATTAGCTGCTAAGATTGCTTTTACATGAAAGCCAACTACTGGCTGAAAAGAATGATACCAAGATGATACCTAAACCTGCAGGAATCATTCTGGTATAACCACTCAAAGTCCAGCAACATACCAGTACGTTGCTGGTCCTTGTTGGGCATATATTGTAAACTTTTTTTTCATGCAGCCTGTGGGCTGAACGAAAAGAAGAGATTGATCGGTGGGTATGCCCACCATTAGAATACCTCCCTTCATCCACCCACTTCTAATGATGGGCATACATGCACCGTATATATATGCCGAAGCATGGGGGCATCCGCCCCAAAAGTTAGGAGCAAATCGCTCCTCCGCCCTCTGCTGCCCCCATGCTTCTGCATATATGCTGAAGTATGTAACTGTGGTCACGGCTTTATGTATCGTGGGAGCAAACGCTGTTGCTGTCAAGATAAATAAATCCGCGCTGCAACTGAATGGCGTACCTGCTAAGCAAATGATGGTTAACAATAAAACAAAGTAACATTACAGTATAACAGTAAGACTTACCATACCTGCAAAGCAAATACAAAAAAAAAAGTAAAAAATAAAACATTTAACGCAATCTGATCCTAAAATATATATATGCCGAAGCATGGGGGCATCCTCCCGCAAAAGGTAGGAGCAAATCGCTCCTCCACCCACTGCTGCCCCCACGCTTCGGCATATATGCTGAGGTATGTAACTGTGGCGGTGAAATCACCTCCGACAGCGCTGGAGTCACGGCTTTATGTATCGTGGGAGCAAACGCTGTTGCTGTCAAGATAAATAAATCCGCTCTGCAGCTGAATGGCGTAGCTGAGAACAAAAAAATGGTTAACAATAAAACACAGTAAACAGTAAAGTATAAAAAAATTGCATATCTTAAAAGCAAACAAGGTAAAACATAATAACAATAAAACATTGCAGAATAGAATACAGTAAAAAAAGAGCAGAACAATAGAGAGAGAATAGAGAGAGAGAGAGAACAATAAAACGACAACTATTTTTGTTTTTTTTATTTTATATATTTTTTTTTTTCTTTTTTTTTTTTTTTTTACACTTTTTTTTGTAACTATAACTTTTGTAACTGGTTCCAGGTTCGGGTCTCTCAAAATGCGATGGCATCTTGAGAGACCCTGTGTTAGTGTGCCTAGTCTGTGCAGTGCTGTACCTTACGCTAATACTCAACTAGTGAATGGTAGCGTTCAAAACATTCACCAATGCAAAGACCAGGATTGTCAGGACAGGAGGGACAATAATACCGGGCTTCACGCCTATATCCGCGCTTGCTGCAGACATGACATCTTCTTTGGGGGGCTCGTTGAGTAGGGGTACTCAGGAGGACATAAAGAAAATGCCTCTCATGCAGCCGACTTACTGCATTTGGTTGGGGAAGGTGAGGTGGAGCGCCGTCTGGAAACAGAAGGGCTCTGACGATCTCTTCCTGGAATTTAAGGAAGGATCCAGTCCGCCTGAAGCTCTGTATAGCACATGAGCGTTCAGCAAAGCCAATTGAAATAAATAAACAGACACTTTTTTGTACCAGCGTCTGGCCTTACGGGCAACTAGGTACGGCGCCAACAACTGGTCGTTGAGGTCCACCCCTCCCATATTAAGGTTATATTCGTGGACACAGAGGGGTTTCTCCACAACACCAGTCGCAATAGGAATTTGGACCATTGTGTCTGCATGGAGGGAGGTAAGAAGGAAAACTTTCTTATTATCCCTCCACTTCATAGCGAGCAAGTTATTACACTTGAAGCAGGCTCTCTCCCCCAGCCTAAGACGGGAATCTACAAGCCGCTGGGGAAAGCCCCAGCGATTAGGTCGCACGTTGCCACATGCTCCAATCTGTTGATCAAAAAGGTGACTAAAAAGTGGCACGCTCGTGTGAGAATTGTCCACGTACAAGTGGTACCCCTTTCCGAATAAAGGTGACACCAAGTCCCACACAATCTTGCCAGCGCTTCCTATGTAGTCAGGGCAGTTTGTTGGCTCTACGTGACTATCTTTGCCCTCGTAAACCATAAAACTACATGTATAGCCTGTGGCCCTGTCACAGAGCTTATACATCTTGACCCCGTATCTGGCACGCTTGCTGGGAAGATACTGTTTGAATGACAAGCGGCCAGAAAACGTAATCAGGGACTCATCAACGCAGACAACTTGATGGGGAGTAAACAAGTCTGCAAAACGTTGGTTGAAGTGGTTTACGAGGGGCCGAATTTTGTAGAGCTGATCGTATTCAGGGTCTCCACGAGGACGACAGAGTTCATTGTTGTTGAAGTGCATGATCTGCAAAATCTGCTCGTATCGTGCCCTGGCCATGGAGGCAGAGAACACGGGCATATGGTGAATTGGGTCAGTGGACCAATATGACCGCAACTCACTCTTTTTATTTATGCCCATGTTGAGGGAAAAGCCCAGAAAGATCTTAAATTCGGAAACCGTAATTGGTTTCCTATCTCTGGCAAGGGAGGACTGGGGAATAGTGGCGATGTGTTGACCAGCGTACAAATTGCTTTGGTCCACAATAGATCTATAGAGATCTTCGGTGAAAAACAGTGAATATAAATCAAGTGATGTAAAATCAACTGTTTCCACCTGAATGCCGGGTTGGCCAGTGAATGGGGGAAGTACGGGTGCTGCAGAAGTGGTGGGTTCCCAATTAGGATTGGCGAATGCAGCAGGAAGGGCACTATGGGCATGACGGGCCTGTGTTCATCTTCTTGGTGGCAGCGGGACACTACTTGTGCTTGCCACCTCACCAGCTTGAACTGCACTTATGGGACTCACCACGTCACCAAGTGTTACTGCAGTGCTGAATTTACGACCAGGGTGTACTAGGCCGCTGGTGCTTGCCAGTTCACCAGAAGGAATAGCGGCGCTAGCACTGCTCTGCTCCATACGAGGGACCTGTGATTCTTGCACCTCAAGAACAGCAGAAGAAGATCGGGGTCTGGTATGCCTGACCTTGGCAGGGACCACAACTCTGTCGTCAGAGCTATCTGTCATGGAGCCGCTGTCCTCTACAGGATCATATTCTGAGCCTGAATCTGACAGATGAGTGACTTCCTCTTCACTATCTATCATGCTCAGAAACGTGTAGGCCTCTTCACTAGTGTACCTTCGATTTGCCATTTTGGGCTCTAAATTTAGCGGTACACTAGTGAGACTCACAGGCAATAAAGCTCCTGACTGTTAGCGACTGTATCAAAACTCTACCAACAAAAACTGTTAGCGATCGCAGGGATCAGGCCTGACTCTGCGAACGCTGCAGTTATGTGTTTAGTGTTTTGTAAGTGACAGTGATCGATCGATACTGCACTTGGGTGGGTTGGGCTGGGCTGGGCCGAGGGGCAAAATGCAGGTGCTAGCAGGTATCTGGGCTGATCCCCCTAACACTGCGTTTTTGGGGACCCTAAACTGCTGGGGACGCTAGTATAGATCTGATCGGATCAGATATTGATCCGTTCAGATACTATACCACTAAGGGAGGTGTATGCTGCGTGCGTGGGTGTTAGCGGTACTGGCGCTAACCTGACGCTGCCTGGGGCGACGCAGACCTTATCTGACCCTAAAACTTAACTTATATCACCGCCGGGCATTCAGGGGGTTAAACCTTTATTAGGTAATAAACGGCGGGTGCCCTGAAACTATAAAAAATAAACTAACTAACCAGCGTCACCCGTAACACTTATACGGTGATCACTGATGAAAGGGTTAACTAGGGGCCAATCAGAGGGTTAAAACCTTTATTAGGTAGTATATAGGGGTCCCTGACGCTATAAAAAGCTGACGGCGAACCTATATACTTACCTCCCTAACTAGCATCACCTGACACTAATACAGCGATCAGAAAAACGATCGCTTAGTGACACTGGCGACGGGGGGTGATCAAGGGGTTAACCTTTATTATGGGGGGTTAGGGGGATATCCTAGACCTAAAGGGGGCTACCACTAACTGCCCTACCACACTAACTGTCACAAACTGACACCAATGCAATAGTCAGGAAAAAAAAAATTGCTATTGGTGTCACTGTGACAGGGGGTACAGGGGGGTGATCGGGGGGGGGGGGGGTTGGGTGATCGGGGGGTGAAAAGTGTGCCTAGTGTGTTCTACTGTTAGTGTAATGGTGCAACTCACATTGATGTCTTCTCTCCTCTGCAAAGACCGGCTCGAGGAGAGATGACCTCACTTCCTCCGCTTCTGTTTACATTACAGCAGCAGAGGAAGCTTGTCATTGGCTGGGAGCGATCGCGAGGGGGACAGATGCCGACCACCTCGGGCACCAGGGGGGTGTCCGATCGGACCCCCTCGCCCGTGGGAGGCAAGTAACGTACCCATACGTTACTTTGCCTGCCCGTGCCATTCTGCCGCAGTATATCTGCGTGAGGAGGTTGGCAAGTGGTTAAGGAGAAGCTTAAGGCCACTCAGCAACTGCTTTCAGAAGTGTTTCAGTTTATATAGACCAGTGATGGTGAACCTTGGCACCCCAGATGTTTTGGAACCACATTTCCCATGATGCTCCACTAAACTACAGAGTGCATGAGCATCATGAGAAATGTAGTTCCAAAACACCTGGGGTGCCAAGGTTTGCCATCACTGATATAGACCATGGATGACCATTTAATGGCAATAGCACACTAAGTTTTTGGCATGTGCATGCATCCGCTTGCTAATGCACGTCCAGCATCTCTTCTATGTACAGAGATTTATGCAGCATAATTAGCTGTCTGCATTCCCAACTTGCAGGGGCGTTGCTAGGTGGCAAAAAGACCAGGGGGGGGGGGGGGGGGGTGGGTGCCGGACCGGGGGGGGTGTACACGTGATGCAGGCTTTTTTTTTTGGCTGGGCCGTGACCTACCTGACCTACATACACTGACGGTAGTGAACATTGACCTTTACATTCACTGACCTACCTACACTGACCGTAGTGACCTACCTACACTGACATTTACCTACACTGACATTTACATACACTGACCTACCTACACTGACATTTACCTACACTGACCTACCTACACTGACATTTACATTCACTGACCTACCTACACTGACCGTAGTGACCTACCTGCACTGACCTACCTACACTAACATTTACCTACACTGACATTTACATTCACTGAAATTTACATTCACTGACCTACCTACACTGACCGTAGTGACCTACCTACACTGACCTACCTACACTGACATTTACCTACACTGACCGTAGTGACCTACCTACACTGACATTTACATACACTGACATTTACATACACTGACCTACCTACACTGACATTTACCTACACTGACATTTACATACACTGACCTACCTACACTGACATTTACATACACTGACCTACCTACACTGACATTTACCTACACTGACATTTACATACACTGACCTACCTACACTGACATTTACCTACACTGACATTTACATACACTGACCTACCTACACTGACCATAGTGACCTACCTGCACTGACATTTACCTACACTGACATTTACATACACTGACATTTACATACACTGACCTACCTACACTGACACTTACATACACTGACCTACCTACACTGACCGTAGTGACCTACCTGCACTGACATTTACCTACACTGACATTTACATACACTGACATTTACATACACTGACCTACCTACACTGACACTTACATACACTGACCTACCTACACTGACCGTAGTGACCTACCTACACTGACCTACCTACACTGACATTTACCTACACTGACCAGCCTGACCCACATACACTGTCTGACCTTCCTCAGCTCAGCCGTGGTGTGCGGTGTCACAGCAGCCAGGCAGTCAGAGGATGAGGAGGAGCCGAGGAGGAGAGGAGAGCGGGCCGCCCGAGCGCTGAGCGGTGATCTTACAGTGGCGCGGCGGCCGCATTGAAATTCCCGCCTTCTGGAGCCTGCAGCGCCTATGATGGACATCACACGTCCCGCGGTCCGAGCATTGGACCAGGGGGACGTCCATCATAGGCGTGCAGGCTCCAGAAGGCGGGACCTGCTACGGCACTCGGCCAAACTCGGCCAAATTCGGCGGCGCTCGGGATCAGATCGGTCCTGGCGCTCGCCGCTCGGGGCTTGTAATGAAGATCTGCATGCCTGAGGCTCGGGGCTTTTCGGGGGCACATTCGGGGCTTCAGCCACGGCTAACCACCCCCTCCCGACGCCCCTGCCAACTTGCAAAGGTGTGAACCTAGCCTGAAACTTTGGGGGGATGCTAGGCACTTTCTTATCTTTTTGTGATAATTTTAGCATTTTGACCTCAATAAATTCTTGAGGTGTGGCAGAAAAATCCGACAGGGGTTCTAACCCTTCCCTTCGCTATCTATACAATAAAGTGTTTGCTTTGGAAACACTTTAAGCACCCGTGATCATCTAGGAAAATGCAAGCCACATGTCCCAGAGTTTCCTGTGCCTAATGCCACATTTGACATTTCAGAGGGGGGGGGGTCTTCTGAAATTTAGCAGACTACCCCGCGTCCCATGATGTCATGAGCTATGTCTGCATGCAGCAAATTATTGAAAGTTCCGAGCACCTAGACAGGAAACAAGGAGAAAAAAAGGGCCGATGTGCAGATAAACATTATAAAGGGGAACAGATGGAGCAGGCTTAGCTATGAAATACTGCCGTGCCACATGTCTGCCGAGGACTCCCAAAGAGCCCGAGCAGCCCAAGGCTCATAGGAGTTTACAAGGCTAATAGGAGATTATGCTGCACACCTAAACTGGATTAAATGCCAAATGCTGGTTTTGGACAAGATTTGGCTAAGGGAGCGGCAAGGCAGGGTGGGCATTTGATGCTGTAGATGAGAGCGACACAAAATATGTCCTTCAAAGAGAACCAGTCATGGTTGGGCTTGTGGAAGAACACGAATATTATTCAAAATGCTTGCCTATGAAAAATTTAAATTTTCCAAATTATTAGCCAAATGTACTTTGCCTCATAGTGACCCTGGGGCCCATTTACATTTGCGCAGAGCGCAAACGCAGTCCGTTGAAATGAATGGGCTGCCAATGCACTAAAATGTCCCAAAAATCATACGTGCTGCAAATTTTTTAATGCAACGCCCTGTGGTATGTTTCCTGCATTGCAAAGTGTGGCAGCACGTGTTCGTTGCCTTAGACTTAGTTTACATTTGCAGGTGGGGGCAGAAAAAAAAACACAGTTAGCCCCCGTCCACACTGGTGTGATTTGTCATGCGGTTTGACAGTTCCAAATTGCATGACAAGTCACACCCCATTGTCGGTAATGGACTGCCCCCCGAGCACAGACCCCTCAGAACAGACTGCCCCCCGAGCATAGACCCCTCAGTACAGACTGCCCCCCCCCAAGCACAGACCCCTCAGTACAGACTGCCCCCCCCCCCAGCACAGACCCCGCAGAACAGACTGCCCCCCGAGCACAGACCCCTCAGTACAGACTGCACCCCGAGCACAGACCCCTCAGAACAGACTGCCCCCCGAGCACAGACCCCGCAGAACAGACTGCCCCCCGAGCACAGACCCCTCAGTACAGACTGCACCCCGAGCACAGACCCCTCAGAACAGACTGCCCCCGAGCACAGACCCCTCAGTATAGACTGCACCCCGAGCACAGATCCCTCAGTACCGACTGCCCCCCGAGCAGACCCCTCTGTACAGACTGACCCTCCAGCACAGACCCATCAGTATAGACTGCCATACCCAAAGCACAGACCCCTCAGTACAGAATTCCCCTCGAGCACAGACTCCTCAGTACAGAATTCCCCCCGAGCACAGACTCCTCAGTACAGAATTCCCCCTGAGCACAGACTCCTCAGTACAGACTGCCATCCCCCAAGCACAGACCCCTCAGCACACACTGTCCCCGAGCACAGACCCCTCAGTATAGACTGCCCCCGAACACAGACCCCTCAGTACAGACTGCCATCCCCCAAGCACAGACCCCTCAGTACAGACTGCCATCCCCCAAGCACAGACCCCTCAGCACACACTGTCCCCGAGCACAGACCCCTCAGTATAGACTGCCCCCGAGCACAGACCCCTCAGTACAGACTGCCATCCCCCAAGCACAGACCCCTCAGCACACACTGCCCCCCTAGCACAGACCCCTCAGTATAGGCTGCCCCCTGAGCACAGACCCCTCAGTACAGACTGCTCCCCAAGCACAGACCCCTCAGTACAGACTGCCATCCCCCAAGCACAGACCCCTCAGTACAGACTGCCATCCCCCAAGCACAGACCCCTCAGTACAGACTGCCCCCCTGAGCACAGACCTCTCAGTACAGCCTGCACCCTGAGCACAGACCCTCAGTACAGACTGCCCCCCGAGCACAGACCTCTCAGTACAGCCTGCACCCCAAGCACAGACCCCTCAGCACAGACCGACCCAACTCAGCACAGAACCCTCAGCACACACCGACCCCCTTAGCACAGACTCCCTCAGCACAGACTGATCCCCCCTCAACTGACCACCATCCAGAGAAGGGGCACCCTAATAAAGGAGGTTTGTTACTGGCCACCAGGTGAAAAAAAGGCTAAAAAAAAATAAAAAAAGAAGAAAACGAATACAGCAGCCACATCTAATGATTAGTAAGCTGCAATATTTTAGATTTTTGGTTTACACCAATTCAAGATCTATGCCATATTCATGCCAGTAAATACAGATTTTTTTTGTATAAGGACTTGCAGAGTTTGTACTATCTATAGATGGAATGTCATAATGTTTCGGATATTAAAAATAGAGCGGCAGGCATAACTCGTACCCACATAAACCAGTCTCTGTGTCCTAAATACAAATGACTTGTGAAAGGTACACAATTACTTCTTGTCCTGATGACTCCGGGTAACCGGCCTGCCATGAATACACGTGTTTGTTTGCGTAGGAACCGTTGGCCATGCCGCGCCAAGAAAACCGCTTCGGCTGTTGTCTGAGCACAAAGTGCCATGCATTAGAGCTGAACTCCCTGTGTCAGGTGAAGAATGCCGGGCTCGCAGATATGACCCTTTGTATACAGAGATTATTCTGTGTACATTATTAATGTACACAGAACGCCAGAACGCCACTGAAGAGGTTTTTACTGGCTCCCACAGCTGCTGCACGTTACTCACCATTATATGGGGGAACGATCAGCGTTTATTGACTTCCAGATAAACGTCTGGAGGAAGGTGTGGATGTCAACTGGCTGGAAAATCTCTCCGCTTAGCGATTGATCCCGACTGCAGGGGCTTTGGGTGAGCGTCCCTTTAACCACTTGCTGACCGGGCACTTAAACTCCCCTCCTGCCCAGACCAATTTTCAGCTTTCAGCGCTGTCACACTTTGAATGACAATTGCGCGGCCACGCAACACTGTACTCATATGACATTTTTATCATTTTTTTCCCACAAATAGACCTTTCTTTTGGTGGTATTTAATCACCACTGGGGTTTTTATTTTTTGCTAAACAAACAAAAAAAGACAGACATTTAAAAAAAAAAAAAAAAACATGTTTCATAGTTTGTTATAAAATTTTGCAAACAGGTAATTTTTCTCCTTCATTGATATTCACTGATGAGGCTCCAATGATGGGCACTGATAGGCTGCACTGATCTGCACTGATGGGCCCTGATGGGCTGCACTGGTAGGCACAGATAAGGCGACACTGATAGGCACTGATAAGACCGCACTGATGGGCACTGATAAGACGGCACTGATGAGGCGGCACTGATGGACCCTGATAGGTGGCACTGATGGGTGGCACTGATGAGTGTCACTGATGGGTGGCACTGATGGGCACTGAAGGGCACTGATAGATGGCACTGATGGGCACTGGTAGGTGGCACTGATGGGTACTGGTAGGTGGCATTGATAGGCAGCACTGGTGATGAGGCACTGATTGGTGACATTTATAGGTGGCACTGTGGGCACTGGTAGGTGGTGCTGGTGGGCACTGGTAGGCTGCACTGTTGTGCAATGGTAGGTGGCACTGGCAGGTGGCACAGGTGGGCACAGATGACTCTGCAGAGGCTCTCCACGGTCGGGACTGATTTCCCTCTCACGGCCGCTGGGGTTCGCCTTTTTTTTTTTCTCCTCACGCTATCAGCGAGAGGAGAAAGAATAGCCGATTACCGGCTCTGTTTACATCACATGATCAGCTGCCATTGGCTGACAGCTGATCACGTGGTAAGGGGCCGGGATCGACCCCTTACTCCGATCTGTGATCAGCCGAGTCTCATAGACTAGCTCATCACAGAGCGCGCCGCGCGCGCCCTGCATGGGGCGCGTAGGCCGCTCGAGCACGGGAGGACGTCTATTGACGCCCCCCCGGCAAAGTAGGTCCGCGCTGTAGCCGTCAGTCGGCTATATCGCGGATGGGAAGAAGTTAAATGGACGTGAGAATGAGAAATTCAGACAGGAACATTATGTGAAAAACTGTGACAAAAAGTCAAAAGTTCCTCCACTCCAAACTCACTCATCCATGTCTTTATGGACCTTGTTTTGTGCACTGGTCCAAATCATTTGGTGGATAGGGGATTATGGTGTGGGGTTGTTTTTCAGGGGTTGGGCTTGGGCCCTTAGTTCCAGTGAAGGGAACTCTTTAAGCATCAGCATACCAAGACATTTTGGACAATTTCATGCTCCCAACTTTGTGGGAACAGTTTGGGGATGGTCCCTTCCTGTTCCAACATGACTGCGCACCAGTGCACAAAGCAAGGTCCATAAAGACATGGATGAGCGAGTTTGGGGTGGAGGAACCTGACTGTCCTGCACAGAGTTCTGACCTCAACCCCACAGAACACCTTTGGGATGAATTAGAGTGGAGACTGCGAGCCAAGCCTTCTCGTCCAACATCAGTGCCTAAACCTCACAAATACGCTTCTGGAAGAATGGTCAAACTTTACCATAGACACACTCCTAAACCTTGTGGACAGTCTTCCCAGAAGTGTTAAAGCCAAAGGGTGTGCCAACTTAAAATTGAACCCTAGGGACTAAGACTGGGATGCCATTAAAGTTCAAGTGTGTGTAAAGGCAGGTGTCCCAATACTTTTGGTAATATAGTGTATGCAAACTGTTCAATTATATGGCACAAAAACTGCAACCATATGCAAGGAAGGATTTTCCTTTTTCTGAAACACTTGTCTCATTCCACAAAGAAAAGGAATTGTGATTCTTTGTAGTGGTGTACCTAGCACATCACCTTTTTTTACACCTTCGCCCCTCTAAAAATATGGTCTAAAGAAATACAATGGTATGTGCTGCGCCAAATGGTGGGTGTGGCCAACCTGTGCTTAAAAGTAGGAGGGGCTTAAATGGGCATAGTTAACTGTCCGTCCATTTAAACAGTGCGCGTGCATCCCTGTACCTTCGATGGCGGCATTTCACGGAGACACCGCTCGCCACTGAGGGGGGTGAACAGCCATTGGGCATGGCTGTTTACCACGTGATCGACTGTGATGGAGTCACGGACGATCACAGATGGTACCGCCCCATTTTGCACGGGGCATGCGCGCGATCACAAGCACGCTGCGCGAGCACGTCGATGGCAGTGTGTTCCCAGGAACACTGCTCATCACCAACACTGGTAAACAGCCATTGGCTGGCGGCTGTCTACCAAGGGATCGGCTGTGATCTTCTCACAGCTGATATCACTAAATGTAAATAGAGCGGTAACGAGATGTTACCGGGTTCTTCTCCTCACACACCGATCGTGTGTGAGAAGGAGATTGCAGTAACATCTCGTTACCGCTTACAGTGTACACCAATCACACACTGATTGCCCCCCCTAATAAAGAGGACCTGTCACCACCCATCAAAGTACCTGTGACAGTTCATCTAAGTACCTGTCACAGTCCATATGAGTACATGTCACAGTCCATCTGAGTACCCGAGTACCTGTCACAGTCCATCTGAGTACCCGAGTACTTGTCACAGTTCAACTGAGTACCTGAGTACCCGAGTACCTGTCACAGTCCATATGAGTACCAGAGTACCTGAGTACCTGTCACAGTTCATCTGAGTACCCGAGTACCTGAGTACCTGTCAAAGTCCATTTGAGTACCTGAGTACCTGTCACAGTCCATATGAGTACCCGAGTACCTGAGTACCTGTCACAGTCCATATGAGTACCTGTCACAGTTCATATGAGTACCGAGTACATGAGTACCTGTCAGCGCCCTTCAGAGTACCCGAATACCTATCTGTAGCCCATCAGAGTACCCGAGTACCTGTCACAGTCCATCTGAGTACCCGAGTACCTGTCACAGTTCATCTGAGTACCCGAGTACCTGTCACAGTTCATCTGAGTACCCGAGTACCTGTCACCAGCCCATCAGAGTACCCGAGTACCTGTCACAGTTCATCTGAGTACCCGAGTACCTGAGTACCTGTCACAGTCCATATGAGTACCTGAGTACCTGTCACAGTCCATATGAGTACCAGAGTACCTAAGTACCTGTCACAGTCCATATGAGTACCCGGGTACCTGTCACAGTCCATATGAGTACCCCAGTACCTGAGTACCTGTCACAGTCCATATGAGAACCTGTCACAGTTCATATGAGTACCGAGTACATGAGTACCTGTCACTGCCCTTCAGAGTACCCGAATACCAGTCACCAGCCCATCAGAGTACCCGAGTACCTATCTGTAGCCCATCAGAGTACCCGAGTACCTGTCACCAGGCCATCAGAGTACCTGAGTACCTGTCACCAGGCCATCAGAGTGCCCGAGTACCTGTCACCAGCCCATCAGAGTACCCGAGTACCTGTCACCAGCCCATCAGACTAACCGAGTACCTGTCACCAGCCCATCAGAGTACCAGAGTACCTGAGTACCAGTCACAGTTCATCTGAGTACCTGAGTACCTGAGTACCTGTCACAGTCCATATGAGTACCTGAGTACCTGTCACAGTCCATATGAGTACCAGAGTACCTGAGTACCTGTCACCAGGCCATCAGAGTGCCCGAGTACCTGTCACCAGCCCATCAGAGTACCCGAGTACCTGTCACCAGCCCATCAGACTAACCGAGTACCTGTCACCAGCCCATCAGAGTACCAGAGTACCTGAGTACCAGTCACAGTTCATCTGAGTACCTGAGTACCTGAGTACCTGTCACAGTCCATATGAGTACCTGAGTACCTGTCACAGTCCATATGAGTACCAGAGTACCTGAGTACCTGTCACAGTCCATATGAGTACCCGAGTACCTGTCACAGTCCATATGAGTACCTGTCACAGTTCATATGAGTACCGAGTACATGAGTACCTGTCACCGCCCTTCAGAGTACCTGAATAACAGTCACCAGCCCATCAGAGTACCCGAGTACCTATCTGTAGCTCATCAGAGTACCCGAGTACCTGTCACCAGGCCATCAGAGTACCCGAGTACCTGTCACCAGGCCATCAGAGTACCCGAGTACCTGTCACAAGCCCATCAGAGTACCCGAGTACCTGTCACCAGCCCATTAGACTAACCGAGTACCTGTCACCAGCCCATCAGAGTACCCGAGTACATGTCTGCAGCTCATCAAGTTACCCGGGTACCTGTCTCCAGCCCATCAGAGTACCCGAGTACCTATCTGCAGCCCATCAGAGTACCCGAGTACCTATTTGCAGCCCATGCCTCATAGAATATACGTTGGAGTGTTTGCTTTCCAAAATGGGGTCATTTTGTGGGTAATTCCATTGTCCTGATGCTCAAGGACCTTCAAAAGTGTGATAGGTAGGAATGAAATGAGATTGAAATGAGAATGTAATTTATGCTCCTAGAACGCCTGAAGGTACTACTTCAATGTTGGGCCTCTGTGTGTGGCCAGGCTTTGTAAAAGTCTCACACATGTGGTATCGCCCTACTCTGGAAGAGTAACAGAATGTATTTTGGGGTGTAATTTTTTCTATATACATGCTATGTGTTAGAAGTAGCTTATAAATTGACAACTTTGTGTAAAAAAAAAAAAAAATGCGTTTTCATTTTTTCCACATTTTCCAAAAACTTCTGGAAAAAAATTAACCGTTTAAAAGACTCATTATGCCTCATAGATTATACGTCGGGGTGTTTGCTTTCCAAAATGGGGTCATTTTGTGGGCAATTCCATTGTCCTGGTGCTCCAGGGCCCTTAAAATTGTAATAGGTGGTTGAGAAATGAGATGTGTAATTTATGCTCGTAGACGCCTGAAGGTGCGACTTCAATGTTGGGCCTTTGTATGTGGCCAGGCTGTGTAAAAGTCTCACACATGTGGTATCGCCGTACTCGGGAAGAGTAGCAGAATGTATTTTGGGGTGTAATTTGTTGTATGCATATGCTGTGCGTGAGAAATAACCTGCTAATATGACAATTTTGTAAAAAAATAAATAAATAAATAAATAAAAAATCTTCATTATGCAAAGAATTGGAAAAAATTACAACTTAAAAAAACTCACCATGCTACTTACTTAATACATTGGAATGTCTACTTTCGAAAAAGGGGTCATTTGGGGGGTATTTGTACTTTCCTGATTTGTTAGTGTCTCAAGAAATGAGATTCACCTGATGTAATGAAGGCCTGATCAGATGTGATCAATTTTCAGTGATTGGCACCATAGTCTGTAGACTCTATAAGGCCTCTTTCTCACGGGGTGGATCAGTGATGATCCGCCCCGTGAACATCCGCTGGCTCAGCGGGGATCGCTCCGCCGATCCCCGCTGAGCAGGAAGATGACAGGTGCATCGCTGCACACTGTGCAGCGACGGACCTGTCAGAGCGCCGCTCTCCCCTATGGGGGGATCGGATGACGACGGACTGTAGTGTCCGTCGTCACCCGATCCGATCCGAAAACGGATGGAAAAGTAGGTTTTTCCTCCGTTACACTTTTCGGATCGGAGCGGGGTCGGATGTCAGCGGACATGTCACCGCTGACATCCGACGCTCCATAGGGATGACTGTATGTCCGTTTTTCATCCGAAAACGGAAGGATGAAAAACGGACATACGGATCGTCCATGTGAAAGAGGCCTTACTTTCACAAAGACCAAATAATATACACTAATTTGGGTTATTTTTACCAAAGATATGTGGCAGTATAAATTTTGGCCAAAATTTATGAAGAAAAATTACTAATTAGCAAAATTTTATGAAGCAAAGAAAAAGGCATTTTTTTCACAAAATTTGCGGTCTTTTTTTATTTATAGCACAAAAAATAAAAAAAACCCACTAGTGATTAAATACCACCAAAAGAAAGCTATTTGTGTGAAAAAAGGACGCAAATTTCATATGGGTACAGTGTTGCATGACTGAGTAATTGTCATTCAAAGTGTGAGAGCTCTGAAAGCTGAAAATTGGTCTGGGCAGGAAGGGGGTGTAAGTGCACTGTATTCAGGTGGTTAAATAAAACCTACTCCCCCTATGCACAGCATACATATGCCATGGTCCTTTTACCCTCAGATCCCCAGCTCCCCCAACGCAAACCCTTGGTACAGATGGACTCCTCCAACACAGACCGACCCCCCCCCCCCAGCACAGTCCACTGTATGTCCTACTGCTTAAGGCAGTGGGCTCCAAACTGTGGCCCTGGAGCTGGATGCGGCCCTTTTCTTGTCTTTATCCAGCCCTTGAGGCATTATTCCTGCCACTGACACCAACAACGGGGCATAATTCCTGTCATTGACCCCAACATAGGGGCACTATTTCTTCTTCTGACACCAACGATTGAGCATAATTCCTTCCACTGACACCAACTATTTCTCCCCCTAATACCAAAGATCGGGCATTGTTTACTCCCATTGGGCACAGTCCAGCCCCTCTAAAGTCTGAAGGACAGTAAACTGGCCCTTTCTTTAGAAAGTTTGGAGACCTCTGGCTTAAGGGACTGTTCTTAGAAATAGCTGCGAAAGGAAGAGTGTCCTCACATTCCTGTTCAGTGTTCTGGAGTATCTCACAACTTCCATAAGCCCATTCAAGTTACTCTGCAATAAAAGTTAAAAGGGCAACTCCTTAGACTGTTTATTTGAGCCAAAGGAGTGAATGTTGCTGTTTGCCTGGCTGCCGCTACACAAAGGGAAAAGAACCTGGGAGACAAATCAGTGGCCCTTGTGGGGGTAGCAGAATTTTTATGATTGTGTTATCTCTGAGCCAACATCGATATTCTCATTGCGCACTTTCCTGGATAAGGCTCTTGGGGTAACGGGTGCTGCAGCAACAACCAGCTGGAACTGGAGACATCACAGATCTAATGCACATATTCACCAGCAAACCACGGATCATCAAAGACATCCTAATCTAGACTGATGTGAATATACAATGTATATGTAAAGCGCTGCGTAAATTGACATTGCTATATAAGTACCTGAAGTAATAATAATAATGATAACCTTTACTGAAGAATGGTCACGTGTGCCATGCCTGATGAAGGGGTCCTGCGCGGCTCAGAAATGTTGCACTATGTCTTCTGTGATGAGATCATTCTTCAATAAAGATTATGATGTATTTGAGGATCCATGCCCCAGTCGGACGTCCCAAGGGGGTGGGGTCAGCTGCTGACGTCATTGGGTGACTCCACCCCTTAGCTAAATAAGAAATATCAGACGGTGGAGCAGGCAGGTTGTGGGAAGCCTTTGACGAGGCTGAAGGGTTTCGTTTTTTTCTTTCTTTGGGTCTGGCGGTGCAGCGAGCGGCTTGATTGACGATACATCTGGGGTCATTGTTTTTTATTTCTATTACCCCATACTCATTCACATGGGGAGGGGAGTGGGAGCGGGATCGAGGTTGTGGGAAAGAGGCCCTTGTCCTCATCAACATGGGGATGAGGGGCTTTAGGGTGGGGGGCAGAGCCCCCCACCCTAAAGCCCCCCCACCTATGTTGAGGGCACGTGGCCTGGTATGGTTCAGGAGGGGGTGGGGGTGGCGCTCGCTCGTCCCCGTCCCCCCCTTTTTATGGCCTGCCGGGCTGCATGCTCTGATAAGGGTCTGGTATGGATTTTGGAGGGGGGGCTCACGTTGGTTTTCTTTTTTTAAATTTTGGCGTGGGGTTCGCCTCAAAATCCATACCATACCCGAAGGGCCTGATATGGATTGGGGGGACCCCACGCTTTTTTTCCCCAGAATTTTCTATTGCTGGCATTCTTTTCTGTACATTTTGTAGACGCTATAACTTTTTTGCACAAACCAATAAATATACGCTTATTGCGATTTTGTTTACCAAAGGTATGTAGAAGTATGTAAGTATGTAGTACACATCCTATGCATTAAGGTGAAAAAACACCAGGCAGTGACCGGCCCCCAGCCCCCCCCCTTTTACTTACCTGAGCCCTGTATCTTCACCCGGCGGAGACGCGCTCTTCCTCTGCCCGGGGTTCTCCGCTCTTGATTGGATAGATTGATAGCAGCGCAGCCATTGGCTTCCGCTGCTGTCAATCAAATCCAAAGACGCGGGCGCCGGGGGGTGGGGCCTGAGTCCGGCTTTCGTGTCTGTGGACGCCGAGTGCTGGACTCGGGAGCGTGCCCGCAAGGTAACCCCCCAGGAGAGTGCTTCTCCTAGGGGGTTATCAGATGCAGGGAGGAGCCGTGAGAGCCACCGTGGGACCCCAAAAGAGGATGATCGGGGCCACTCTGTGCAAAATGAGCTGCACAGTGGAAGTATGACATGTTTGTTATTAAAAAAAAATAAAACTCAGACCTTTACAATCACTTCGAAGTGGTTAAGGACGTGCTCTTCAAAGTGTAAGTTCACCTCACAAAAAAATCTGTAAGGTGAATTTACACAGGACCCCCTCCCCCAGTCCCCCCTCCCCCAGTCCCGCTGACCTGCAGTGCGGCGATCTCTTGTTTTGAGCCCTATTATAGCCACCTCACGGCTTCGGGGCTTAGACATCCCCGGAGCTTAAATAATCTTCTAAACATTCTCTGTCAGGAGGGACATTTAGGAGCATTCTAATTGGTTAGTGCCGACCAATCAGAACCCGTATAGCCCATCCTCTCAGCAGGGAAGAAGACGCGTGAATGCTGAGGGGATTTCTAAGCCCTGGAGCCGTGAGGCGGCTATAGTAGGGCTCAGAACGGGAGATCGCCACTGGGGAGGGGAGGAGGGTTGAGGAGGGGGTCCTGTGTAAGTTCACCTTACAGATTTTTCTGTAAGGTGAACTTACACTTTAACAACCAGCTATTCTACACACAGAATTCAAATCGGTCAATCCTTTTTCGACCAATCCAAATTCGAATCGTTCCGAAACAAATCAATAAAACAAAATTAGTAAAATGACAAATCTGTCTGAAGCGAAACTAAACAAAATTTTCCATTCTGCATATGACTAGCTTCCATGGCATACACTTAAAACAGGGCTTAAAGTGCATTTTTTTTAAATGCTGATGGATAGCATTTTGTACAAGAGAAAAAAAAACGCACTCACTGTGGGGAAGATCTACCTCGTAGCTTGAAGAGCTTCACCATAGAACAGCCCAGGCAAGATAGCGGAGCAGCACAACTTGGATATTCTCCCACACTTCAATAGATTCTAGAAGGGATATACAAGAAGGTGGCATATCTAAGAACACAGCCCCTACAATCTATAAATGAGAAGAGCCAAAAACATGCTTGGAAGAGGAGCTTTGTAGTTGGCTAGTTTTGGTGACCAAGCACAAAGTCCTACCCCTGCTCCAGCCCTGCTAGAACACAATTCCACCTGCTGAGGTGGACCCCTCCACCATCTTGTGCCCTGCTCCTTGCTATAGGCTTCCTCACAACATTCCCAGCCATGGACTGATTCATTGCACTTTACTGGTGTTGTTCAGGAAACTGCATTATAGTCACATCACAAGGACACACACTATATTTTCAAAGGTATTGGGATGCCTGCCTTTACATGCACATGAACTTAAATTGCATCCCAGTCTTAATCCATAGGGTTTAAAATTGAGTTAACCCACCCTTTGCAGCTATGACTCTTCTGGGAAGGCTGTCCACAAGGTTTAGGAGTGTGTCTATGGGAATGTTTGACTATTCTTCCAAAAGTGCATTTGTGAGGTCAGGCACTGATATTGGATGAAAAGGCCTGGCTTGAAGTCTCCACTCTAATTCATCCCAAAGGTGTTCTATCGGGTTGAGGTCAGGACTGTGCAGGCCAGTCAAATTCCTCCACCCCAAACTCGCTCATCAAGGTCTTCTCTGCACAGGGTCATCGATACTCACAGGATTGTGTTCTCTGCAGACATCTCCTAAGGGCTGAGTGCAGGAACCCTCCAGGGAAGCAGCCTCATCCACCGATCAACAGCCTGGCCTAAAAAGGCCTTTTGCCATCCTCCTTAGCCCCCACCTCAAAAAGGTGATGTAGCTGCCCCCAGTTACATCACCAACTTCATTTGCAGATATAACCCAAATCGTTCTCCCAAGACATCTTGCTCTCTAGCCCCCTTGTTACCTCCTTCCATGCTCACCTTCAACATTTCTCCAGAACCTCTCCCATTCTTTGGAACTCCCTGCCCCAGTATATCCGGTTTGTTCCTACCCTGTCCACCCTTAGGTGATATTCCCTGAAAACTAATTTATTATTCAGGTAAGCCTACCCCACCTCCACCTAAAAACTGTACTTTGGCCCCCCTCCATCAGATCATCCCCTGCAGCTATTAGCTTTTGTACCACCTCCCTCTCCCATTAGATTGTAAGCTCCATGAGCAGGGCCCTCCTATTCCTTCTGTATTGAACTGTATTGTAATTGTCCTGTCTCCCTTTATATTGTAAAGCGCTGCGCAAATTGTTGGCTCTATATTAATCCTGTATTATAACAATAATAATCAAAGTTTTTTTTTTTTAATGGGAGGTCTGCTTTAACTGATTAAGCAATTGAAGGCATTTGTGACCTGCTTGCTGACATATAGAACATTACTGAGCCTTCAATCGATGGTATACATTGTACATGAACGTATGGTGTGACTCATCCCTGAGTGTTTGTGTCGCTATGCCTGATCACTCCTGGGGCATTTCCCAATGAATGTCATCTAGAAGACTGCAGATGTTTCCTCTTCTCTCTTCACAAAGGTTTAATCAATGACTAAGGGTTCTTCACAGATGTATTTATGTAGCACTGGTGCTTGATCTACAGAACTATGCAGAATACATAAATCCAATCCTATCAGTCCCTGCTCCCCAAGGAACTTATAATCCAACGTTCTAGTAGGTTTTTGGGTTTTGGAGAAAACCAGTGTGCACCAGCACAAACATAGTGAGAACATTCAAACTCTTTGCAGATAATATCCTTCACTTACATTTAGGAGAATTCATCATCCTAACCTTCCCACCTCCCTTTTACACATTTTTTAAATTTTTTGTGGGTAACAAGTACCATTTTTTCTGCAGATACTAGCTCCAGCGTCTTCATTACTCACATAGGCCAGGATAATGTATCCCTCGATTTGCCCTGTCCCAACTGGAGGAGACTGTCCTGAAGCTTCCTGAGATGCGGAACATGCCTGTATATCCCAGAAGGCTTCAGGACAATCTCCCCCAATCAGCAGATGCACATTAAGGGGAAAACTGTAAACGATCAGGAAGTCACAGTCAGCTCTTGAATCCAAGATGGTGGCACGGGAAGGATAACAGTGGAGAAGACTTTGGGTTTCAGGACAGCACTGGACTTCGTTGGCTGGCAAGTAATTAGCAGATGACTTTTACTTTGATTTTACTAGATGTAATCCCTCAGTGCATGACATTTAGTTTTTTAAAGCACTGTGTATTTTACCAGCTTTTTATATACTTTTTTTTGTTCTTTTTTTAACCACTTGCCTACTGGCCACTTTTACCCCCTTCCTGCACAGGCCAATTTTCAGCTTTCAGCGCTTATCAAATTTTGAATGACAATTGCAACACTGTACTCAAATGAAATTTTTATCATTTTTTTCACACAAATTGATCTTTCTTTTTGTGTTATTTAACCACTTGCCGCCCATCCACAGTCAAATGATGGAGGGACGGTTCGGCTCTTGTTCTGGGTGGACGTCTCTCGTGCCCGCGGGGGCGTGCAGCACGGTGATTGTGGCCGCACCGTGTTCCCAGGACACGGCATGACCCTCTGTAGAGAGCCGATGACAGCTGATAACCATGTGATCAGCTGTGTCCAATCAGAGCCGGTCATATGTAAATGCAGAAGTGCCTTTAATTGGCTCTTCTTGCCTCACTCTGACAGCGTGTGTGTCGAGGAGTGCCGATCAGCGGTATCTCTTCGCAGGGGAGACCAGGGCAGGTAATCAGGTCACTGATCATCAGTGCCTTGATTACAGGAAACCCCCAGCAGTACCCATTAGTGCCACCAATCAGTGCCCATCAGTGACACCAATCCGTTCCTATTAGTGTTGCCAGTCAGTGCAGCCTTTCAGTGCCCATTAGTGCCTGCTCATCAGTGCTGCCAATCAATGCACATCAGTGCTTCCCATCAGTGCCCATCAGTTTTTCCCATCAGTGCCCATCAGTGCTGCCCATCAGTGTCACCTATCAGTGTCCACCAGTGCCACCTATCAGTGCGCATCAGTGCTGCCTATCAGTGCTCATCAGTGCCGCATATCGGTGCCACCTATCAGTGCCCATCAATGCGGCATATTAGTGCCCCCTCATCAGTGCCATCTAATCAGTGCCCATAAGTGCCGCCTCATCAATGCCCATAAGTGCCGCCTCATCAGTGCCCATCAGTGCAGCCTATCAGTGCCTGTCAGTGCAGCCTCATCAACGCACATTAGTGAAGGAGAAAAATTACTTATTTACAAAATTTACTGACAGGTGTTCTATGGGGGTTGAGGTCAGGAAGGCCAGTCAGGTTCCTCCACCCCAAACTCGCTCATCCATGTCTTTATGGACCTTGCTTTGTGCACTGGTCCAAATCATTTGGTGGAGGGGGGATTATGGTGTGGGGTTGTTTTTCAGGGGTTGGGCTTGGCCCCTTAGTTGCAGTGAAGGGAACTCTTAAGGCGTCAGCATACCAAGACATTTAGGACAATTTCATGCTCCCAACTTTGTGGGAACAGTTTAGGGATGGCCATGCACACCAGCGCACAAAGCAAGGTCAATAAATACATGGATGAGTGAGATTGGGGTGAAGGAACTTGATTGGCCTGCACAGAGTCCTGACCTCAACCCGATAGAACATCTTTGGGATGAATTAGAGCGGCGACTGCGAGTCAGGCCTTCTCATCCAACATCAGTGCCTGACCTCATAAATGCGCTTCTGGAAAAATGGTCAAACATTCCCATAGACACACTCCTAAACCTTGTGGATGGCCTTCCCAGAAGAGTTGAAGCTGTTATAGCTGCAAAGGGTGGGCCTACTGGTTGAACTAGATGGATGTGTCTTTATTCTTCCTGACAAACTATGTAAGTATGTACTGAACAATGAACCCTACGGACAAAGACTGGGATGCCATTAAAGTTCTTGTGCGTGTACAGGCAGACGCCCCAATACTTTTGGTAATATACTGTAAAAAAAAATGATGCCACGCTAACAGCAATTTGTAATCAATCCAATTATAAGACTATACCCTAGTGCATCTAATCATGTACAGCATACCAGTGCACCAGAAACATATCACCAGAAACAGTATTATAATAAAGAGTATATCATGTTAATAGAAAACAAACCAAAGTGAAAAAATATATACTTTTTATTTTATATTTACCTTTTTATTCATTTTTATATTTGTTTTTATTTTTATTTTCATTTTTTGTTTTTATTATATTATATATATATATTTTTTGTATCATATTTATTTAATTATTATTGCTTTTTCTTTTTGTTTTTTTGCAATATATATATATATACATATATTTTCATTATATTATATATATTTTTTTTTTTTTTTCTATCATATTTATTTCATTATTATTGCTTTTTATTTTTTTTATATATATATATATATATATATATATATATATATATATATATATATATATATATATATATATATATATATATATATATATAAAGGGAGCACCTTTAAAAGGGTAAATGGAAAATGGTGTAAAAATGTAAAAAAAAAAAAAAAATTCCTGCAATTTTTACAGAAATAACTCAGAATGAATGCCCACCATTATAGTATCCCTTTAAAACACAGTAACATTCCTTCATCTTATACATTTCACTGTCCTTTTTTTTTTTTTTTTTTTTTTTTTAATCCCCTTTGCTGTAGAATTTGTTTCCACTGTCCGACCAGAGACTGATGTGATTTTAAAACAAAATGCAAAATGCGTTTACTCCATCATTCCGGTGACATTACTTCTCCCTGAGAGCGCGTGCGAGCATTGCCAATCCATCGGAGAGCAATATTGCCTCTTTAATGTCACAGCCTTGCTAGCCGGGTTCAGAGTGAGGTTAATCATCGTAGCAGTGACAAGCCCCAAAGAAATAACGCACTCCATCTCATTCCCTCCCCTGGGAGATGAATAAAATTATGGAATGAGGCTCTTTTATCTCAATTCTCTCTGTAACACATACATCTATTTACCCCGTGTGTCCTAAGAGAAGGGGATTCTTGGGAAATCAGAGGTGGATGAAGATATTATGGTTATTTATTTCCTCTTTTTTTATAATTCTTACATATTCTTCAGAGATTTACTGAGAACATTGAGCAGTTCACATCAGTGCCGGCCCCTGAGGAGTAACCAGTGAGTGATACACTCCAATTAAAATTGAAATTTAAAGTCCAGTGGAAGTCTCATACCTTTTTTTTAGTCTTTATAGTCCTGTAGTACTGTATCTTATGATTCAATATTATTCTAAAAGGCGTGCATATAGGACCGTTAAATGAAGCAACGCTTTACATGCTGAACATTCATGGCCATACATGGATCAAAATTCGGCTTCTATGACCAGTTTTTGACTGTAAACTTCTTGAGGGCAGGGACTAAGTCAGTCCAGGGAACCTTGGCACCCCAGATGTTTTGGAACTACATTTCCCGTGATGCTCAACCACCCCGAAGGGTGCATGAGCGTCATGGGAAATGTAGTTCCAAAACATCTGGGGTGCCAAGGTTCACCATCACTGACTTAGTCCCTGCCCTCAAGGAGTTTACAGTCTGAAACTGGCCATAAAAGGCCGAATTTTGATCCACGTATGGCCGTTCTCACTCGACAGAAGACGATCTAGTGGCTGACTTTTGTCGAACAGGGATTTTGAAAAACTTTTTTATGTAGGTAGGTAGAGTTTTAGGCTGCCTCAGTCGGGAGGGTTAGTGTTAATTGTGTTTCCAGGTTTTTTCTTGGCGGGCTTTGTTGGGTCGGACCCACTAGTTTATTATAAAAGGGACAGGAGTCTGGACCTGAGAGAACAGTTTCTGCTGCTGGCTGTCATTGCTATGTTAGTGGTAACGTTGCTGGAGGCCATTCTGCTAGACCTGCTGAAAAATCCAGAGACTGGAGTGCCAGTTAATGAACATCTGTCTTCAGGATCCTTCTACAGCTTAGGGGAATTTCTGGGACCTGCAGTCTGTCCTGAAGATGCCAATCTTGGATACTACCATCATATACTCAGTCAGTTATGAACTGTAGCTTGAGTTAGGGGCTAGTTTAGGGATAGACTGTTACTTTTGACTGTCATCATAGTTACATAGTTACATAGTAGGTGAGGTTGAAAAAAGACACAAGCCCATCAAGTCCAACCTATGTGTGTGTTTATATGTCAGTATTACATTGTATATCCCTGTATTTTGCGGTTGTTCAGGTGCTTATCTAATAGTTTCTTGAAACTATCAATGCTCCCCCGCTGAGACCACGGCCTGTGGAAGGGAATTCCACATCCTTGCCGCTCTTACAGTAAAGAACCCTCTACGTAGTTTAAGGTTAAACCTCTTTTCTTCTAATTTTAATGAGTGGCCACGAGTCTTGTTAAACTCCCTTCCGCAAAAAAGTTTTATCGCTATTGTGAGGTCACCAGTACGGTATTTATAAATTGAAATCATATCTCCTCTCAAGTGTTTCTTCTCCAGAGAGAAGTTCAGTGCTCGCAACCTTTCCTCATAACTAATATCCTCCAGACCCGTCATACAAAGTTATTTAATAAAGATTTCGAAACTTTGTCTTTGCCTGGTCTGAAGTTACTCAAGGAGTGTAATGCAAGTAACCGGCACACATAGTCTACAGTTCGGCTCAGCTAAGCACATTAGAGTATAAAGACAGTAGTACAAGTGTTAATACAGTGTGAAGATACAAGTGGTTACCAAGGGTAACGAAGGTTTCTGTAGCATCCTGTTGTAAGCGTGTATATGTGACAGGTGGGATAGTCTCTTGCAGGAGGAGTTGTTGGCACTCTCTCAGTGAGCAGGTCCATCTCCATATCTCCCAACTTTTGAACTTCAGAATGAGGGACACAGTAAATTGTAAATTGTGGGTGTGATCAAGCGCCTAGCAGTGGGAGGGGCTTAAGTGATGTGGTTAAACAAAACCCATGCTTCCTTGTACCTTTAAAATATGCTCTGATTGCTTTGTCTGAGCCTAACTTAAAGAACTTCATTAAAATAGTCAGAGACTGCATAGCAGAGGTATGGACATAATACAGAAGATAGCCAGACACTGCAGACATGATACAAGAGGTGGTCAGAGACTGTGGAAATGATACAAGAGACTGTCAGAGACTACAGACAACTCCAAGAAACTGTCAGAGACTGCAGACATGCTCCAAGAAATTGTCGGAGACTGCAGACATGCTCCAACAGACTGTCAGAGACTGCAGACATGCTCCAACAGACTGTCAGACTGCAGACATGCTCCAACAGACTGTCAGAGACTGCAGACATGCTCCAAGAGTCTGTCAGAGACTGCAGACATGCTCCAAGAGATTGCAGACATGCTCCAAGAGACTGTAGACATGCTCCAAGAGACTGTAGACATGCTCCAAGAGACCGTCGGAGACTGCAGACATGCTCCAAGAGATGGTCAAAGACTGCAGACATGCTCCAAGAGACGGTCAGAGACTACAGACATGATACAAGAGATGGTCTGAGACTGCAGACATAATACAAGAGATGGTCAGAGACTGCAGACATGATACAAGAGATGGTCAGAGACTGCAGACATGATACAGGAGATGGTCAGAGACTGCAGACATGATACAAGAGATGATCAGAGACTGCAGACACGATACAGAAAATGGTCAGAGATTATGAATATGCTACAGGGGTTGTTGGAGACTGGAGGCATGCTTCAGCAGTCAATCATAGACTGGAGACATAGTACATGACACATTACAGATAAGTGTCTACAGGGGACCAATGGGCCACACAAAAAGTGGCAATGGGCTACATGTGGCCCCAGGCACTAAGCACTGCATTGTACATTTGGAGGGAAGTGCACATGCTTTTTCCAAAACCTCAAGAGCTAGCTCTATTCTCCAGCTCTGGCAACACTGCCAGGATGCCTGCTATGAGAAATGAAATACAATCTATTGCTGAGATCGAGGACATGCAAGGGCCGGTCTTCACTATGGTGACCACAATTCCAAACTTGCTTGCCACCAGATGCAGTGTGCCACTTGCCACCCATTGCCTGCCACCAGATGCAGCGTGCTACTTGCCACTGTTGCCTGCCACTAGATGTAGCTTGTCACTTGCCACCATTGCTGGCCACCAGATGCAGTGTGCCACCCATTGCCTGCCACCCGATGCAGCGTGTCACTTGCCACCATTGCCTGACGCCAGATGCAGTGTGTTACCTGCCACCATTACCTGACACCAGATGCAGCATGTCACTTGCCACCGTTGCTTGACACCAGATGCAGTGTGCCACTTTCCACCAATAGCCTGCCACCAGATGCGGTGTGCCACTTTCCACCTATAGCCTGCCACCAGATGCAGTGTGCCACTTGTCACCTATAGCCTGCCACCAGTCCGACACATCAGAGCCCCAGGAAAGTGAAAGCCCCTCCCGCCGCTGGCTACTGATGTGATTCCTCCTATGAGGGGGCCAGGGGGTAGTCACATCTTCAGCTCTGAGGGGTTCATGCTGGGTCCTGTAATCCTTCACTTTTGGGGGGCTCACATCCCCAAAAGTGAAGGACTACAATTCCCAGCATGAACCCCTGATATCCAAGGATGTGACGCCCCCCCAAATTGAAGGACTAGAGGTCCCAGCATGGACCCCTGAGAATTAAGGGTGTGACCCCATGGATTTCACGTGCTAATGCTGGGACCTGTAGTCCTTCACTTTTGGGGGATCACATCCCTTAAAAGTGAAGGACTACAAGTCCCAGCATGAACCCTGCTCTGATATCTAAGGATGTGTCCTCCTTCCATCCCTCCAAAGGTGTCATCTCATCTGTCAGTGTCCTCTCCTCTCCTCTTCTGCTGACCCTTATCTACTGACTGAGGATTTTAACCCCATCTGTCATGGTGAGTGCTTTGGATTGTACTTGCCTTTCTACTAAACTCATCTCTCCCTTTGTGCACTTCTGCATGCTGCTGGCTGGAAGATGCAGGGAGGTGGTGGGTGGAGCTAATCAGTAGGCGCAGAAAAGGGGGAAGTTAAATCCTCCCTGCTGTGAATGCTGGGGCTCTGCCTCTCTCCTCCTCGTGACATCACTGGTTGCTAGACACCAGGCAGGCAGCGGCTAGCAACCATTTGGGCACTGAGCCAGCAGCTCTTGTAAAAGTGGTCTCACCAGCCAAGGGTCCACCACAGGCTGACAGTGAGTAACAGCAGCGATGTGAGGAATATTTTAGGCAGCAACAGATCGGACCGGGGGCAATTTTGTCTCAGAATTAGGGTGCCCGAGACCTGGGACAGAGCTGCCAATTGTGGGACTGTCCCACTGAATCAGAGACGGTTGGGAGGTATGCATCTCCCATAGCTACAGGAGTAGATCAGCACCGAGGTCCTCAGCCTGTACACAGGTACGGAAGAAGAAGTGTTATATGAGTGCATGCATGTAGTCTGTGCTAGGTGCACGGTGGGACCCCATTCCGTTACTGGGAGTGAGAGATGCTGGACAGGTGGAGAGGGCATTGGCTATGCTTGTCTCTCCTAAATGCAACACTGACCGTGGTGGTGTATATTGCATCAAAAGAGTTAATTAGAGTTCAGTCGTCTGTTCAAACAAAGGCACCCCATGTGTAAGGCCATGACCCTATCCTATGCCTAGCATAGCCCAGAAGAATCCACCCCGGTGTAGGCCTCGTATGTGACCCTTGCTTGGCACCCAACAAGGAGGGAAACATGGAGGACATGGCAACCACTCCATCACCCAACCCCCCAACATGTAAATCAGTGGCTGCAGCCACTGATCAGTGTATTCTGACAGATGAGGAGCCCCACAGTCAGCAGTGCTGGATTTATAAGGGGGCAAAAGGGGTAATTGCCCCAGAATCCCTTGCCAGAAGGTGCCCCAGACTTCCTTTGTAAAAAAAATTAAACGTATTTTCCCTTCAGTAGTGGGTTCCTTGAGGAAATTGTCCACTTTGTAACCTTTGCCAAGCTCTGGTCATGTCACACTCCATCTTAACAGGCAGCTTTATTACATTAAGAAGGGCTTGCTGATACCTTTCCAGGTGTTAATGTAGCTCTTAGAAAAAAAATTGAATATATTTGAGGATGGTGGTCACTAGTTGTTTGAGAGAAAGATCAGCAAATTGACACTGATAAAGAATTATCTGGGAACCATGATGACCCATGAAAGACTAAGTGCTCTGTGCCTACTGGCTGTCGAGAGCAGTGTCCTCAACATGATACAGTTTGATGAGTTAGGCAACCCGAAGATTATGCGATTTTCTTTCCTTCCATCACAGGTGGAGCAGGGGGTGACAGAGCTGTGGCAAGCTTTCCTGGCTGACAGAGCACATTGATTTCTGCTAGTGGGTATAGCCATCAGGACTAATCCCAAGTGAAAAATAATATGGGCTGGTTGAACCCAAGTTGATTGATGGATCAACTTGGGTGCAACCAGCCTGCCCATAGATGGATCCAATCTCAGCCGGTCCCTGTTGAACTGGCCTAGATTTGATCCCTGTATGACCAGCTTACGTTAAAGATTTTGCAGATGCTATGTGCAGGAAGAAAGACCTTTTGTAAATATTAGGGATGCAGCGTTGCAGGGGAATGGGCCAGGATAGGATTTTAAGTGTAAGGGACAGATTTTAAATAGACATTTTCAAGGGGGGAACTGTAATGGATGTGATTAATGTGTTACCAGGTAAAAAGGTTAAAATGGCTATTTCAAATGTAATATTGCATCAGAAGCCTGGTTTGTTAAACTCTTAACTTTAAGAATTTTCAGATATCTGCTAGTTCCTCTTTTTTACTGGTATCGGTATTGGTGCTGATACCAAGCATTTGCAAGAGCATCGATACTCGTGCAAATGCTCCAATGCCTAGTCCGATACCTGTTGTATCGGACCAGGCGTCCTCAAGCTCAGCAGGGGGCTGGGCAGCCTCAAAGATGATCGGTGCGGCGGTGGGGGCAGTTAAAAGCACCAATCTCCCTGTATAGCTTTTCTGACAGCCGCTTCTTCTCCTCTCCCTCCTGTGGCTGTCAAGTGCTTTATTCCAAGTTATACAGGGAGATCAGTGCTTTTAACTCCCCCACCTCCACACCGATCACCCCGACTATCTCCCTGTGTCCTCCTCCGGGTCCTCCTTCTTCTCTCCGGGTCCCCGGCTCCCCGAGTCCTCCTCCCTTTCTCCGGCTCCTCGTGTCCTCCTCCCTCTCTGCTCCTCGGCTCCCCACGTCCTCCTCCCTCTCAGTGTTGTCCTCTTCCCTCAATACTCCCCGGCTCCCCATGTCCTCCTCCCTCTCAGCGGTGTCCTCCTCCCTCTCTGCTTCCTGGCTCCCCGTGTCCTCCTCCGGCCCCCCCCTGTCCTGGATCTGTCAGGATGGAGAGCGGAGGAAGGAGACGGTAAATCTGTCATTTACCGGCTTCTTCGTTTTCTGAATAAACAGAGTCAGTCTGAATGAACAGAGTCACTGGCTGTTCATTCATAACTGAGCATCGTAATCTGTGTTTACGATGTTTCAGTGTATGAATGGAGAGGAGCCTCTGTCTTCATTCATTTTCAGTGCAGCTGAGGCTGCAGAGAAAGGGACTGGGGAATCTGTGTCCTTAGTCCCTTTCATGAGTTCGACTCGAACATTGGCTATTCGCTATTTGGGGTGTTTGCGGCAAATTCGAAAAGCCGTGGAACACCCTTTAAAAGTCTATGGGAGAAATCTAAAGTGCTAATTTTAAAGGTTAATATGCAAGTTATTGTCATAAAAAGTGTTGGGGACCTGGGTCCTGCCCCAGGGGACATGTATGAATGCAAAGAAAAGTTTTAAAAATGGCCGTTTTTTCTGGAGCAGTGATTTTAATAATGCTTAAAGTGAAACGATAAAAGTGAAATATTCCTTTAAATTTTGTACCTGGGGGGTGTCTATAGTATGCCTTTAAAGTAGCGCATGTTTCCCGTGTTTATAATAGTCCGAGAGCAGAATTACATTTCTAAAGGAAAAAAAAGTAATTTAAAAGTGCTAGCACTAGTGCCGGCTATAGATGAATTGTCGGTCCTGACAATACACATAAAAGTCATTAAAAGTCATTGAAAAATAATTTTAAAAAAAATGCGTGGGGGTCCCCCAAAATTCCATTACCAGGCCCTTCAGGTCTGGTATGGATATTAAGGGAAACTCAGCGCCAAAATTTTAAAAAACATGGAGTGGGTTTCCCCCCAAAAATCCATACCAGACACTTCAGGTCTGGTATGGATTTTAAGGGGAACTCCGTGCCAAAATTAAAAAAAAATGGCGTGGGCTTCCCCCAAAGATCCACACCAGACCCTTATCCAAGCACGCAACCTGGCAGGATGCAGGAAAAGAGGGCCCCCCCCCTCCTGAACCGTACCAGGCCACATGCCCTTAACATGGGGAGGATGTCCCCATGTTGATGGGGACAAGGACCTGATCCCCACAACCCTTTCCCAGTGGTTGGGGGGGTCTGCGAACGGGGGGCTTATCGAAATCTGGAAGCCCCCTTTAACAAAGGGGACACCCAGATCCCCCACAAAAAGAAAGTGTCAAAATGTTAAAAAACCACAGGGGACGGCTTGGGACAAGTCCTTTATTAAAAATAAAAAAATAAAAAATAAAAAAGAGATTCCAGCGATGTAATCCAATAAAGCGATGGATGATCTCCACTGACTCCAGCGAGGAACACGCACAGGATCCTGCCTCAAACGGAGGCACCCAGCCAATGACGCGGTGCTAGCTTGACAGCTCTTATGTAGCTGAGGGCAGGGCCACCCGTCACGTGACCCCGTCCCCATCTGACAAGGGGAAACGCCGGGGATTCCCAGTGAAGTGTACGGGTGACCCCGCCCCCCTCTGATGCAACGGGAATGCTGCATTTTTTTGCAACTTTCTTTTGCATTGATACATGTCCCCTGGGGCAGGACCTGGGTCCCCAAACACTTTTAATGACAATAACTTGCATATTAGCCTTTAAAATGAGCACTTTTGATTTTTCATGTTCGTGTCCAAAAAACGGTGTTAGCATGTTTGAACAAATTTTTTTTTTTGCCTGTTAACATGTTCTGGATGCGAACTGAACAGGGGGGTGTTCGGCCCATCCCTAGTCAGGGGTCTGTTTAGACTCCTGATATCTCACCAAATCCCCCCTCCCCCCCCCACAACAGGACTGATAAAAAAAAAAGAATTGTAATAAATATTTAAAGGTGAAATTTTAAAAATAATAAAATAAAAAATACAATAAAAAAAAAAAAACACTGACACCGTCCACTCCCCCCCCCCCCCAAAAAAAAGAATGCATTGTAAAAAAAATAGTAACAAAAAATATATAAATTGTAAGAGATAAATAATAAAAAAAAAATGTAAAAAATAAAATTGTAAAAAATAAATAAAAAACTACTGACACAGTCCACGCTTCCTCAGTGCCCATCAGTGCCACCTATCAGTGCCCATCAGTGCTGCATATTATTGGCACTGTCACACAACATTAAAAAAGTATCGGTAATCGGTATCGGCAAGTACTTGAAAAAAAGTATCGGTACTTGTACTCGGTCTTAAAAAAGTGGTATCGGTGCAACCCTAGTAAATATTGTAGTGTGATGCATACTTGTGATGTATGACTTGCCAGTTCCAATTACCTGTGTAATGTGTATTCTTACAGCCAATAACATTTTTAAAAATGTCTTCTTCGCAACCTAACATATTTGTTTTAGAACAAATGTGGTTTATCATTCATTTTAGTTCACTTTTTAATTTGTCATATTTCATTTCTATGTTGAAGGGCTCCCGAACTTGAAGTCCTCTGGCCCCCCAAGGTCTAAATCCGGCACTGACTACCAGTATACAATGGCACAGGGGGGAGGATTCCTCCATCCACCTCACTAGTGTGAATGGAGGAATCTTCAAGTCATCCACTGATTGGCCAGCCTAAAGCTTAACACACATGTTACAATATGATTGTATAATCTCCTCTGGTTCTACCAAATAAATGTAGTGCAAGGGTTTACCTGATTGGATACACATTGATTGGTTAGATAAGGCAGGTGCTCATACTGTATAGTTTTGTAGTCCAAAAAACACTTTAGTGCTAAACCCAAGGAGAACCTTTAATTCTGCTTCTTTCCACAATGCCCGTCAAGGGTGTAGCCTTCCACAGACTGGACTGCAAAAAACATATATAGGTTGTATGGTTTTTGCAGCTCATATCGTTTTGGTTAATGTAAAATTTACTGTGCAAAGACTGTTTGATCAGATAATAATGTGTATGGTGACCCTAAGGTCCCTATCTCCCATGCATACCGTACATTAGAGCTGCACGATTAATCGTTAAAAAATCTCACCTCAGGATCTTAATACCACATTTCCAATTCTATGTAAACCGCACAGAGTTGTTCTCTGCTCAGAGCTGTAAAAAAAAAAAAAAAAGCAAGCAAATGTTTATCAACATTGGCCAGCGCTGAGAGATAGAGAAGAGAAGAGATACAAAGTATCACTTGGTTCTTTTAGATTGTGATTTTGGGGCCCACAAAAAAGACCTCAACTCTGGAGGCCCTCCTTAGCCAACCCGTCAACAACAGTCTACATCCAATAACATTACTATGCCTAATACAAAAGAGTACTAATTTAAAATTTTATTTATAAAACACAGCCATGCATATATAATCAGGCAAATTATTCCATCTAGTTATTAAATATTGGTGCTCAGTGAACAACACAAGGATGTATGTAGGTGGAAATTGCATATAAAATTGGTCAAGCAAGTGCCGCTAACGCTGACTATAACTGCTTAGAATTTTGCTCAAACATTTGTCATTTTGTCAACAAAGCACACAATATCTCCATCAGTGATTTGGCAAATTTTGTTCGAAATGGCTAAAACTTTTCTTTGACGGCCATGCCAATTTGTTGAATTTTAACATCAGATTTTAGACATAATAATCTATTATACATATGTAGCACCCTGTCTTTAATTAGACTACATTTAGTGCATTGGCTCTGCTGTACTCAGTAGAGTGGTGATCTGTTTTTGTTTGGGTCTGGTCAGGTTTCCCTAAATTTGGTGATTAATTATCCCTGCATGCTTGCAGAAGATAGAGTAGGAGGATCAACCACAGAGTTATAAATATTTATTGGACTTCAGCCAATCCCTGGGAAGAGGCACCCATAAGGTGGCTTAAGAGGTGATAAATGTTTGGGAGGTATGTTCAGAGTGTTCTTTGTCTCCTGGGTTGGCTGTCCTGGAGAGGTAGCCTGTATGTGTTTTGAGAAGATTTGCTGTTGGGCCTCAGCATGTGCTGGGTTGAGGGCCTGAACGAGATCTGCTGAAAATTATTTCTCTGTAGGGCATCACCTGTGATGGCTGATCTGTAGAAAGATCCTTCTCTCCCTCATTGAAGATCATCACATGGAAGCTGGGATGGGTGAAAGCTGTCCTAGGACATTGTGAGTAAGAACGTGTTCTGGGATCCCAGATGTGTACGCACTTGGGGATGTAATTGCCAGATGTTGCTGTAAGGATTAAGTGTCAGGAATCAGCAGCAAGGATGGCCAAATCTGCATGGCTACAGTTAGAAATTGAGACCAGGGTATATATAGTAAATTACATTTATTGTAAATTTAACTACAACCATATATGCCTGACTAAGTAACAGGAAGCCTAAATACAAACTTAAAAATGGGCAACAGGGTACAAATGGGAAAGGAGAACCAGGACTGGGATCAGGTACAAGGGGAGAATAAATAAGGCACCAGGGTGCAAAATGCAGGACAATAGCAACATCGGGAAGAAGGATAAATGGCACACAGTATCTGGCAGTAAGCAAAGCAAAACAATGATGAGAAGTGTACTAGTAGAGGAGAGACTAAATACCCTCCCAGTAACCAGCACAAGATGGAGACTGATTACTAGAAACTGTTGGCTGCTGGCTACTGAGAGACCCCCGCTGATGGACACTGGAACTACAACTTTGTGCTCTGGGAAGCACAGTGCCACCAGCAGGTGACCCAGGTCCTGACACTGAGACTACTCACATAGACTCCTAGATTAGCTAGCCATTCCATCTTCCCCCCCGCAAGGGCTGTTACAAGAGGATCCTGTCTACAGTTTGTCTTGTTAATTTCTTCTAATGTTTTGGAGTGTCTTACATCCTTATCCCTCTGCTGTTCAAGTTTTCTAAAATAAGTCCACAAAAAGATATCCACTACTAGACTGAGTCTACATTTGTCGGTGTGCTTGGAACAGAGTTTGGGTCTTGCAGCCTCTGTACTGTAGCTTTTCAATGACATTTAAGTTGTGTTACACTCCTGATACTTTCTTTGCATTGTTCTTTCATACAGTCACATATTATGTATAAAACAAATGAATGCTCATTGGAGACAATGAAATTTCTACTTTCGGATCTAATGCCCCGTACACACGAGCGGAAATTCCGCCAGCAAAAAATTCCAACGTGCAAAATTCCTACGCATGCTCGGAAACAATTCAACGCATGCTCGGAAGCATTGAACTTCATTTTCTTGGCTCGTTGTAGTGTTGTACGTGACTGCGTTCTTGACGGTCGAAAGTTCTGCGAACTTTTGTGTGACCGTGTGTATGCAAGCCAAGCTTGAGCGGAATTCCGTTGGAAAAACCATCCAAGATTTTTACGACGGAAATTCCGCTCATGTGTACGGGGCATAACTTTACATTACAATAATTACAACTTTCTTAAAGGAAAACTACATTTACTGTTAGAATTTTGTTAGTTCAGATAAGAAGTGAGAAAAAAAATTCTCCTTCAATTTTACTCATCACTATGGTCGCAAATGATCATTGGTTGTAACCCACTAACCATTAGAATAGTGAACAAATGTTTCCAGAACAATCATTCACAAATAAAATTTGAACCATGTGTGGCCAACTTAATTATGAGGATGACTAATAATCGGCCAAGAAAGTTTTGCTAAGTATGATGGACAATGGTGCAGAGCTGAATTCATTATATTACCTAGTCCTCAAGATATTGGTTTAATAGTATTTAGAACACAATTGCAAATATATTTGAAAAATTATTCCATCTGATTTCTACATTACTGTACTCAATGAGCATCACCCAAGTTTATATAACAGAAGAGAAGAAACAGATGACAGGAAAACTGCACACACAGTAACTGGGCCAAACACGTGTGGCTAAGCATGATGACCAGTAGTAAAAAATTGAAATAATTTTTTTATTACCCAGTCCTCAAGATGTTGAGTTTAGCAATGTTAAAAAAGTTATTGTGCTCTTTAACTTAACCCACAATGTTTTCAACAAAAATGTCAACCTTTAACCCATGTATAATATGTTTAAGATGTAGTTATTACTGGCTCAGTTACCCCTTAGTTTCACTGTTTGCTGACATCTTACAGGAGTATCCTATGTCTCAAAAGGGAGGGGGAAGTGGGATTGGGATGATGGTCTGGTTTTTGGATTCAGCTTTTAAAAAAGAACATTTTGTAGCACAGAAGAAGGATCAATGTTATCAGGAATGTCTTCATATTCTACATTCCTGCAAATATCCTTCCCTGTGTTCAGCGGAATAAGGGATTCCAGGGGACCCTGAACAATAGAAGAGCTTAAGGTGGAATTCCAGTTCAGTACTAGGGATGAGCCGAACACTCCCCAGTTCGGTTCGCAGCAGAACATGCGAACAGGCAAAATATTGGTTCGAACACGCGAACACCATTAAAGACTGGAACACGAACTTGAAAAATCAAAAGTGCTAATTTTAAAGGCTTATATGCAAGTTATTGCCATAAAAAGTGTTTGGGGACCCGGGTCCTGCCCCAGGGGACACGTATCAATGCAAAAAAAAGTTTTAAAACGTCAGTTTTTTGGGAGCATGATTTTAGTAATGCTTAAAGTGAAACAATAAAAATGAAATATTCCTTTAAATATCATGCCTGGGGGGTGTCCTTAGTATGCCTGCAAAGTAGCGCATTTTCCCCGTGTTTAGAACAATACCACAGCAAAATGAAAAAAACTACTCGCGGCTGTAATGTATTTTCAGGTCCCGGCAATATAGATGAAAATCATTAAAAAAAAAATGGGCATGGGTCTCCCCCCCCCAGTCCATTACCAGGCCCTTTGGGTTAGGTATGGATATTAAGGGGAACCCCACCCTATATACTCTGAACAGCAGTATATATACTAAATGGCCTGCCCTATATACTCTGCAGAAAATTAAGCCTTAGGTGTTGGTGGTACCAGAACACTTTAAGCCCTCACAGTTACTCCTGTTGGGCGCAGGAACGGGCCCTGCATTGAAATATTATTTAAAAATGTTTAATTACATGCCCCTGTTAAACAGGAGCAGAAAAATTGGGCCTTGGGTGGTGGTGGTGGTGCCACAACACTGTAAGCCCTCACAGTTTCTGTTGTTGGGCGCAGGAACGGGCCCTGCTGTGAAATAGTATATCAAGAATTGTAATTACATGCCCCTGTTAAACAGGAGCAGAAAAATTGGGCCTTGGGTAGTGGTGGTGGTGCCACAACACTGTAACCCCTCACAGATACTCTTGTTGAGCGCTGGAACAGGCCCTGCTATGAAATATTAGATCAAAAATTGTAATTACATGCCCCTGTAAAACAGGGGCAGAAAAATTGGGCCTTGGGTGGTGGTGCCACAACACTGTAACCCCTCACATATACTCTTGTTGGGCGCAGGAATGGGCCCTGCTGTGAAATATTAGCTAAAAAATTGTAATTACATGCACCTGTTAAACAGGGGCAGAAAAATTGGGCCTTGGGTGGTGGTGGTGCCCTAAACCAAAAATATTGATGGAAGCTAGCATCATCAAGAAGAGGAATAGGATAGCCAGCATAGGCAGTCTTCAAGGGATCCCACATCCATAGCAAATTCAATTAGTTACATCAGCATCAGGTACTTGATAGCTGCTGCTCCAAGACTGACTGATTTTTATGAATGTGAGCCTATCAACGGAGTCTGTGGATAGGCGCACTCTTTAATCCATTACAAACCCTCCAGCAGCACTGAATGTGCGTTCAGAACGATGCAGGACAGGCCAGTAGCTCAATTGCATATTGAGCTAGTTCTGGCCAGTGGTTCATCCTCAAGACCCAGTAACCCAGTGGATGCTCTGTTGGAAAGGTCTCCAAGTCTGCTCTTGCACCCTAGATATTCCTGCACCATGTAATACAGACGCTGGCGATGGTTGCTTTAACGATCAGCCCTTGGCGCTGAGGACTGAAAGATTGTTTAAAGGCATCGGTCAGCCGGCCACCTTCTCCACCGCTCTTCCTCTGAGTGAACAAAGCCTCAGCAACACGTTGTCCAGCACCAGGAAATTTTAACCTCCCAGGGTCTGGAAATGCGTTGCAACCTTACCCTTGTAATGTGGATCAAGAAGGGTTGCCAGCTAGTAATGATCCCTCTCCTTGATACCACGAATCCTAGGGTCCTTTCGCAGGCTTTGCAGAATCAGGGAGGCCATGCAGCGTAAGCTTGCAGAGGCATTTGATTCTGAGTCCTCTGGGTCACTAAGGATCACGTGATCTGTAACTACCCCTTCCCAGCCACGTACAACTCCTTGGGTTTCTGGGGACTGAAAAACATCCCTTGAAGACTGCTGCTGAGTGTTATCCTCTACATCCATGTTGACACAATCCTCCTCCACCTATTCCTGTGTGTTTGTCGGGCCCGCAGGAATGCTATCTGCATAAAGGGGGCCTTAAGAGGTAAGGAAGTCCTTACCTCTCAAGGTAAGGAAGACTTCCTCCTCTTCCTCCCGCTGTTCTGCCTCAAGTGCCCTGTCCATGATTCCACAAAGCGTTTGCTCCAACAGGAAGACTAGAGGGACAGTGTCACTGATGCATGCATTGTCGCTGCTCACCATCCTTGTGGCCTCCTCAAATGGTGACAGGACAGTGCATGCATCCTTGATCAGTAGCCACTGGTGTGGTGAAAAGAAAGAAGCCAAGCTCCCCTGACCCTGTCCTGGTGTCATACTCGCACAGGTACTCATTGATGGCCCTCTGCTGTGTGTGCAGCCGCTGCAGCATTGCCAACATTGAGTTCCATCTTGTGGGCATGTCACAAAGGAGGCGTTTGGTGGGCAGGTTGCATTCCCTTTGAATGTCAGCCAGCCGAGCACTGACCGGCGGAAATGACCACAGACTTTTCTGGCCTGCCTCAGGAGATCCTGTAAGCCTGGGTACCTGCTCAAGAACCGATGCACCACCAAATTCAGGACGTGTGCCAAACATGGAACATGGGTCAAGTGTCTCTGTCGGAGGGCGGAGAGAAGGTTGGTGCCATTGTTGCATACAACCATTCCTGGCTGAAGCTGGCATGGCATCAACCACCTCTGAGCCTGCCTCTGCAGAGCTGACAGAGTCTCTGCCCCAGTGTGGCTCCTGTCCCCTAGGCAGACCAACTCAAGCACCACATGGCATCTTTGAGCCTGACTCCTTGTGCAGCCCCTTGAACGCTTACAGAGCACCACTGGTTAAGAGGACAAATCTGCAGAAGAGGCCATAGAGGAAGAAGAAAAGGAGGGGTGGAGGAGAGAGCTGTGGCAGAATCACCACTAGCATTTTGGAGGCGTGGTGGCGGAACAAGCTCCAACAACACTGAACCCTGTCTTGCATCCTTCCCAGCTACCAGCAGAGATACCCAGTGTGCCGTAAAGGAAAGGTAACATCCCTGCCCATGCCTGCTGGACCATGAGTCAGCGGTAATATGCACCTTCCTGCTGACTGCCCTGTCCAACGAGTCCAAAACATTGCCTATCACATGCTGGTAGAGAGCCGGAATGGCCTTCCGTGAAAAGAAATGGCGTTTTGGAACCTGCCACTGATATACACCACATTCCACAAATTCACGAAAGGAGGCAGAGTCTACCAGCTGAAAAGGCAGCAGTTGCAGTGCTAGCGATTTGGCCAAGCTAGCATTTAGACGCTGAGCATGTGAATGACTGGGACCGAATTTCTTTTTACGGTTAGGCAACTGGAGTAGGGAAATTTGCCTGCTAAAATCAGATGGTGGTTTATTGCTAGCAGATTGGCTGCAAGTACATGGGACACCTATTGCTATACCTTCATTCCTCTCAGTGCAGGTTTTTGAGAGGACTGGAGGTATAGTAGGGTTGGAGATCCCAGATGAGGAGCAAGGAGAAGTCTGCCTTTTTCTTTGATGTGGGTCTTTCAAGTGCTGTTGCCAACGGACTGCATGGCAGGTCGTCATATGTCTGGTCAAGCATGTGGTGCCCAAGCGTCTGCTGTTCTGGCCACGCTTGATCCGCTTCAGACATAGGTTGCAAACAGCAATGGTGTGATCTGTTGCACACGTGTCGAAAAAGGCCCACACCAAGGAACTTTTAAAAGTCAGCCTGTAGTCACTGGATCCAGTAGTCCAGTAATCACTGGAGCAAACTTGGCAGTATGCTGAAGCTAGGGGAACATGACTGCCAGTTTCTTATCCTTCTTGGGCACCCCCTGTCTCTAGGCTCACATTACTCCCTTCCTCAACCTGGGAACCAACATCGGAGCCTTCAAATCGCACCAGCAGCATGTACCCAACACTGTGGTTGAATAATTCTGGGGACTCCTCCGTGCATGATGGTGGGGCTTTGGAAGGAGTGACTGTGGACAAGGAGCCAGTGAAATAGGCTGCTTTGGCAGCTGCGTTGGAAGGCAAACTACTCTGAGCCTGGGTGACAGAGGATGAGGACGGCTTTGTTTTCCACTCCACTAACTCTTTTGCATGTTCTGGCTCAATAACAGGGCCAGCAGCAGAAAAAAAAGGCAAGAGTGCCCCACGGCCACCTGCAGAGAATGCACCATGTCCACGACCAGCACTGTTGACTGTAGACACAGAGGCTGCTTGCCCTCTTTTAGTGGCCTGTGAGTGTCTGCCTCTCCTTGGTGGCCTTCCGGACATGATGTATATTTTGTTTTGCAACACCACACTACACTGTATTAGATACTGTGTACACCGCTTGTACTGTATTAGCAACTGTACTATAGCTGCACTGTATTGTGTACTGTGTACACCACCAGAAGTGTAGTAGAAACTGTACACACTGTATTAGATATTGTGTAAACCTCCTGCACTGTATTAGCAACTGTACTACGGCTGCACTGTATTGTGTACTGTGTACACCACCAGGATTGTAGTAGAAACTGTACACACTGTATTAGATACTGTATACACAGCCTGCACTGCATTAGTAACTGTAATATGGCTGCACTGTATTGTGTACTGTGAACACCACCATATATATATATATATATATATATATATATATATATATATATATATATATATATATATATATATATATATATACACACACACAAGACTGTGTATATATGTACATATATATATATATTACACCGCCTGAAGTGTATTAGAAACAGTACACCACAGAATGCACTGTAGATATAGGCTACACTGGATGCAGAGTATATATATATATATATATATATATATATATATATATATATACATATATATATATACAGTATCTCACAAAAGTGAGTACACCCCTCACATTTTTATGAATATTTTATTCTATCTTGATATTTTGCTACAATGTGAAGTAGTGAGTGTACAGCTTGTATAACAGTGTAAATTTGCTGTCCCCTCAAAATAACTCAACACACAGCCATTAATGTCTAAACCACTGACACCAAAAGTGAGTACACCCCTAAGTGAAAATGTCCAAATTGGGCCCAATTAGCCATTTTCCCTCCCCGGTGTCATGTGGATCGTTAGTGTTATAAGGTCTCAGGTGTGAATGGGGAGCAGGTGTGTTATATTTGGTGTTCACTCTCACTCAATCATACTGGTCACTGGAAATTCAACATGACGCTTCATGGCAAAGAACTCTCTGAGGATCTGAAAAAAAGAATTGCTGCTCTACATAAAGATGGCCTGGGCTATAAGAAGATTGCCAAGACCCTAAAACTGAGTTGCAGCACGGTGACCAAGATCATACTGCGGTTTAACAGGACAGGTTCCACTCAGAACTGGCCTCGCCATGGTCAACCAAAGAAGTTGAGTGCACTTGCTCAGCATCATATCCAGAGGTTGTCCTTGGGAAATAGACATTTGAGTGCTGCCAGCATTGCTGCAGAGGTTGAAGGGGTGGGGGGTCAGCCTGTCAGTGCTCAGACCATACGCCACACACTTCATCAAATTGGTCTGCATGGCTGTTGTCACAGAAGGAAGCCTCTTCTAAAGATAATGAACAAGAAAGCCCGCAAACAGTTTGCTGAAGACAAGGAGACTAAGGACATGGATTACTGGAACCATGTCCCGTGGTCTGATGAGACCAAGATAAACTTATTTGGTTCAAATGGTTAGGGCAAAGGCCTCTCTAAAGTAAAATATAAAGGTAGCAAAGGTGCATATGTACCATCATCCAGAAATCAATATCAAAAAGGCGGTTGGAAGCCTGATCCCCAGTCAGGCGACCAAAAATGGGGCATGTTGGACTATTACGGTACAGTAATTAAGGGTAACCATAAGAGCAAGTAACAACAGTAATAAAAATTATAATTCATTTATTGATGCAACGGACAGGACATGGTAATACAAGAACATTTAATAAAAGTACAGGCATATCACCAATGGATTCGATAGTATACAGTACAGCACAAAATCTCAGATATCATATTCCTCGACTAGTTTCGCGGACACAATCCGCTTCATCAGGAGGTTATCTGGAGATAAGTTTTTCTGACTAAACAGTCTGAACCTGACAATTAAAAATATACAAGATTTATAAAGATACATTATCATGCAATTATTATTCCAGCATCAAATTATACAAATAGGTAATGAAAATAGGGGAGGGGGAGGGGGGAGAGAGCGAATCTGCTTACCCAGGTCCCAGCAGACCCCAGGCGCAAGGCCCCAACACCAACGAATGATCTCCCACGGCAGCCTGGGGGAGCTAACAAGATAACAGGATAGTAAGGATAAGTGTATATCGGAATTAAGGTAACCCAGGTTGCCATATACAAAAGGAGGTGATATAGAGAGGGGGTGATGACAAGGAGGGTTGAGTGAAATTGTGAAGGATATCAATAATTGAAAGCGTATTATGTAAGGCATAAAAGATTACAGGGTGACCAACCAAATAGGAAAAGGCAGTGGTAAACGAGGCATAAAGTGTTATATGGGTGGAAGGGTAAACAAAAGAGGAAATGGGGCCGTGGAAAGAGAGGGGAGTGGGGGTGGAGAGGGGGATAGGGGAGTGGGGAGGAAGGGTAGTAGGGGATGAAAGGGAGTAGGGGGGGGGAGGGAGGGGGAAGGGAAGGAAAGAGGAAGAGGGGGGAAAAGAAAGGAGGCGGGGGAAAAAGAATGAAAGGGTGGAGGGGGAGGGGAAAAAAAAAAAAAAAAGGAGAAGGGGGGGGGGAAAGAGGGGGAGGGAAGGCAAAGGGTGGGATAGGAGGTAAGGGGGGAGGGGGGAGGGGAGAGTGAGGAGGGGGGGGATGCAACAATGTGAACATATGGGTGAATAGGGGGCAAAAAGTACCTGATAATAGTCAAAGCATGGAAGGGTTCCCGAAGGGGACACCCTGCCAGGGACTGGTTCCATAATAAGATAAAAAAGAGGGTAATAATGAGGACTGCAAGCAATGGGCAACCACAAACCAAGGCATGTAAACCTAAGCCTAGGCCAGCTGCAAGGTAAAATACAGTAGTTTAGAGATACATGATGTTAGTGCCCAGGGGTATGGGACTTAGATAGAAGGGTGGGTGGGTACTTACCATAAACTTGTACCAGGCTGGTTGAGGTAAAGGCACCCAAGGGCAGCAGACCGAACCGTCCGGTTAGCAGGCATAGCCCGCTATAAATAGCTCCCAACCCTGCGACGCTGCGCCGCACGTCAATGGGACGCCAGCGCATGACGTCACAGGGTCAGAGGTTCCACACGGTGCGCGCGCGAAGAGATCGCGCGCGCACGCATGCGCACCGGCCGCAAGGCCAAGGGGACACCGTCCCAGCCAAGGCCGGTGCAAGAGGAGGGGGCGGTCCCGTGTAGGAGGCCGATCCATCCACCAGGGACCTCACCAGGCCGCCGCGGGAGAACACAGGGGGAGGGGCCCGCGCCGGCGCTAGAAGCCAGGACCAGGACTGGGGAAGCAGAGGTCTCAGTAGAACAAATTGTGAAAACAATAATATAGGGTTGATAAAGCATAATAGAAGTAGAAACAAAATTGGAAAAAACTGAAAGGCTTTATTCAGGTGAACTAGGGATGGTAATACCCTAGATACCGGTGCAGTAATCCCACAGAGACATAAACCCATAACACCTAATTGCATGATATGCATATAAGTTAAGGAGGGCCAAAGACAATGCCACATGATTGGGTAAAAACATGTGGATAGAGGGCGGGTAGCCAGGGTAAGGGTGTCTGGCTGACCTATTGGGCATCTGTCTCGGAGGGTTGCATCGGGGCTAAAAATTAGCCATAAAGTAATATCAAGGGGTAAAATTGCGTATGCTAGAGGCCCCCCCAACAACACACAAAATTGTGTGTCAGTGGGGGTTGATTAAAATTGAGGGGTGGAACAGATGGGGTCCGCATGGTGGGGGGCATTGGTGGCCCTTCCACTAAGACAGCCTACCCAGGTGTCCCACTCGACAAAAAAAACGGGTGTGTTATCCACCCAATGTATACAATTAGGGCAAAGGCCTCTCTAAAGTAAAATATAAAGGTAGCAAAGGTGCATATGTACCATCATCCAGAAATCAATATCAAAAAGGCGGTTGGAAGCCTGATCCCCAGTCAGGCGACCAAAAATGGGGCATGTTGGACTATTACGGTACAGTAATTAAGGGTAACCATAAGAGCAAGTAACAACAGTAATAAAAATTATAATTCATTTATTGATGCAACGGACAGGACATGGTAATACAAGAACATTTAATAAAAGTACAGGCATATCACCAATGGATTCGATAGTATACAGTACAGCACAAAATCTCAGATATCATATTCCTCGACTAGTTTCGCGGACACAATCCGCTTCATCAGGAGGTTATCTGGAGATAAGTTTTTCTGACTAAACAGTCTGAACCTGACAATTAAAAATATACAAGATTTATAAAGATACATTATCATGCAATTATTATTCCAGCATCAAATTATACAAATAGGTAATGAAAATAGGGGAGGGGGAGGGGGGAGAGAGCGAATCTGCTTACCCAGGTCCCAGCAGACCCCAGGCGCAAGGCCCCAACACCAACGAATGATCTCCCACGGCAGCCTGGGGGAGCTAACAAGATAACAGGATAGTAAGGATAAGTGTATATCGGAATTAAGGTAACCCAGGTTGCCATATACAAAAGGAGGTGATATAGAGAGGGGGTGATGACAAGGAGGGTTGAGTGAAATTGTGAAGGATATCAATAATTGAAAGCGTATTATGTAAGGCATAAAAGATTACAGGGTGACCAACCAAATAGGAAAAGGCAGTGGTAAACGAGGCATAAAGTGTTATATGGGTGGAAGGGTAAACAAAAGAGGAAATGGGGCCGTGGAAAGAGAGGGGAGTGGGGGTGGAGAGGGGGATAGGGGAGTGGGGAGGAAGGGTAGTAGGGGATGAAAGGGAGTAGGGGGGGGGGAGGGAGGGGGAAGGGAAGGAAAGAGGAAGAGGGGGGAAAAGAAAGGAGGCGGGGGAAAAAGAATGAAAGGGTGGAGGGGGAGGGGAAAAAAAAAAAAAAAAAAAGAGAAGGGGGGGGGAAGAGGGGGAGGGAAGGCAAAGGGTGGGATAGGAGGTAAGGGGGGAGGGGGGAGGGGAGAGTGAGGAGGGGGGGGATGCAACAATGTGAACATATGGGTGAATAGGGGGCAAAAAGTACCTGATAATAGTCAAAGCATGGAAGGGTTCCCGAAGGGGACACCCTGCCAGGGACTGGTTCCATAATAAGATAAAAAAGAGGGTAATAATGAGGACTGCAAGCAATGGGCAACCACAAACCAAGGCATGTAAACCTAAGCCTAGGCCAGCTGCAAGGTAAAATACAGTAGTTTAGAGATACATGATGTTAGTGCCCAGGGGTATGGGACTTAGGTAGAAGGGTGGGTGGGTACTTACCATAAACTTGTACCAGGCTGGTTGAGGTAAAGGCACCCAAGGGCAGCAGACCGAACCGTCCGGTTAGCAGGCATAGCCCGCTATAAATAGCTCCCAACCCTGCGACGCTGCGCCGCACGTCAATGGGACGCCAGCGCATGACGTCACAGGGTCAGAGGTTCCACACGGTGCGCGCGCGAAGAGATCGCGCGCGCACGCATGCGCACCGGCCGCAAGGCCAAGGGGACACCGTCCCAGCCAAGGCCGGTGCAAGAGGAGGGGGCGGTCCCGTGTAGGAGGCCGATCCATCCACCAGGGACCTCACCAGGCCGCCGCGGGAGAACACAGGGGGAGGGGCCCGCGCCGGCGCTAGAAGCCAGGACCAGGACTGGGGAAGCAGAGGTCTCAGTAGAACAAATTGTGAAAACAATAATATAGGGTTGATAAAGCATAATAGAAGTAGAAACAAAATTGGAAAAAACTGAAAGGCTTTATTCAGGTGAACTAGGGATGGTAATACCCTAGATACCGGTGCAGTAATCCCACAGAGACATAAACCCATAACACCTAATTGCATGATATGCATATAAGTTAAGGAGGGCCAAAGACAATGCCACATGATTGGGTAAAAACATGTGGATAGAGGGCGGGTAGCCAGGGTAAGGGTGTCTGGCCGACCTATTGGGCATCTGTCTCGGAGACAGATGCCCAATAGGTCGGCCAGACACCCTTACCCTGGCTACCCGCCCTCTATCCACATGTTTTTACCCAATCATGTGGCATTGTCTTTGGCCCTCCTTAACTTATATGCATATCATGCAATTAGGTGTTATGGGTTTATGTCTCTGTGGGATTACTGCACCGGTATCTAGGGTATTACCATCCCTAGTTCACCTGAATAAAGCCTTTCAGTTTTTTCCAATTTTGTTTCTACTTCTATTATGCTTTATCAACCCTATATTATTGTTTTCACAATTTGTTCTACTGAGACCTCTGCTTCCCCAGTCCTGGTCCTGGCTTCTAGCGCCGGCGCGGGCCCCTCCCCCTGTGTTCTCCCGCGGCGGCCTGGTGAGGTCCCTGGTGGATGGATCGGCCTCCTACACGGGACCGCCCCCTCCTCTTGCACCGGCCTTGGCTGGGACGGTGTCCCCTTGGCCTTGCGGCCGGTGCGCATGCGTGCGCGCGCGATCTCTTCGCGCGCGCACCGTGTGGAACCTCTGACCCTGTGACGTCATGCGCTGGCGTCCCATTGACGTGCGGCGCAGCGTCGCAGGGTTGGGAGCTATTTATAGCGGGCTATGCCTGCTAACCGGACGGTTCGGTCTGCTGCCCTTGGGTGCCTTTACCTCAACCAGCCTGGTACAAGTTTATGGTAAGTACCCACCCACCCTTCTACCTAAGTCCCATACCCCTGGGCACTAACATCATGTATCTCTAAACTACTGTATTTTACCTTGCAGCTGGCCTAGGCTTAGGTTTACATGCCTTGGTTTGTGGTTGCCCATTGCTTGCAGTCCTCATTATTACCCTCTTTTTTATCTTATTATGGAACCAGTCCCTGGCAGGGTGTCCCCTTCGGGAACCCTTCCATGCTTTGACTATTATCAGGTACTTTTTGCCCCCTATTCACCCATATGTTCACATTGTTGCATCCCCCCCCTCCTCACTCTCCCCTCCCCCCTCCCCCCTTACCTCCTATCCCACCCTTTGCCTTCCCTCCCCCTCTTCCCCCCCCTTCTCTTTTTTTTTTTTTTTTTTTCCCCTCCCCCTCCACCCTTTCATTCTTTTTCCCCCGCCTCCTTTCTTTTCCCCCCTCTTCCTCTTTCCTTCCCTTCCCCCTCCCTCCCCCCCCTACTCCCTTTCATCCCCTACTACCCTTCCTCCCCACTCCCCTATCCCCCTCTCCACCCCCACTCCCCTCTCTTTCCACGGCCCCATTTCCTCTTTTGTTTACCCTTCCACCCATATAACACTTTATGCCTCGTTTACCACTGCCTTTTCCTATTTGGTTGGTCACCCTGTAATCTTTTATGCCTTACATAATACGCTTTCAATTATTGATATCCTTCACAATTTCACTCAACCCTCCTTGTCATCACCCCCTCTCTATATCACCTCCTTTTGTATATGGCAACCTGGGTTACCTTAATTCCGATATACACTTATCCTTACTATCCTGTTATCTTGTTAGCTCCCCCAGGCTGCCGTGGGAGATCATTCGTTGGTGTTGGGGCCTTGCGCCTGGGGTCTGCTGGGACCTGGGTAAGCAGATTCGCTCTCTCCCCCCTCCCCCTCCCCTATTTTCATTACCTATTTGTATAATTTGATGCTGGAATAATAATTGCATGATAATGTATCTTTATAAATCTTGTATATTTTTAATTGTCAGGTTCAGACTGTTTAGTCAGAAAAACTTATCTCCAGATAACCTCCTGATGAAGCGGATTGTGTCCGCGAAACTAGTCGAGGAATATGATATCTGAGATTTTGTGCTGTACTGTATACTATCGAATCCATTGGTGATATGCCTGTACTTTTATTAAATGTTCTTGTATTACCATGTCCTGTCCGTTGCATCAATAAATGAATTATAATTTTTATTACTGTTGTTACTTGCTCTTATGGTTACCCTTAATTACTGTACCGTAATAGTCCAACATGCCCCATTTTTGGTCGCCTGACTGGGGATCAGGCTTCCAACCGCCTTTTTGATATTGGTTCAAATGGTGTCAAGCGTGTGTGGTGGCAACCAGGTGAGGAGTACAAAGACAAGTGTGTCTTGCTACAGTCAAGCATGGTGGTGGGAGTATCATGGTCTGGGGCTGAATGAGTGCTGTCGGCACTGGGGAGCTACAGTTCATTGAGGGAACCATGAATGCCAACATGTATTGTGACATAGTGAAGCAGAGCATGATCCCCTCCCTTCGGAGACGGGGCCGCAGAGCAGTATTCCAACATGACGAACCCCAAACACACCTCCACACAGACGACCACTGCCTTGCTAAAGAAGCTGAGGGTAAAGGTGATGGACTGGCCAAGCATGTCTCCAGGCTTAAACCCTATTGAGCATCTGTGGGCCATCCTCAAACAGAAGGTGGAGGAGTGCAAGATCTCTAACATCCACCAGCTCCGTGATGTCGTCATGGAGAAGTGGAAGAGGATTTCAGTGGCATGCTCTGGTGAACTCCATGCCCGAGAGGGTTAAGACAGTGCTGGAAAATAATGGTGGCCACACAAAATATTGACACTTTGGCCCAATTTGGAGATTTTCACTTAGGGGTGTACTCACATTTGTTGCCAGCAGTTTAGACATTAATGGCTGTGTGTTGAGTTAGCTTGAGGGGACAGCAAATTTACACTGTTATACAAGATGTACACTCACCACTTCACATTGTACCAAAGTGTCATTTATTCAGTGTTGTCACATGAAAAGATAGAATAAAAAAATTACAAAAATGTGAGGGGTGTACTCACTTTTGTGAGATACTATATATATATATATATATATATATATATATATATATATATATATATATATATATATATATATATATATATATATATATATATATACACACACACATACACACACGAGACTGTATATATATATATATATATATATATATATATATATATATATATATATATATATATATATATTAATAAACCGCCTGAAGTGTATTAGAAACAGTACACCAAGGAATGCACTGTAGATATGGGCTACACTGGATGCAGAGTATATGTATATATATATATATATATATATATATATATATATATATACACACAAACGAGACAGAATATATATATTAATACACTGCCTACACTGACGGAATATAGAGTAAACACTGAATATATAGTCCATGCTAAATGCAGAGTATACGAGTATATATATATATATATATATATATATATATATATATATATATATATATACACACACACTAGACTGACTGTATATATATATATATATATATATATATATATATATGTATCAAATATACTGCCGCTAACTGAATAACCTGCCTGCTTAATCTAAATCAAGCTATCTCTCTGTCCACACCAACAACACTACACACGGCCGTCGTTTAAGCAGCCTTATATAGTGTGGGGCGTGGACTTAGTCCCCCTGAGCTATGATTGGCCAAAGGCACCCTGCCTTTGGCCAATTATGGCTCTTATAGCAGAGGGCACTGTGATTGGCCAAAGCATGCAGGTCAGGTGCATGCTTTGGCCAATCATCATACAGCAATGCACTGCGATCTCGCAGTGCATTATGGGGTGTTGCCGCGAACGCCCCATAATGTTCACTCTTTGGCGAACGGGCGACCACCCAATGTTTGAGTCGAACTTATGTTCGACCCGAACATAAAGCTCATCCCTATTCAGTACTAACTAAGCTTAAAACGGCTCACACACCTCTTATAACACCTATATTAACTACAATGTAGAATGAAGATGCTTATACTTACCTATTCTCAGGGTACTCTGCAGGGCCGGCCCTACCATGGGTCCCAGTGGGTCCATTGGACCCAGGCAGCACTTTGAGAGGGGCAGCAAATTGAACCATGGCCACCTCTCATTCTATTCTATTTACCCAGCAAATTGACAACCAAGATTTCTTTCCAGCAGTTTTGTGTGTCATGATGACAACTGCCCCCCGGGCCCCTCCGCCTATCCATATACTATCCTAGCCTGTCCATATACTACCCTAGCCTGCTCCTATACTGCCCTAGCCTGTCCATATACTACCCTAGCCTATCCATATACTCCCCTAGCCTGTCTATATACTACCCTTGTGTGACCACGTACTACCCTAGCCTGTTCATATACTACCCTACCCTGTCTATATACTACCCTAGCCTGCCCCTAAGCTACCCTAGCCTGTCTATATACTACCCTAGCCTGTCTATATACTGCCCTAGCCCACCCCTATACTGCCCTAGCTCGGCCCTTGGAATTGAACATAATGGTATGTCATATAATTTTGCATATAGATTAGGTTGCATGTAAATCTGACTTCTTGATAAATGTAATTTTTGTTTTAATTATCATGATATAAAATAATGGATGTAGGGCCTTTTGGTGGTTGATTTTTTTTTTGGGGGGAGCAGCATTTCATTCTTGGACCCAGGCAGCACAATGTCTTGGGCCAGCCCTGGTACTCTGGTTCGGTCACATGATCGGCTCCCAGCAGCAGGCTTCGGGGAGAGGGGGGACACCTGGAAATGGATTCCCCATTGTAAGCCTATGGGTGATGACACTACCCAGGCATTCCAGCAGCTCTCTCCTCTCCCCTGAACCTGGCCACTGGGGAGATCACTTGACTAGACCGAGTGCTCGAGTGCTCTGAGAATAGGTAAGTATAACCATATTCTATAGTGTAGTTAGCATAGGTGTTAGAAAGGCAGAGGGAAGAGCTCTAAGCTTAGCTTTAGACCTGAATTCTACTTTAAAGCCTAATGCCGTGTACACACGATCAGAAATTCCGCCAGCAAAACTCAGATGAGAGCTTTTTGTCGGAAAATGCAACCGTGTGTATGCTCCATCGGTCTTTTGCTGGCGGAATTCCAGCCAGAAAAAGATTGAGTTGCGTGTTCTCTATTTTTCGGTCGGGAAAAGTTCCTATCCGAAAATGCAATCGTTTGTACAAATTCCGACGCGCAAAATTCCATGCTCAGAAACAATTCGTCGCATGCTCGGAAGCATTGAACTTCATTTTCTCGGCTCGTCGTAGTGTTATACGTCACCGCCCTCTTGACGGTCAAAAGTTCAGAGAGCTTTTGTGTGACCGTGTGTATGCAAGCCAAGCTTGTGCGGAATTCCGTCGGAAAAACCATCCAAGTTTTTTCCGACGGAAAATCCGCTCGTGTGTACGGGGCATTACTCCACGTTTAATGTCCCTTTAAATAATTAGTTTGTGCCAAGCTGGCCCAAATGAACTAATACCTTTGTTATTAGATGTGCTTGCTGGATGGGCTGTATTAACCATATGCAGCCTCAACCACATACAGTATGCAGTGATGTGTTCCAGTGGGACAGAGACTTCCCGTTCCATCCCCAGAAGAAAACAGTTGCTGTCAGCTGGGTGTGCCGTATTAACTGTATGTAGCCTCAGCTACATACAGTATATAGTACTGCCTTCTGGCTGTGGAATGGGGAATTCCCATCCCACTTCTAGAACAAAAAAGAGTCAGTATGAGTGCTGTTCAGCCATTAAGGGGAAGCTTTGTATTATATGAATGAATACAAAGCTTCTTCTGAGGCAGAGAAGTGGGTGGATGACATCATAATCTCTGCCTCAGCCAATCAGAGGAAGCTTGTTATTCATTCATAGAATACAAAGCTCCCTGTGAACGGCTGAGCAGCTCTCAGCCTGACTCTATTTTGTTCCAGAAGTGGGATGGAAATTCCCCATCCCACAGCCAGAATGCAGCTCTATATACTGTATGTAGCTGAGGCTACATACAGTTAATACAGGGGACCCAGCTGACAGCAACTGTCAGAGCAGTAAATAGTTTGTTTGGGCCAGCTTGGCCCAAACAAACTATTTAACCACTTGCCTACTGGGCACTTTTACCCCCTTCCTGCCCAGGCTTATTTTCATCTTTCAGCGCTGTCACACTTTGAATGATAATTGCACGGTCACGCAATACTGTACCCAAATTACATTTTTATTATTTGTTTCACACAAAAAGAGCTTTCTTTTAGTGGTATTTAAAGCAGTTCCACCCCAAAAAAAACTAATTTACATAAATCCATAACATTCTCCTTGAGCAACAACATTTGGAAACATTTTTTTTTTTTTTACTCACTCAGTAGCCACTGTTGCTATGGGGTCCCCTCTATTCTTCCACTTCCGGTCTGCGGTGATTGACGTCATATCTCTTGGCACCTGTGCTCGCCTGTGCTCCTGGGAGATGTGCGTCATCTTTCCCAGGAGTCAGTGGGCAGCGCTGAAGGCTAGAATCGCGTTGTTTAGAAACCAGAAAATGACGCAGGCAAAGGCAACAACGGGGTGGGCACTTCCTCCTTCGCCGACCGTTGTTATGGCAACAACATAATAATCCTTTCCCTGCGCCGTGTGTAAACGCAGAGAATGGGAGGTGCATGCTGGGTATCCAGCATCACCATATCCAGGAAGAGAATGCTAGTGGGCTTCACATGCCCACACTAGAGATGGTAGCGCTCTGCAGAGCAGAAATAAAAAGTAAGTACTATAGAAAAACAGGAATTGAGCAGCGATTTCATTAATAACATGGGTTGTCAGTGTTTAAAATTGTTTAATAGCACTTTCGCCTAGCAGTAAGAAGGGCCGCTGGTTCGAATCCCAACCACGACACTACCTGCCTGAAGTTTGCATGTTCTCCCTGTGCCTGCGTGAGTTTCCTCCGGGTACTCCGGTTTCCTCCCACACTCCAAAGACATGCAAGTTAATTGGATCCTGTCTAAATTGTCCCTAGTATGTATCAATGTGAGTTAGGGACCTTAGATTGTAAGCTCCTTGAGGGTAGGGACACTGATGGGCAGCACTGATGGGCACTGATGAGCAGGCACTGATGGGGCACCCTCATTTTACTATATGCTGGGTGGGAAGTGTTTAAAGACACATTGGGAGATAATTTTTGTGCATGCAAGAGTAAAACTGGCTGAACCCAGTATATTTTTGAAGGAACGTTTGTTTGCAAAGATTGGTACGAAAATTCTCAATCCATTTGATAACATGATGAATGTTTTCTAAGAGTACTTCAAAATTTTGTTTGATATGAACATTCGATTTTGGAAATAATGGACTTTCCTGAAAGAAAACCACATGCACTGTTAGAAATTTGCTCATTCGAGAAAATAAATGTCCATTCTGCAGCTTCAAATTTTCTTGTCAAAAATGAACCTCAATTAGAAAATCAAACAAATGCTCTTAAAACACAAATTTGTGAACAAAATACTCCTAGTATATGGCCAACTTGGCTTCATATACTGCAAAAAGGTTTGTATATGCAGCAGACTTCAGGTTATGGACATACAAAATCCTAGAGCACCAACTAAGACGGTTCTCACATACATTTCACATCAATGAGGTCTTCATTCTCAACCAAAGTCACCATTGATCTATTTTGAGGAGGGGCATGGTTTTCCTAGCATTTCCTTGAAACCAAGAAATTCAATAAAAAGTTGAACATTAATATTAACATCCCTCAACGGTGCTACATTTTGCAGGCTTATGTTGTAAAGTTACTTATTTTTTTTGATCTGGCTAAAGTGTAAGGGGTCTAAATATTTATTATTATTATCATACAGGATTTATATAGCACCAACAATCTGCGCAGCGCTTTACAATGTAGAGGGCAAACAGTACAGTTACAATACAATTCAATACAGGAGGAATCAAAGGGCCCCTGCTCGATAGAGCTTACATCCCTCTAGTGTCAAGGGTCAAGTGATACAAAAGGTAATAACTGTGGGGGATGAGCTGATGAAGAAGTACAGTTGTTAGGTGGAGGCAGGATGGGCTTCTCTGAAGAAAAGTTTTAAGGGATCGCCTAAAAGTGGATAGAGTTGGAGATAGTTGGACAGATTGGGGTAGGGAATACCAGAGCATGGGAAAGTCCTGGAGTTGAGCATGGGAGGAGGTGACGACGAGGATGCTAGAGAGCAGGAAGTCTTGGGAGGAACAAAAAGAACGATTTGGTTGGTATTTCGAGACTAGGTTAGTGATGTATTGGAAAGAAGAACCTGGGGCTGCCCCAAACATACCCCTGGTCAAAATAGAGAAGGTTTGACTATCTCGGTACCCAAGGATTGAGCAGAAATATAATTAAAATATAACAATTTATTACTAGAAAAACATTATTAAAACAGGGCAGGGGAATGGACAATTTTACAAAAATACTAAATACAATCAATGGTTACAGCTGTGCATGATTTTTAAAAAGATTCAAAAGGTCGATGAACCCCAGTGGTTCCAATTAGGGATGCACCGATACCATTTTTTTTACAATGAGTACGAGTACCGATACTTTTTTTTTTTTAGTACTCGCCAATACCAATTACCGATACTTGCCGCAACTGTTTTGTTTTAACTTCAGCTGTTAGCAATGGTACAAAGCGTTGAAAAGTTATAAAAGATTAAAGATTTTTTTTTTAATTTAGTGCTTTTTCAATGTGAAATGTGTAAATATATGTTAATATATATGTGTAAAAATATCCACTAACAAAGCAAACAAAAAAAAAGTTTTTCTTGTTTATCATTTATAAAATAGAAGTGAACAAAAGAAAAAAAAGCAGGAAAATAATAATTAAATGGAGGAGAATAGGGAGTTAATTAAGGCTGATTAGAGTAAATTAAGGGTTATTAAGGGGTTAAACAGAGGAACATTTGTTCATCCCTTTGATCTGCAAATGAAGAAACAGAAATATACAAAAAGAAAGAACGTTTCTTTTTAATTTAGTGTTTCAGGGCTGAGCAATCTTGGTAATATTGCTTTTTTTTTTTTTTTGACAGCTCCAATTACCGGATTTCTTTAACAGTGGGGAGACACAACTCAAAGAGCCAAGCCTGAAAGTATCGGTTTCAGGTATCAGAGCATTTGCACGAGTACCGATACTTGTACAAATACTCGGTATCGGCACCGATACCGATAATAGTATCGGTGCAACCCTAGTTACAAGTGGTACCGGAAATAGTAGATCTTCTTGACATAGTCCTCTACATGCTTAGCAGCTTGAGCCGTTTTCTCAGGAGGAGCCAATCATTGTCATCTACAAAATAAGTCATAATCATGATTTTATAGTCAAACAGCCATAGCATAGAACAGGGATCAAAATTTCAAGTCCTGAGCTACTAGCCAGGCCTCAGGGGTTACTGGCCACCAGTTGCCCCACTCAACCCCTACCCTGCCCCGCCCCTAAATGCCCCTTTATAAACGATCTCATGAAATGACACTTAAATGTTTTATGCAGAATTAAGTTACAAAAATAAATATTAACAACAACTTTATCAGTGACCCTCAGCACAGCCTCACCAGTGCCCATCAATGCAGCCTTATCAGTGCCCATCAAGGCAGCATGACCTGTGCCCATCATTGTTGCGTGACTTGTGCCCACCAATGCAGCCTCCCCTTTGCCTACCATTGCAGCCTCACCTGTGCCCATCATTGCAGCCTCACCTGTGCCCACTATTGCAGCCTCACCTGTGCCCACCATTGCAGCCTCACCAGTGCCCATCATTCCAGCCTCACCTGTGCCCATCATTGCTGCGTGACCTGTGCCCACCATTGCAGCCTCACCTGTGCCCATAATTGCAGCCTCACCTGTGCCCACCCTGCAGCCTCACCAGTGCCCACCATTGCAGCCTCACCAGTGCCCATCATTGCAGCCTTACCAGTGCCCATCATTGCAGCCTCACCTGTGCCCACCATTGCAGCTTCACCTGTGCCCACAATTGCAGAATGACCTGTGCCCACCATTGCAGCATGACCTGTGCCCACCATTGCAGCCTCACTGTGCCCCCCATTGCAGCCTCACCTGTGCCCACAATTGCAGTGTGACCTGTGCCCACTATTGCAGGCTCACTGTGCCCACCGTTGCAGCCTCACCTGTGCCTACCATTGCAGCCTCACTGTGCCCACCATTGCAGCCTCACTGTGCCCACCATTGCAGTCTCACTTGTGCCCACCATTGCAGCCTCACCTGTGCCCACCATTGCAGCCTCACCTGTACCCACCATTGCAGCCTCACTGTGCCCACCATTGCAGCCTCAATGTGCTCACCATTGCAGCCTCACCTGTGCCCACCATTGTAGCCTCACCTGTGCCCACCATTGTAGCCTCACCTGTGCCCACCATTGCAGCCTCACTCTGCCCACCATTGCAGCCTCACCTGTGCCCACCATTGCAGCCTCACTGTGCCCACCATTGCAGCCTCACTGTGCCCACCATTGCAGTCTCACTTGTGCCCACCATTGCAGCCTCACTGTGCCCACCATTGCAGCCTCACCTGTACCCACCATTGCAGCCTCACTGTGCCCACCATTGCAGCCTCAATGTGCTCACCATTGCAGCCTCACCTGTGCCCACCATTGTAGCCTCACCTGTGCCCACCATTGCAGCCTCACTCTGCCCACCATTGCAGCCTCACCTGTACCCACCATTGCAGCCTCACCTGTGCCCACCATTGTAGCCTCACTGTGCCCACCATTGCAGCCTCAATGTGCTCACCATTGCAGCCTCACCTGTGCCCACCATTGCAGCCTCACTCTGCCCACCATTGCAGCCTCACCTGTGCCCACCATTGCAGCCTCACTGTGCCCACCATTGCAGCCTCACTGTGCCCACCATTGCAGTCTCACTTGTGCCCACCATTGCAGCCTCACTGTGCCCACCATTGCAGCCTCACCTGTACCCACCATTGCAGCCTCACTGTGCCCACCATTGCAGCCTCAATGTGCTCACCATTGCAGCCTCACCTGTGCCCACCATTGTAGCCTCACCTGTGCCCACCATTGCAGCCTCACTCTGCCCACCATTGCAGCCTCACCTGTACCCACCATTGCAGCCTCACCTGTGCCCACCATTGTAGCCTCACTGTGCCCACCACTGCAGCCTCACCTGTACACACCATTGCAGCCTCACTGTGCCCACCATTGCAGCCTCACTGTACCCACCATTGCAGCCTCACCAGTACCCACCATTGCAGCCTAACCAGTGCCCACCATTGCAGCCTCACCAGTGCCCACCATTGCAGCCTCACCTGTGCCCACCATTGCAGCCTCATTGTGCTCACCATTGCAGCCTCACCAGTGCCCATCATTGTAGCCTCACCTGTGACCACCATTGCAGCCTCACCTGTGCCCACCATTGCAGCCTCGCTTGGGCAGAGAAAGAGAGAGGGTAGACTGGAGGAAGAGGAAAGCCTCAGGAGCACAGAGCGGGATAACATGCTGGAACAGCTTACATTACAATTGCCTCCTCTCCACCCACCTTCATTTACAGCCCCACCTCCTCCTGACCCAGAGCCTGTGATGGATAGAACGCATCTCAGCATTGGACCAGCAAACGTTGGGAGAACGGCTCCCGATCAACCCCGCCCGCTGGCGGTGCTCACCCCACCTCTCCCAGGCAGCCCAGCTCCTCGCCAGCCCTCATTTTCCACTCGCAAAATGCGAGTAGACAAGTAGAAAATTTGAGGGCTGGCATAGAATATATGAAGTTACAGACAATGAGAAAGAAAAAAACACATATATAATTAATACGTGACATAAAGTTGTCATATAATTTGGGGATCCATAGATCCATACATTGCTTACCCGGAGAAACCAATGGATAGTGAAACAGCACAACAGAGGCACCCGAAGGTAGTTCCCCCATGGCGGACATGGAAGATACTAAGGGACGCTGGGTTCTACAATTCCAAAATTCATATATAGTAAGGCAGGTAATCTAGTACCATAAAAAGATAAATACAGAGAAAAGACAGTCAAGAACAGGAGAAAGGACAAGAAGCAAGGGGAAAAGAGAGGGGGGAGTTAGTGATGTAGCTGGGCGCCGAGTTGGGGATGGCTTTGTAACTTATTATTAGTATTTTGAATTTAATCAGTTTGCCAGACCCCCTAGCAAAGCACCTTGTACCCATGTTGATGAGTACAAGGGCTTCTTCCCACAACCCTGGCTTGATGGCTGTGGGTGTCTGCACGTGGGCAGGTGGGGTGGTTGTTTGTCACGTCCTACATGTTTTCCCATTACCTCATTGGGTGCCAAGTGCTGGGTCACATTGTAGGCCTGCCGCGCATGGGTTCTTCTGGGCTACATTTGGAACTTTGTTACAGGGTCACTTTACACACACACGTGGGGTACCATGCCTCTACCCTTAGAGATGAACATAGGCCATGTTCATTGCACTGCAACTGTTCTCCAGTTAATGATCGGTTCCCCATGATAATGCACACCTTCACAGTAACTTACATTTTTGAGGGACATGCTGAGCCAATGTCCACAACCGCCTTTCCAGCGTTTTTCACTACTACTCGCAAGTTTCGACAGGCTGCTTGTTACACTTCCGTTACTCTTGGCAACTACTTGTGTCTTCAACTTACTCCACTCTACGCTGATGTCTTCCTACCCCAATGTGTTAAGACTCACTGGTTAACTGTGTATGTTCCGGTTACTTAAAATACACCTCTTTAATAACTTCAGACCAGGCATGGACAACGCTTCAGTACTTTACTTTAGAAAGATGCAATTTAGACATCTCACAGTCCAACAGATAAAGGCATTATTCATTACTAATTCTCTAACTATAACTACAGGCTGAGTGCTGGCCCGGCATACCTGAATTGATACAGTCCAGCAAGCATAAGTCCTTCAGAGGTATTTACCCGGCACTGGTATCCTTGGAGCAAACCCCAAGTTAACAGTTTCTACATGTGGGTAGGGATGAGCCGAACACCCCCCGGTTCGGTTCGCAGCATAATGCCCTGTACACACGATCAGACTTTCCGATGGAAAATGTGCGCTTGTGCGCAATGGAGCGCAATTCCGACCATGTGTGGGCTCCAACGGACCTTTTCTATCGGAATTTTCGACACACAAAGTTTGAGAGCTGGCATTAAAATTTTCCGACAGCAAAAACCGTTTGCATAAATTCCGATTGTGTGTAGACAATTCCGACACACAAAGTGCCACACATGCTCAGAATCAAGCAGAAGAGCAGCACTGTCTATTGAACTTCATTGAACTTCATTTTTCTTGGCTCGTCGTACGTGTTGTACGTCACCGCGTTCTTGACGTTTGGAATTTCCAACCAACTTTATGTGACCTGGTGTATGCAAGACAAGTTTGAGCCAACATCCGTCGGTAAAAATCCAATGGATTTTGTTGTGAATAACATGCGAACAGGCAAAACATTTGTTCCAACACGCGAACACCGTTAAAGTCTATGGGACACGAACATGAATGTCGGCGCGAGAGAAGAAGAAGATGAATGTACTTTGTGGGACACTTTTATTCTTTTATTTTTAATAATAATAATAAAGGACTTGTCCCAAGGCGTGTATTGTCGTTTTTACCATTTTCACAATTTTTTGGTGAAATGGTAGGGGTACATTTGTACCCCGTTACCATTTCACACAGGAGGGGAGGCCGGGATCTGGGGGTCCCCTTGTTAAAGGGGGCCTCTAGATTCCGATAAGCCCCCCGCCCGCAGACCCCCACAACCACTGGGCAAGGGTTGTGGGGATGAGGCCCTTGTCCCCATCAACATGGGGACAAGGTGCTTTGGGGGGCTGCTATCCCAAAGCACCCTCCCCATGTTGAGGGCATGTGGCCTGGTATGGTTCAGGAGGGGGTCCGCTCTCTCGTCCCCCCTCTTTTCCTGCGGCCTGCCAGGTTGTGTGCTCGGATAAGGGTCTGGTATGGACTTTTGGGGGGACCCCATGCCATTTTTTTTATTTTGGTGCGGGGTTTCCCTTAATATCCATACCAGACCTGAAGAGCCTGGTATGGAATTTGGAAGGACCGCCACGCAGTTTTTTTTTTTTTCAATTTTAGTTCCCTTTAATATCCATACCAGACCCAAAGGGCCTGGTAATGGACTATGGGGGAATCCCATGCCGTTTTTTTCAATGACTTTTATGTATTATAATATGTGTATTGCCGGGACCGACAATTCATTATAGCGGCGAGTACTTTTAAATGACTTTTTTTCCTTTAGAAATGTCATTTTGCTCTCGGACTGTTCTAAACACGGGAAACATGCGCCACTTTATAGGCATACTATAAACACCCCCCAGGTACGAAATTTAAAGGAATATTTCACTTTTATTGTTTCACACCCGATGTTCGAGTCGAACTTATGTTCGACTCGAACATTGGGCTCATCCCTACATGCGGGCAAACGGCATTCTCCTTTTTCTACGGGTCTCTTCGTCCATCTCCATCCCTTACGGGTCTCACAACCCAAGGTTGCACTGAAACTCCTTGGTCTCCCTCTTGCAGACTTTTTCCTACAGAGCCGATGACAGCTCCCCAGGGGGAACTCTCTGAGCCGGACCACTGACCTAACTTATATCACACAGGGCCAGTGTGATCCCACAGGATCCCACCAAAAAGCCTAAAAGACCTGGCAAAGCATTAACCCCAGCCCTCCCAGCCTGGACAGCACCCCTCAATTGTTTCAGCCTGCTTCCATGCAGGTGGGGGGCTTATGGAATCTGAAAGCCCCCTTTAGCAATAAAAGGGCCCCTAGATACCGGCCTTTCCTAGTTTGGGGTACATACTTTAATCTAGGCCCGATGGGATACCTGTCAAAAGGTATGTAAAGAATCACGCAAATGCCTGTGATTCTCTTCCTCCTGCTGTGGGTGACATCACTTTTTAAAGCCTGAAAGGTGAGGCTTCCCCTTTAACCTCTCCCCTCTTAAAGCTCACCTAAGTACCATCCCATTCTGCCTATAAGCTTACAGACCAGCCACTCCCACTGCAAGTCTGATTTCAGCTTTTGGCTGCGATATGTGCATTCAGTGTAAATAGATTTTAGTTAGACTTGAGATGGGTTGAAGAAGCGATTAACTGACTTCGGAAGAAATGTCTACATCAACAGCCTGTCAGTGGAGAGAGCCTTGCGCTAATCTTCCTTTAGCATGCTAATATGATCCAAACGCCGGTCTCTGGCTGAGATTTGTATCAGACCCGCGCTCTGACACGCAGGAATTATGTTGTCTATTTATTATTTATAGGCAGACATGCTTTCAAAGAATTGTCAGGAGTTTATCAAACCGGAAATCTCTCCGGCATCTTCAAAGAGCTTTTCCTCTAAGATCTCTGCTGTCCTTGTGGAATGATAAAAAATGCACTTTACAGACCACTTTTAAAGAAGGGCTTCGATCTAAGGAAAAGGCAAGATATTATTTAAAAAATTGAGATCTTTTCAACAACTGGTAATTACCTGGCAATCAGTGACATTACTAACCAAAATCCGGAAGCCAACTTGGTTCACCTTACCCACCTGTGTCCCTGAAACCTTTTTCTCCTGAAATCTCCTTGAATACCTTTTGTTTTTTATTTCATCAATGTCTCTGCACATTTCTTTTGGATTTTGTAGTCTACCCTAACCCAGGGTGTAAATAAGGGGGGAGTCAGGGGGGTTAAAATTTCCTCCCAGAGTGTCTGTCACATCAGCTAGGCTAGTGTAGCATTTCAACTGTGTGAGCTGCACTGCCAGACACCAGCCTGTCTCCTCCATTCTGCTTATAGGCAGGGCGGCCTGGCCAGGACGCTGGACACACGATCATTGCATATTCTAATACATATGTCCCCCCACACTGTGAAATAACAGGCCAGGACAATGTCAGGAGATAGGGACTGATGAGTGAGCTTCAGCCACCAACTGGCTTAGAAGACAGCAGGGGTCGGGCCGCTGCCTCCTCTGCCAATGGGTACCTAAAGTGAGCTGTCCATCACTCCAACTAAGGGCCAATTCGCAAACTAATGGCAACTACCACAACCTATAACTGGCCTTTGCAGCAAGGGGCACATGGAAGGGTGACGCATGTCAAAAAACATCAAAGAAAAATTCCCAACCAGCCTGCAACAAACCAAATTGTCTTGTCTGACAGTTTATGTTAAAAACAGGGGTCTAGTTTTCACTAATTGTATATATAATATATGCAGGGTGGGTTTGCTTTTGGAGAAAGGGATCTTCTTGTAGAGAAGTTTACAGGGCGTGGTTAATGGCAGGGATTTGCTTCTGGGAGGGAGTTTGATTGGATGAAGGGAGATTTTCTTCACAATTAGGAATCTTTGCTGGGGGAGAGGGTGTTGACTGAGGGAGATATTTTTGCTTTGGGGGGGGTTGGTTTAGAAACGGGGGGGTTAATTTTTGGAGGAGGGAGATATTCTACAGTGGGAATCTCTGCTTGGGGAGGGAGGGTTCTTAGGAGCGAGAGGAGGATTGTTTTCCTTTAAAAGATATGTTTTTTTTTTAATTATACTTACGTAGGTGGATGGAGCATCTATCCAATGTTGCATCTGTCCCCAGCTGCTTCTAAGATCAAAAACAGAGTAAATAAAGATCGCTGATCACTCAGTTCTCAGCCTTCAGTGAGCAAAAGTGTGGTGACTGTCAGTCCCTGGCTCTGCCCCCCCTCCCGCAAACTTGCTGGAATTCCAGGCTGTGGAGGGGGCAGCAGCGGCTGGCTCAGGGTCTCTGTGGCTCACTGAGAGGCTGAGCGAGCTACTGGTCCAGGCATCTGGGTGAGTCCTGACTTTAAAGTTAGGATCTTTCCACAGCCTCGACCTGCTGAGCGATATCAGCTGACAGTGGGCTATAGTTGGCTGTCGGCTAAAAATGGCTCACAAAAATGCAGAACGAGCTGCACTCCTCCCCAGGAGAAGGTATGCCGTCCCCTTCAGAGCACATGCACCGGTGACATCACGGCTGCTTTCCATGTGATTATCTAACACCACAAGTTTAGGAGATATTCACTGTACCTATAAGATAAGCATTCTTATAGGCTTACTTGTAGGTACAAGTTCAAAAGCTGGGTTTACTACAGTTTAAGACTGAATAAAAGCCAACCATATTGATCAGGTGCAAAGGGCACCATCCTGTGGTAGGCAGTGCACAATATATATATTTTTTTTCATCTCTTAAAACATTTTTTAAAAATTCTTAGGACACAGTTTTTTAAGGTTTAAATCGCTGAATTTACTGCCTACCACAATTTGTTGCCCCTTGCACCTGCTCAACTTGAACAGTAATGCCACATACACACGACCGGACTTTCCATCAGAATAGACTCCGACAGTCTTTCCGACAGAGTTCCGCTGAAACGGACTTGCCTACACACAATCACACCAAAGTCCGATCGTTTAGAACGTGATAACGTACGATGGGACTAGAAAAAGGAAGTTCAATAGCCAATAGCCAATAACTGCCCTTGCGTCGTTTTTGATCTGTCGGAATAGCATACAGACGAACGGTTTTCCCAATAGGAACTGATTCCGTCGGAAAGATTTTTTTTTTTTTATCAATCTTCTTTTTATTAATTTAAAAAAAAAAGACAAGTAATACACATCATACCATCTTCAAAAATACATCCATAAAAATTCCTTTTACATAATAAATAATCTTAATGATACCCACTTCTTCCTGTTTCTATAGAATCATCTAACTAAATTCCTATTACTCATACATACTTCAAAACATTCATTTCCTATTACTCATACATACATCTAAACATTCAAACAAAAACAAAAAAACTTAAAAAAAAAAATTCTTTTACCCCTTTTTTCTTCCTTCCCTTTCATCCCATATCCTTCCCATTCCCCTCCAATTATAAATACTCCATCAATCTATTCGAGGACCGAAATTCCTCCCATTTTTGCCATATTTCTGCCACCTGACCCCCTACATACCCTTCTTCTTTTATCTGTTTTTCCATATATTCAGTTTCGTTCATTTCACATATTCATTCCAATACAGTTGGCTTATTTGTTTTTTTCCAATTTCGCGCTATAATTGTTCTAGCTGCAGTTGTCATGTGGTGAAGAATATTTATTTTGGTTACCCTTATTGCATCTGATGTAAGGGAAAACAACGAGGTGCTTATATTTGGACACCATTCTACTCCTGACACTTTCTGATATATCTCAAATATTTTGTCCCAGAAGCTCCTCACTCTTTCCGTCGAAAAGATTTGAAACATGTTCTATTTCTAGGTCCCTCAGAATTTTAGAAAGAAAAAGTCAGATGAAGCCCACACACGATCGGAATGTCCGACAGAATGATTCTGTCTGACCTTTTCTGCCGGAAAGTCCAGTCGTGTGTACATGGCATTAGGTTAGCTAAAATCCAGTCTTGGGTCTCATTCATACATCCTACATGACCATGGTGCAGCAAGTATACTGCAAATACCTGTACACGGGATCTCAGATGTTCCAATCTGTGCTCAGCCTGTACACCTGAGTGATGGGCTGAAAAGAGCCAAGGCTGTCTGCTGCTGTAAACATGTATCCACATGTATCTGCACATCCAGTGGTTACAGTCAGGTCCATAAATATTGGGACATCAACACAACTCTAATCTTTTTGGCTCTATACACCACCACAATGGATTTGAAATGAAACTAATAAGATGTGCTTTAACTGCAGACTTTCAGCTTTAATTTGCAGTCAATTACAGCCTGAAGTCTGGAACGCATAGACATCACCAGACGCTGGGTTTCATCCTTGGGGATGCTCTGCCAGGCCTCTACTGCAACTGTCTTCAGTTCCTGCTTGTTCTTGGGGCATTTTCCCTTCAGTTTTGTCTTCAGCAAGTGAAATGCATGCTCAATCGGATTCAGGTCAGGTGATTGACTTGGCCATTGCATAACATTCCACTTCTTTCCCTTAAAAAACTCTTTGGTTGCTTTCGCAGTATGCTTCGGGTCATTGTCCAGCTGCACTGTGAAGCGATGTCCAATGAGTTCTGAAGCATTCTGCTGAATATGAGCAGATAATATTGCCCGAAACACTTCACAATGGTTTACATCTTGTGGTGAACCCTCTGTATTCACTCTGGTGAAGTCTTCTCATGATTGTTGACTTTGACACACATACACCTACCTCCTGGAGAGTGTTCTTGATCTGGCCAACTGTTGTGAAGGGTGTTTTCTTCACCAGGGAAAGAATTCTTCGGTCATTCACCACAATTATTTTCCGTGGTCTTCCGGGTCTTTTGGTGTTACTGAGCTCACCAATGCGTTTTCTTTTTAAGGATGTTCCAAACAGTTGATTTGGCCACACCTAATGTTTTTGCTCTCTCTCTGATGGGTTTATTTTGTTTTTTCAGGCTAATGATGGCTTGCTTCACTGATAGTGACAGCTCTTTGGATATCATATTGAGAGTTGACAGCAACCGATTCCAAATGCAAATAGCACACTTGAAATTAACGCTGGACCTTTTACCTGCTCCTTGTAAATGGAATAATGAGGGAATAACACACACCTGACCATGGAACAGCTGAGCAGCCAATTGTCCCATTACTTTTGGTCCCTTAAAAAGAGGGAGGCACATATACAAACTGTTGTAATTCCTACACCATTCACCTGATTTGGATGTAAATACCCTCAAATTAAAGCTGAAAGTCTGCAGTTAAAGCGCATCTTGTTCCGTTTCATTTCAAATCCATTGTGGTGGTGTATAGAGCCAAAAAGATTAGAATTGTGTCGATGTCCCAATATTTATGAACCTGACTGTACCTGCATGTAGGGATCCATTTTTGCCCTTGGATAAAATCTCTGCATCCAGGGTCAGAAATTTGTCCCTAACAGCAGCTAACCACTGTGACCCACGGTTTGCTAGTGTGTCGCTCAGGCTCAATCGATGTGGGGAGTAATGTAGATGATACCCAATGTGCTGCAGGAGTGTCGACAAGGGATGGAGCTCATCCCAGCTCAAGTAGTCACTGAAGGGAAGAGAGAAAAAAATCCCTGGTGCCGCATATCCACGGAGTCCTATGGTAATGTAGTAGTGATGGGAGAGACCTCAGCCCGGGTTCCCGCCAGGCCACACCCCAATGTGTTTTGCTTTGTCCCCCGGAGCTTAAACATGGGGACCACTGGATCTGCAGATACATGTTAACAACAGTGGCTCTTTTCAGCCCATCACTCAGGTGAGCAGCTGACAAAAATTGGAACATTTGGGATCCTGGCTGTAGGTATATTTGCCATTCCATAGCCATTTAGAACATATGAATGAGATCTAAAGCTTGGTTCACACGGTAAGTTTTTTTTTTTTAGTTCAACCCAGCGGGCTGAATGAAAAAAAACTAGAGAGCTTAGGAGGAGCTCGCTGTACTAATGAGTACACTACCGCACTACAACTGCGTGCCTTGCGTTCTATTCAGTTGAATGGGGATCATTTTTGCTGCGCTGCATTGCAAAGCCTTTATGGCCCAACCCTGCTGTCACATGATTTAACTGTACTTCCCCCAACATAAAAGTGTAAATGATTTAAGTTTTAAGTTTGGTGGCATTACAATGACTGTTATTAGGCTGGACAGCTGCAATCCAGTAGCCTCTTTTAACCCCTTCACGCCTAAGGGTAAAACAAATCTTAATGCCCAAGCCCAATTTTGCAACTTTGACATGTGTTAGTAAAACTGTACATATCATCACAACTACTTTCTACATCCAGGTGGATTATGCCTTGTTTTTTTCAGGACAAATTGGACTTTCATTTGGTGGTAAATTGTAATGGATATCTCCTGATTTTTTTTAAATTATTATTATCAAAGGAAAACTGTCCCAAAATAGTAAAAAAAAAAAAAAAAATTTTTTTTAACCACTTCCGGACCGCCGCGCACCGATATACGTCCTAACTTTTAAATGCAATATTGTTTTTATGGCAGCAGCTAGCTGCCATAACCCCGGTATCCTCTTCTTCGGCCCGACGGTCCAGTTTCAGATAATAGTGGTCTCTGCGGCGCATTCGCTGCAAGATCACTTTTATCGGCAGCGGGAGAGGGGCCCCCCTCCCGCCATGATTCGGTGTCCTCCGCCACTTACCGGAGCCGTCGGCAGCCGTGGAGGTGATCGGATCTTCTTCCTTGCTGGGTATGGAGACGAATGAGGGGAAGATGGCCCCCACCCGTCTCCAGACCTTTGCAGGGCGGAAGTGACATCAAAACGTTACTTCTGCCCATAGCTCTTACAGGGCCATTTAAAAAAAAAAATTTAAATGACAATTTTTTTTTGTTTTTTTTTTGTTATTGCATTTTAGTGTAAATATGATATCTGAGCTCTTTTTGAGCCCAGATCTCATATTTAAGAGGTCCTGTCATGCTTTCTTTCTATTACAAGGGATGCTTACATTTCTTGTAATAGGAATAAAAGTGACACAATTTCTATTTAAAAGAACAGTGTAAAAATAAAAAATAAAAGGTAAAATAAAGAAGAAAAAAAAAATACATTTTTAAATGTGCCCCGTCCCGCCGAGCTTGCGTGCAGAAGCGAACGCATACGTGAGTCGCGCCCACATATGAAAACGGTGTTCAAACCACACATGTGAGGTATCACCGCGATCGGTAGAGCAAGAGCAATAATTCTAGCCCTAGACCTCCTCTGTAACTCAAAATATGCAACCTGTAGAATGTTTTAAACGTCGCCCATGGAGATTTTTAAGGGTAAAAGTTTGTTGCCATTCCACGAGCGGACGCAATTTTGAAGCATAACATGTTGGGTATCAATTTACTGTTGTCTTATTTTTTAATTAAAAAAGTGCATTTTTTCCAAAAAAAAAGTGCGCTTGTAAGACTGCTGCGCATATACGGTGTGACAGAAAGTATTGCACTGACCGCCATTTTATTCTCTAAGGTGTTAGAAAAAAAAAGTATAATGTTTGGGGGTTCTAAGTCATTTTTTTTTTTAACTTGTAAACAACAAATCTCAAAAAGAGGCTTGGTCCTTAAGTGGTTCAATTCAGCTGTATATTCCTTGCTACTACCATAACCAAAGTACAACCCAAAATAAATTCTCCCACTGCTGACGATCGCATTGATACTACATATGTGTATGTAATTTGTTGTATGTACCTGTGATACAGCCCAAAAACAATAGTGCACATTTTGCTTTTTTTTTTCCTACCTAAAACACAATGAAATTAACTGACACCGATACTAACACCGACATTGAACTTTGACCGTGACCTTTGACGCTGACCCACATTCTGCCCCCCCGGTAATTGCAGTCAAAGAGAGTCTGGTGTGGATTTTGGGGGGGACCCCACGCCACTTTTTTAAACATTTCTGCATGCAGTTACCCTTAAAATCTATGCCAGACCCAAAGGCCTGGTATGGATTTTAGGGGGGACCCCGCTTTTTTTTTTTTTCAATTTTGGCATGGAGTTCCTCTTAAAATCTATACCCGACCCAAATTAGTGGATATTCTTTAGTCTGTGTGAAAGTTATAGGGTCTACGAGCTATGTTGCAAATCATAAAAATGTGATCAATCCTGATATACTGATGGTCTATTTCATTTCTTGAGACCCTGAAACCCCAGGACAGTACAAATACCCCCCAAATTACCCCTTTTTGGAAAGTAGACAGTCCGAGGTATTTAGTAAGAGGCATAGTGAGTTTTTTGAGCTTGTAATCTTTTCCCACAATTCTTGGGAAAATTAAGAATTGATTTTTTTTTTACACAAAATTGTCATATTAACAATTAATTGCTGTACACTGTGCTATATACTCTACAGTACACTGTGCTATATACTCTACAGTACACTGTGCTATATACTCTACAGTACACTGTGCTATATACTCCACAGTACACTGTGCTATATACTCTGCTGTACACTGTGCTATATACTCCACAGTACACTGTGCTATATACTCTGTCCTACACTGTACTATATACTCCGCAGTACACTGTTATATACTCCACCCTACACTGCACTATATACTCTGCAGTACACTGTGCTATATACTCCGCAGTACATTGTGCTATATACTCCGCAATACACTGTGCTATATACTCCGCCCTACACTGTGCTATATACTCCGCAATACACTGTGCTAGATACTCCGCAGTACACTGTGCTATATACTCCGCAATACACTGTGCTATATACTCCGCAATACACTGTGCTATATACTCCGCCCTACACTGTGCTATATACTCCGCAATACACTATGCTAAATACTCCGCAGTACATTGTACTATATACTCCACCATACACTGTGCTATATACTCCGCCATACACTGTGCTATATACTCCGCCATACACTGTGCTATATACTCCGCCATACACTGTGCTATATACTCCGCCATACACTGTGCTATATACTCTGCAATACACTGTGCTGTATACTCCGCAGTACACTGTGCTGTATACTCCGCAGTACACTGTGCTATATACTCCGCAATACACTGTGCTATATACTTCACCCTACACTGTGCTATATACTCCACCCTACACTGTGCTATATACTCCACAGTACATTGTGCTATATACTCTGCAATACACTATGCTAAATACTCCGCAGTACACTGTACTATATACTCCACCCTACACTGTGCTATATACTCCGCCCTACACTGTGCTATATACTCTGCAATACACTATGCTATATACTCCGCAATACACTATGCTAAATACTCCGCAGTACACTGTACTATATACTCCACCATACACTGTGCTATATACTCCGCAATACACTGTGCTATATACTCTGCAATACAATGTGCTATATACTCCGCCATACACTGTGCTATATACTCCGCCATACACTGTGCTATATACTCCGCCATACACTGTGCTATATACTCCGCCATACACTGTGCTATATACTCCGCCATACACTGTGCTATATACTCCGCCATACACTGTGCTATATACTCCGCCATACACTGCGCTATATACTCCGCAATACACTGTGCTATATACTCTGCAGTACACTGTGCTGTATACTCCGCAATACACTGTGCTATATACTCCACCCTACACTGTGCTATATACTCCACCCTACACTGTGCTATATACTCCACAGTACATTGTGCTATATACTCTGCAATACACTATGCTAAATACTCCGCAGTACACTGTACTATATACTCCACCCTACACTGTGCTATATACTCCGCCCTACACTGTGCTATATACTCTGCAATACACTATGCTATATACTCCGCAATACACTATGCTAAATACTCCGCAGTACACTGTACTATATACTCCACCATACACTGTGCTATATACTCCGCAATACACTGTGCTATATACTCTGCAGTACACTGTGCTATATACTCCGCAATACACTGTGCTATATACTCCGCCCTACACTGTGCTATATACTCCGCAATACACTATGCTAAATACTCCGCAGTACATTGTACTATATACTCCACCATACACTGTGCTATATACTCCGCCCTACACTGTGCTATATACTCTGCAATACACTATGCTATATACTCCGCAATACACTATGCTATATACTCCGCAATACACTATGCTAAATACTCCGCAGTACACTGTACTATATACTCTGCAATACACTGTGCTATATACTCTGCAATACAATGTGCTATATACTCCGCCATACACTGTGCTATATACTCCGCCATACACTGTGCTATATACTCCGCCATACACTGTGCTATATACTCCGCCATACACTGTGCTATATACTCCGCCATACACTGTGCTATATACTCCGCAATACACTGTGCTATATACTCTGCAATACACTGTGCTGTATACTCCGCAATACACTATGCTATATACTCTGCAGTACACTGTGCTATATACTCCGCAATACACTGTGCTATATACTCCGCAATACACTGTGCTATATACTCCGCAATACACTGTGCTATATACTCCGCAATACACTATGCTATATACTCTGCAGTACACTGTGCTATATACTCCGCAATACACTGTGCTATATACTCTGCAGTACACTGTGCTATATACTCCGCAATACACTGTGCTATATACTCCGCAATACACTGTGCTATATACTCCGCAATACACTATGCTAAATACTCCGCAGTACACTGTACTATATACTCCACCATACACTGTGCTATATACTCTGCAATACAATGTGCTATATACTCCGCAATACACTGTGCTATATACTCTGCCATACACTGTGCTATATACTCCGCCATACACTGTGCTATATACTCCGCCATACACTGTGCTATATACTCCGCCATACACTGTGCTATATACTCTGCCATACACTGTGCTATATACTCTGCCATACACTGTGCTATATACTCCGCCATACACTGTGCTATATACTCCGCCATACACTGTGCTATATACTCTGCCATACACTGTGCTATATACTCTGCAATACACTGTGCTGTATACTCCGCAGTACACTGTGCTGTATACTCCGCAGTACACTGTGCTATATACTCCGCAATACACTGTGCTATATACTCCACCCTACACTGTGCTATATACTCCACCCTACACTGTGCTATATACTCCGCAATACACTGTGCTATATACTCCACCCTACACTGTGCTATATACTCCACAGTACATTGTGCTATATACTCTGCAATACACTATGCTAAATACTCCACAGTACACTGTACTATATACTCCACCCTACACTGTGCTATATACTCCGCAATACACTATGCTAAATACTCCGCAGTACACTGTACTATATACTCCACCATACACTGTGCTATATACTCCGCAATACACTATGCTAAATACTCCGCAGTACACTGTACTATATACTCCGCCATACACTGTGCTATATACTTCGCAATACACTATGCTATATACTCCGCAATACACTATGCTATATACTCCGCAATACATTGTGCTATATACTCCGCCCTACACTGTGCTATATACTCCGCAATACACTGTGCTATATACTCCGCCCTACACTGTGCTATATACTCCGCAATACACTGTGCTATATACTCCGCCCTACACTGTGCTATATACTCCGCAATCCACTATGCTAAATACTCCGCAGTACACTGTACTATATACTCCACCATACACTGTGCTATATACTCCACAATACAATGTGCTATATACTCCGCCATACAATGTGCTATATACTCCGCAATACACTGTGCTATATACTCCGCCATACACTGTGCTATATACTCCGCCATACACTGTGCTATATACTCCGCCATACACTGTGTTATATACTCCGCCATACACTGTGCTATATACTCCGCCATACACTGTGCTATATACTCCGCCATACACTGTGCTATATACTCCGCAGTACACTGTGCTGTATACTCCGCAGTACACTGTGCTGTATACTCCGCAGTACACTGTGCTGTATACTCCGCAGTACACTGTGCTATATACTCCGCAATACACTGTGCTATATACTCCACCCTACACTGTGCTATATACTCCACCCTACACTGTGCTATATACTCCACAGTACATTGTGCTATATACTCTGCAATACACTATGCTAAATACTCCGCAGTACACTGTACTATATACTCCACCCCACACTGTGCTATATACTCCGCCCTACACTGTGCTATATACTCTGCAATACACTATGCTATATACTCCGCAATACACTGTGCTATATACTCTGCAGTACACTGTGCTATATACTCCGCAATACACTGTGCTATATACTCCACCCTACACTGTGCTATATACTCCACCCTACACTGTGCTATATACTCCACCCTACACTGTGCTATATACTCCGCAATACACTGTGCTATATACTCCACCCTACACTGTGCTATATACTCCACCCTACACTGTGCTATATACTCCGCAATACACTGTGCTATATACTCCACCCTACACTGTGCTATATACTCCACAGTACATTGTGCTATATACTCTGCAATACACTATGCTAAATACTCCACAGTACACTGTACTATATACTCCACCCTACACTGTGCTATATACTCCGCAATACACTATGCTATATACTCCGCAATACACTATGCTAAATACTCCGCAGTACACTGTACTATATACTCCACCATACACTGTGCTATATACTCCGCAATACACTATGCTAAATACTCCGCAGTACACTGTACTATATACTCCGCCATACACTGTGCTATATACTTCGCAATACACTATGCTATATACTCCGCAATACATTGTGCTATATACTCCGCCCTACACTGTGCTATATACTCCGCAATACACTGTGCTATATACTCCGCCCTACACTGTGCTATATACTCCGCAATACACTGTGCTATATACTCCGCCCTACACTGTGCTATATACTCCGCCCTACACTGTGCTATATACTCCGCAATCCACTATGCTAAATACTCCGCAGTACACTGTACTATATACTCCACCATACACTGTGCTATATACTCCACAATACAATGTGCTATATACTCCGCCATACAATGTGCTATATACTCCACAATACAATGTGCTATATACTCCGCCATACAATGTGCTATATACTCCGCAATACACTGTGCTATATACTCCGCCATACACTGTGCTATATACTCCGCCATACACTGTGCTATATACTCCGCCATACACTGTGTTATATACTCCGCCATACACTGTGCTATATACTCCGCCATACACTGTGCTATATACTCCGCCATACACTGTGCTATATACTCTGCAATACACTGTGCTGTATACTCCGCAGTACACTGTGCTGTATACTCCGCAGTACACTGTGCTATATACTCCGCAATACACTGTGCTATATACTCCACCCTACACTGTGCTATATACTCCACCCTACACTGTGCTATATACTCCACAGTACATTGTGCTATATACTCTGCAATACACTATGCTAAATACTCCGCAGTACACTGTACTATATACTCCACCCCACACTGTGCTATATACTCCGCCCTACACTGTGCTATATACTCTGCAATACACTATGCTATATACTCCGCAATACACTGTGCTATATACTCTGCAGTACACTGTGCTATATACTCCGCAATACACTGTGCTATATACTCCGCAATACACTGTGCTATATACTCCGCCCTACACTGTGCTATATACTCCGCCCTACACTGTGCTATATACTCCGCAATACACTATGCTAAATACTCCGCAGTACACTGTACTATATACTCCACCATACACTGTGCTATATACTCTGCAATACAATGTGCTATATACTCCGCAATACACTGTGCTATATACTCTGCCATACACTGTGCTATATACTCCGCCATACACTGTGCTATATACTCCGCCATACACTGTGCTATATACTCCGCCATACACTGTGCTATATACTCCGCCATACACTGTGCTATATACTCCGCCATACACTGTGCTATATACTCTGCCATACACTGTGCTATATACTCTGCAATACACTGTGCTGTATACTCCGCAGTACACTGTGCTGTATACTCCGCAGTACACTGTGCTGTATACTCCGCAGTACACTGTGCTATATACTCCGCAATACACTGTGCTATATACTCCACCCTACACTGTGCTATATACTCCACCCTACACTGTGCTATATACTCCGCAATACACTGTGCTATATACTCCACCCTACACTGTGCTATATACTCCACAGTACATTGTGCTATATACTCTGCAATACACTATGCTAAATACTCCGCAGTACACTGTACTATATACTCCACCCTACACTGTGCTATATACTCCGCCCTACACTGTGCTATATACTCCGCCCTACACTGTGCTATATACTCTGCAATACACTATGCTATATACTCCGCAATACACTATGCTAAATACTCCGCAGTACACTGTACTATATACTCCGCCATGCACTGTGCTATATACTCCGCAATACACTATGCTATATACTCCGCAATACACTATGCTATATACTCCGCAATACATTGTGCTATATACTCCGCCCTACACTGTGCTATATACTCCGCAATACACTGTGCTGTATACTCTGCAGTACACTGTGCTGTATACTCCGCAATACACTGTGCTATATACTCCACCCTACACTGTGCTATATACTCTGCCCTACACTGTGCTATATACTCCGCAGTACACTGTGCTATATACTCCTTAATACACTGTGCTATATACTCCACCATACACTGTGCCATATACTCCGCAATACAATGTGCTATATATTCCACCCTACACTGTGCTATATACTCTGCAATACACTGTGCTATATACTCCGCCCTACACTGTGCTATATACTCTGCAATACACTGTGCTATATACTCCGCAGTACACTGTGCTATATACTCCGCAATACACTGTGCTATATACTCCGCCCTACACTGTGCTGTATACTCCGCAGTCAGTGTTGCCAGCCTACCAGATTGAAATTTACTGACCCGACACCCAGAATTTACTGCCACAAACAAGTTTTTACTGACATTTCCAAAAGTTACAAAATTACCGGTTTAAGTGCAAATTTCAGCATTTAGGCTACAAACAAGTGCAATATGCAATTAGTGATGTGATATAAGGTAGATATTAAGGCAAAAAACATATTTCTTATTTTATTTTTTTATATAGTTGTTAAGTAGCTCAGAAACAGGCAAGAAATTAGAATGGGCACACACATGAAATTGACTCTCACAGTGACACTGACAACAGTGTGCAGCAGCACAGATGATGATGACACCTCCTGAATCACAGTGACAATCTCTCTACTCCAAGTGGTCGCTTCAGTCCACTCCAGTCCAAAAAGCACTGACAGTCCTGATCCCAGTTTGCCTTGCTCCCATCCCGTAGACCTGCTCACGAGGCTCCGGCCGCTCCCCTCGGCTCCATTGCACCATGACATCATATGACATGCTTAGGCACCGCCTACGCCACACCCAACCACCGCCGGCACCACCCAAACACACTGTAGCAGGCACTCGGATGGTCTCAGCCGGCTCCGGACCAAAACTGCACATACCAAGCAACATAGCCATATTTTTTTCTGGCAACCTTTGCTTGTCACTGGCATTTACTGGCAGGAGAAAAATGCCTGCTTTTTACAGGCTGGTGTCTGCGAAACTGATAGGCAGACCCCTCCCTGGGCACGCTGCTGTAACCCCTTGTTAGATGAACTGAAGTTTGCAGGCATGCTGATACTAGTAGGACTTGTCCAGGCATGTTGCCCAGCACTGACTGTGCCCGAGCAACTGGAAGTAGATGACCACTGACTTTTCCGGTGGTTGCCGGTAGCAACGATAAAGTTTGTAGCCAATGTTTACAAGGGTACAATCTTAGCACAGTCCCGCCCGCAGGCACCCACAGGTTTAACCCGATCACCCTGGGCAATGGTAGACACTTTGAGGCACACTCTACTGAATAATGCAGGAGTTTGGAGCAAAAGTTCAGAATGCCTAGCATTTGCAGAGCGCTGGACATATTTGTAATCCTATTGTTTTGAGTGGGTGGCCAGATGAAAAAGTGGCAGTACCTGGAATTGTAAGGGAATACTGGTCCTTTAGAGATGAGATCAGCATACAAAATGGTATCTTGTACAAAGGTCCAAGGGTCATCGCGCCAAAGTCACTGAGAGCAGAGATGTTATTACACATACACTCCAGCCATATTGGTGGTGAAGCATGCTACAGACAAGCTCGTGATATTCTTTACTGGCCCAACATGCATGGTGAAATCAAAGACTTTGTTAGTAATTGTCCCACCTGCAATGAATATGCCCATTTACAACAAAAAGAAACCATTATGTCACATGAGATACCTACACGTCCGTGGCAGATTATCAGTATGGACTTATTCAACTACGCAGGCGAGGAATACCTGCTATTAGTCCATCATTATTCAGACTACTGGGAAATAGACCTTCTTCCCGACTTATCCACTGAAGCTACAAGTAAGAGGTGCAAGGCTCAGTTTGCCCGTCATGGCCAACCAGATACAGTGATCTCCGACAATGGCCCTCAGTTTGCAAGCCTACAATTCAGAAAATTTGCCAATGAATAGGAGTTTGAGCATGTTACTTCCTTACCACGTCATCCACAGGCTAATGGCAGAGCTGAATCAGCTGTAAAGATTGTTAAAAATGTATGCAAGAAAGCACAAAGTGATGGTAAAAACCATTGGAAGGCCATTTTACATTGGAGAAACACTTCGACTGAAGGCATGGATAGTAGTCCGGCACAAAGATTGATGTCAAGGAGACTTAAGACCTCCTTACCAGTAGCAAATAGGCTGCCTGAAGCCTCTGTCATACAAGGTATTACAGAAAAGGTAAGGATTAAGAGACAAGTGTCAAAGGCACGATATGACACATCGGCCAGAGATTTGCCAGAATTGAATATTGGGGAACTAATCCGTATGAAACCATTAACTGGAGATTGAACAGGCCGTTGGAGAATAGATACTGGTCTGCAAAAGGTTGCACCACGCACCACGATCTTGTGGGCATTGAAGGAACTCTCTATCTCCGCAATCAAGTGGATTTGAGAGTGGCAGAGCAGCCTGAATCTCAGTATCCCGGTGATAGATCAGACTCACCCAGTATCACAAGGACATACCCATTGACAGTGAGGCATGTACAGAGGCAATGCCTCATACCGATGGCAATGACAGTTCTGGTCAACTGGGCAAGCAAGCATACCCGACAGCTGTCAAGCGCAGAGCATGCCAGTATGTCATGAGAGGAGCCCAGTAACTTCAGAGAGGGCTAAAGGAATCCTTGCACAAGGGCCAGTCTTCACCCATAGTAATAGATGTTCAAAACCACCTATGAGACTTAACCTATAGAATGTGTTATTGCTGTGTCTCTTTTGAATTTCACAATGTTTATTTATTAACACTAAATAGAGGAGATGTTATGGATGATATGTTTCTTTAAATGCAACTCTATGGTGCATCTCTAGTGTACTTCTTCCTGTGTGGTGTTTCATGTACAGTAATGGTTTGTGCTGTCTCTTTACATATATAACATATATCACATCAAACATACTGCTCCTAGTCTGCAGCTCTCCTGGCTGCAGTGGCCCGACTCCACTGCCCATGACATTGCAGTCCTCGCTACTGGCTCTGCACCCATCTCTGACTGCAATCTCCCAGTCCTCCTAGGCGTGCCTTCCCAGTCCTCCTGACTGCACATGTCAATCATCAGCCCTCCTTGCTGCAACCAGTGGTTCCCTCCTGAATAATTGCCTGGCAGTACTAGCTCCTACTATCCTCTCTTGCTCCTCCTGTGCCTCCTGGTTAGAGCCTTCATGATTTCCTGGAGGGATCCATCCTGCATGCAAGCCCAGGCCCAAGGTCACCCCCCAGACTGGGGAGCTCCCTCAAAGGCCCCAACAGCCTAGTACTTCATCCTCAGTTCTCCCACCCGACAACTCCTCCCCAGCTGGGTTAACTCTAGGTATTTAAGGAGGCCTGCCCCCTGCCAATCCAGGTTGGGGATTGGTCAGGGCTCCTTAGAACACCCCAGGCAGCTCCACCTCTCCTCTCCTCTTCTCCTCCTCTCTTTCTAGAATCCTCTAGAAGGAAGAGGGAGGTCTCTGTGACGCTGCCCGTGAGGCACCAGCTGCTAACTCTGAGCCACTCCCAGCCCACACAAAACAAAACAAGCAGGCCTAGTTTCCAGCTTGACCTGCTTAAATTTGCCTATACTGACAAAAAACAAACAAATCTAGCACCTACCTATGTAGAGGGTGCTACATAAGCATTCTTCATGTAGCACCCCCTAGCATGCATGGCTAGAGTGCTAGTGTTAGGATTTTTGTTAGTGTAGGTACATTTAAACTTTGCTGGCAGCCATGCCTGTGTGTTTTTCTGGGTCACGGTTAAGTGACTCAGGGAAGCTGATATGACTCACAGACAGCATCTCTGAGACCTCCTACTACTTCTAGAAACATGCAGAAGGTTCTAAAAGGATGTGAGTGGAGGGGAGAAGGAGCTGCCTGAAGTATGGGTTGGCAGGGGGCAGACCCCCTCAAACACTCAGGGCCAGCCCAGCAGGGGCAGTGTGAGTTCAGGTGGAAGATGAAATGTTAGGCTGTCGGAGGCCTTTAAGAGTACCCCCTAGTCTAAAGGGGCAGGGGAGGGTTGAACTCAGGCCTGGGCTTAGGTGTGGAAGGGACCCTCTTCATGACACACAGAGGTGTCCTCACCAGGAGGCACAGAAGCAAGGAGAGGACAGCAGGAAGACACTTCTGGGCAAATCTCCAGGGTGAGTGTTGCAGCCAGAAGACTGAGAGGGATGCCTGAAAGGACTGGGTGCAAGCAGTCTGGGATGAATGCAGAGTCAGTCTGGGAGGACTGTGGAGAATTAGCCAGGAGGGCTAGTGAAAGGGGCAGCTGCAGCAGGCAGACTGGCAGCACCTGAAGAGGTGGTACTGGGATAAGTAGCCACAGAAATAGAACATCTAAGCACTAAGACCTCTTTTTCTGCTACACTACCAAAGGAGCCCACGGTCCCTGCCTGCAAAGGGCATTTGTTCTGGATCTGACTGAGTCTGTGTTGGATCATTTTGTTAGTGCTAGCTGGTTCTGGGAGTTTTAGTTCACAAGATTGTGCTTGTGGTAGAAGAGGAGAAGTGTATATATACTGGATGTATGAATATGAAGGGTAGGTGGGACTTTAAATGAGGTTGTTGACATTGTGGAGGTATGTTGGAAAAAATACAAATTTATTGATCATAGAAAAATGTATAAAAGCATAACAATGTTAGAGACCACAATCACAGTAGGTATATACATTGATATGTAATCCACCCACACGTCTACTGTCATGGTTATGCAGTAATGTGTGTCTGTCAGCTCACCTTTCTTTCTGTGTTCACCTTTAGAGGCCAGCCACCCTCACTTGACTGTTTAAATAATCTTCCCTCAGCATAGCTCCACCCTGGTCTCTAATTAGGAACACTATATTAACCTAGGCATTGCAAGCCAACCTTGCCGATCAACCATTGTGTGTTAGCTTTCGCGTGTGCTTGCTGTGTTTCCTACGTCTGTGTTAGGTACCTGGTAGTTGAGACCGACTGGTAGAAGGAGACCTCTCTTAAACACTGGGTCAGGAGCCACTGGAAGTGGGAACAGTGGTCTCTTGAGCACAGTGGGTAGGAGGGCCTGATGCAGGTTCCTGTGGTAGCAAACACTGGAACTGGAAAGACGTCCCTCCGGGATGGCTGAGCTGCGGACAGGGGCGGACTGACAACTCATGGGGCCCCCGGGCAATAGGAGATCCTGGGGCCCCCTGTCCCCGCTCATGTGTTCCCACCCACACTCAAGCCACACCCACACAAATCCGCACCTACATTTTGCACTGCCCACACTACATGCGTTCGTCACAGAATTACATTAAAGAAAGTGCAACAACGGTACCTTACCAAAATTAAAGTGATTGTAAAGGCTCGGTTTTTTTTTTAGTTTTTTTAAATAACAAACATATCATACTTACCTTCACTGTGCAGCTCGTTTCGCACAGAGTGGCCCCGAACCTCGACATCTGGGGGTGGCTCTCGCGGCTCCTCCCCACATCAGATAACTCCCTAGGAGAAGCGCTCTCCCGGGGGGGGGGGGGTTACCTTGCAGGTGGGCTCCCGTGTCCAGCATTTGCATCTATAGACACATGTTTACATACATGTGCTCATCCTACATAAAGCTTTTCATATAGAGCATGTGCTGGGATCATGGGGGTGCTTTACTTTTTTTTTTTTATTATTTTTCTTAACTTTATATAATTTTCACTGACCACCAATGTAAGGAACATTCTTCCCACTGACCACCAATGTAAGGAACATTCTTCTCACTGATCACCAATGTAAGGAACATTCTTCTCACTGATCACCAATGTAAGGAACATTCTTCTCACTGACCACCAATGTAAGGAACATTCTTCTCACTGATCACCAATGTAAGGAACATTCTTCTCACTGATCACCAATGTAAGGAGCATTCTTCTCACTGATCACCAATGTAAGGAACATTCTTCCCACTGATCACCAATGTAAGGAACATTCTTCTCACTGATCACCAATGTAAGGAACATTCTTCCCACTGATCACCAATGTAAGGAACATTCTTCTCACTGACCACCAATGTAAGGAACATTCTTCTCACTGACCACCAATGTAAGGAACATTCTTCTCACTGACCACCAATGTAAGGAGCATTCTTCTCACTGACCACCAATGTAAGGAACATTCTTCCCACTGACCACCAATGGAAGGAACAATCTTCCCACTATTTATTTAATCCATATTGAGCACTATATTTGATTGGCTGCTTCTGCTTGGCACACACGCACAATCACAATCACGCACATGATGATGGAGTCAGCATCATATGCGATTGTGCGTGTTTGCCAGGCCTAAGCAGAAGCAAACAGCCAATCAAATATAGTGCTCAATATGGATTCAAGAAATATGCATAGCCATAGATATCATAAATGACTACAGGAGATAACCAGAGACTACGGATGTAACTACAGGAGATGACCAAAGACTGCGAATGGGACTACAGGAAATAACCAGAGACTGGGGATGCGACTACAGGAGACAACCAGAGACTACGAATGCGACTATCGGAAATAACCAGACTGTGAATGCGACTACAGGAAATAACCAGAGACTGCGAATGTGACTACAGGAAATAACCAGACTGCGAATGCGACTACAGGAAATAACCAGAGACTGGGGATGCGACTACAGGAGATAACCAGAGACTGCGAATGCGACTACAGGAGATAACCAGAGACTGCGAATGCGACTAGAGGAGATGACCAGAGACTGCGAATGCGACTACAGGAAATAACCAGACTGCGAATGCGACTACAGGAAATAACCAGAGACTGGGGATGCGACTACAGGAAATAACCAGAGACTGCGAATGTGACTACAGGAAATAACCAGACTGCGAATGCGACTACAGGAAATAACCAGAGACTGGGGATGCGACTACAGGAGATAACCAGAGACTGCGAATGCGACTACAGGAGATAACCAGAGACTGCGAATGCGACTACAGGAGATGACCAGAGACTGGGGATGCGACTAAAGGAAATAACCAGAGACTGCGAATGCGACTACAGGAAATAACCAGACTGCGAATGCGACTACAGGAAATAACCAGAGACTGGGGATGCGACTACAGGAGATAACCAGAGACTGCGAATGCAACTACAGGAGATAACCAGAGACTGCAAATGCGACTACAGGAGATGACCAGAGACTGGGGATGCGACTACAGGAGATAACCAGACTGCGAATGCGACTACAGGAAATAACCAGAGACTGGGGATGCGACAACAGGAAATAACCAAAGACTGCGAATGCGACTACAGGAAATAACCAGAGACTGGGGATGCGACTGCAGGAGATAACCAGAGACTGCGAATGCGACTACAGGAAATAACCAGAGACTGCGAATGCGACTGCAGGAGATGACCAGAGACTGGGGATGCGACTACAGGAAATAACCAGAGACTGTGAATGCGACTATAGGAAATAACCAGACTGCGAATGCGACTACAGGAAATAACCAGAGACTGGGGATGCGACTACAGGAGATAACCAGAGACTGCGAATGCGACTACAGGAGATAACCAGAGACTGGGGATGCGACTACAGGAGATAACCAGACTGCGAATGCGACTACAGGAAATAACCAGAGACTGGGGATGCGACAACAGGAAATAACCAAAGACTGCGAATGCGACTACAGGAAATAACCAGAGACTGGGGATGCGACTACAGGAAATAACCAGAGACTGGGGATGCGACAACAGGAAATAACCAAAGACTGCGAATGCGACTACAGGAAATAACCAGAGACTGGGGATGCGACTACAGGAGATAACCAGAGACTGCGAATGCGACTACAGGAAATAACCAGACTGCGAATGCGACTGCAGGAGATGACCAGAGACTGGGGATGCGACTACAGGAGATGACCAGAGACTGCAAATGCGACTACAGGAAATAACCAGACTGCGAATGTGACTACAGGAAATAACCAGACTGCGAATGCGACTACAGGAAATAACCAGAGACTGGGGATGCGACAACAGGAAATAACCAAAGACTGCGAATGCGACTACAGGAAATAACCAGAGACTGGGGATGCGACTACAGGAAATAACCAGAGACTGGGGATGCGACAACAGGAAATAACCAAAGACTGCGAATGCGACTACAGGAAATAACCGCGAGACTGGGGATGCGACTACAGGAAATAACCAGACTGCGAATGTGACTACAGGAAATAACCAGAGACTGGGGATGCGACTACAGGAGATAACCAGAGACTGCGAATGCGACTACAGGAAATAACCAGACTGCGAATGCGACTACAGGAAATGACCAGAGACTGGGGATGCGACTACAGGAGATAACCAGAGACTGCGAATGCAACTACAGGAAATGACCAGACTGCGAATGCGACTACAGGAAATGACCAGACTGCGAATGCGACTACAGGAGATAACCAGAGACTGCGAATGCGACTACAGGAAATGACCAGACTGCGAATGCGACTACAGGAGATGACCAGAGACTGGGGATGCGACTACAGGAGATAACCAGATTGCGAATGTGACTACAGGAGATGACCAGAGACTGGGGATGCGACTACAAGAAATGACCAGAGACTGGGGATGCGACAACAGGAAATAACCAAAGACTGCGAATGCGACTACAGGAAATAACCAGAGACTGGGGATGCGACAACAGGAAATAACCAAAGACTGCGAATGCGACTACAGGAAATAACCAGAGACTGGGGATGCGACTACAGGAGATAACCAGAGACTGCGAATGCGACTACAGGAAATAACCAGACTGTGAATGCGACTGCAGGAGATGACCAGAGACTGGGGATGCGACTACAGGAGATGACCAGAGACTGCAAATGCGACTACAGGAAATAACCAGACTGCGAATGTGACTACAGGAAATAACCAGAGACTGGGGATGCGACTACAGGAGATAACCAGAGACTGCGAATGCGACTACAGGAAATAACCAGACTGCGAATGCGACTACAGGAGATGACCAGAGACTGGGGATGCGACTACAGGAGATAACCAGAGACTGCGAATGCGACTACAGGAAATAACCAGAGACTGCGAATGCGACTACAGGAAATGACCAGAGACTGGGAATGCGACTACAGGAAATAACCAGAGACTGCGAATGCGACTACAGGAAATGACCAGAGACTGGGAATGCGACTACAGGAGATAACCAGATTGCGAATGTGACTACAGGAGATGACCAGAGACTGCGAATGCGACTACAGGAGATGACCAGAGACTGGGGATGCGACTACAGGAGATGACCAGGTAGCCAGTTTTAAAATTTAAACTTTCAGCAATGCACAGCTATACAGGGGGGTAAACAACATTTCCAGGGATGGTTTAGGGAAAAAAAAGGGGTCTACAGGCCGTGTATATAATGTAGGCAGAAGGACCTACCTGACCAGTCGGGCTCACCTCCCGCTCTCAGAGGTCCAGGGGCGGAGCTTTCGTCGGTAGGGGGCGGAGTTTTGTCGGTAGGGGGCGGGGCTTTCGTCGGTAGGGGGAGGGGCTTTCGTCGGTAGGGGCGGTGATCTTTGTGGTCCAGAGCGGAGCTCTCACAAGTGCAGGAGAGACGCTCTAATTAGGAACACACTCAGACTACATGAGGAGGGGCGGGGCAGGGCAGGGCAGGGTCAGAGCGTCAGTGGAGCTCCCTGCCCCGCCCCTCCCTGCTGACAGAGCCTCTCTCAGCCTAAGCCGAGGTCTGCTCGGCAGCGGGCTGGCTGCGGTGCTGGGAGCTGAAATAATGCAGGAGGACGGGGTTTTCGTGCGGTGCAGCGGGCGGCTTTTTTCCACTACTGACTGAGCCGCTCATGGGGCCCCTCCTGACGTCGGGCCCTCGGTCGGCGACCGAGTGACCGAATGGTCAGTCCGCCCCTGGCTGCGGATGCAGGTAGGCTGAAGCGGATCAGTAGGCAGACAGGTGGATGATATGGCAGCAGCAGAGCCTGGAGCTTGGCAGAGCAGGCTGGAAGCAGCGTCACAGGACACAGGCAAAGCAGAGTCAGACAGTCCGTTTGGCAGGAGATCAGGCAAGTATATGGCAGAAGGGATAATCAAAGAATAGTCAGGCAGGCAGGAGTTCAGCAACAGGTCACAAGATATGAGCGAGGTCAGGCAGGCCGGGTCGGATTGGAGACAGGAGAATGGTCAGACGGAGCCGGGTCACTAGCAATACAACAACAGGCAGGATACAGGAACTCAGGTGCAGAGCTGCAGACGAACAGCACCTGATGGAAGCATCTGACAGTCTTTTAAAGGGGCCTTGGCACCAAACAGCGCTAGCGTGAACGGGCGCGCGCACGCGCGAACGGGATCGCGCGGGAGTGCTCCGGCGCCCCCTAGTGGAGATTTCAGCAGAACTGCCCTGGGAAGGCCCCTCGTGCACCTGCACGCACGCATGTTCGCCCGACACCCACTGATATGTCCCTGACATTGTCCCCTCCCAACGGGCAGTCTCCGGATGCCCAGATAACTCTTCTTTTCAGGATGAGCAGAGAAATAGGCATGGATCAAACGTTTAGCATGAATATTACTGTCAGGTTCCCATGAGTTATTTTCCGGACCATACCCCTTCCATTTAATCAAAAACTGTACTTGCCCAGATCTCTTTCTGCAATCAAGGATGGCCTCCACTTCGTATTCCTCATTTCCGTCCACCAAGACAGGTTCAGGGACCCTGGTGCCCCTATCAGGAAAGGGATAATCTACAGCAGTCTTCAAAAGCGACACATGAAACACAGGGTGGACTTTAAGTGAGTCAGGTAAACACAGTTCATAGGATACCTCGTTGATTTTCCTTTTCACAGGGAAGGGCCCAATAAATTTAGGAGCAAGCTTTTTGGATGGACAAGTCAACCTAATATTATTGGTAGACAGCCATACCTTATCACCAAGCTGAAGGTTTATATCTCCTCTTCTTCTTTGATCGAAGATCCTCTTGCTGTCTGCTTGTGCCTTGGATACCGCTTCTTGTAACATCCGGTTATTATGACTGAGGAACTGTACTGTGTCCTGGACCGCTGGAACTGAGGACTCTGGAAGAAAATCTGGTAAAAAAGATACATGAAAACCATAATTGGCAAAGAAAGGAGATTGACCAGTGGCAGAGTGACTAGCATTATTATAAGCGAATTCCGCTAGGGGCAGCAGGGACACCCAATCATCTTGCACAAAAGATGTAAAACACCTAATGTATTGCTCCAGCGTCTGGTTTGTCCTTTCAGTTTGCCCGTTCGTTTGGGGATGGTATGCTGAGGACAGGGCTAGTTCAATTTTCAAGATCCCACATAGGGCTTTCCAGAAGCGTGAAGTAAACTGCACCCCCCTATCAGACACTATATTTGCAGGGACTCCGTGCAGCCTAACAATCTCCTTGATGAACACACGGGTTTCAACAGCAGAAGGTGTTCCCTTTAGGGGTACGAAGTGGGCCATTTTAGACAGCCGGTCGATGACCACAAAGATCGCCGAACATCCTTCAGAGCATGGTAGTTCAACTATAAAGTCCATTGCTATCATCCTCCAGGGTCTATCTGGTATAGGCAACGGTCTCAACAGTGAGTTGAGACTGTTTTAGAAGTTTTATTCTGAATGCAAACAGAACAAGAGTTAACGAACTTTCTGCAAAATTCCTTCAGGTTAGGCCACCAGAATGTGCGTTGCACAAGCTCAAGGGCCTCGCGAACCCCAAAATGTCCTGCAAGTGGGTGGTCATGCAATAATGTCAGCACCTTGACTCGGGCGCTCTCCGGTACGAATATTTGACTTCCTCTCCACAATAATCCATCTCGGGGTGTTAAAGAGGAACCCTGGAGACTTGAAGGTTCTGGTGATGCTTCTCTGATCATGGACAGGAGATCCATTTGAAGAAGTAGGAAGCTATTTGCCGGCAGAATGGTGTCAGGTTCTGAAAGGTCTTTAGGGTTGTCAAACATGCACGACAGCGCGTCTGGTTTTACGTTTTTAGTTCCATGCCGGTAAGTGATGTGGAAACAGAAATGTGTAAAGAATAGAGCCCATCGGGCCTGTCGGGGTTTCAGTCTCTTAGCAGATCTTAAGTATTCGAGATTCTTTTGGTCAGTATATATCAGCACCGGATGGACTGCGCCCTCTAACAAGTACCTCCATTCTTCTAAAGCTGTCTTGATAGCAAGTAGTTCCCGGTCTCCCACATCGTAATTCCGCTCAGCCGGCGAGAGTTTTCTAGAAAAGAATCCTACGGGGTGCATCAGGTCCTTGTTGCCCTGTCGTTGAGAAATGACAGCACCCATGGCCACTTCGGAAGCATCAACCTCCAAGATAAAAGGTAAGGATGGGTCAGGATGGCCAAGGATCGGAGCTGAAGTGAAACGTCTCTTTAATTCTTCAAAGGCCCCCTGAGCCTCTGGGCTCCAGTGGAAACCAGAGTTCTGCTTGGTTAGCTGCGTATAGAGGGAGATAATGGCAGAAAACCCCCTAATGAACTTCCTATAAAAATTTCCAAATCCAAAGACGCGTTGCACGCCCTTCTTGTCCAGAGGAGCTGGCCAATCTAGCACAGCGGATACCTTCTGAGGGTCCATTTTGATGCCGGTTGGGGAGATCACTAACCCCGGAAACTGAATCTCTTCTTGTTCGAATTCGCACTTCTCCGCTTTAGCATACAGTCCGTGCAAACGAAGACGGTCCAGGACCCTACGGACATGTTCTCTATGTTGATTAAGTGAACTGGAGAAGATTAAGATGTCATCCAAGTAGACGATTACAAAGATGTCCAGGAAATCTCTGAACACGTCGTTGACCAGATGCTGGAAAGTGGCAGGAGCATTGCATAGGGCATGACCAGATACTCATAGTGTCCGAAATGGGTCCGGAAAGCCGTCTTCCATTCATCTCCGGCCCGAATGCGGACCAGATTGTAGGCCCCTCTTAGATCCAGCTTGGTGAAGATGATGGCAGACCTCAACTTCTGGAACAGTTCAGGTATCAGAGGCAACGGGTAGCGATTTTTGACCGTAACCTTGTTTAACTCCCGATAGCCCACGCATGGACGAAGAGTCTGATCTTTTTTGGAGACAAAAAATATTCCCGCACCAGCTGGGGAGGTAGAAGGTCGAATAAAGCCCTTTTCGAGGTTTTCATTTATGTATATCTTAAGTGCCTCTTGTTCTTTTTCAGACAGCGGGAAGATGCGCCCGAAAGGAATCTCAGCCCCAGGGAGCAGCTCAATTGGGCAATCATAGGGACGATGGGGTGGCAGGGAGTCCGCTCCCTTCTTGCTGAATACATCCGCAAATTCCCGATAGGCCTCTAGTATGGATTGAAGCAGGTCTTGGTCAACGTCCATACAAAGTAAAATAGCAGCAGGCCTAGAGGGTTCAGGTAAGCAATGTTTTTGGCAGTAGGGTGACCGAAACTTGATTTCACCCGTAGACCAGTTAACGTGAGGGTTATGGGCCTGGAGCCAGGGCATGCCCGGAAATAATGGAGATGAGATAACGTCCAGAGTTAGGATCTCATTATGTTGAGATAAACAGGTGGCAGACAGAGGAAGGGTTTCTTGAGAGACTTGTCCCGATTTTATGTGGGACCCATTGGCCAGAAAAACTGAGAGTTTGTGTGTTTTGTCTTTTAGGGGAAGGTTTTGTTGAGTAGCGAAAGCAGAGTCAATAAAGCAGCTACATGCCCCGGAATCAATAATGGCGTTGACCTGGATTGTTCTTCCCTGGAGCTGTAATGAGAGAGGGAGAGCAAGTTGAGTTGCATTGGCGGTTAAGGCGGATAAACTGGCCGGAGTAGAAGGAAAACACTTACGAGTCTTAACCGGACAGTTGTTCACGTAGTGGCCCACCCCACCACAGTAGAGGCAGAGGTTTAGCTGGCATCTGCGCGCCCGTTCTTCTGGGGGCAAAGTAGAGCGCATAAGTCCCAGTTGCATTGGCTCGGGAGCATCAGGTGTTTGGGTGGCCGGACTTGGGCAGGCAGAAGGTAGATATCGGGAGGCAGGAACCACAACTCTTGCAGTCATCCACATAGGGCGCGTTTGCTGGGAAGAGCGTTCAGACCGGCGCTCACGAAGGCGTCGGTCAATCTGGATGGTTAGAGTAATGAGTTCTTCAAGGGTATCGGGCATCCCTACCCGAGCAAGCTCATGCTTTAGACTCTCAGATAACCCCATGCGGAACTGATGACGTAAAGCTGCGTTGTTCCATTGAGTGTCCGCGCTCCAGCGTCGGAAGTCCGTAACATAGTCCTCGGCCGGCCTGCGGCCTTGCTGGAGCGTGAACAAAGCTGCCTCAGTGGTGGCAGTCCCCTGAGGGTCCTCGTACAACTGGGCCATGGCTTCGAAAAAAGCGGGCAAAGACTGGATCTGTACAGAATTGGTTTCAAGCAGGCGGTGGGCCCAGGTCTGGGGTTCCCCTTGAAGAAGGGATATGACAAATCCCACTTTGGTAGCCTCCAGGGAAAAAGTCCGTGGCTGCAGGGCGAAGTAAAGTTGACAGGCACTGCGGAAAGCCAGAAACTTGGTTCGGTCACCAGAAAACCTCTCAGGGATGGGGACCCTTGGTTCAGGTGGGAGCATGACCACAGAGGGTGGTGCAGCAGCCTGTGCTGGAGCAGCTGCTGAGGCAGAGGCCACACCTCCAGGACCACTAAGGTTCAGAACTTGACCCTCCAGTCTGTTGTAGCTGTCTTGTAAAGTCTTTACTGCCCGGGTGAGTGCCGCTAAGTGCGTACAGATCTCCTTGATGGGGGAGGTCTCTCCTGCGGGCTCAGTCATGGCTGTTCGTACTGTTAGGTACCTGGTAGTTGAGCCCGACTGGTAGAAGGAGACCTCTCTTAAATGCTGGTTCAGGAGCCACTGGAAGTGGAAACAGTGGTCTCTTGAGCACAGTGGGTAGGAGGGCCTGATGCAGGTTCCTGCGGTAGCAAACACTGGAACTGGAAAGACGTCCCTCCGGGATGGCTGAGATGCGGATGCAGGTAGGCTGAAGCGGATCAGTAGGCAGACAGGTGGATGATATGGCAGCAGCAAAACCTGGAGCTTGGCAGAGCAGGCTGGAAGCAGCGTCACAGGACACTGGCGGTGATCAGCGATTTTTAGCAGGACTGCGACATTGTGTCGGACAGATCGGACACCTAGCTGACATTTTTTGACACTTTTTTGGGAACCAGTGACATTATTACAGTGATCAGTGCTAAAAATATGTACTGTCATTGTACTAATGACACTGGCAGGAAAGGGGTTAACATCAGGGGCGATCAAGGAATTAACTGTGTTCCTTGGGTGTGTTTACTAACTGTATGGGGGAAGGGCTGCCTGGGATAACACACAAATCCATCTTCCTGCATAGCAGAAAGACAAGATCTCTGTGTCATCCCGTCAGAATGAAGATTTGCCTTGTTTAATCCGGGGGCGGCCGGTGGACACCGAGTCCACCGGATCCTCTTATTGGCTCCCCTGCTGGCCAATCGCATGCGCGCGCCCAAACAGGGCCATGAACAAGCCCGACGTACAGCTATGGCGATTCGTGTAGCCGAGCCACCTTGCCACAGTATAACTGTGGCGGCTGTTCGGCAAGTGGTTAAAGTGAAACAATAAAAATGAAAAAAATCTATAAATATAGTGCCTGGGGGGTCCCCTTAGTCTACATGTAAAGTGGCGCATCTGTACCGTGTGTAGAACTGCTGCAGCAAAACTGACATTTCTAAAGAAAAAAAATCCCTGCAAGCTTTCTTTATTTTGTAAGGAATGGCTTGGGGAGCCAGTCTGTATGATGAGGCCACAATATAGCGCACTCAGAACAAGATTCAAGATTTTTTAGATAAATTCTGGTGTCTCTTTCGCAGAGTTTGGCTAAAGTTTTGCACCACAGCGAGCAAGCCTTATGTGAAGAAGCCAAATTATAGTACACTCAGTTCATGGGGGAACATGACTGCCAATTTGTTGTTTATCAGTGTTCTCCCCTCTCTGTAGGCTCATGTCCTCAACCTCAGAACCAACATCAGAATCAAGGATTGCCTGTGCATCTTTAGGAAGCAAGTGGCTGATGTTGTGTTCAAATAATTCAGCTGACTGATGGTGGGGCTATGGCAGGAATAGCTGAATAAGCCACTTCGGCAGCTGCGGCCAGGGCCAGGACAAGGGATGGGCAGGAGGCGAAGCTGCCCTGGGTGCAGTGGTTTACTGAGGGCGCCTTCCTTCTGTTGCAAGGCTGACAGGAGTAGTGACAGCGACAGTGATTTTGACAAGCAAGTGACTACCGGGTGTAGGATTCCGGAAGCTTGCACATCATGATCGGGGGAGGGGGCGCAGTTTGGGTTGTTAAGAAGTTGGGACTTTACATGAAGCATGCAGATTTGGAAGCAAAAAATGAGCTGTGTGGTCTGATAATGTTGAATTTATTAAATAATGCACAGTAAAATACATAAAAACCATTGATACATATTGCATCTTCCATCATGATTAATTGATATATACATAGGCATATTGCAGATTGACGATGATACTCAAGTAAATTTAGTGGAACAGTATATACAGAATGTGTTACAAAATGGCATAAATGTTAAATTTATGGCATCTGAAGCTCGACGCGTTTCGCGGCTAAACTTGCCGCTCATCAGGAGCTGATGTAAACTGGATGTCTATAAAACGAGAGTATTGTATCAGACAATAAATAAATCTTATATATGGAAAATAAAAGATAGACGGAATTGGCTTGAATCAACCGCCCATACTCACAGGTGAGGCAGTGGAAAGAGCGTGGCAGTGGTTGCGTGGGCAGCCAGGGACAGAATCTGACACGGGAGCTGAGGCGGCGTATGCGGCCGAGCAAGAGAGCAAGCCACACTACACTGACACGCTACACTGACACTACACTGTACTCACACTACACTCATACTACACTGACACTCTACACTCAGACACAATAACACTAACTAGCTATTACTGAGCCCTGTCTATCTATCTATCTATTTATATCGTATCAGCGTGACACACCAGGTCCCCAGTCGTAGCATGCCGACTCGGGGACAATACCAACTTTTCAACTTCCAATGCTGATACCCATATCCAAATGCCCAGTTAAACCTTGGTTAACTGGCATCTTCCCGAGGATCCCATACCAAGATGGTTCCCCACTATGCCATACTGGTCTTAATTTTAGAAGGCCGCCAAAGATCTCAACCGCCATAACTTACAACAATAAATGCCAAATGTTCCAAATATAATACAGACATCAGGGCAGGAGGGTGGGAGCTGTTTCTTCGTCCGGTGACCTCCAACTGACCACCGGACACTGGCCCTTCAATAACTATGCTGCATACTATTCTGGCCAGCCCCTCTACTCTGACCAACTCAAAACACCCAGTTAACCCTTAATTGGCAAGCTGGCCCTGCTACCCTGTCATGCCAGCCCTGCGCCTATTCCTGCGTCTTTTGCTACGGGCTTCGCTAAATATCTGGTGCTGGGTCTACTTTAGTTTGTTTAAAGGTAACCATTTAAGTGGTGAACACTGAAGATCAGCCATAGTAAAAATGATTTCTAAATTCTTCCTAAAAATGTATAATATTGACAATGTTACATTGGTAATATACAGCAAACAATAGCAAATTCTGTGCGTCCGTACAGGAGATTTCACATTCTGCTACTGTTCAGCTCTGGAAAATTCAGGTCCTTTGACAGCAATGCAGATCCTGTTTGTGTGTGGATAAACTTAGAGAGATCCCATTCTGCCTGGAAGAATTCCCACTACTCAAGACTTCATTATATTTAGAATGTTTCCCCAATTAATCTGCACAGTGTCTCCCAAGAGGGAAGTGCACATCTCTCCTGTTCTCTCTGACGTGTTCTGCGGTGAAATCCCTGGGGGCGGGGGGGGGGGGGGGGGTTGGTTGAACATGAGATGAGCCGACTTCTCTGGAACTCACATCCTCATGTTTGTTATATATTCCATTCTCCGGCACATAACTCAACGTAAGTATTGCAGCTTCGCCGGAGTTCTCTCTACTTCATGAAATTTGTTGAAGAGCAATTCATGCAACAAGTGAAATCAATCAATGGCGAAGAAACATGCCAACTGTGTGCAAATCGGAAAATCTCCTTTACTTTATTTTCTTTGTCAAGAAATATCTATATAATATATATATATTTTTTGGGGGAAGAAGTTCTTAAACATTACTGTAGTTTTACAGAAAAGTAAGAAAACAAGTACAGAACAAAGCAAAGTACATGACTGAGGTATTGCAGATACTCCGGCTGCTTAGCTTTTACCCCACCTTATACCTGTAATCCCTATAAAGAACAGACAACAAATTTCCTTTTTGGATTTTAAAGGCCATAGCAGCAATTTTATTAAACAAATAAAATACAACTTTATTATCACAATGCATCTTATCCTTCATTGTAATATCTGGAATTACTAACCCAACCTCAAAACATTAACTACCTCTTTAAAGTCTAGGATCTTGGAAAGGTAACTTGGATTCGACCGGCTGCCTGTATCTATCATCAAAATAGACTTCAAGGCCCTCAGCTGCAACTACACCAGCTCGAGGACTATTATGCTACGTACACACGGTCGGATTTTCCGACGGAAAATGTTTGATGGGAGCTTTTTTGTCGGAAATTCCGACCGTGTGTAGGCTCCATCGGAATTTCCGACACACAAAATTTGAGATCTGGATCTCAAATTTTCCGAAAACAAAATCCATTCTCGTAAATTCTGATCGTGCGTACACAATTCTGATGCACAAAGTTCCACGCATGCTTAGAATCAAGTACGAGATGGAAGCGCTCGGTCTTGAAAAACTAGTGTTCGTAATGGAAATAGCACATTCGTCACGCTGCTAATTTTTAAATCTTTTAATGCAGCTCATTCTCTTCTTCTTTAGAATGCTAGAATAATGAAGTTGTTTTGCTGCTCATATTCACACAGAGTTCTCACAAACTGATTTTTTAATTATTTCTCGTGATCTCATGAATATTTTTTTTTTTTTCGTCAGATCTCCATAATAATGTTTATAATTTTTGGTTATAGTGTTGTTTTTTTTTTTTTTTTTTATCCAGGTCTCCTATTTTTTAAAATTTTTTTTAATAGTGACCTCCATAATTTTTTCTTTCGTTTTGTGTCAAGTTACCACAACACCATTATTATCTTTTATTTTTTAACCTCAAGGAGGTTGGTTGGTGTTGGTGTCCCTTGTTAATTTGACATTGTATTTTTGAAATGTACCTGCCTACTCATAAACAAACTGTCCTTTTTGAAGTAAAACACATAGGCAAGTGTTTGTAAAAAAGAAATAGCCATTTATTCTGGGTCATAACAAAATAAAGAGGAAGGCAACGCTGGAGACATTGAATGTTAATAAAAAGAAAAGACTATAATTCTGACCCCAGCATTTTTCATTCTTGTCCCAATCATTTTTGGCCACTACTGTCTATTGATATGTAAAACCCTTTGTAAAATCAGAAATTACTGATCAATAATAACATCTAGTTAACATCGTTAATGATTTGACTAGAAATATGTTGAACAATGCTATGCCTGGCTCAAGCTGGGCTCCTCCACTTCTTCCTGGCTGGAAGGCCCAGGTTGGACGTTGGAAGCCTCAGCTGAAGTGGAAGGAAGCCTTGAAGGAAGACTGGAGAGTGCTGGCCTGGGTTCAGTCTGGCCTGCCAGAAAATGCAGTCTGTCATAGTACCACAGACTGGGGACATAAATATCATCTGCTGCAGCTCCTGATGTCTAAGAATCCTGGACCTTCTTGCCTTCCCTATTATATGTGCTCCTCATGCCACCAATTGTGGCCTTCAAATAGTTGATGTCTGCTGTGGGGATCACCGGCTTCACATATTCCAGCAATTGATCCAGCGCTGCCTTCCTCTATGTTTTATTGTTATAAAAGGGGTGGTTTACCTGCCACAGACAGGGCAGCTCCCTGTACATATCAATGAATATGGGGATAAAGTCCTGATCATTCAATAGATCCATTTTATCTGCAAGACACAACACAAGACAAACCCTAATGTCAGGCTAAACTCTCCTAATCCTGTCCCAATATAGGCCTCAATCTATAAGCAGTATAGGCCACTGATGCACCAAGTTATTTGTTAAAACGATCGGCGCTTCCTCCTCTCACAGATAGTATGTATGACGCACGCGTGTTATGCTTTATATACTGCGCATGCGCGAAACTCCGCCTGCCCCAGATGTTCTTTCTAGTCTATTCCCCGCCCCTTGTCTTTTGGCGCAGTGGAAGAGCACATGGCGGAGACAGAGCAGGTGCCTGAGAGTAGCAGCAACGACGAAAAAAGCCCGGAGCCACAAACTTACCGATCCCGGAGGATATTGAAGGCCTCAAATATGGCCTTTATAGAGATGGTGGAGACGGTGGACATCTTCAAGAGGGCCGACTATGATGGGAAGCATGGACCTTACCCAAACCCAAATGTGAGAAAGACCAAGAGCATGACTAAAGTTGAGAAAAGTCTGCAGAAGAATTTTGGGGTACAGTGATCCAAGGATCAACTGCGGAAACGATGGTCAGACCTCAAATTGAGGGTGCAAGATCAGTACAGAAGAATCAAGAGAGTGCTGCAAAAAAGTAAGTATTTTGTTGTGTGTTCCTATTCTTCTTATTACATTCGTGCTGCTCCATGTGCTTTTCTTTACTGTTGTACAGTACAAAATGGCAAGTTTCAGGGTTGAGGGCACAGTAATCGTCCGTAGTAAACATTGTTCTTTCGCCCACTAAGAAGATGTTTTTGGCAGATGCAGGTTAACTACATTTGGTCATGCTTATTTGTCTTAAAAGAAGTTTAGTACATTGTTGTCTAGATGGGTTTGTAACTAGAATGAAATGCAAACTTGACTCAGTGTAAGGAGAGGACACTCAGCAGCTGTGTACACATCTGGACGCAGGAGCACTAGTGTGGGACACCAGAACAAACTTTTTAGGGTGTCCCACACAGGTGCTCCAGTGGGTACTAGGGGTGTCTCCATGTGTGAAACTTTACCCAAAAAGGTAAGTATTTCAGCTTGAAGAAAGTGAAAAAATCATATGTCAGCTTTGAACTCTGCCAAAACAGACAATTGTACGACACTTCCAAGCAATGTTTCATATTCATATTTCTTGCATCAAATATCTGTATACCTTTATTTTATTCACATAGGTGAGAAAAGACTCGGAACGTCTGAGGTCACCAGGGACCCCCAACCTCCTAAAAAAGAGAAAATCCAAAAACAACAACCAGAGGATTTGGAGGAAGGAGAGGTTTATGAATTGGGCGAAATAGTGACCGGTGAGTGTCTGAGACCACAGCTTCATGTAATAGATGGATACCTGCATATTTCTAAAACATGGTGTGTTTTTTTCTTTTAGGTGATGTGGATGTTGTGGAAGAAGAATCTCATTTCACAAGTGCAAGTGCACACGTCCTCATCGGGGGGATCATGGTGTGCAATCAGGATTTACAGCAGATCAAGGAAGACATCAATGATGTTGAAAAAATACTCAAAACATCATTGATGTTTTCGGCAAAATCAAAAACACGCCAACATTTCTAAAATTGTTTCTCTTTTTCTAACTTTTCTCTAAAATTTTGAAAGCCAAATTTTGAAGATGCACACAGTGTGTCAATATGTGCTATGTTCCATCACGGGATATCAAGGTACGCGTTTTGGGGGTGCAACCCCTTCCTCGCAACTATGGTAGCTGAGAGGAAGGGGTTGTACCCCCGAAATACGTCCATTGATCCCCCATGATGGGAGCTAGCACATGTTGACATTAGGCATGGGATCAGGAGGCAAAACCCCATTTTGACTCTCAATTTGTGTGCATCTTCAAAATTTGACTTTCACAGGGGGGACATCACCCCATCTGATGCAGGCAATATCAACACAATTTGGACATTAATGTCTGATATTGCCTTCACTTTGTCAAAGTTGAACTTTGGAAGTTCCTGAGTTGTGTATTGTTTTATGGTTTGAAACATGCCTGTTTTAACACAAAAAAGGCTATTTGTACAAAAAAAAATGTTCTTACTAAAATATGTTGGTTGTTTAAAAAACCCTTTTCTAACGCACATGTGAATGTGCACAGAGTAAAAAAAGTTTGTACTCAACAAGGTGTGGCTTCTTCTTTCAATGCTCAAAATAATTTTTTGGACTAAGTTGGTGTTTACACTGAAATGGGGGTTATTTAATAAAGGCAAATCCACTTTGCGCTACAAGTGCACTCTCAGTGCAGTTTCAAGTGCAGTTTCATGTGCACTTTTGCAGTGCACTTGGAGTGCAAAGTGGAGTTTCCTTTAGTAAATAACCCCCACAGTGATTTATAATTTGCCACAATCACGCCATTTTCGTGACTCACCAAAATTCATACATGGTGCTGAAAATGTTGAAATTTTTCTCAGTAATGCATTACATACATTAACAACAAAAACAAGGTGTGTGTATAGCAGACCCACAACATAATAATAGTTCGCTGAAGAAGAGATTGTCACCCCATGTATCAAATAAATTACGTTTGCACTATTGAAGAAAATGGCCAAAAAGAAAAGCCCATTTTAGAACCTAGGAGACAGCTAAAAGTAACCCATGCAGTAAATTAAAGGAAATCTTCTTTCAGTTTAAGTAAAAAAAATTTTGATAAATGTTTCTGGCATATCAATGGCCCCCCTACCCGCAAAGTACTCGGCATACTTCTATCTTACTTTGCGGGCGCTTTGGGGGGGCAAGCCAGGACTGCCAGCTTCAAGCGCTGTCAGGGTTTCTTGTTGAAGTCCGGCCTCAGGCCCAAATGAGGCCACATAGTTCATTGAATTTCTCCTTAATAAGTTATGTAGAATGCAGCATGCAAAGATTATATGGTTACGTTTATATTCCGCCGTGTTGATTGTTGTAAGGAATAGGCGGAACCGGCTGGCCATTATCCCGAAAGCGTTCTCCACCACTCTTCTGGCTCTGGCCAGATGGTAGTTATAAACCCTCTGGTCCGGGGTGGCTTTGATGGCTTGAAAATGGTCGGCTGGTCAGAACGAAATAACAGAAAGCACTAAAAAACAGAAAGGCCGGAGCTGAAAATCAGAAACGAGCGGACAAGAACGAACTGGAAATCAAATACGTAATATAAATACGAACCCACAAGCACAAACTGAAGAGCAGTAATGATCGGAAAAGCACGAGGCTGAAAAACACGAATCGTCTGTCACCACACTTCTACTAACACGAAATTAGCAGGAGGAGCCCAAAGGGTGGCGCACTGGCTATTGAACGTCCTCTTTCTAGTCCCGTCGTACGTGTTGTACGTCACCATGTTCTTGACGTTTGGAATTTCCGACAACATTGTGTGACCGTGTGTATGCAAGACAAGTTTGAGCCAACATCCGTCGGAAAAAATACCATGGATTTTGTTGTCGGAATGTGCGATCGTGTGTACGCGACATTACTATTAAGATACCCACAATACAGCCAAATGACTCATTAAACCATTCCATAAATTTACCAGGGTAGGTACACCCATACCTGAGATGGGCCCGACCCCTCCTCCAAAGTTTTACATGTCACTGCCTTCCAAGACCCTGAGACCCCTGCCAACTGCTATGACATATGCCCTTTAACCACTTCAGTCCGAAAGGATTTACCCCCGTCCTGACCAGAGCACTTTTTGCGATACGGCACTGCATCCCTTTAACTGACAATTGCGCAGTCATGCAACGTTGCACCCAAACAAAATTGATGTCCTTTTTTTCCCACAAATAGAGCTTTCTTTTGGTGGTATTTGATCACCTCTTCGGTTTTTATTTTTTGCGCTATAAACAAAAAAAGAGCGACAATTTTGAAAAAAAAAAAACAATATTTTTTACTTTTTGCTGTAATAAATATCCCCAAACAATATATATATATAAAAAAAAAAATCTTTCTCAGTTTAGGCAAATACGTATTCTTCTATTTTTGGTAGAAAAAAATCACAATAAGTGTATATTGATTGGTTTGCGCAAAAGTTATAGCGTCTACAAAATAGGGGATAGATTTATGGCATTTTTATTATTAATTTTTTTTATAAGTAATGGCGGTGATCTGCGATTTTTATCGTGACTGAAACATGGCAGACACATCGGACACTTTTGACACTATTTTGGGACCATTGTCATTTATACAGTGATCAGTGCTATAAAAATGCACTGATTACTGTGTAAATGATTCTAACTATGGGGGGGGGGATTGCCTCACTAGAACATGACAGAGATCACTGCTCCCGATGACAGGGAGCAGTATATCCTTGTCATGTTACTAGGCAGAACAGGGAAATGCCTTGTTTACATAGGCATCTCCCGTTCTGCCGCTCCGTGACAAGCTTGCGGGCCCCCGGCAGACATCGAGTCCGCGGGACCTGCGGGCACGGTCACGGAGTATGCGGCGGGCCCACAATGCCATGATTTATAGGGGACATACCTGTACGCCCATTTGCCCGGCCGTGCCATTGTGCCGACGTATATCGTCGTGCGCTGGTCGGCAAGGGGTTAAGCAAACCATCCTCCAAAACATAATAACCCCACAAAACAATCCCCTTATTCCACTCACTCTATGAGCAATGAGACAGAGATTGAAAGCAACAACCTAATGAAAAGCAAACTAAAACATGCCAAATTATTAAGGGAGGGAGGACGGGTGGGCGGGAGAATCTCGTTCCACACTTTCCTAGTTCCGACTGACCCTAGGATACTAGTACCACCCATTTACTCCACCAAAACTCCACCCTGCCCCACCCTTGCCTTCTCCAATCTACTGGGCCCCTAGTTTTAAGCAAAATTTTATATTTAACCCTTACTATACTGCATCCTGTCCTGCCACCCAGTCGTGTTCACCAATGCTGCCCATTAGCTCCAGGCTTTATTCTTGAAAGGGTTTATAGTGCGTTTCTTGTGTCATCATGCAGAAACATCCGTTGTTGAGCTAAGGTTTTGACTTAAGGCTGGTTGTCAACTTCTGTCAATGAGCTAAGGTCTCGGCCTGAACGCCCAGACAGCTGTCGCATGAAAGCAGGCCGCCAGCCCAATCGGCTGCAGCTGAGTAATTTCCTGTCCCACAGCCATATGTAACAAAGGGGCTGGGATGCTGTTGACATCATCGACTTAGTATGTGAGTACACCCTTAACTGAAAATGTCCAAATTGGGCCCAATTAGCCATTTTTCATCCCCGGTGCCATGTGACTCATTAGTGTTACAAGGTTTCAGGTGTGAATGGGGAGCAGGTGTGTTAAATTTGGTGTTATCGCTCTCACTCTCTCATACTGGTAAATGGAAGTTCAACATGGCACCTCATGGCAAAGAATTCTCTTAGGATCTAAAAAAATAAATTGTTTCTCTACATAAAGATGGTCTAGGCCAGGGATATGCAATTAGCAGACCTCCACCTGTTGCAGAACTACAAGTCCCATGAGGCATAGCAAGACTTTGACAGCCACAAGCATGACACCCAAAGGCAGAGACATGATAGGGCTTGTAGTTTTGCAACAGCTGGAGGTCCGCTAATTGCATATCCCTGGCCTAGGCTATTAGATGATTGCCAAGACCCTGGAACTGAGCTGCAGCAGGATGGCCAAGACCATACAAAGGTTTAACAGGACAGGCTCCACTGAGAACAGGCCTCGCCATGCTCAACCAAAGAAGTTGAGTGCACATGCTCAGCGTCATATCCAGAGGTTATCTTTGGGAAATAGATGTATGAGTGCTGCCAGCATTGCTGCAGATTTTGAACAGCCTTGGTCAGCCTGTCAGTGCTCAGACCATACGCCGCACACTGCATCAAATTGGTCTGCATGGCTGTCGTCCCAGAAGGAAGCCTCTTCTAAAGATGATGTACAAGAAAGCCTGTAAACAGTTTACTGAAGACAAGCAGACTAAGGACATGGATTCTTGGAACCATGTCCTGTGGTCTGATGAGACCAAGATAAACTTATTTGGTTCAGATGGTGTCAAGCGTGTGTGGCAGCAACCAAGTGAGGAGTACAAAGACAAGTGTGTCTTGCCTACAGTCAAGCATGGTGCTGGGAGTTTCATGGTCTGGAGCTGCATGAGTGCTGCCGGCACTGGGGAGCTACAGTTCATTGAGGGAACCATGAATGCCAATATGTACTGTGACATACTGAAGCAGAGCATGATCCCCTCCCTTCGGAGACTGGGCAGCGGGGCAGTATTCCATCATGATAACGACCCCAAACACACCTCCAACATGACCACTGTCTTGCTAAACAAGCTGAGGGTAAAGGTGATGGACTGGCCAATCATGTCTCCAGACCTAAACCCTATTGAGCATCCTCAAACGGAAGGTGGAAGAGCGCAAGGTATCTAACATCCACCAGCTCCGTGATGTGATCATGGAGGAGTAGAAGAGGACTCCAGTGACAACCTGTGCAGCTCTGGTGAACTCCATGCCCAAGAGGGTTAAGGCAGTGCTGGACACTTTGGGCCCAATTTGGACATTTTCACTTAGGGCTGTACTCACTTTTGTTGCCAGCAGTTTAGACATTAATGGCTGTGTGTTGAGTTATTTTGAGGGGACAGCAAATTTACACTGTTATACAAGCTGTACACTCACTACTTTACATTGTAGCAAAGTGTCATTTCTTCAGTGTTGTCACATGAAAAGATATAATAAAATATTTACAAAAATGTGAGGGGTGTACTCAGTGTTGTGAGATACTGTATGGCCATGTGGGTATATTAGGGTCAATGATGTCACCAGCATTCCTGCCCCTTTGTTACATGCAGCTGAGGGGCAGGGATGCTGGTGATTTCATTGACCTAATATGGCCATATTTAGGGCAGTGTATATATATCGCCATTGTCTAAATATGGCCTTTGATATGTGCGTCTGAGGATCAGGGATGCTGATGACATCATTCACTTATTATGGTCATATTTGGCCAAGGACATTGTCCATATACTGTACTGTATGGTCATGTGGCTATTTTAGGTCAATGATGTCACCAGCATTCTTGCCCCTTTGTTACATGTGGTTAAGGGGAAGGGATGCTTGTAACATCATTGAGCTAATGTGGCTATATTTGGCCATTTACAAATTTTGGGTTGTCCCCAGAAAACTAATAGGGGGAAGTCTTCCAATGGGGACACTATTACTGATAACCTGGGGGGCCCCAAGGGATTCCCTTAATTTGCAGGGATTTCCTCTCACTTCCTGTTTGGCTATGGGGGAGGAAGTGAAGGGAATTCTTTGCAATAGGACAGAGATTACAAAAACCGACAGGGGTTATAACCCTCGCTTGCTCTATCCAAAATGAAAAAAAAAAAAAGTTTTGCCTATAGTTCTACTTAAAGCATATTGTTTTATGTGCATCTGTTTCCAAGATTTTACCTGGAGATGCTGACAGAAACCGTGCTTCCCGTGCTGACAACACTAGGCCACTGCTACACAATTAATAGCAGTGTTGTGAGCCTGCTGTTGGCACTCGGACTGCCTATGTGATAGATCTATGCATTTTGGCAGCATGCAGGAAAACAAATGCAACCCTAATGTATGCCCACATATCTTAATAATTAAGATCATAACCTCTAATCTAATGCAGCCAATGAACCACTAACATTTACCTGTAGCACTTAACTCTATCCATCCTGCTTAAAGTGATATTAAAACCTCAGTTTTTAAGCACTTTCAGCAGCTGATTTAATCACTTACAGTGCCTTGAAAAAGTATTCACACCCCTTAAAATTTTCCACATTTTTTCATGTTACAACCAAAAACATAAATGTATTTTATTGGTGATTTTATGTGATAGACCAACACAAAGTGGCACATAAATAAATATGTGAAAAGTGTGGCGTACATTTGTATTCAGCCCCCCGGAGTCAGTACTTTGTAGAACCTCCTTTCACTGCAATTACAGCTGCAAGTCTTTTTGGGGATGTCTCTACCAGCTTTGCACATCTATATAGTGACATTTTTGCCCATTCTTCTTTGCAAAATAGCTCAAGCTCTGTCAGATTGGATGGAGAGCGTCTGTGAACAGCAATTTTCCTGAAGATGTCGGTAGGTACACTCCACCAGGAATGGATATCCTTCTTTGTCTTACCTAAGGCTTCATCTCCTATCATATTAGGTCTTCCTTTGTTTACGTTCCATTCTCCACACATTGACTGGACTGCTGGACGGATCTGGCCTTGGGGTTCCTCCTGTTCCTCTTCCTGCCTACTCAAGGTTACCCCAAAAGAGAAACTTCCTGTTGCCACATCCCAGTATCTTCTGCTCTTCCCGCTGCATATAGCGATTTCTGGAATGTCTCCTGCAATAGTCGGGCTGAGGCACTCTCTGGGTCATGTGTCACTCTGGATGAGGAGCCCACCTGTGAACTTGAGCCGATCATTCACTCCAGTTTGCATGGTCATTTACCTTTGCCTGTTCCTGGACTCCCTTGGACGCACACCCAGGCTGACTCGTCCACCAGTGCCACAGTTGCTACACCCTGTGATGCGATTCTGGTGGTCGCTGCACCTGGCAATGTTGTGCAGTCGGCCTCTGCACCAGTTCAGCCTATGCCCAGTGAAGCTATGTCGGGTCACCTGAGACCAGGTGACAGATGCACTCTGTAGGAGTCGGAAGTGCACCGCTAGGTAGTGAACCCTAGGACTGACTGCTGCGGATTGAACCCTGGGAGGTTCAGGAAGCAGGTCTACTGGATCACTAACACAGATCCCACTGGGAGCTAGAGCATAGATTCCCCAGGGCGCGAAGTCTAAGAGCCAGCAGGTGTTCACCAGAGCCTCTAAGTGGTGAGGATGGACTGAGCTGCAGACTGGCTCCAGGTCACGGCCCCCAGGGTCTCACAGCTCACACTCATGGTAGACTACAGGAGAAGAGGAAGGAGGCAGCAGGTTGGAACAACAAGGAAAGTAAGGTATAAGCCAAATGTCAGGGTGACTAGCAGTCAAGGATAAACATTACATGCCAAAGATCAGGGTCACAAGCAGACAGGGAAAGTCGAGAACAGGCCAAAGTCGGTAACTGGAATCAGACGTAGGAAACACAGCAAGTACACACGAAAGCTAACACACAATGGTTGATCAGCACTGCTGGCTTGCAGTGCACAGGTTAATATAGGGTTCCCTGATATGGCCTGGGGTGGGGCCATGTTTAGAGGAGAGGATATAAAACCAGCCAGGTGTGAGTGGCTGGCCTCAGAGTCTGAACACATGAGTAGAAGGTAAGCTGACAGAGAAGGATTACTGCATAACCATGACAGTACCCCCCCTCTTATGAGGCCTCCCCCTCCCCAACCTGGGCCCTGGCTTAAAGGGAAACTCCAGATGAAACCTCAACAGACGAGACGCAAAGATCTCAGATGCAGTGATCCAAGACCTCTCCTCAGGACTAAACCCTTTCCAATGTACGAGGTACTGAAGAATGCCTCTACGGCGCAGAGAATCCAGAACTTGCCTAACCTCATACTTAAGCTTATCCTCAGAGACCGAAACCGAGGTAGGTAGAGGACAAGAGGACTTATTGAGGGCTAAAGACTTCTTAGGGATGGGTAAAGGCATAAGAAGACCATCAGGAGTCTAAGCAGGGTCCCCCAGACCCTTAAAGATGAGCTGGACATCCAGCACAGCATCATTAGACTGGGCAGAAGTCAGTGGATCCCTGAGACCAGGTTGGTTAGAAAGTGATTTGTCACAGAAGTCAAGCTGGATAGATTTTCTTTGAGACGCCTGTGTAAGGGGAGCACGTGTGACTTTTGCTTCAATACAACATTTGCATTTCATGAGCACTTTGCAGGGTGCTATTGTCAAATCTTCTGATAAACCTCTCTTTATAATGTCCTGTATAGCTTCTGGACTTCTGTGCCCCAATCACCTGTGCCATAAGTGAATACATTTGCTGTGTAGGTCATTAGAGACTATATTGGCTTGCTGGTCTGTGGTGATGAGCCTGTATAGGTGATCATCCAGTTTTTCTTTTGCGGGGAATCGCTTATTATTGTGAATTGTGCATTCATCACCGTGGAACTTAACTGTGAGACCGTTGTTTGCAAGACTTTTCCCTGATAAAAGGCTGAAGAATATTGAAGATATCTAATATTCTAATATCCTTATAGGCTTTTCCGGAAGATTAGTATTGATAGCCAGGCTGACTTAAAAAAAAGTGTCAGTCTATTCTCACACAGTTGGCATCATAAATACAATGTCAAAAATATAACAGTTTAGTTCAGTGTAGGTAAAAATATATGAAATAGAAGCAATATTTATGAAAAATGTATCAAACTTGAAATCTTGGCTGCTCCGGCATGTGTGTCTTCCTATGTATTTCTCCTCAATGCTATTTAGTGTGTGTAATGCCGTGTACACACGAGCTGACTGTCGATGGACTGAACTCTGAAGGACTTTTTGACGGGCTTTTGACGGAGTTCTGACAGAGTTCCAACGTAACGGACTTGCCTACACACGATCACACCAAAGTCTGATCGTTTCGAACGTGATGACTTACAACCGGACTAGAATAAGGAAGTTCATAGCCAGTAGCCAATAGCTGCCCTTGCGTCCTTTTTTGTCCATCGGACTAGCATACAGACAGACGGATTTTTCGATCGGACTCGAGTCCGTCGCAAAGATTTGAAACATGTTCTATTTCTAAAGTCTGACGGATTTGTTCCGTTGGACTTTTTCTGTCGAAAAGTCCGGTCCTGTGTACACGGCATAAGAAGAAGCAGGAAATGACATTGTCTTAATGAATATGGATGTCTTTTTTACTTGTCAAAAGATTTTATTTAGTTCATACAAGGTGATAACAGGTAAGATAATGAGATATAAAATGACAAAAGAAATTAAGCCCATTATAATGTAGGCATATACATAGTTCGTATGGTATAACCATATATTGTCATGAATGGGGTTGGCACAGTGGTGTAGTGGATAGCACTCTCGCCCAGCAGTAAAAAGGGTCGCTGATTCGAATCTCAACCACGACACTACCTGCCTGGAGTTTGCATGTTCTCCCTGTGCCTGTGTGGGTTGCCTCCAGGTACTCCGGTTTCCTCCCACAGTCCAAAGACATGCTGGTAGGTTAATTGGCTTCTGTCTAAATTGGCCCTAGTATATGTATATGAGTTAGGGACCTTAGATTGTAAGCTCCTTGAGGGTAGGGACCGATGTGAATGTACAATGTATATGTAAAGCTCTGTGTAAATTGACAGCACTATATAAGTACCTTAAATAATAAATAAATAATAATAATGAATGTAGGTACAAACAAAAAAGAAAGGAAAAGAACATAACAACAACATAACAAACTCGTATCCACATGCTGACAAATACATTCTGGCCTTGAAAATTTTGAAAGTATTTTTACTATATTTTCATGAACTACACTATCACCAAGACCTGGGCCATGTAATAATAGAGTGAACGTATTAGTCTCTTTTCTGAATGTGAATAACGTTTGTATTGATTACTTTTAGCTTAAGGGAAAAATTACTATTAGAGATTTCTAGTACAGAGAACACTTTGTCCTTAGCATTCGAATTTAACTTTATGTTAGATTTATCAGGAAGAACAGGGTTATTTGAGATATGTTCATTCAGTGTCCTTAAGTCAACTGATAAAGAATATAAATTATCAGTTTTTTTGATAGGCCAAATACAGTTATTTACCACTGATGTGCTTTCTTTAAAATTCCAAGTTGTACAAAGTCTTGAATAATAACAGAAAGCAGACCAATTGATTCTAGTGGTAACTCATACTGATTAAAGGGTTCTGGATCTTTTCCCTCACTATTCAGTATTTTTCAAAATTCCTATATTCATTCTTCTTACTTTGACCACAAACTTGGAAAACGTTGTACCACTTCCTTTGAAGCACAATTAGCATCAGTATCAGGGCATTTTTGTTCTGTAGACATATTAGTAATGGAACTAACATTACTGTATACAGAGGGATCAATTAGCACTGATTTTGGCCTAGATGGATCTTTCCAAATACTTTTATTAGCCAAATCAGTCACCCACTTTTGCTTATTGATTACATCAATGCCAAGTATATTCTCTGCACCATGACAAAACCAAATGTCAATGTTAGTTTTTACTAGTCCAGGTACTTCAAATGTTACATTAGACACCTGTCTAGCAGTAGAATTACCTGTATTATTAAAACCCACTATATTACACATAGGAGAATTAGGTTTCACAGGTATGTTCTCTCTGGTTAGGCTAATCTCAGATCCGCTATCAATGAGAAGTTTTTTTTTTTTTTTTTTTTACCATTCAGCAAACCTGCTATATATGGTCTACCATTCTCATCCAATACAATTGCAGCAACATATTGTAATGGTAGAGGGATTGAATCTCAATGTGATTCTAATTTTGGCAATGGCAGTAAACCATCTCTATCAGTGACAGCTCCTTTTGTCATGTTGTCTGAACTGCTGTTAACAGTCAAATTACTGATCTGTTTGACTTCGGTGGCATAAGGCAATTCAGTCAAACTTTTATCTTGACATAATAAAGCAGGTTGTATACAATCTGCTTTTTCATTCTCCTAATCTTTAGTTTTTATTTGTGAGTCGTTTTTAAAAAAAACAACAATGAATCATAGCTACCTCGTGTGTGAGATTGCTTTGCTTCAGTTGTCTCCTAATTTTATAAATGAAGCTTACTATATCGTAGGGATGGTCCCGATGTTCGATTTGAAGGTAAGTTGGAGTCGAAACATATGGGGCATTTGCGGCAAATTTGAGCCCCCATAATGCACTGCAAGATCGCACCGATCGCATTGAAGGCTGCTGATTGGCCAAAGCATGCACCTGACCTGCATGCTTTGGCAAATCACAGCGCGATCTGCTGTGAGAGTCATGATTGGCCAAAGACAGTGTAGACTATATATACAGTGCAGGCAGTCTAATATATATATATATATATGTTAAGTGGAACCCTATGACAGAATTAGGGAAAAAAACAGCATGGGGTCCCCTCCAAAATCCATACCAGGCTTTTTGGTTTTGGCATGGATTTTAAGGTGAACTCAATGCCAAAATTACCAAAATTACAAGCGCCCCCTCCTCCTCAACCATACCAGGCATTTGCCATCAACGTGGGGAGGGTGCTTTGGGGTCCCAACGATCGGCAGAGTGGGATACCACAGTCTGCCATTCCTGTGGCGTTGAAGGAAACTGTGGAGTCAAACAAGAAAAAAAAAATAGTAATTTTGCACATAAACATTGCAAGCAGATTAGACACAAACATTCTTGGCCAACATCAGTATAACATTTATTTGAAGGAGTATTTAAAGACAAAAGTATAAGGTCCACCTATCAGATTCCTCACCCCCTCTGATGGCCCATTGTAAAAATTTTAGGGGGGGAGATGTTTTGGACATGTAACCCTCTCCACTTCATTGAGAGCTGAATGCATACATAATATGTGTTACTTTGGCCAGCCCCTCCTTACTTACACTATTGGCAGCCCACTGGACAGGTAAGAAGTGTCATAATACAAAAATAAAAATACACACTGTACAAATGGAAGCACATTTTTACATTTTGCAATTACATATCAAGATAATAGGAGAACAAAACTTTAAACAGTACCATTTGAAAGTATTCAGGCAGGCCCTTGCATTACATGCTTTGGTGTATTCATCTATAAATATGAACACAAAAAAGGTAGGTATAGTGTGTATGGGTTTGGCAAAGTCAGCAGATAGAGGATTGGTATCGGTTGTCTTAGCAGTTGGGGGGAGGGAGGGTTCCAAATGATTTAGGGACCCCAAAAAAAAAGCCTCTGGCACTCTGCATGAATTTAAGCACACAAATAACATTTGGACACATTTTAGGGGGTGTTTAGGGTAAGCACTACAATGGAGCTGCCAAAATACATTGTTAAGTGACTAGGCTAGGTGTGTATGGGCCCGGGATAGCATGCTGGGGAGGTTAGTGAAGGCAAATATGCATGAAGGACAAAAAAAGGAAGTTTAAAAAATTCAAGCATTCATGAGAACAAAGGGGACATTCACAGCTTATTACAATCATGGTAATTAGGGAATGAGGAAAGAAATACAATACACTAGCAAACATTAAATACATAGAATGTGATGTTAAAGGATAGAACTTACCCTAATATAATCCTTCTGCAGGACCTGAATGATGGCAGAACAGGTCTCTGGAATAATGATCCCCAGAGCCTGGGGGGAGATGCCTGTTGAGAACTTAATGTCCTGCAGACTTCTCCCCGTTGCCAAGTACCGCAACGTGGCAACTAGCCTCTGTTCAGGAGTGATGGCTTGCCGCATGCAGGTGTCCTGCTTCCTAATATAAGAGGACAACAAAGCCAACAGACGGTGAAAAACGGGGTCCGTCATACGGAGATAATTCCCAAAATCATCAGGATTATTCTCATGGATCTCCCGCAACAAAGGCATTTGAGAGAATTGGTCACGCTGGAGTAACCAATTCTTGGCCCATGAACTCCTCCTCCCCACCCTGTTCATGGACTGGACTTGGGTCAAAGTAAGAACCCCAACACCAAGCCCCTGCATAGCATGAACTCTACGACGAGTATGTAACCGCAACATGGCTTCAAAACGGATGGCTGGTCAGAACTAACGAACAGAACGCACTGAAATACAGTAAGGCCTGAGAAGAGCGAGCTGAAAATCAGATATGAGTGGACAAGAACACACTGAAAAAACAGATACGAACTGACTACACACACTGAAAACCAGATACAAACCCACAAGCACAAACTGAAGAGCAGTAACGGACTGAAAAGCACGAGTCTGAAAAGTGCAAATCTTCTCTCACCAAACTTCTACTAACACGACATTAGCAGAAGGAGCCCAAAGGGTGGCGCACTTGGTATTGAACTTCCCTTTTCTAGTCCCATCGTACGTGTTGTACGTCAAAGTGTTCTTGACATTCGGAAATTCTGACAACTTTGTGTGACCGTGTGTATGCAAGACAAGTTTGAGCCAACATCCGTCAGAAAAAATCCATGGATTTTGTTGTGGGAATGTCCAATCAATGTCTGATCGTGTGTACGGGGCATTACACTGCAGTGGCACCTGCTGGGTAGAAAGGTATGATGCATTTATATATATAAATATATCTACCTGCTTGGGCATGGAACGGCCAGGCTGCATTCTGCCCCTCTCAACGGGAGGTGTCGGTTCGACTGAGACCTGCTCTCTACACATTGTTGGCCCTGTGAGTGTATCCAGTTGGCTCGTTCTCCCATCGGGTTTATTGTGAACTTTCTTGCATTATTTCAATACAAATTCTTTCATTGCACTTCGACTGTGTGTGTTATTGCCGTGGCACCACACTGCACCCCACCTACAGGCACATATTCACTATGGGTAATTTGTATGGGAGATGATTTGTCAACCATTATCTATTGCAATAACAGTTATGGACGGGAGATATGTTTGGAGGTTCTTTTCAAGGAAGGGTCAAGACAAAAATCTCAACATCTTTTAAAAGGTTCCCATTGATGTCTATGCCCTGCTGTATCAGGCTTAAAGGAGTTGTAAAGGCAGAATGTTTTTTATCTTAATGCATTCTATGCATTAAGACGAAAATCCGTTTGTGTGCAGCAGCCCCTCTCAGCCCTCCTAATACTTACCTGAGCCCCCTCTCTGTCTAGTGATGTCCAAGACTCCCCTCCTCTTTGGCTGAGACACAGCAACGGCGCCATTGGCTCCCGCTGCTGTCAATCAAAGTCAGTTAGCCAATAGGGACAGATAGGGGTGGGGCCAAACCGCAGCTCCATGTCTCCCTGCCTCCCCCGCCACTCTCTGTGGTTCCCCCCTTCGGCCCCTATGGCACTAGTGTCCCATAGTGACATATAGCTTTGTGAAAGGAACCAAAGGGCATGGCAGGGAAGTTTTTTGGATATGAAGATTCTCCAAGCTTCGCAGTGCAGTAGAGCAACGATGGCACCAAACCAGGCATGTAAAACCCCTTTTTTTCAGCAACAGGGTCCATTAAGGGGGGCTTCATTGGCCACTAATATAAGGAGGGCATTTCCACTGATCATCAACATAAATGGGGCCTTTAGAGTAGAGAAGAGTTTTCTTTTCAAGGGAGCATTAAAATTTGCTAAAGTCCCTATTGATTTCTAGTTGCAACCCAACTGTACCGTATGTTGCAAAAAGGAAACCAAAAACAACTAATGGAAACTCAGGCAGAGTATACAAACTCCATGCAGTATTGGTGGCTCAGCAGTGCTAACCCCTTAATCACCAACTTTATTCCTGGCAAGAAGCCTGCCTATATACATAAATTTATAAACGGCTTTCTACTTCTATCACAAACTCATTTTGTCAATGGCAAATTGAGTATATGTAAATTAACTCTTAATCTGAAATGCAAAATATGATAATCTCTCGAGCACCCTCTTCCTCAAGATTCTCTTAATCACGGAACATTCTCTGCACAATCTCCTTTCATCAAACCATTCATCAGTGATATACTAAATATTTTCATACAAAAGTAAGGAGAGGTTCAAATTCATACCATAGATCCCTGGTGCCCAAGCTGTGGCCTGAGGGCCGCAAGTGGCCTCTTCTCACTTCTTGTGTGACTCTCAGGCCCCCTGCAGATGGTAGTCTGTGTTTTCTTTACTTTGGGTGCTTACTGGGTAAGTAAAGGACTTGGTTCTAGCAGGTAATTGGTTAGGTTTATTTCTTTCACCTTTCACAATATCTTACTTTTTCTGTGCGGTCCCTTTCCTCTTAATTTTAAAGGGGATTTAATTGCAGTGATCACTAACAGTCTCATAAAATGCTTCTCCAGTCTACAGTATAGTTAATTCATGCCCCCAGGTTCCATCAACTCCTATAATATGTTCACAGTCTCTGACCATCTCCTGTTGCATATCTGATCCATCTAAATAGCTAGATAGATAGAAATCTAGATAGATAGATAGATAGATAGATAGATAGATAGATAGATAGATAGATAGATAGATAGATAGATAGATAGATAGATAGATAGATAGAAAATGGGAGTCTGTTTTAGGTTTGGTCACTGTAGGTCAGGTTTTAGGGCAGTACAGGGCAGAGTCTCTGGTATCTCCTCCTGGTACTATAACCTTGGAGAAGCTTCTGGAAGTTAGTGGGCGGAAGGTAGGAAGTCCTGATCTGCATACTTGAGGTAATCTGGCCTATCCCCAGGCAGAAGGCACTGTCAGGGTGGCTGGATCAGCCCTTAAATATTGTGGAGCCTGGCCAACAAGAGAGTCGGGTGGAAGATGGAGTGCTGAGGTTGCTGTTGTGAGGCTTGGGAGGGCTTTGCCTCCAGGCAAGAGCTGAGGAAAGGAAGGAGAGGAATCCTAAGAGAGGGATCTCCATTAACTTTGGGTCTTGTGCAGAAGACATCATGGCTGGCATGGGAAGATCTGAGGAGGCCTGAACAGGAGTCTTGACCAGTGTAGCAGGAATCAAGGGACAGTGTGAGTACCTCAGCACACCTGGGGGCATACAAGGTGAAAGACTGCCAGATGTAGCATACTTTTCAGTGACAGCGTTAAGTCAAATCCCAATTCCTTGTCTTGGGGTGTTCTTCAGAGCAGCCATATGGGCTGGTAGTCAAGGCAGCCAGGTGGGTTGGTAGTATCAGAAAGCATCAGAACTGTGTGCAGTTCTACTGAGGAGACATGATACTCCTGCATACAGTTTGGAACATGTTATTTCTTTAACCACCTCAATACAGGGCACTTACACCCCCTTCCTGCCCAAGCCATTTTTCAGTTTTCAGCGCTGTCGCACTTTGAATGACAATTGCGCGGTCATGTTACACTGCACCTTAATTAAATTTTTATCATTTTTTTCCCCACATATAGAGCTTTCTTTTGGTGGTATTTGATCACCTCTGCGGTTTTTATTTATTGCGCTATAAACAAAAGAAGAGGGACAATTTTGAAAAAACACAATATTTTTTACTTTTTGCTATAATAAATATCCAATTTTTTTTTTTTTTTTTAACAAATTTTTTCCTCAGTTTAGGCCGATACGTATTCTTCTACATATTTTTGGTAAAAAAAAATTGCGATAAGCGTATATTGATTGGTTTGCGCAAAAGTTATAGCGTCTACAAAATAGGGGATAGATTTATAGCATTTTTATTATTTATTTATTTTTTACTAGTAATGGCGGCGATCTGCAATTTTTATTGTGACTACGATATTGCGGCGGACACATCGGACACTTTTGACACATTTTTGGGACCATTCACATTTATACAGCGATCAATGCTATAAAATTGCATTGATTACTGTGTAAATGTGACTGGCAGGGAAGGGGTTAACACTAGGGGCGCTCGAGGGGTTAATGTATGACCTAAGGAGGTGATTCTAACTGTGGGGGGAGGGGACTGACTGGGGGAGGTGACCGATCGCTGTCCCTATGTACAAGGGACACGCCATCGGTCTCCTCTCCTCTCTGACAGGACGTGGATCTGTGTTTACATGCACAGATCCACGCTCCTGCTCTGTTACCTGGCAATCGCGGGTGCCCGGCGGACATCGCGGCCGCCGGGCACGCGCACCGGGTCCCGAGTGACGCAGCGGGCACGCGCGCGCGCCGCCGCCGGCGCGCGCGCACCCCCTAGTGGCTCGGGAGGGCGAGGACGTCATATGATGTCCTCCCAGAACAACAGAAGCCTCGTCCAGCCGTCATATGACAGTGGGCGGTGGCTTAGCGGTTAAAGAGGACTGAGAGCTCCTGATTCATAAAGAACTTTGCCACGGATCCATAGAGACTGCAATTATTCTGGAGGGAGTACAGTCCAGGATCTTTATTTTTGTACATAGAGAAGGAAGTTGTCCTCACCTAATGTTTCTTCAATTCAAGTTGGGCATCCCTACACACTATCCAAGTTGAATGAATATGACAAACAAATGTGAAAAGACACATAATATCAAAGCGGCGCTCCTGTCAAATTGCTGAGAATTGACACAATTGTATATAGGGTGAATGCACATATAATCGCTAAACAGTAAATCGCCGATCTGACAAGTGGATAAACGTGAAGGTAAAGTTCGTGGTTAGCTTCATAAGTGAATAAGGAAGTGGAGATGGTCGGATAGTGCACCAATCACCGTATTCAAACTCGTGCTCCACACGCCCCTCTGGGGTTCAAACTCACCACAAAGTTGCAGATAATAAGCATTTACGATCTCCCACTGATTCACTGCTGGGCCGGCTTGGAAATCCACATCATCAGCATATATAAGGAAAAAAGATAGGCTCCACATAGAGTAGTACTATTTTCCAAAGGTTTTATTAAAGATGTGTGTTGTCCAAGTTGTATAAAAAAAAGCCTTGCTGTTTCACATAACTGCCGTCAATATCCTCTCATCCAGTGACTTGATGTCAGGTTTCAAAGCTGACAGTGTTCAGCCAAAGGAACGGAAATGGATCGGAAATGCCCAAAAGCCGTGCGGGAGACACTGTGAACCAGTGAGTCGCTCAGTGCAAATCTTTCCCAAAGTCTATGCTGGATATTACAGCGCAGTATATGTAGGTCTATTCAATACGCCATGGGATCATTTCCTGATCGATTTCGTCTTTCCGACTTTATCAAAGGGGTTTGACCTCATGGCATGGCGTGTCAGAATAAATAGTGTTGTGTGAAGGTAATTAGTGTTACCTCCTTGTGTCCCTCTCAGTTGCCATGTTAAACGGGTGCACTCCACAACCTGAGAGTTCCAAAGGAAACAAGGAGGTCAAATAGATTACTAAATTGGACCGATATTAAGTCAGAGAATCACAAAATCTACAAAAATCATGTGCATCATTATTGATAACACCTCTCTCACACAACACTCTATACACGTAAAGCAAATTCATTAAAATGCATTAAAATACTGTAGATGGTATGCTTTACTCTTAATATTCTTAGACTAAAATATAGTGTATATTCACTATCAAAAATAGAAAATAAAAAATAAAAACCTCTCTTGTTATTTCTGAATAACTAAAAAAAGGATTTACTCGGAGTAAAAAATGCAGTGTCCAAAACGTTAAACAAAATTAGCTCCGTGTCAAGAAAAATGGAATAAATAAAAAATTAAAATGTAAAAAATGAATAGTCGCTAATAAAACAGTTCAAATCAAGATCCACATTTAACCCTCTAGGAGCAAGGCTATCTGTTAAATAGATCCACTCCGTTTCCTTTTTGGCTAATTCTCTCACCAAATTGGTACCCCTCCATGAGGGTTTAATGTGGTCTATGCCCCAAAATTTAAGACCAGCAGGGTTCTGATTATGGTAGATTTTAAAATGTAAAGATAAATTATGATCTTTAAAACAAATGCGTATATTGTGAATGTGCTCTGCTACCCGTATTCTCAAAAGGCGTTTGGTTCTTCCAAAATATAATAAGCCACAAGGGCAAGTTAGGGCATACACTACATGTGTCGTATTGCATGTCATAAACTGTTTAACCCTGAACTCTTTGTTATTGGAAGGGGAAACAAAGGTCTTTAGCCCTCTAAGTGGTCTGCTCACTTCCATGCAGGCTTTACATCTCCTGCAGGCAAAGAACCCCTACTGATCCCAAAACAGGGAAACCTAAGGAAGAAATTATTCACAAAGGACAGGACAATACCTCCAATCCCAAGGCCCAGGGAGAGAAGAAGGGGTTGCAGAGCAGGATCCCGAGTCCAGAAAAAGAAGGAGGGTAACAGATTAGGTGGCATTTTTAACATCAGTGGAGCCATACTCTCTCATAAAGAAATGAATATTTTGCACCAAGGCCTCAAATGTGGTCTGAGGAGACCTCTGTGTAAGTTCGATGCATATATTAATGTACATAAGTTTATGAGAAAAATGAGTATTAAAAAACACTTCCTTAATAAAACTTCAAACCCTGTAAGCAGAGATGGCAAAATGTCGGTTGCGGTTGACAGTGGACTGAGAAATAAGTCACTGTTCAACCCACTGAATACAACTACACAACATCTTGAGGTTTTCAAGGGGCTGGTATTACGAGATTTGGAGGCACTTACTCCCAAGAAAAATGTAAACCCTAGACATATTAAAGAAGGAATAGAATCCCTTGAATCCAGGAAGGATATAGTGATCAGACCTGCGGACAAGGGGGGTGGGGTGGTTATTATGGCCAAACAATACTATAATGACCAGTTGTCCGAATTATTATCGGATAGTAACACCTACCAGGAATTAAATGGTGACCCCACCACGCAGTATAGATTAGAATTGGAGGCACTTATCACAATAGGGTATCAGTCACATGTTTTGAATGTGAGGGAGAAAAGATATTTATTACCTAGTAACTCCCGTATACCTACCATCTACACCCTTCCCAAAATTCTTAAGGATACAAAAAATCTGCTCCAGTCATTACGGGAGATAACACTAACAGGACAGGAGGAAGTGTATTTGGTAACAGCTGACGTGACAAGTCTGTACACAATTATTCAACACGAGGGTGCCCTCTTGGCTCTGAATTGGGCCCTTAGTAAGAGGGATGATCTTCCACACTCCCAAAAAGTTTTTCTGAGAAATGCGTTGGACTTTTGTTTAAGTCACAACTATTTTTGGTTCGATAGTAAGTTCTATACCCAGAAAAGAGGTGTGGCTATGGGTGCAAAATTTGCGCCCAGTCTTGCCAACCTCTTTATGGGGCAGTGGGAGGACAAAACCGTCTTTCATAATAGAAGGAGTCAACTCCTCTTCTACAGACGGTATATCGATGACCCCCTACTGATATGGTCTGGCCCTGAACCTTCATTATGTGCGTTTTTGGATTATCTGAACAAGAATGTAAACAATATAAAACTTACGAGCCAGTGGAGTAAGGAAGTAATTAACTTCCTCGATGTGACTATTTACCGTGTCGGGGATAAATTACAGACTAGAGTCTTTTTCAAACCCACTGACAGGAACAGTTTCCTCCCCACACACAGTGGGCATCACCCCTTATGGCTCAGGAATATTCCTAAGGGCCAGATTATGAGGGTGAGGAGGAACTGTTCAACACCTGAGGATTATCTAACACAGTCTAAAGTGTTAAAAAATCGATTTTTGGAGAAAGGGTATAAAAAACAACATTTAGAAGCAGTAGTAGAAGAAATTGGACTGATCCCTAGGGATGAGTGTTTGAAAGAAGATAACTCAGGTCCTAAAAATACAGAACATGAATGGGTGTTTATTTCTTCGTTTCACTCTCGGTTTAGAGAAGTTGAAAATATTTTTAATACACACTGGCATGTCTTGTTTTTGGATAGATCTTTGGCTACGGTTCTTCCAGCTAAACCAAAGTTTGTATACCGTAGAGGTCGTAGTTACGGAGACGCTGTAGTAAAAAAGGTCCTTGACCCCCCCCCCCCCCAGCCATCTTCCCACCTTTTGGGATTGGGATTAGGAGGGGTTCTTTGCCTGCAGGAGATGAAAAGCCTGCAGGGAAGTGAGCAGACCACTTAGAGGGCTAAAGACCTTTGTTTCCCCTTCCAATAACAAAGAGTTCAGGATTAAACAGTTTATGACATGCAATATGACACATGTAGTGTATGCCCTAACTTGCCCTTGTGGCTTATTATATATTGGAAGAACCAAACGCCTTTTGAGAATACGGGTAGCAGGGCACATTTACAATATACGCATGGGTTTTAAAGATCATAATTTATCTTTACATTTTAATATCTACCATAATCAGAACCCTGCTGGTCTTAAATTTTGGGGTATAGACCACATTAAACCCTCATGGAGGGGTACCAATTTGGTGAGACAATTAGCCAAAAAGGAAACGGAGTGGATCTATTTAACAGATAGCCTTGCTCCTAGAGGGTTAAATGTGGATCTTGATTTGAACTGTTTTATTAGTGACTATTAATTTTTTACATTTTAATTTTTTATTTATTCCATTTTTCTTGACATGGAGCTGATTTTGTTTAACGTTTTGGACACTGCATTTTTTATTCCGAGTAAATTCTTTTTTTAGTTATTCAGAAATAACAAGAGAGGTTTTTATTTTTTATTTTCTATTTTTGATATAAGTTTTTACTGTGAATGATCCTAGTGAATATACACTATATTTTAGTCTAGGAATATTAAAACCCTTCCCGCCGACCGTACGCAGATATGCGTACTCGGCTTTCCGGAGTTATACGGGGATGATGCCCGCAGCTGCAGGCATCATCCCGGTACCATTGTTTACAGCAGGCGATCGGCTACCCGTGTATAACAACCGATGCGGCTAAAAGCCGCTCGGCTGTTATACCGGAGGAGCGGGAGGGGACATCCCCCCCCTCCCACCGCCTCCCGCCGCTGTTACCGGGCCTCCCGTGCGATCGGGAGGCCCGGTGTCCGTTCGGCTGCCTTCGGCGGCTGGGGGCGGACTGGAACGAAGCTGTGAGCAGCTTCGTTCCAGCCTTCTTGTTGTAAACGCGGAAGCGACATCATGCCGTCACTTCCCGTTTACTCGGCTGCCAATGGCGCCGAATTTAAAAAAGTACACAGTATTCAGAATCGCCGTTTTCAGCGATCTGAATACTTTGAAGTGTAAAGGAGGGATGGGGGGTCTTTTAGACCCCCCATCCCTCCATAAAGAGTACCTGTCACCACATATTACTGTCACAAGGGATGTTTACATTGCTTGTGACAGCAATAAAAGTAAAAAAAAAAAAAAAAAAATTTAAACACAATTTATAAAGTACAAAAATAAATAAAATAAATAAAAAAAAAAAAAAATTTTTTAAAGTGCCCCTGTCCCTGCGAGCTCGCGCAGCGAAGAAAACACATACGGAAGTCGCGCCCGCATATGTAAACGGTGTTCAAACCACACATGTGAGGTATCGCCGCGATCATCAGAGCGAGAGCAATAATTCTAGCCCTAGACCTCCTCTGTAGCTCAAACCTGGTAACCGTAAAAAATTTTTAAAGTGTCGCCTATGGAAATTCAAAGGTACCGTAGTTCGTCGCCATTCCACGAGTGCGTGCAATTATAAAGGGTGACATGTTTGGTATCTATTTACTCGGCGTAACATCATCTTTCACATTATAAAAAAAAAATTGGGGTAACTTTACTGTTTGGATTTTTTAAAATTCATGAAAGTGTCACTTTTCCAAAAATTTGCGTTTAAAACACCGCTGCACAAATACCGTGTGATAAAAAATATTGCAACAATCGCCATTTTATTCTCTAGATTCTCTGCTAAAAAAATATATATAATGTTTGGGGGTTCTAAGTAATTTTCTAGCAAAAAATACGGATTTTAACTTGTAAACACCAAATTTCAAAAATAGGCTTAGTCATGAAAGGGTTAAGAGTAAAGCGTACCTCTATTTTAATGCATTTTAATGAATTTGCTTTATGTGTATAGTGTTGTGTGAGAGAGGTGTTATCAATAATGATGCACATGATTTTTGTAGATTTTGTGATCCTCTGACTTAATGTCGGTCCAATTTAGCAATCTATTTGACCTCCCTGTTTCCTTTGGAACTCTCAGGTTGTGGAGTGCACCCGTTTAACATGGCAATTGAGAGGGACACAAGGAGTTAACACTAATTACCTTCACACAACACTATTTATTCTGACATGCCATGAGGTCAAACCCCTTTGATAAAGTCGGAAAGACGAAATCGATCAGGGAATGATCCCATGGCGTATTGAATAGACCTACATATAGTGCGCTGTAATATCCAGCATAGACTTTGGGAAAGATTTGCACTGAGCGACTCACTGGTTCACAGTGTCTCCCACACGGCTTTTGGGCATTTCCGATCCATTTCCGTTCCTTTGGCTGAACACTGTCAGCTTTGAAACCTGACATCAAGTCACTGGATGAGAGGATATTGACGGCAGTTATGTGAAACAGCAAGGCTTTTTTTTATACAACTTGGACAACACACATCTTTAATAAAACCTTTGGAAAATAGTACTACTCTATGTGGAGCCTATCTTTTTTCCTTATATATGCTGATGATGTGGATTTCCAAGCCGGCCCAGCAGTGAATCAGTGGGAGATCGTAAATGCTTATTATCTGCAACTTTGTGGTGAGTTTGAACCCCAGAGGGGCGTGTGGAGCACGAGTTTGAATACAGTGATTGGTGCACTATCCGACCATCTCCACTTCCTTATTCACTTATGAAGCTAACCACGAACTTTACCTTCATGTTTATCCACTTGTCAGATCTGCGAGTTACTGTTTAGGGATTATATGTGCATTTAACCTATATGCAATTGTGTCAATTCTCAGCAATTTGACAGGAGCGCCGCTTTGATATTATGTGTCTTTTCACATTTGTTTGCTTAATGTGACAGACTGTTGTATCTCATATTCATTTACCTTTTAGTTTAAGTGGCAGCCAGATTATATATTTCTCTTATATTGTGATTAATCACAGTGCCAACATGTGTTAATCTGTTTGGAAACTCATTGCGCTGGGTTGGAAGGAGATAAGTGAGCTTAGTTTTATTTCTTTCCACTTTTTTTCACACTATCCAAGTTGTTTTCCCTAATAAAACAACAAAAACAAGCCCATGGGCTGATTACTTGTGTCTGGAGGCAAGTTGGAAATGCGTGTTGCCTGGTAAGATAGATAGATAGATAGATAGATAGATAGATAGATAGATAGATAGATAGATAGATAGATAGATAGATAGATAGATAGATAGATAAATAGAAGACATGTGCACACTGAAATATTTCTTTTCGGAATTTGGTTTTCGTCCAAAAAATAAATTTATTTAGTTACTCCCGAAATTCGTTTTTATTTATTTCGTTTTTCGTTAAAAATTGCATTCGTCCGAAAATCTAAATTGAGGTCAAATCTGTCATTGAAGGCTTATGGTGTCTGTCGAATGTTCAAAGAAGATTCGACGGAGCAGCTAAACTGTACAACGTCGTATAGTTTACCTGCTCCGTCGAATCTTCTTAGAACTTTCAACAGACACCATAAGCCAAAGTACGTGTGTACTTAGTTCTAGCTATGTTACTGCTCCTCCTCTTTGGTTACAATCAGCCAATAACATTCATCATCATCATTATTTTTATTTATCTTTTCTCCCCTACGTCGAATCTTTTCTCCCCTACGTCGAATCTTTTCTCTCTATGTCAAATCTTTTCTCTCTATGTAGAATAATCTTGGACTAATAGAGTTAAGGTTAGGCACATTCGACCACAGGTTTGATGGACACAGATTGTTATTGTCATCATCATGTCGAATCTCCTATCTATATCGAACTGTTGTAGCAACGAAAATGAAAATAAAGCATTTGTTTATGTCGGATCTTTCGTTTTTCGGATTCTGCACTTTTGTTATCGTTTGTTAAAACGATAACAAAAATACCTGAAATTCGTACGAAAATGCATTCGGACGAAAACGAATGCACATGTCTAATAGATAGATAGATAGATAGATAGATAGATAGATAGAGTATTTCTAGGGTATTAGGATGACTATAAAGAATTCTGAATTTCTGGGCTCTGTAGTAAAACTTCTGTGATATATTTCAGTATTGTAACATTTAGACAGAGGCAATAATAAACTCTTTTTTTGATCTATACAATCTTTCTCTTCCTAACTCATGTTGGTTGGAAAATTCCTGGTTGGATCCTCCAGTAAAGAAGACACACTGTTCTCAACATGGAATGTCTCACCTCATCAGCCGCATGGATCTTCCAGAGAGCGCCCGGCAGAATTCGGAGATTTTCCCTGCCTGGCTCCAGCATCCGTTTAGCACTTTTACTACTCAAATTTGTTTGTACATTTTTCCCTGTGATGTTGTGTGGCATGACAGATAATTCATCTCACAACCGCCCGAGGAGAACCTATCAGCTGGGGGTCAAGAAGATCGCCTCGTGAAGAGGATTAAACCATGAAGAAATCACTTTTCTTTTTATATTCATGAAACCACTAGGACTTTGTTTGAATGTTTGTATGGAAAATTTAATAAAATCGTTCATCAGAAGACTCGATCTTGCCATCATTGAGTCACCTAATTTTGTTCAAAGGTCCTTAACCCCTTCACGCCTAAAGGTGAAACAAATCTAACTGCCTAAGCACAATTTAGATATTTTGACATGTTAGTAAAACCGTACACATCATCACAACTACTTTATACATCCAGGTGGATTATACCATTTTTTTTTTTTTTTTTTCAGGACAAATTGGGCTTTCATTTGGTGGTAAGTGGTAATGAATATCTCCTGATTTTTTTTTTTTAATCAAAGCAAAACTGGCCCAAAATGGTAAAAAAAAAAAAACAAAACAAAAAAATGTAAAAAAACTGACCCTGACCTTGACCTTTGAAAATGACCTTGATCCAAACACTAACCCTGGCACTGACCTAGATCAAACCTTGATCTAGGTATTATTTTTATTTATTTATTTATTTTATTTTTGTTTTTTACACACTTTTTTCTCTGCAAGGAGAGAGAGAGAAATACAGTGGAACCTTGGATTACGAGCATAATCCATTCCAGGATTATGCTCGAAATCCAATGTACTCGCATATCAAAGCGAGTTTTCCCATTGAAGTCAATGGAAACGAAAATAGTTTGTTCCGTATTGACTTCAATGAGATGCAATACCGCATGCGGTCAGAGGCGGGGGGGCGCCGGAGAGCCTCGGAAACGACCGAAAAGGCCCGAGGGACACTTCGGCTGACCTCGGCAAACCTCGGAAAGACTCCGTTCACGAGCCATTCCGAGGTTTGCCGAGGTCAGCCGAACTGTTCTCGGGCCTTTAAAAGCTATGTCCTTTGTCACTTCTGTCTGGGGGGGGCCCTGTCAGGTAGGCTGTACGTGGCCTCCATGATTTCTAATAGACATGTGCATTGCCGAAAAATGTGTTCATTTTAATTTTCGTTTCATTCGTTGTTTTTTTTTTTTTCCTTCGTTTTTCGGATCATTCATTGTAATTGAAATGTGTTATTTTGAATAAATTTGTAACTTCGGAAAAATTTGAATTTGTTATGTTCCATTCCTTTAAATGCGGTATTCGTAGACTCGAAAACTGGAAAATTTGGAAATTCGGACATTTGAAAATCCAAAAATTCAAAAATCTGAAAATTCAAAAATCCATAATAATAACTAACTAATAATAATAACTATTACTAACTATTAAATTATAGGTATTGGAATTTCCTTTCAAATTTGGCTGTTTATGAACATAGCGAATACGAATTTATCCGAAATAATGAATGCTGCATCTAAATGAATGGAACGTAAACAAATTAATAATAATAAATAATAATAAAAAGTTTTTATCATTGTTTGTAAACAAAAACGTTTTTTATTATTATGCCTCTATGCCTCATTCGTTATTTCGGATAATTCATAACTTCGGATGAATTTGTTTTCATTACGTTCACTAAGAGCCAAATCTGAAAGGAAATTCCAATACCTTTAATTTAATAGTTAGTAATAGTTATTATTATTAGTTAATTAGTAATGCTTATGGATTTTCAGGTTTTGTAATTTTCGTATTTTTGTTCTTATTTTTAAATTTCCGTTCTTTTGAATTTTTGGATTTTCAGTCTTATTTTTGCATTTTTCGAATTTCCAAATTTTTGAATTTACGAATTTACCTGGGAACAGGTAGCGTACTGTACGGGTCATCTGTCCGCAGCACATTGTTGGCTGGTGGTCCGCAAGTGGTTAGAATGGATATTGCAACATGCATATAGGAGGAAAGAGCAGAGCAACAAAGAGATGCGTTCACCACTGTACTGCCTCTCGTTCCACTGTTCATTTAAAGGCTGGGTGGGTCCAGGATGATCTGGGCTCAGAGGAAGTGGGAATGATGTTGGTCATCAGACTAAAGACATCTAGTGACAGAAAAAAAAGTACTGCATAGGAAATCTGTAGCTTTAAGATGGATATTGCAGCATGTTGATAGGTTGAGAAAGCAGAGAACCAAAGAGATGAGTTCATCATTGTCCTGGTTCTCCTTTAATGGTTTGGTGACAGGCTGGGAGTGGGTCCAGGATGACCTGGGCTCAGGGGAAGTGCGATGATTGATGCTGGCCATCAGACTGAGGACATCTAGTGGAAGAAAAAAAAGTACTGTGTGGAGAGCCTTCTGTTTATCCTTCAGAGAGCTGTGTTAAATATGAGTTGGATTATGGGACTGAATCGGTGTTGGGCCAAGGGGGCGTGTGCATATCTTTGTGTGGAGGAAATATACATGCGCATGGTTGTGTATGTTGTTTATGTTTGATATCATATATCATAATTTTTTTTTCTCTCCTTTTCCTCTTTTCTTTTTTTCTTTTTTGAGGTTTTGTTATTGTAAAAAATGTTTAATAGAAGTGAAGAAATGATAAGTTGTAAGATGGCAATTTAAGGCAGCAAAGGTATCAACTGTTAATGGAATCATTTACAACAGGGCTGGACAAAACCCAGGCACCAAGTTGCAATGACGACTGGAAATTGCGTCCTGGCGCCTGGGCTACACAGCAGCAGCGGTCTGGATTCCTCCCATGTGGCCCCCCCGGGGTGTTCAAACTAAGATCGGGCTAGCCGATAATTGAGGCTGCGGCTTTGTAGCCTGCTGGACTGTCAGGGTACTCACCAGGGCCGAAATGCTGAGAGCGGCTCCCCTTGCAGCTGAGTGCGCTATACCCCTGGAGGTGGCACAGAGGGTATCGGGCACAGAGAGGCACGGGTCGCCAGGCACTAGTAGGAGCCTGCGTGTTGAACTTCTGTCTGGAAGTAGTCCGTGCAGGGTACACCCGGACGGTGATCAGCAGAGGAATCAGACTGGGGCTCCAACACCTTGGGCCTGAAGTAGATAACTAGAACAAGTATGTAGAGAAGCCAGGGGGTCAAACACAGCAAGCCGGTAGGAAGGAAGTCCGTTTAAACAAGCCAAGGTCATACACAGGAATCAATCAATAGGAGAGTCCAAGACAGGCCGGGGGTCAAACACTGGAGCAGGCAGTAGCGAAGTCTTTAAAGAGAAGCCGGGGGTCAAACACTGGAGCAGACTGAAGAGGAATCCGTTTAAGCAAGCCGAGGTCAAGGTGCAGGAGAAGTTCAAGGATGGTCAAGGAAATCCGGGTCACAACAGGCAGGAGTCAATAGCAGAACAAGGAACAGGAACACAGAAGCTGAAATGACAAACCAGCAATAAGCCAGAGAACTGAGCTGCCTTTTAAAGGGCTAATAGGGGAACCCACGTGTGCGGCTAAGATGCGTATGTGCGTACGTGCTTACGCCGTTTCGCCGTTTAGCCGTCCGCTAACTTGCACGTCTATGTGCGCCGTTACGCCGTGACGCGGTCTGCTGAATTGCGTACCCGCGTACGCCTATTAGCCATTCTGCCACGCAGGCGTACAGGGAAATGCCGGTACTGGCAAACAAAGTTTCTGTTATTCCTCTGACAGTGCCCCCCCCCGAGGGGCAACCTCCGGATGCCCAACCTGGCTAATATCCCTGGGTGTCGTCTGTGAAAATTCTGAACCAAACGAGGTGCGTGTATATTACTGGCAGGTTCCCAGGAGTTATCTTCCGGTGGGTACCCTTTCCATTTCACCAGATACTGAGTCTGCCTACCCCTCTTTCTACAGTCCATAATTGCTTCCACCTCAAATTCTTCTTCACCCTCTACCTCCACTGGTGGAGGTGGAGGTTCCTCCCTTCCTGAAAAAGAATTGGGAACTACTGGTTTTAGTAGGGATGCATGGAACACTGGATGAATTCTAAGAGTACTGGGTAAGGTTAGTTCGAAGGCCACAGGATTAATTACCCTTTTTACTTCAAAAGGACCAATAAATTTTGGGCCAAGTTTACGTGAGGGACAGGGTAATCTAAGATTGACAGCAGATAGCCAAACCTTATCCCCAACCTTAAATTCGGGATTGTTTCTTCTCCCTTTGTTGTAATATTCCTTATAGCTGTCTTGAGCTTCCTTCATGGCCTTTTGGATCTGTAAAAAATTAGATTGGATGAGATTTACTCGATCTTGAACTGCGGGGGTTGTGACTTCTGGAATGGAGTTTGGCAGAAAAGATGGGTGGAACCCATAGTTGGCCCAAAAAGGCGTCTGATTGGTGGCAGAGTGTGTGGCATTATTATAGGCGAACTCCGCACAGGGGAGAAGGGTTGACCAATTATCCTGAGAGCTAGAGCAGAAACAACGGAGATATTGCTCCAAGGTCTGATTTGTCCTTTCTGTTTGGCCGTTGCTTTGGGGATGGTATGCTGAAGAAAAGGAGGTTTTGATTTCCAGGGATTTACAAAGGTCTTTCCAGAATTTTGAGGTAAATTGAATTCCTTTATCAGAGGTGATGTTGTGGGGAACGCCATGGAGTCTTATTATTTCTTTAATAAAAACATTTGCTGTAGCCAAAGCAGAAGGGGTACCAATCATCGGTAGAAAGTGTGCCATCTTTGAGAGGCGATCCACCACTACTAAGATGGTGGAAAAATTTTCAGAGGGAGGTAGATCAACAATGAAGTCCAAAGAAACCTCACTCCAAGGTCTTTCAGGGATAGATAGGGGTCTAAGGAGGCCCCAAGCTTTAGTGTTTGACCCTTTGCTGCGTTGGCAGGTAATGCAGGATTGAACATACTTTTTACAGTCTTGCCTCCAACCCGGCCACCAAAAAGTGCGGTGAACTAATTCAGAAGTCTTCCGTACTCCGAAATGTCCTGCCATTTTGTGATCATGGAAAGTCTGTAAAATTCTAAGCCTTACAGAGGAGGGGACAAAAACCTTGTCCTGGGCCCACAGCAAACCATCTCTTCTTTCTAAGGAGGATATCTCGGATTCCGTGCATTGCCTAGAGGCCTGTTCAATAGCAGATTGAAGGTTAGGTTGAATGAGATGAAGAAAATTGTGAGAGGATAGGATGGTTTCAGGTTCTGTTGACTCATTGGCCTCTGGAAACATACGGGAAAGTGCGTCCGCCTTCCCATTTTTTGACCCAGGTCGATAGGAGATATGGAAATTGAACCTGGAGAAGAATAATGCCCATCGGGCTTGTCGGGGCCTAAGACGTTTGGCTGTTCGGAGATACTCCAGGTTCTTGTGGTCCGTGAAGATCATGATGGGCTGGGACGCACCCTCCAGTAAGTATCTCCATTCCTCAAGGGCAGTTTTTATGGCTAATAATTCCCGGTCACCAACATTATAATTTTTCTCTGGAGGACTTAGTTTGCGGGAGGCAAAGGCTACTGGATGGAGAAGTGCCTTAATACCACTTCTCTGAGACAAGATGGCTCCTGTGGCGGATTCTGAGGCATCAACTTCAAGTACATAAGGTAGAGTGGGATCCGGATGCTGAAGTATGGGAGCTGACGTGAATAGATTCTTTAGTTTGGCAAAGGCATCTTGAGCTTCCTGGGACCATCGGAATTTGATTTGTTGATGAGTTAATTGAGTGATGGGAGAGATAATTGAGGAGAACCCCCTAATAAACCTGCGATAAAAATTGGCAAAGCCGATAAATCGCTGGACTCCTTTTTTGTCTGAGGGGGCCGGCCACTCCTGGATGGCTTTAACTTTTTGTGGATCCATGGCTACCCCTTCAGTAGTGATGATGAAGCCAAGGAACTGGATGGTAGTCTTTTCAAATTCACACTTCTCTCCTTTTAGGAACAGGCCGTGTTTTCTGAGAACTGAGAGGACTTTCTTGACATGGTCTCGATGTAATTCTAAAGTGGTAGAGAAAATCAAAATATCGTCAAGATAGACAATGACAAAGTTATCTAGGAATTCCCGGAAAATATCATTGACTAGGTGCTGGAATGTAGCTGGGGCATTACAGAGCCCAAACGGCATCACCAGATACTCAAAGTGACCGAATCTGGACCTGAAGGCTGTCTTCCATTCGTCCCCAGCACGTATCCGAACAAGATTGTATGCCCCTCGTAAATCCAATTTGGTAAATATTTGGGCAGATCGAAACCGCTGGAACAGTTCAGGAATGAGGGGAAGTGGGTATCGATTTTTGATGGTGATTTTATTAAGTTCTCTATAGTCTATGCATGGTCTGAGAGATCCATCCTTTTTCTCGACAAAAAAGATACCAGCCCCTGCTGGGGAGGAAGAAGGACGAATAAATCCTTTTTCAAGGTTTTCATCAATGTAGAGGCGGAGAGCTTCCAACTCGGTCTCCGACAAGGGAAAAATTCGGCCAAACGGAATCTCGGAGCCGGGCAACAGATCGATGGGGCAATCATAATGCCGATGAGGTGGTAAACTATCGGCCTTCTTTTTATCAAAAACGTCCAGGAATTCGTGATATGCTGCAGGGACATGTGTAAGGGTATCTGGCACTGGTTGTACGGTCAAACAGGGGACAGTCTTATTGGAGGTTGGCACAAAACAATGCTGGGAGCAGTATGCTGAAGAGAAGAGAATTTCTTTTTTACTCCAAAGGATCTGAGGGTCGTGTGCCATTAGCCACGGGAACCCCAAGATAATGGGAAACATGGGTGAGTTGATGATGTTGAAGCAAAGAAATTCCTGATGACCAGAGTCTGTAGAGACAAGAATGGGCTTGGTTTCTTGAGTGATGGGTCCTGAGTTGGGTAGAGACCCGTCTGCCAGGTAAATCTGAAGGAGCTGTTTTTTATCTTGAAGAGGGATGTGCAGACTTTGGGCAAGAGATGCATCCAGGAAACAGCTGCATGCTCCGGAGTCAACGATAGCCAGCAGTCGAACTCCCTCTTCCGCCACCTGTAATGAGACCGGTAGGATAAGGTGAGACTGGCTTGAGTCAGCAACTTGAAAGTTCATAGCATGCCGTAAGCGGTACTTACTGGGTCTCACAGGGCAGTTACGAAGGAAATGGCCAGCTTCTCCGCAGTAGAGGCAAAGATTGGCTTGACGCCGTCGCAGTCTCTCATCAGGAGTGAGTGGGGACCGGACCAGTCCCAGTTGCATGGGCTCACTGTCAGCAGAAGCTGAGGGACCCGCGATAGGCACAGGAACTGGAGGAACCCGGGGTAACATCCAGGTAGGCCGGGAAGACTGGAAGCGTTCAGAGCGACGCTCCCGCAGGCGTCTGTCGAGCTTAGTGGCGAGTTGGATCAGATCTTCCAAAGAGTCAGGGGTATCCACTCGTGCCAATTCGTCTTTAAGTGTTTCGGAGAGGCCCTGACGGTACTGGTATTTAAGGGCGGCCTCATTCCAGGTGGTGTCTCCAGACCATTTACGAAATTCCACGGTGTAATCCTCTACTGGTCTTTTTCCTTGGGTAAGGGTGTGCAGAATGGATTCAGCAGTAGCTGTGCGTTGCGGGTCATCATATAACTGAGCCATAGCGGCAAAGAAGGCTTCAACTGAGTCTAATAAAGGACTCTTCTGTTCAAGAAGATTATGAGCCCAAGATTGTGGTTCTTCAGATAGTAGTGAAATAACGAATCCCGCTTTTATGGATTCTGCATGGAAAGTCCTGGGTTGAAGAGCTAGATACAGTAGGCAAGCATTTTTAAAAGCTCTAAATTTCTTCCGGTTTCCAGAAAAACGTTCCGGAGTGGGGACTCTGGGTTCAGGAAGAGTCGTTACAACTGAAGATGCTGGGGTGACTTGACCTTGGGGAGAGGCCACCCCGCTGGCTGAGGCTGCATCTGAAGGAGCTGGAGCAGACATCAGGTGCTGGAGGCGGCCCTCAATTTGGAAGTAGCCATCTTGGAGTCTTTGGACAGCCTGAGTAAGAGCTGTCACCTGCTGACAGAGTGCCTCAAGGGGAGAACCAGCTCTGTCGGCCTCTGACATGGCTGGTTTGTACTGTCAGGGTACTCACCAGGGCCGAAATGCTGAGAGCAGCTCCCCTTGCAGCTGAGTGCGCTATACCCCTGGAGGTGGCACAGAGGGTATCGGGCACAGAGAGGCACGGGTCGCCAGGCACTAGTAGGAGCCTGCGTGTTGAACTTCTGTCTGGAAGTAGTCCGTGCAGGGTACACCCGGACGGTGATCAGCAGAGGAATCAGACTGGGGCTCCAACACCTTGGGCCTGAAGTAGATAACTGGAACAAGTATGTAGAGAAGCCAGGGGGTCAAACACAGCAAGCCGGTAGGAAGGAAGTCCGTTTAAACAAGCCAAGGTCATACACAGGAATCAATCAATAGGAGAGTCCAAGACAGGCCGGGGGTCAAACACTGGAGCAGGCAGTAGCGAAGTCTTTAAAGAGAAGCCGGGGGTCAAACACTGGAGCAGACTGAAGAGGAATCCGTTTAAGCAAGCCGAGGTCAAGGTGCAGGAGAAGTTCAAGGATGGTCAAGGAAATCCGGGTCACAACAGGCAGGAGTCAATAGCAGAACAAGGAACAGGAACACAGAAGCTGAAATGACAAACCAGCAATAAGCCAGAGAACTGAGCTGCCTTTTAAAGGGCTAATAGGGGAACCCACGTGTGCGGCTAAGATGCGTATGTGCGTACGTGCTTACGCCGTTTCGCCGTTTAGCCGTCCGCTAACTTGCACGTCTATGTGCGCCGTTACGCCGTGACGCGGTCTGCTGAATTGCGTACCCGCGTATGCCTATTAGCCATTCTGCCACGCAGGCGTACAGGGAAATGCCGGTACTGGCAAACAAAGTTTCTGTTATTCCTCTGACATGGACCCGGATACACGCTCCTTTGTGCGAACCGGCGCCCTCCTCTGTTGGGTGGTGCTGTGATGAGCGTGGCTTGCTCTCACTGCCTGCCCGCCCACCTCTGACATCATCTTCCTTGTTTGACAGCTGGGCCTATCAGAGCCACCTCATTGGCCTATCAGTGCCACCTGTCAGTGCCCAACAGTGCCACTTCATCAGTGTCGCCTGTCAGTGCCCATCAGTGCCACCTGTCAGTGCCAATTCATCAGTGCTCATCAGTGCTGCCTATCAGTGCCCATTAGTGCTACCTCATCAGTGCATCCTATCAGTGCTCATCAGTGCTACCTCACCTGTCAGCCTATCAGTGCCCATCAGTGCAGCCTATCAGTGCCCATCAGTGTTACCTCATTAGTGCAGCCCATCAGTGCCCATCAGTGAAGTCTATCAGTGCCCATCAGTGGTACCTCATCGGTGCAGCCTATCAGTTCCCATCAGTGCAGCACATTAGTGCCATGTCATCAGTGCAGCCCATCAGTGCCGCCTGTCAGCACCCATCAGTGCTACCTGTCAGTGCTCATCAGTGCCGCCTATCAGTGCTGCCAATCAGTGCCTATCAGTGTTACCTTATCAGTGCAGCCCATCAGTGCCACCTCATCAGTGCAGCCCATCAGTGCCTCCTCATCAGTGCCCATCAGTGCAGCCTATCAGTGTTACTTCATCAGTGCCTCCTGTCAGCACCCATCAGTGCCACCTGTCAGTGCTCATCAGTGCCGCCTATCAGTGCTGCCAATCAGTGCCTATCAGTGCTACCTTATCAGTACAGCCCATCAGTGCCGCCTCATCAGTGCTTATCAGCGCAGCCTCATCAGTGCACGTCAGTGCCGCCTCATCAGTGCTCATCGGTGCCACTTCATCAGCACCCATCAGTGCTCATCAGTGTCACCTCATCAGCGCCCATCAGTGCCACCTGTTAGTAACACCTCATTAATGCCCATCAGTGCAGCCTCATCAGCGCACATCAAGGAGAAAAATTACTTATTTGCAAAATCTTATAACAATCAAAAAAAAGTAATTTTTTAAAAAATGTGTTTTTTTTTCCGTTTGGTACCAGGCGTGAGCAATTCTTATTGGCTCCTAGATTCTAAGCAAAATTGTCAAGCCCTGATTACTGATATGTGTGATTTGCATTGTGTTTTTTGGCAAATTTGGCAAAATTGTGTATAACCCCTTTTGTCTTTTTTTTAATAAAAATTCTATAAAAATTATAACATAAAGAAAAGTACTAAAAGGAAATCTGTGGATTTAAAGTCATTAAACCCACATTATTAAAATCTATCAATAAATGGTGTATTACATGCTGTTCATACTCAGTCACTATAAGATTCGTTTTCTGTATTCTGCAAAAACATTTGCTGATCCTCCTGTTCTCTATCTCCACCTTCTGTCCATGTCCCCAATGTAGCTAGAGATTTTGCAGAGCAGTGTTGGCAGCTCTGCCCATGCTCAGTTTTCAGTGAGATTAAATGCTGAGCATTTCCTCCCTTTTACATCTGAGCAGCCCATGTGACTATAGAGTCACACATGTGGGCGTATACACAGTGATAAATGACAGCCCACTCCCTCCCTCCTCCTCCATGCCCACTAACCAGCGGCACAGGACGGGGGCGGGATATTACATGTAGATTGATGGAGGCTTCACCTTCCTGTTATTCTAAGAAACAGGATGGAGGGGCGTGACACAACCTGTGACTGGCAGAAATCCACCCACACCATGTTATTGCCAAGAAATAATAAAGATTTGATTTCAAATATATATTTGTATGATTTTAAAACAGTTTATTGATATTATTTTTTTATTTTTACTCTGTATTCCAAAGGCTGTTTTTGTTTTTGAACACCTGACCAGCAGCAAAGGACTAGAAGCTTATCCTGGATATGTTTCCCTGCAGACTGGGAGAGAGCTGGGTCAAATGACAGATGTATATCGATTAGGGAAAAAGGTACTTAAAAGTTTTATTTTTTTAATTAAAATAATTACAGTGCCATCATCCACATACAGAAACAGAAGAGACCATGTAAATTAAGCATTGTGTGAGTTTAGTATCACTTTAACATGAATATTGCAGCAAAGCTAGCTTTGTTATTTTATCTTGTAATGTGCTATTCATTTTTAGCTCTGTTGTGTTTTAACTCTTTCCAACACTATTGAAAACTAAAAACACAAATATTGTATGGATTTAGGCTTTAAAGTACAACTGTAGCCTTTGGCACATGTTCTCCTTTAACGCATGCCCCCACCTGGTGCTACAGCCTTGTTCCTTCCTTCAGGGAGAGTGAAGTGAAGAACTGTCATCAGCAAACCAAGAATTCCTCAAGAAGGGTCCAAAGCTTTATTACAGTGGTCACATAGTACACAGGATGCAACAGTTCGGGCCACGCAGGGCCACTTGGTCAGGCAAGTGACCAAGGGGCCCTGTGAGGCTCCGAAACGTTGCCTTCTGTATACCATGTGACCACGATAATAAAGCTTTGGACCCTTCTTGAGGAATCCTTGGTGTGCTGATGACAGTTCTTCACTTGGATAGTTTACGGTTCCCAGCCTGTGGTCATTACAACACCCATCATTAACGAATAGCCATCTTCAGCAACATGTGCATGGAGAATATTGTGTTTGGATTCCTTTGGGGAGAGCCACATTCTGCAGGACCACCTTAGGCCACCATAAGCATGGTCACCTAAAGGTATAAATGGTGTGCTCAGAATGAAGACAACCTGGGGGGCTTCTGGAAAATAGACTGTGTGGTTCTAGACAGAGTCAAGAGCAATGTAACAGGGATGACGGTAAGTAATGGTTCAGGTGGGTTGCTTTCAGGAGGGTGGAGGCATGCCTAAAACGAAAACTTGTACCAAAGGTATATTGGTCTTTTAAACTTTCTAAGTAAATGATACAAAAAAAAAAATAAAAAATACATGAGAAATAATAGGAAATAAGAGAAATAATTGAATCTTTCCTACTTATGTTTTACTGCCGTCTTATGTCTATGGCCACATTTTTAACCTTCCCGGAGCGGCAGGTTCGCAAACACATGTACATACTGCTCGGTCCCTGGCTGTGTTTTCACTAATAACTGATGGGACAAGGGGATTCTGTTCCTATTGCACTTTGATTTAGAAGTTATTACTTCTTGTGCTTAGACCCTAACACAGTCCGTTAAACGCGTAATAACTTCCAAACACCGCAAAAATTCCATTAGACAAACCTTTAAAATAATAATGGATCCCTGCCATGACACAAAGCTGGAACAATCGCAAAGCATGATTGAAAACAGACCCAAACCTCCTCAAACCTTTCTCTTGATAGAATATTATGTGCAACGCTGAGCTGAATATGAATTTCTGTTTAGGGTCTTTTTCTCTTCAATTCCCTTATTTGATGGTTTTCTGTGGTTGATGCGACTCTGCTATTAGCTTTGACATCCCATTGTCCCTGGGGTTCCAATAGCTTAAACCAGCCCTAATCACTTTCTTTACCTTCTGGCCCAGAAGATCTCCAAAAAAGTTCCCAAACTATAGTGGTTACATCGAAGGGCACCAGTCACTAGTTTAAAATGTTTTATTTATTCTTGGCATGGCTCCAGGTATGGCAATTTTTACATAGTTACAGTGCTGTGAAAAAGTATTTGCCCCCTTCCCCTGATTTTTTTTTGCATATTTGTCACACTTAAATGATGCAGTTCATCAAACAAATTTTAATACTAACAGTCAAACCCCAGCGCTCCCTACATCTCACATCCAATGAAATGGCAATGTGTCAAGCGATGCTGCTCTCCTTGAGCGGGGAAATTCCAAAACACTGTAAAGAAGAAAGAGGAGGGCACAAATGCCTAGTGCATTACCTTCAACACCATATCCAATTTATTAAAAGCCAAAAAACATACTCACAAACATGAGATGATTAAAAAGCCCATCAGATCGCAACTCCAATGTGGTGAATACCCAATTACAGTAGTTGGAAAGCTCACGCTTTTCAGAAGACAAGCCCCTTCCTCAGAGCTAGTTCTGAGGAAGGGGGCTTGCAGTTTTTAAATGATGATTTTATTTACTAATGTGAAAAAGTAATTGCCCCCTAAACCCCCTGCGGCAAAACCCAAGTGCACTTGAGCTTAAGGTCAAGAACTGATGGCTAGACATTCTCCTTCAGGATTTTCTGGTAGAGCGTAGAATTCATGATTCCATCAATTATGGCAAGTCGTTCAGGTCCCGAAGATGCAAAGCAGCCCCAGACCATCACACTACTACCGCCACGTTTGACTGTTGGTATGATATTCTTTTTATAAAATGCTGTGTTAGTTTTACACCAGATTTAACAGGATGCACACCCTGCAAACAGTTCAACTTTTGTCTCATCGGTCCACAGAATATGTGCCCAAAAGTCTTAGGGATATTTAAGATTTTTGGCAAATGTGAGACAAGCCTTTATGTTCTTTTTGGTCAGCAGTGGCTTTGGCCTTGGAACTCTCCCATGGATGTCATTTTTGCCTAGTCTCTTTCTTATTGTTAAAAGCGGATCTTCACCCATTTTTTAAACAGCATCTCGGTGGCTTCTAAAGGCAACACCGAGTGCCATATGGAGCTTTTTTTTTTTTTCCCTACCTTACGTTATCTGTCTTTCCCTTTGTTCTGTCCCTGCAGCTGTGGGCGTGGACTTTGCGGGTATTAGCGTCATATCCTTTCTTCGGCGCACTGTCTCCTAGGATCTCATTGTTATTCATCCCAGGAGACATTGTGGAGAGCCGCCGTGAAATCTCGTGTGATTTCAACAGGACTGACGTCAGGTTGATGGCAACCTGAGCTCTTGACGGCGCTCCAATTTGTGTTTACTGCGCATGCGCGAGATCGGGGCTAGAACGGGCGGTGCATGCTGGTCGATCAGCAGCACCGTATCCCGGAAGAGGATGCTTGTGGGCTTCACATGCCCACAGTCAAAATGAAAACCGACAACAGGAACTTTTATAAGTTATTTTTACTACAGAAAACTGAGAGCAGTACGCTGCAGAAACGGAACAAGTAAGTTCAAGATTAAAATAGATTAAACATTGTCAGTCTTAGAAAAAAAAAAATTATGTGGAGACAGTGAATCACCGCTTGAATCATGAACACTGACTTTAACTGAGGCAAGTGAGGCCTGCAGTTCTTTAGATGTTGTTCTGGGTTCTTTTATGACCTCCTGGATGAGTCGTCGTTGTAATTTTGGTAGGTCGGCCACTCCTAGGAAGATTCACCACTGTTCCAGGTTTTCTCCATTTGTGTGTAGCGTTACCCCCATGAGGGCTGCTGATTGACTCTTTACCCCACTGGCTAGCTCAGACTCTGCAGATCCTCTCTCACCTCTGACACCTTGGGTTCCGTGCTGTAATAGGATGTTATCAACGAGAAACTCACACAATGTTACTGAACCACTCAAAGAGTTTACTAGAGTGAATAATAAACACAAATGAACAATATGAATGAACACAAACAATATATGACGGGTGATAACCACAAGCCTAGATATGAAACTGTAAACCTAATAATCACCATAAGAAGCGTATGCAGACAGGTGTACAATGGGACAAGTGTTCAATATGCTTCAAAACCTATATTAAACACCTTCCTGCTGAGGCCTCAATACACACACCAAATTGCAATATAATATTACTTACATTCAATAATACAATGCAATATTTGACCTGTACTCAAGGGCTCCCCCTAGGTTGTAATTCAATGTTCAAACTACAAAGTAGAACTGTGATGCTTTGCAAAAGATGATAAAAGTTCCTTGACTCCAGATATCTTCAGCTAGCCTGTAGTTTAAATTGCAGTATTTGTAATCCAACAGGGCAAAAGAAAGAAAGCAAACTGTAGAATAAATGGTATGCTGATAGCCGTGTGACTGAAGAAATATGGCACTTGTAACTTCCTCCTTATGTGTGAGTGCAATACAGTACTGAATTTACAGCACAGGGAATAACAAGCCCCAGAGTTCAGCTGTATGTGGCCTGTGAATAAGTAGAATCACTTCTGTGGAACTACAAGTCTCACCAGCAGTCTGTAAATTACTCACTCAGCAAATAGTGCACTTTACTAAAATGGGCAGGTGCCCTCTCACCACAATAGACTCAGAGGCTGTGAGGCTCCATCCGGACTCCCCTCCTGATATCTCAGTCTGATGAAAAGTGCCGCTCCTCCTGATGGCTGAGATGCAGGAAACTTCCACATGTCCTGGCACTGCACACAGATCCGCTTGCTAAGCTTGCAGAGCTGTACTCTGAAGTCCCTCAGAGGCTGGCGATCCTGCTCTGCGCCGTATAGGCCGCAGTCTTCTGGTCACACACACAGACCTCCTGCTGGCAGGTATTGAATGGCGTCCAGCGAGAGCGAAAGATGGCCACGCTGATCCTTTTATTACTGCTCCCAGCATGCAGTGCTGCGCGCTTTGCATTGTCTGTATTTTAGTTCAGGGCTGATCCAGCTAACAGAGTCACTTCCTCTTTCAAACTACATTTCCCACAATGCTTTGCAGCGCTGCTTCTCAGGAATTAAAAGAAAGTCCTAACGGCATTAAAGGGACACTAGAGGGAGCCAAACTCATTTGCAAACCATAACAACTGTAATGCCTTATATTAGTAAACCCTTGGCTACATGTGGATAATGGCTCTCACTGTGGTTTGCTGGAGTCGCAAGGCCTTTCCAGACTGATACATGTCAATTATTTTGTTTCTCATCTGTTCTTGAATTTCTTTCGATCGCAGCATGATGTGTTGCTTTTTTAGATCTTTTAGCAAGATTAACTTTGTCAGACTGCTTCATTTAAAGTAATTTCTTGAATCAACAGGTCTGGCAGTAATCAGGGCTGATTGTGGCAAGTGAAATTTAACTCAGCTTTCGAAAAAATGTGTGTACCCACAGTTCATTCATGAGTTAGCAAGGGAGGGGCAGTTACTTTTTTTACATGGGTTCAGGCAGGTTTGGACAGCTTTTCCCCTTAATAAATAAAATCATCATTTAAAAACTGCATTTTGTATTTACTCAGGTTATCTTTGTGAAATATTAAAATTTGCTTGATGATCTGAATCATTAAAGTCTGACAAATATACACAAAAATAAAAATAAAAATCAGGAAGGGTGCAAATAGTTTTTTACAGCACTGTATATTGGTCCAGCTTAGACCAATGGAAGTCTGTATGTTTCAGACCTGTGGGAACTTGAAATCACTTTAGCAGGGACCACTACTACAGTGATTGCCACTAGCTTCCAGATTCTGTGAAGCTTCCGGATTCTGACCACATCACATCTCCACCTTGTCCAATCATTCATTGGGAAAATGCAAAATGTTTCCTGAATGGCACTCAACCAAGCGATCTCCTGGCGCCAGACCTGGAAAATAGGGGACATCACTGGAGTAATGGTGCCTACTACAGTGATTTCTAGCTTCTAGAGTAATCCCACAAGTATGGCACATACATACTTACATTGGTTCAAGTTGGACCAATGTAACTATGAATTATTGGAACTTTGAAATTAGAAATTTAGAACTTCAGTCCGCCCCATGTACGCTTCCCATTGCGACTTTTTGTTCAATCTTATTTTAATAAACTTTTTATAGGTGAGCGTTACAGTTACAAAGTTTAGAAAGAGTACGAAGGTGGTAAGATATAGATCTTCCAAAAAGACGTAATATACATATCGATAGTTTATAAAGAAACACAGATTAAAACATTGCAAACAGAAGGAGTCAGTAATCAGGCACTAGTGTCTCAGATCTTCTAAGAGGTAACTGGGGAGGCAACTACCCAACTAGATTATTTTGATGTTACCTTCGTCAGCAGACACAGTGAAAAGTAGTATAATTCAATTAACATTTTCATCTATTGATATATTGAGGATAATTAAACCTGTAAGGTATGTGTGCAGTATTGAGAAATAAGGGTTACTAAATAGTAAAATAGGTAAAAGAAACATGAGCGAACAAGGTTATGAAGGGGAAAGAAGGGTTTTGGATCACTCTATCGTGACTAATGGGGGGTTGAGGAATTTTTTTCCTAGATCCAGTCCTGGAACTCAGATGAGTAATGAAACAGAGACCAAGAGGTCCCCGACAACTACTTTTTAAAAACTTCCTTTAATGCATTTCTTTTTTTCTGGGGTCTTCTATATGGTCATCAGATCTTCCTTCTCTCCTTCCTATGGCTTCCTATTCACAATCCTCAAAACTACAGACACGATTGTCCCATTCCACAGTGAGTAGAGGGTTTTGTAGGTGAGGAGCGATGTAGTGAGAGTGGTAGGCTTGGGAACCATGGCAGTGTGCTGGAGACATTGCAATGCACAGGTAGGTAGGGCTGTGTTCTCCTTATCTGCAAACCATTGAGAGATGTCACAGCTTGAGCTGGTGGAAGAAGTGTAGCTTTAAAGAGAATCACGTAAATTCCTGGAGATGGTCAGTGTAACAGTGGTATTTGTGAAACCTCAGAAAAGGTTTATGCATTAGTTAAAATGAAACGTTCACATTTTGGTCAAAAACACGTATTAAAATGTTTTTTCCCAAGCAAGTACTGTTTTAGAGGCTTCTCTGCTGGATTCCTGCTGGGACTTGACCCAGAACCATTATAGTATCTCTTTAAATTTTGTGAATGAGTGAATTTAACTGTTATACATTTTTCATGCAGACTATTAACTTGTCAAAAGACAAAGTTCACCCAGGAATGCAAGTGGTCATGGTAGTGGTGATGGCAAATGTATACTTTTCACAATATCTGTTTCAGCTAAATGAAGTAAAACTATCAGAAAATGTTTTATACTGATCCTCAGTTGCCTTTTTTAAACAGATTACATCTTTTTTTGTAACAATTTGTCCAAAAGTACATATACCAGAGTGCATGTATAAAATTACTAAACTGTCAGCAAAATGTACTCTCCAGCTGGCTCCACATATTCTTTCAAAGCACCCGGGAGTTCTGAGATTCTGAAAATTCTGTTGGGCAAATCTCAACTTCAGTTAAGAAATTAACAGTTCACCCTGCCCCTCCATCCCAGTATGAATGAGTCACAAAGCATCTTCTCACAGCTCCTTCTGTTACCTCACCCGACCAAAATGTTTGTTGCTGTTCAGCATGAGGGAACATGTAGCCTCTGTTGACAACAACAGCCTAGGAATTATGAAGGGGTCAGGTCAACATTCCCTCTAGGCTCCAACACCAGCTGAGACAGGGTGTGACAGACCCAACAGGGACAAGGGCTTTGTCTCCTCCATGGTCCAAAATCCATGGTCAGATGAGTAACGAAACAGAGACCAAAAGGTCCCCGACAACTTCTTTTTAAAATCTTCCTTTAATACATTCTTTTTTTCCTGGGGTCTTCTAGATGGTCTTTTGATGTCTTCAGATCTTCCTTCTCTCCTTCCTATGGCTTCCTGTTGACAATCCTCAATACTACAGACATGGATGTCCCATTCCGCAATGAGTAGAGGGTTTTGTAGGTGAGGAGCGATGTAGTAAGAGAGTGGTAGACTTGGGAACCATTGCAGTGTGCTGGAGGCATTGCAATGCACAGGTAGGTAGGGCTGTATTCTCCTTATCTGCAAACCATTAAGAGATGCCACAGCTTGAGCTGGTGGAAGAAGTGTAGCTTTATGGAGCAACAGTGTAACAGTGGTATTTGTGAAACCCCAGAAAAGGGTTATGCACTAATTAAAATGAAATGTTCACATTTTGGTCAAAAACACTTATTAAAATGTTTTTTTCCCAAGCAAGTACTGTATTAGAGGCTTCTCTGCTGGATTTCTGCTGGGACTTGACGCAGAACCATTATAGTATCGCTTTAAATTTTGTGAATGAATAAATATAACTGTTATACATTTTTTATGCATACTATCATCAAAAGACAAGGCCAAATGGAAAGTGATGATAGAAGCAAGGTTCCAAGTTTGAAGTTCACCCAGGAATGCATGCGGTCATGGTAGTGGTGATGGCAAATGTATACTTTTTTCTACAATATCTCTTTCAGCTAGATGAAGTAAAACTATCATAAAATGTTTTATATTGCTTCTCAGTTCCTTTTTTGTTTTTTAACAGATTACACCTTTTTTTGTAACAATTTCTCCAAAAGTACATACAGTTGTGCTCATAAGTTTACATACCCTGGCAGAATGTATGATTTCTTGGGCATTTTTCAGAGAAAATGAATGATATCACAAAAACTTTTCTTTCACTCATGGTTAGTGTTTGACTGAAGCCATTTATTATCAATCAACTGCGTTTACTCTTTTTAAATCATAATGGCAACAGAAACTAACCAAATGACACTGATCAAAAGTTTACATACCCCAGTTCTTAATACCGTGTATTGCCCCTTTCAACATCAATGACAGCTTAAAGTCTTTTGTGGTATTTGTGGATAAGGCTCTTTATCTTCTCAGATTGTAAAGCTGCCCATTTCTCTTGACAAAAAGCCTCCAGTTCCTGTAAATTCTTGGGCTGTCTTGCATGAACTGCACGTTTGAGATCTCCCCAGCATGGTTTAATGATATTGAGGTCAGGAGACTGAGATGGCCACTCCAGAACCTTCACTTTATTCTGCTGTAGTCTATGACTGGTGGACTTGGCCTTTGTAGCTCACACATCCTCAAAACATCAGCGATCCACCTCTGTACCTTTCATCATAGGCCTTGTTGACTCCTCTCCAAATGTAGTATTTATGGTTGTGGCCAAAAAGCTAAATATTGGTCTCATCACTCCGAATGACTTTGTGTCAGAAGGTTTGAGACTTGTCTCTGTGCTGTTTGGAGTATTGTAAGTGGGATACTTTGTGGCATTTGCGTAGTAACGGCTTTTTTCTGGTGACTCGACCATGCAGCCCACCTTTCTTCAAGTGTCTCCTTCAGAGAGTCCTGTATTTCACCTGAAGTTATTTGTGGGTTTTTCTTTGCATCCCGAACAATTTTCCTGGAAGTTGTGGCTGAAATTTTAGTTGGTCTACCTGACCGTGGTTTGGTTTCAACAGAACCCCTCATTTTCCACTTCTTGATTAGCGTTTGAACACTGCTGATTGGCATTCTCAATTCCTTGGATATCTTTTTATATCTCTTTCCTGTTTTATACAGTTCAAGTACCTTTTCCCACAGATCCTTTGACAATTCTTTTGCTTTCCCCATGACTCAGAATACAGAAACGTCAGTGCAGTACTGGATGAAAGATGCAAGGGTCTGTCAGGAGTCCAGAAACGCATTGACCTTTTATACACACACACACACTAATTAAAAGGAAACGGATCACAGGATGATGGTTACCTTTAATAGCCATTTAAACCCCTTTGTGTAAACTTGTGTGCATGTTATCAGGCCAAAATCACCAGGGTATGTAAACTTTTGATAAGGGTCATTTGGGTAGTTTCTGTTGCCATTATGATCCAAAAAAAATAAACACAGTTGATTGATTATAAATGGCTTCAGCCAAACACTAACCATGAGTGAAAGAAATATTTTTGTGTCATCATTCATATTCTCTGAAAAATGGCAAAGAAATCATAAATTCTGCCAGGGTATATAAACTTATGAGCACAACTGTATTCCAGAGTACATGTATAAAAATTACTAAACTGTCAGCAGAATGTAATCTCCAGCTGGCTCCACATATTCTTCCAAAGTACCTGGGGGTTCTGAGATTCTGAAAATTCTGTTGGGCAAATCTCAACTTCAGTTAAGAAATTAACAGTTCACCCTGCCCCTCCATCCCAGTATGGAGGAGTCACAAAGCATCTTCCCACTGCTCTTTCTTTTTCCTCACCCAACCAAAATGTTTGTTGCTGTTCAGTATGAGGGAACATGTAGCCTAGCAATTGTCAAATTATGAAGGGGTCAGGTCAACATTCCCTCTAGGCCCCAAGACCAGCTGAGACCGGGTGTGACAGACCCAACGGGGACATGGGCGTTGTCTCCTCCATGGTCCAAAATTCATGGGTAGAAGGCTAGCTCATAGTCCCCTCCAAAAAAACCCTGTTCCGGTTGGGTCTGTCACACTGGGTAATTTGGTGCCAGCTGTGATGGAGGAAGGATCAGTGGGAGATCACAGTAGAGGAGAGTATCAGTAAGTCTGGGGGAATCTTTTCACAAACACTACCACTTTACCCTAAATGAATAAAGTAACAGTGTTTCTTTGAAGTGTGGTCGGCTACAAGATAAAGGTGGTCTCTGCGGCAGATTCGCCACAAGATCACTTTTATCGGTGGCGGGAGAGGGCCCCCCTAATGCCGCGCTCTGGAGCCCTCCGCCGCATACCGGAGCCGTAGGCAGGGGTCGAGGCGATCCAGTCCTTTCACTAGCTGTGGAGATGTGTGAGGGTAAGATGGCCCCCACCGGTTTCCATGACATTACAGGGCAGAAGCGACATCAAAACATCACTTCCGCCCATAGCTCTTAAAGGGCCATTTTTTTTTAAATAGTTTTTTTGAAATGGCAATTTTTTTTTTTTTCGCATTTCAGTGTAAATATGAGATCTGAGGTCTTTTTGACCCCAGATCTCAAATTTAAGAGGTCCCGTCATGCTTTTTTTTCTATTACAAGGGATGTTTACATTCCTTGTAATAGGAATAAAAGTGACAAAATTTTTTTTCCCAAAAAAAGTACGCAAAATACGGTGCGCAAATACGGTGTGACAGAAAGTATTGCAATGACCGCCATTTTATTCTCTAGGGTGTTAGAAAAAAAAATGTATAATGTTTGGGGGTTCTAAATAACTTTCTAGCAAAAAAAACTGTTTTTAACTTGTAAACAACAAATCTCAGAAAGAGGCTCGGTCCTTAAGTGGTTAAATACACTAATTTACACCATGGCATGTGTAGCAATTGTATATGCAATATTATTATTTTTTATTCCCACTATTTATTTTTTATTTTTTTCATTAAAGCTGAATTACCCTTTAAGAGCTTGTTTAAACCATGTCTGTTGAACTGTTTTGTGTGTGCCCTGTTCACACCATACATATGTGGTAGTGTGCAAAAAATTCAGCTTAACTGACATGTTGTGAAAAAGCCTAAGGCACCATTCATAGTTACATAGTTAGTCAGGTTTAAAAAAAAGACACAAGTCGATCTAGTTCAACCAATAACCTAAATGTACTGCAGCGACAGTTGCTGCACCACATTTTTTTAAGCTTTTTTTGTGCTCATGTACCAAATTGGGGCACAGAGTCAGGCGCATTTGGTGTTGTGTTTTTTGCTGTGATTTTGGCACGTTTTGACACACGACAATTGCGGCAAAATCGCACTGCGTTTAGGGTGCCATTAAGAAATAATGACATTACAAACGCGTCTCGTGTTTTGCCATGATTCTGGAATCGTGGGCAGAATCACATGGTCCTGTCCACGATTCCAGTATGCTCATGTGTGAATGGAGTTTAGCTATATGAGGGTATATTCACCCCAGATATGGTGGCACTGCATTGGGTGACTATTCCAGCTCAGTCCCACGGCATGGACAAGGCAAAATGCCTTGACTCCTATATGCCAGGTTCACAGCACTGCGTTCCGGTGGTGCGAAGGAACATTACTGCATGCAATACTTTTTTTCAGCCCAGCGCGAAGAAAGGCAATCCACTGCTTCACCCAGCATGGACAACAATTGAACTTTATGAGATGTCTTTGTGACATCTCAATAAAGTTTGTTTAAAGAAAAAAAAAAGAAACGCATCTGTGCTGAGCTCAGCTGGATCACACTGCACAGCCCTCACTGTAATTACATACTGTACATATTTACATCCCTAACACACAGCTTATCAAGAGAAAGGTAGGTAACCCTGATAAAAAGTTGGTGCAGTATACTCAAACAAGAAAAAAACTCCTTCCTGAATCCTTGGATTACCATCCTACACCAGCCATTCTCAAGCATTTTAAAATGCCCCTTACATTGATGGCCAATGGGATAAATGCCCCTTACATTGGTGGCCAATGTGAAAAATGCCCCCTACATTGGTGGCCAATGGAAAAAATGCCCCCTACATTGGTGGCCAATGGAAAAAATGCCCCTTACATTGGTGGCCAATGTGAAAAATGCCCCTTATATTGGTGGCCAATGAGAACATGCCCCTTACATTGGTGGCCAAAGGGAAGAATGCCCCTTATGCCCCGTACACACGGTCGGATTTTCCGATGGAAAATGTCTGATCGGAGCGTGTTGTCGGAAATTCCGACCGTGTGTGGGCTCCATCGGACATTTTCCATCGGATTTTCCAACACACAAAGTTGGAGAGCAGGAGATAAAATTTTCCGACAACAAAATCCGTTGTCGGAAATTCCGATCGTGTGTACACAAATCTGACGGACAAAGTGCCACGCATGCTCAGAATAAATAAAGAGATGAAAGCTATTGGCCACTGCCCCGTTTATAGTCCCGACGTATGTGTTTTACGTCACCGCGTTCAGAACGATCGGATTTTCCAACAACTTTGTGTGACCGTGTGTATGCAAGACAAGTTTGAGCCAACATCCGTCGGAAAAAATCCTAGGATTTTGTTGTCGGAATTTCCGAACAAAGTCCGACCGTGTGTACGCCCTATTACATCGGTGGCCAATGTGAAAAATGCCCCTTACATTGGTGGCCAAAGGGAAAAATGCCCCTTACATTGGTGGCCAAAGGGAAAAATGCCCCTTACATTGGTGGCCAATGGGAAGAATGTCCGCCTTACAGTGGTGGTCAGAATACCATCCTTACAGACAGCTAAAAAGATCATTGCCTCTGCTAAGTGGTGTTGGCCCTCATACTATGGAAGCACTATCAGATTGGAGGTAAATTAGCCGTAGTTCAAGGAACCCATCGCAACCTCTGAAGGAAACCTAGTGTTCCACAGAACCCTGGTTGAGAATGGCTGTCCTACGCTGTTCTTTCCATAATTAGTAGACATTTATTTTTTATCATGTTGTTCTCCATTCAAATCCCAACCAGGACACTACCCACATGAGGTCTTCATGTTCTCCTTGTGCTTGCATGGGTTTCCTACCACACTCCAAAGACATTCTGGTAGGTGAATTGGCTCCTGTCTCAATGTGTAGTTATGCATGTGAGGTCAAGCCCTTAGATTATAAGCTCCTTGGGGGCAGGGATTGATATGTATGTACAATAAGTAAGCTGTGAACATTTTCGGTGCTATATAAATGACTCTACTAAAGAATAAACAATTATGTTGTGTGCACGTGAGCTGTTTTCTTTATCATGCATATCAGTGTGAATGCACAAGCTCAAAGAAGCTTGAAAGAACTCAAAATATTACCTGTTTGAGCTCCTAGTTTATAAACCATGCTGGTGTCTCATTAACCGTCAGGGGGCAACTCAAGCCGCAGTCAAGCTGCAATTGTCAAAGTGCACTAGAGATTATAAAAAATGAATATGAAATATAAAAATTGCTTAAAACTGTATAATGTAAAGTAACTAAAAACAAATTTCACAACATTTTTGTCAGTTTGTCAGCTTTTAATAAAAAACATGAGCAGAGTATTTTTATAAAACAATGTGCCAAATAAAAGCATTATATGTCTCTAAAAAACAATGTATTATGATTTAGGTAAACAAACTAGTCCTGGAGTTATTGTAAAGATAACCAATGTATACTGATGCTGCTAAATATGTTCTGGGCAGCTAGGGTTTAGTGACCCCTGCTCCTAAAAGGATAAGCAACTCATTGAACAACGCAAAGGAAAATCAGAAGCACTTGTTTCTGATGACCCTTGAACTCTTTGCTCCTCCCATGAACTTCCTAGCCATGCCTATGCCTTTGCATTTTTGTGTTCTCTCCAGCCAACATCTAGCACTTGTCACTCCTGCTGCCATCCGTATCTTTGCTACCACTATATTTACCCTCGTGGTTGGTTGGAGTTTCTCTATTGCTATAGTTACTACTGTCTAAGCCTGACCCCTGACTGTGACAGGCATATATAAGGAAAAATAAAATACAATTAATAGTGCGCTAAAAAACAACTTAATATTAATACACAGTGCATGAACCTGCAAACACATATAAAGAAATATCCATAAGCATATGATACTCAAAAAACTTAGTGATTGTGTATCAAAAAATGTTTTAATAATAACAATAATCCTTCCTCTGTGAAAATAGGTGGTCAAAATTATAATGAAGCAAAGAAAAAATGCAGACAAAAAAGTCACCACCACCTCAGTGTGAATTTCCTGCTCACCTTCCACATATAAACACCCCTTGGGTCAAGTATCACTTTCAAACAGGAATCCTCACTAGGATCAGCTTATATGTATTCCGATTCTGGGTAATGATTCAAAGATTTGTCTGTGGTTCTCCAAAGATGATAGATTCTTCCGAATAATATTTGATATTTTTTGCTTAATAAAAACGCATATTGAACGATCAGTATTGCAAGCAGCCCTCCACCTCACTGCACGTCCAGTATAACGAAACACCGGAAGTGATGGCACCGGCTCCCCCCGACGCGTTATGTCACAGGTCACATGACTTTCTCAAGGGAAATGAAGCCATGTGACAAGCGTGACAGGTCTATAAGCCGCAGTTTGCGTATCGGTTGCATTGGTGATGTAGGAATCATTGGATTATCATGCAATCAATCACATTTATACACGATTCCTTTGAATAACAGCTCAATACATGAGTTACTTATTATACATATAATATGTATATCATGTATTGATATACATCACTAGATAATCACTAAGGTTTTTTTAGTATAATATGCTTATGGATATTTCTTTATATGTGTTTGCAGGTTTATGCACTGTGTATTAATATTAAGTTGGTTTTTAATTATATTTTATCTTTATGTATGTGGTGTCAGAGTTATTTGAATAGCTGCAGCTGAATTCACTATTTAATTAGTTCCAAAATGTATCCGTATTAGCGCTTAAGTAAACTTTTTAACTTATTCATATATAAGGAAAGGTGGTTGTTGCTTGGTGAAGGATCATGCTGATGAGGTACTCTTCTTGTAGAGAGACAACATCAAGGTAGAAATGTACGCTCTTTGGGACTAAGACTGGCCATACACTATACAATTTTCTTATTCAATTTCCTTTAGATTTACCTTAAACTATGTAGTGCAAGGACCTGCCTGATAAAATACAAGTTGAAAGAGTTTAGGTTTGACCTCAAATTATATGGTTTTGGTAAATCTAAAGGAAAGTTGAACAAGTAAATTGTATAGTGTATGGCCAGCCTTAGTTTTCCCCTTGTTGCAGTGGCGCTATCCCCAGCAGGGGGCAGTGGGACAGGAGTCAATATTCCTGTCTATTTTAAAACACAGTGATCTAGAAAGAGATTGTGGGGGACCCCTTTTTCATTAATGAAAGACCTTTTTAAATGTTGGAGTATGGATGTAAATCCTTGCTTGCACTGAAGAACAGTTTGCAAAGTAAAGCCTTTAAATGCAGCAGCTGAACGTGACTTTTCTTTCCTAGAGGGGGCTGAAGATGAGATGAAAACATTATGTTCAGCCTGACTGTGAATATTCAACTTGTCTTCTAACTAAGGTTAGGGTCCGGTAGAGACTTGAGAGGTAAATCTCTGGCACTTCCCAATGTTGGTTTGGAGCAGCTTGTAGGTGCTGGTTTACAGACTAGCTGTGACTTGGGACAACCGGGCTTGGAAAAAATGACCTTGAAGGCTAAACCTAGATTGAAGGCTAAGGTTGGTGAGGAAAAGGAGGTTCCTAGGCCAGTGGAAAAAGAGGACAACGGGAACTGAGCTGGAAATGCTCTGAGTGTTGGAGGAAGCTACCAAGTCTGTTAATTGGGAAAAGTTTCTTATCCCTTCATACTGAAAAAAATGGGAAAACACAGTGTTTGGTAGAGTTGGAGGATCCCCTTAAAAATGCATTTACAGTTTCTAGAACAGGGGGTAGCCAGACCCTCAAGTCAATTCCAGGATAAAAACTGGATGCGCTGTGTTCATAGGTTGTGTTCCCTGTGTCTATTTAAAGAGTAGGACTTCATACTTGAAGTGTACCTTTAAATCATTTTTCTATGGGGATTCGATCTGTTAGATTTGCAGAGTGCTTGAAAGAGGTTTTTTTTCTGTCTTACTTCCTGGCATCTCTGGGCAGGTTGCAAATCATAAGACTCCTAATTAGCAGGCAGTTTGTGAATCTTAGAATGCCAGGCAGGGGGTCAGGCTTGGGGGAAGGGCTCCGAATAAGATCTGTTGTTCACTAGGCTGGTTTTGAACTGCTAATTTGATGCTGGGCGTTTTGCCAAAACATTGTCCTATTTTTTTTTTTCCTCTCACTGTCGCAATGCACATTTTGTGTTACTGATTTCTGTTCTCAGGAAAATGAAGTTGTCCTGGAAAATATATTAGCAATATGATAAAAGTAGGTACTTTATGATAGTCAGCTTAGAAACCAATGTTGTCTAAGGTCTCAGTGGAAAATGTTACTGTTCTAATAAAGGGGAGCGCTGCTTAAAAAGGAAAATTTTTTTTAGTGGTCATAATTTCCAATGTCTGCATGGTAAATTATTTTATTATTGTCCAGCTGATCCTGGATTCTAAGTCTTAAATCTACAGTTACTGCAAGTAAAAGAGCATGACTACATTTTCTAGAAGTCTGCTTTTCTTTCTGTAGGTAGTCAGTGCCCCACCCAGTGTTGTATTTATAGTATCTCACAAAAGCGAGTACACCCCTCACATTAAGGTAAATATTTTATTATATCTTTTCATGTGACAACACTGAAGAAATGACACTTTGCTACAATGTAAAGTAGTGAGTGTACAGCTTGTATAACAGTGTAAATGTGCTGTCCCCTCAAAATAACTCAACACACAGCCATTAATGTCTAAACCTCAGGCAACAAAAATGAGTACACCCCTAAGTGAAAATGTCCAAATTGGGCCCAAAGTGTCAATATTTTGTGTGGCCACCATTATTTTCTAGCACTGCCTTAGCCCTCTTGGGCATGGAGTTCACCAGAGCTTCACAGGTTGTCACTGGAGTCCTCTTCCACTCCTCCATGATGACATCACAGAGCTGGTGGATGTTAGAGACCTTACGCTCCTCCACCTTCCGTTTGAGGATGCCCACAGTTGCACTGATTTGTGTGCTGTGTATACGACTAGAAAAGTAGGAGCAACTGCACTATGGCTGCACTGTATTGTGTGTTATAAAAAAAAAATATATGTATTAGACTGTCAGTATATATATATATATATATATATATATATATATATATATATATATATATATATATATCAAATAGACTGCCTGAAGTAAATTAGAAATAGTACCCCGTGGAATGCACTGTAACATGTAGATCTCTAGGCTACACTGACTGGATCCTGCAGAGTGTATATATATATATATATATATATATATATATTCTAGACTGACTATATATATATATATATATATTAAATACACTGCCACTAACTGAATAACCTGCCTGCTCGATCTAAATCAAGCTGTGTCTCCGTCCACATCAACAACACTACACAGGGCCGCCATGCAGGCAGCCTTATATATATATATATATCAAATAGACTGCCTGAAGTAAATTAGAAATAGTACCCCGTGGAATGCACTGTAACATGTAGATCTCTAGGCTACACTGACTGGATCCTGCAGAGTGTATATATATATATATATATATATATATATATATATATATATATATATATATATATATATATATATTCTAGACTGACTATATATATATATATATATATATTAAATACACTGCCACTAACTGAATAACCTGCCTGCTCGATCTAAATCAAGCTGTGTCTCCGTCCACATCAACAACACTACACAGGGCCGCCATGCAGGCAGCCTTATATAGTGTGGGGCATGGACTTAGTCCCCCTGGGCCATGATTGGCCAAAGGCACCGTGCCTTTGGCGAATTATGGCTCTCCTAACAGAGGGAGCTGGGATTGGCCAAAGCATGCAGGTCAGGTGCATGCTTTGGCCAATCATCATACAGCAATGCACTGCGATCTGGCAGTGCATTATGGGGCGTTCCGCAGGCGCTCAAATTTCCCGCGAACGCCCCATATTGTTCGATATTCGGCAAACGGGCGAACACCCAATGTTCGAGTCTAACTCATGTTCGACCCCAACATCAAGCTCATCTCTATTAACCACCAATCGATCCCCTGCTGATTTTGTACATTTGCCCACTGACAAATAAATGATCAGTCTATAATTTTAATGGTAGGTTTATTTTAACAGTGAGAGACAGAATAACAAAAACAATCCAGAAAAATGCATTTAAAAAAAGTTATCAATTGATTTTAATGAGTGAAATAAGTATTTAATCCCCTGTCAATCAGCAAGATTTTTGGCTCCCAGGTGTCTTCTATACAGGTAATGAGCTGAGATTAGAAGCACTCTCTTAATGGGAGTGCTCCTAAACTCAGCTTGTTACCTGTCCACAGAAGCAATCATATTTCAATCTCTCCACCATGGTCAAGACGAAAGAGCTGTCCAAGGATATCAAGGACAAAACTGTAGACCTACACAAGGCTGGAATGGGCTACAAGACCATCGCCAAGCAGCTTGGTGAGAGGGTAACAACAGTTGATGCAATTATTCACAAATGGAAGAAACACAAAATAACTGTCAATCTCTCTCGGTTTGGGGCGGCATGAAAGATCTCACCTCGTGGAGTTTCAATGATCATGAGAACGGCAAGGAATCAGCCCAGAACTACATGGGAGAATCTTGTCAATGATCTCAAGGCAGCTGGGACCATAGTCACCAAGAAAACAATTGGTAACACACTACGTAATGTAGGACTAATATCCTGCAGACCTGCAAGGTCCCCCTTCTCAAGAAAGCACATGTAGAGGCCTGTCTGAAGTTTGCTAATGAACATCTGAATGATTCAGAGGAGATCTTGGTGAAAGTGTTGTGGTCAGATCAAGTACAGCAGCTCCTCTAGAGCCCGCTGGGTTGAATGAAAAAAAAAACGAAAGGTGTGTACCAGGCTTAAGCCAGATGAACACCAGCATGAAACCTAGAACTTCCAGGCAGGTTGGCTATCTTCCTGAGTCAGCATAAGTGCAAACTGTTCATAATTGACTAACACCAGCGTATAAATCACTTTTTTTTCTACTAGCACAATTTATGCACTTGCCAGGAGCAGCTATTAATGCTACCAATATCTATGGATAGTTAACATAATTTCGGCAATTTGTGTCTTCCCCACTAAAGGCTGATTTTATGTGAAATAATTGTAACATATTGCAACCTCTACAAAGCTTTATCAAGCTCTAACAACATGCGCCGGTAAAGGCTGTCTTTAAAGAGCAATTTCCATCATGTTCCATAAAGAAGAAGTCTATCTTGATAATCAGTATGCCAGGGAGATAAAACCGATTTTCTGCAAGATTTACATTTGTATGAAGTGCAATATTCGGAGGCCTGTTTACATGACAAGCAGCAATCTAGGTGAAAACTTACAAATAACGAGGCTTGGAATGACAAAATAATCACGGCGATATTGTGTAGGAATGCTCTGTGGGGAGAGAAGACTGAGGCTTGCCTATAAATACTGAAATGTTATGCGATAGTTTCATCTGAAACATCGTTAATAATTAATTTTCCTCCCCTTTATCGTTCAATTTCCCAAACATTGTTTCATTTTGCAAGATGAAATACTGTATGGAAATAGTATTTATAATTTTCTATATGTAAATTTCCATTGGAGGCCTCAACATATATACCAAGTGGGGATTTTTTTGTTGCCGATAAGGCAAGCCTGTGGGTACAATTATACTTTTGCAGCAGGAATACTGCTGTAAGGATTACATTTGCTATCAGCTGTATTTTTCATCAGCTGTAAGTTCCTCCGCTGTTCCCCTCCCATGTCCTCTGTCCCCTAACACTGATGATGCCTGTTCCTCTGCTGTTCTCCTCCTCTGTTGGCTAACCCTGCTGCTGCCTGTTCCTCTGCTGATCTCCTCTATTTGTTAACACGCTGCCTGTTTCTATGCTGTTCTCCTTCTCTGTCTTTTAACACTGCTCCTGCCTGTTCCTCTGCTGATCTCCTCCTCTGTCTGCTAACACTGCTGCTGCATGTTCCTCTGCTGGTCTCTTTTGTCTGTTAACACTGCTGCCTCTTTCTGTGCTGTTCTCCTCCTTTGTCTTTTAACACTGCGGCTGTCTGTTCCTCTGCTGTTCTCCTTCTTGGTCTGCTACGATGTTGCCCATTCCTCTGCTATTCTCCTCTGTTTGATAACACTGTTACAGCCTGTTCCCTTACTGTTCTCCTCCTTTTTCTTCTAGCACTTCTGCTGCCTGTTCCTCTGGTGTCCTCCCATCTTCTAACACTTCTGCTGCCTGATCCTCTGGTCTCCTCCCATCTTCTAACACTTCTGCTGCCTGTTCCTCTGGTCTCCTCCCATCTTCTAACACTTCTGCTGCCTGATCCTCTGGTCTCCTCCCATCTTCTAACACTTCTGCTGCCTGTTCCTCTGGTGTCCTCCCATCTTCTAACACTTCTGCTGCCTGTTCCTCTGGTGTCCTCCCATCTTCTATCACTTCTGCTGCCTGTTACTCTGGTGTCCTCCCATCTTCTAGCACTTCTGCTGCCTGTTCCTCTGGTGTCCTCCCATCTTCTAACACTTCTGCTGCCTGTTCCTCTGCTGTTCTGCTCCTCTGCCTGCTAATGTTACTGCCTGTTCCCTTACTGTTCTTCTCCTTTTTCTTCTAGCACTTCTGCTGCCTGTTCCTCTGGTGTTCTCCCATCTTCTATCACTTCTGCTGCCTGTTCCTCTGGTGTCCTCCCATCTTCTAGCACTTCTGCTGCCTGTTCCTCTGGTGTCCTTCCATCTTCTAACACTTCCGCTGCCTGTTCCTTTGCTGTCCTGCTCCTCTGCCTCCTAATGATGTTGCTGTCATTTCCTCTGCTTTTCTCGTCTGTCTTTTAATACACTTTCTGCCTGTTCCTCTGCCATTCTCCCCCTCTTTTATTCTAACACTGCTGCTGCATGTTCCTCTGCTGTTCTTCTCCTCTATCTGCTAAAACTTCTGCTGCCTGTTGTTACTTCCTACTGTCTTTTAGCACTTGTTCTGACTCAACTACAAAGCCATAAACTTTATCTCCAGCTTCATATAGGGCTTACATGACCTGGTGTTCTATTTATCCTTTGCATCAATTCAGACAGCTTAACTCATAGTTACATAGTTACATAGTAGGTGAGGTTGAAAAAAGACACAAGTCCATCAAGTCCAACCTATGTGTATGATTATATGTCAGTATTACATTGTATATCCCTGTATGTTGTGGTCGTTCAGGTGCTTATCTTATAGTTTCTTGAAACTATCGATGCTCCCCGCTGAGACCACCGCCTGTGGAAGGGAATTCCACATCCTTCCTGCTTTTACAGTAAAGAACCCTCTACGTAGTTTAAAGTTAAACCTCTTTTCTCCTAATTTTAATGAGTGGCCATGGGTCTTGTTAAACTCCCTTCCGCGAAAAAGTTTTATACCTATTGAGGGGTCACCAGTACGGTATTTGTAAATTGAAATCATATCCCCTCTCAAGCGTCTCTTCTCCAGAGAGAATAAGTTCAGTGCTCGCAACCTTTCCTCATAACTAATATTCTCCAGACCCTTTATTAACTTTGTTGCCCTTCTTTGTACTCGCTCAATTTCCAGTACATCCTTCCTGCGGACTGGTGCCCAGAACTGGACAGCATACTCTAGGTGCGGCCGTACCAGAGTCTTGTAGAGCGGGAGAATTATCGTTTTATCTCTGGAATTAATCCCCTTTTTAATGCATGCCAATATTCTGTTTGTTTTGTTAGCAGCAGCTTGGCATTGCATGCCATTGCTGAGCCTATCATCTACTAGGACTCAATGAATAACTCACTGTTAGAGAGACAGACGATTAATCCTTTCGAATGTTCCGTTTAATGATGGATATTCATAGGTAGAAAAACGTTGGTGTTGTAAGCCACATGTAAAGATGTTACAGCAATGATGGTATACTGAGCAATGAACAAGAGAGAGGAAGGGAAGGGGGAAATACAGAACTACAGTGGGAGAGAGAGTTTAGCTAGACAGAAGGGAACAGAGCTAAAGACACAGAGCATAATAAATCACGTAGTGTAACACAACACTCTCCGTCTGAAATCTTTAGATTTCATAATCATAAACGAATACAATATTCAATAAGTGCAATACTGTTAAATGTCCTGGAACCTGAAATGAAAAACATGCAACAAGCAAGCATAAACCTAAGTCCAAGAGGATTGAAGCACATGTAGTCCGACATATGACGTCTTCAAAGAATTCCAAAGTTCTGAGTAGAACCTGAAGATAGCAGCAATGTACTCCCCGCCAAGCCAACAGCATGGTTATTCCTTGTTTAAGTCACTCATCTGGCAAAAGGAGTACTAACTCTATAATTGGTCGAGTAAAGGTTTGTGTCGATCCTCCCTTGGTTACCTTGACTTCTACCTTGCGGATCTTGTTATCGTCACTGGGTATAACTTTAGTAATAAGACCCATAGGCCACTCATTATGACAAACTTCCTTGTCTTTTAGAAGGATGAGATCTCCAACCCTAAGACTAGGCTTAGATGCTTGCCATTTGTTACGACCTTGAAGGTGATGAAGATACTCCTTCCTCCAGCGATGTCAAAACACATTGGCTAGATGCTGCACCTGCTTCCATTGACGCCTGTAGATATCCTTGGGTTCGATCCCACTTGAAGATATAACAGCAGTCCCAATCTTTTGAGTAAGAAGCGAAGCTGGAGTAAGGATCACTGGAACATCAGGATCTGAAGATACCGGCACTAAAGGTCTTGCGTTCACTATGGCAGAAACTTCAGCGAGAAAGGTAGACAAAGTATCATGGGTGAGTGGTAAAGACTTGTGAGTCTGCAACATGGAGTCAAGAATTGCATGCGCTACTCCAATCATTTGTTCCCAGGATCCTCCCATGTGTAAAGAATGTGGAGGATTAAACAACCAAGTACATCCATTGTTGGCAAGGAAATTGTCCAATTGTAGCTCTTTACATGCTCCAACAAAGTTGGTACCACAGTCAGATCTCAGCTGCTTAACTGGTCCTCTGACAGAGAAGAATCTTCGTAGGGCACAGATGAAGGAAGAAGAATCCATAGACTCGATCACTTCTATGTGTATAGCTCGGATGCTGAGACAGGTAAACAATAGAGCCCACCTTTTACTATTGTCAGCTCCACCACGAGTTCTCCAAGTGATGATGGACCATGCGCCGAAAACATCTCTTTCAACATAGGTGAAGGGTGGATCTGTACTTAGGCGATCGGCTGGAAGCTTTGCCATTTGTTGCTGTTAATGTTTTCCTCTTAACTTCAGTTAACAGTTGAAAGGGAACCTGGAACATAGCAACTGAATCTGATCTGAAGTTTTTCTAGTGACTTCAAAGAATATCTCCACCTTTCCCACTTGTGTTGATTCTCACCAGGCAAAGGAGTATCCCAGTCTCAGTAGATAACTGTCTTAGCAGAATCTTACCTTGAATGGTAACTGGAGCAAGGAAACCCAGTGGGTCATAGATGCTATTCACCACCGACAGGACTCCTCTCTTAGTGAAGAGTTTGTCACAAGTTGACACTTGGAAGGTGAATGTGTTTTGTTTGATGTTCCACAACAAACCCAGACTCTGCTGTACAGGAGGCACACCTGTACCTAAATCAAGGTTTTTTAGACTAGTGGCATAGTCCTCAGAGTGAACGGTATTCATAAGTTCCTGGCTGTTGGATATAATCTTGTGCAGTCTACGGTTTGCTGTAGACAGCATCTCCTTTGTTCTGGTGAGGAGATCTCGCTTCTTTAGCGGTTGGAAAAGACTTGAGTGCGTCGTCAACCTAGAAGTTTCTTTCAACAAATTGACAAGCATCAAATCCATATTCTTCTTCTCCAGTCTGAGCTGTTCTCCTTAACCCATAAGTTGTCACTGCAGGGGAAGGACTGTTACCGAAGACATGTACCTTCATTTGATAGTCTATAACCTCCTTGTTGTCATTGTACCATAGAAACCTGAGGTAGTTTCTGTTGTCTTCTCTGACAATGAAGCAGTGAAACATCTGTTGAATGTTGGCCATTACTGCTACAGGCTCTTGTCTGAAGCGAATCAAGACTCCTATTAGACTGTTGTTCAAGTCGGGCCCCGTAAGGAGCATATTGTTAAGAGAAAAACCTTTGTGCTGAGCACTGAAATTAAAGACAACTCTGATTTGGTCTGGTTTGCGTGGGTGATACACGCCAAAGGATGGAAGGTACCAGCATTCTTCTCCCTCTTTTAGTGGGGGTGCGGGCTCTGCATGATCTCTGTCAAATATATTTTGCATAAAGTCCACAAAGTGCCTTTGCATCTCTGATTTCCTACTTAAGTTTCGCTTTAAGGAGGAGAATCTACTGATGGCCTGCTGTAAGTTGTTGGGCAATCTCTCTCTTGGGAGACGAAAAGGTAGGGGTGCTACCCAGTTATTGGAGTAGTCTTAAAAGAACTCATTGTCCATTACCTTGATGAATTCTTTGTCTTCCATTGAAGGAGCCAGTATGTCATCTTCACTGGTTGTGTTAAACACTGTAGAGCTGAAGTTGTCATTGTGGCAGGAGAAATACCATATTGCCATCCGTGGCTAGCTATCTTCTCTTTCACCTAGTAGTGATGTGGGTATGGCTCAAAGTAAGTGTTTCGTCTATATGGCAGAACATTTGTCTTGAATGACGAAATGTTGGTAGGTCTCTTCATTTTGCCTATACAGACGTTGCCTATGATGACCCAACCTAGATCCATGCGCTGGGCAAATATGGCATCTGGGGGTCCACTGACTTGTCTGTGTACCTTGTGAACTCTTATGCCCTGTACACACGATAGGATTTTCCAATGGAAAATGTGTGATAGGACCTTGTTGTTGGAAATTCCGACCGTGTGTAGGCTCCATCACACATTTTCCATAGGAATTTCCGACACACAAAGTTTGAGAGCTTGCAATAAAATTTTCCGACAACAAAATCCGTTGTCGGAAATTCCGATCGTGTGTACACAAATCCGACGCACAAAGTGCCACGCATGCTCAGAATAAATTAAGAGAAGAGAGCTATTGGCTACTGCCCCGTTTATAGTCCCGACGTACGTGTTTTACGTCACCGCGTTCAGAACGATCGGATTTTCCGACAACTTTGTGTGACTGTGTGTATGCAAGACAAGTTTGAGCCAACATCCATCAGAAAAAATCCTAGGATTTTGTTGTCGGAATGTCCGATCAATGTCCGACCGTGTGTACAGGGCATTAGAATGTCTCTTCCTAACAGAAAAAGGATCTGAGCATCTTTGCCAAGTGGCGGTATCTCATTTGCTATTACCTTCAGGTGAGGGTGGTGGAAAGCAGCAGCTGGAGTAAGGATTTCTTCCCTGTTAGCAGGTATCTGATTGCACTCAACAAGTGTAGGTAGAAGTAATAGCAAGTTACCTTTAAGAGAAGATACCATGAGTCCATGAGCCCTTCTTCCAGAAACCCCCAAGGTGCAAGGATGAGCTTCACCTTTTATATCAAATAGATTAAACAGTTCTGATTTTGCAAGCGATCTATTGCTCTGATCGTCTAAGATAGTATACGCCTTTAGAGTCTTTTCTGGTTGGTCCTTGTGGTATATGTTCATTAAGCATATTTTAGCACAGGACTTATCATAGCGGTCTTCTCCACAAACTTCAGTGCAGGATGAAGAAATTATGGTAGAATTAGGCACTTGGTCTGTATTCTCCCCGCCATGCGTTAACCTGGGAGGAGAGTTAGCAGGTTGTGCAGAGCTGGGCTCAAGCGGATGGAGGGCTTGCACATGCTCTTCAGAGCCACACTCTATGCACTTGATGGACACATTACAGTCCCTTGCAAAATGTTCTGTAGAAGCACAGCACCTGAAACATACCCTCAATGTCTTTAAAAGCTCCTTATGCTCTTCAAGAGGCTTTTTCCTAAAGCCGATACATTTTTTGAGGGGGTGTGGCTTCTTGTGAATGGGACACTCTCTGTTAGGGTTTTCAATCTTCCTACTCTGTTTGTTCATGGCCACAACTGTGGTAGGAGTGGGAAGGATGTCAGTCTTTTTTCATGGATACTGGGCCTCTACGGCTTCTATAGTTGCCCTAAAGACTGGTACTCTTAGGAAAGGGTGAGAAGAGACTGTACTCACCGTAGGAAAAACTTGGATCATTCTTGGTGTCTGCAATTTTCCTGATGAATTCGCAGAAGAAAGAGAATGGAGGGAAGGAAATCTTGTTCTCTATTTTTTTATCATGACCCTAGTGCAGACCATTTCTCTTGTAAACCGTACGGGAGCTTGGAGACAATTGGGTTTACCCCTCTTGCAGTGTCAAGGTAACTGAGTCCAGGTAATTTTGGGTCTGCCTTGGCTAGCTGAAGCTCAAGGAGAAGGTCACTCACCCTCTGGAACTCCTTGTTGTCCTTACCAGATATTCTTGGGAAAGTTTCCAGACGCATGAACAAAGCATTTTCTATAGCTTCTGGACTGCCATAACTTTGCTCTAGTCGATCCCATGCAGCTGTGAGGCCTGCTGTAGGATTGTCCATGAAAACCGATTTTAATGGCTTAACACATGCAGCAGATAGAGGACCAAGCCATTTGATCAGCGGATCCAATTCTTCAGCAGCTGTAATGCCAAGATCACTGATTGCAGTTCTGAAAGCACATTTCCAACTTCTGGCGTTGGTCATCAGAACTTGTAAGACCAGTCTTTGTGAGCTCTCTGCAAAGTATGTACCTAACAAACTCTGCTGTCTCGGTTGTCTCTGCCTTTATGGGAGATGTTGTTGGCTGAATGGTGCTGATTGCACTATCTTTGACATTGTTGTTAAAGGACACAGGGAAATATGGTGCAGCAGATGCGTTCAGGTGAATTGCTTGCTTGAAATCAGTTGTTCCTATGGTACATTGATTCAAGGCTGTATTGATGACCGGGAATTGATGACTTGCTTGCAGCTTGCTCTGATGCTCTGTGACATAAGAAGGAAGGTTAGGTAGGCAAGCAGGAAATGCATTGGAGTGATTTTGCATGTAAGAAGTTGCTGGAACCTCTTTCACTTGAAGCTATGAAGGAGTCTCTATGTTGTCAGGAGCACTGGAGATGATTGAGTGTACACTGCAGTGGCTTAGGACATTAGTGACAGTCTTTAATGCATTTGAGGGGATCTTCCATATCTGCTATGTTTAGGTTGATGCTGACTTTTCACTTCCACCTTCATCTGCACTGATAGCTTGCTCTAGGACCTTTAGCCATGCCATAGCTGTATCATGTTTACACTGTTCGCTTAAGATTTCTATTGTTGCTCTTTGACGTGCTGTCTTTTCTGCATATGCGACCTGCACCTTGCTGGCTTCCGCTTCGGCGCAAGCACTAATAAGTCGCTCACTGAGTGTTGAGTATCTTGAACTATGGGTTTTAGAAGACTTTTTAGAATGTCTGGTGGAAACAGATCTGTGAGATGCAGTGTCCTGTAGCAGCTCTATCTTTGCTTCTGCCTTTAATTTGATTTACTGGATAAAACTGTCTCTTTCTAGATTAAGAGCCTTGAAATTCTTTAATTCCTGCAGTGAACCTTCTGTGTTCATATTTTGTAAGACATTAATGAACTTGTCACTGGTAAGCTGATAGAGCTCATATGACGCAGACACTGTATTAGATTCAGAAACAATCTTCTCCCAAAATAGTTTCAAGCTATTATACAATTCAGTTCCTAAAGCTTCATAATTCTCCATCACTTTCCAAGTTGGTTTGACTGAGCGTTTGAGTAACTCAGTTGGCTCAGGATCTTGTGTTGGTGTTGCTGTGTGTTCACATTCAGAGCTGTGGTAACTCATGGCAGATAATGGCTGAGTGATAAGAAGGCAGAAGCTGTGTGCTGCAATATGACACCATTCAGCCTGGACTCAGGTTATCAGGCTTCCACGTGCTGCTCACTTATTTTTTTTTGCAATGAGGGCAGTAAATCTTGTCTGTATCAGTACTGTCATGCAGAAATCTTGTAATTAGGCTGTGGAACTCAGTTTTTCTACTGTTCTGACTCAACTACAAAGCCATAAACTTTATCTCCAGCTTCATATAGGGCTTACATGACCTGGTGTTCTATTTATCCTTTGCATCAATTCAGATAGCTTAACTCAATGAATAACTCACTGTTAGAGAGACAGACGATGAATCCTTTCAAATGTTCCGTTCAATGATGGATATTCATAGGTAGAAAAACGTTGGTGTTGTAAAGATGTTACAGTATTGATGGTATACTGAGCAAAGAACATGAGAGAGAAAGGGGAGGGGGATATACAGAACTACGGTGGGAGAAAGAGTTCAGCTAGACAGAAGGGAACAGAGCTTAAAGACACAGAGCATAATAAATCACTCTGTGTCACATGTAACACAACAGCACCATTGCTGCTGCCTGTTCCTCTGCTGGTCTTCTGTGTTTTGTAATCTGGTTGTTGCCTGTTTTTTTGCTGTTCCAATCCTCTAATACCTCGCTCTTCTGTTGATTTTCCTCACTTGCTGCTCACCCTACCACTGCATGTACCTCTGTTGTTCTCCTTTTGTTGCTAACGCTGGTTTCACCTGTTCCTATGTGAATCTTCTCTTCCTGCGGACCTTGGTGTTTTGTTGATATTTGCTCTTGCTGCTCACCCTATCACTGCATGTTCCTCTGCTGTTCTTCTCCTCTGCCTGCTAACACTTCTATGGCCCATTTCTCTGTTATTCACCTTCTTGTCTCTGTTCCTTGCTGTTTTTCTCTTCTATCTTCTAGCACTGCTGTCCCTTTCTTCCGCTCATCACCCCTCTTGTCTTCAAAAGCTGCCTTCACCCAGATTCCTCTCTAGTTCCTGAACCTTGTGATACCTTCCTGTACCTCTGTTGAACTCCTCTTTCTGCAGCTCACTGTGGTACCACTGGGTCTTCAGTCAATCTTCTCAAACTTTTCCAGCACACAGTACTGCAGCCTTCTTCCCCTCCTCTTGCTTTTCCCCTCCTTTTACTACTAACACCGCTACTATCTTTTCCTCAGTTAATCATCTCTTTCTGCTTACAACATTTATTGTTCTTCTGTCCATCTTCTCCTCTTGTTTCTCATCCTTTGGTTCCTCTGTTGCAGGGATGTGCAGTTAGGGGAGGCAAGGTGAGGCACAGCCTCACCTGCCATGATCATAAAAAAAAAATGATTGAGCTTTGAGGGTCATACCTCGGCGACCTGGGGGGTAGGTAGCTGAAGTCCTACCCCACCACTGGTTAAAAATCGAATCTCTTATCATCTATGGTTCCAGAGATATGGGGCTCCTTGTGCAGCCTGTCAGAAGCCACATACAGAGCAGTCAGTTTAAATACAAGCTGGTACACTTTGCAGCAGACTGAGAGGATGAGCTCACAGTGCCTCTCACTTCTTGTCAGAGGCACTGAGCTTAATGGACAGCTTGGAGCCTTGGACCAATGGTAAAGTACTATTGGAACAAGCTGTCCAAAAAAAAATGCTGCAGTGCAGGCTGTCTTCTTACTGCAGTGTCATAGAAGGGACACATGCCCCCTTACAGTCCAGCCCTCCTATCTACAAGGAAAAAACATGGGTTTATGGGTATAAGATTTACCCACAATCCCATGTTTTTCTCACACAGTTAAGAGGGAGGATCTGCTACTGTTGAAAAGTTACTGTTTTATTCAAGCTAAATAACATATTATTATGCTATATGTTATAAGATAATAATTTATTAATTAACTATATACTGTTAAATTATTGGTTTGAAGTTATAACTTCAAACTTCATTAATTTTTCCATTAAGCCACCTGCTTGAGTACAGTTTTTGAAAATATAGTACATTACTTTAAAAACAATATATAATAGTTATTTGTATATTACTTAGATCTGGTAATTAATCCCTTACCACCCAGGCCACTTTTGACACTTCTCTCCTACATGTAAAAATCATAATTTTGATGATGTTATGCCAAGTAAATAGATACCTAACATGTCACACTTTAAAATTGCACACACTTGTGGAATGGCGCCAAACTTCAGTACTTAAAAATATCCATAGACGACGCTTTAAAAATGTTTATTGGTTACATGTTTAGAGTTACAGAGCAGGTCTAGTGCTAGAATTATTGCTCTTACTCTAATGCCCCGTACACACGGTCGGATTTTCCGAAGGAAAATGTCCGATCGGAGCGTGTTGTCAGAAATTCCTACCGTGTGTAGGCTCCATCACACATTTTCCATCGGATTTTCCGACACACAAAGTTTGAGAGCAGGATATAAAATTTTCCGACAACAAAATCCGTTGTCGGAAATTCCGATCGTGTGTACACAAATCCGATGGACAAAGTGCCACGCATGCTCAGAATAAATAAAGAGATGAAAGCTATTGGCCACTGCCCCGTTTATAGTGCCGACGTACATGCTTTACGTCACCGCGTTCAGAATGATCGGATTTTCCGACAACTTTGTGTGACCGTGTGTATGCAAGACAAGTTTGAGCCAACATCCGTCGGAAAAAATCCTAGGATTTTGTTGTCGGAATGTCCGAACAAAGTCCGACCGTGTGTACGGGGCATTACAATCGCGGCTTATGTAACCTGTTTGTATCTGGCTCTGATACTAGCCAGTGCCTCACCAGCCACTGACCTCATGGCACGTCCCTGATCTGTTGTTCTCCTTCTATTCCTGCTTACACTGTTGTCTGTTGCCTTTTTTTATCTCCTTTCTTGAGGTTCATATAAATGCTAAGGGTTCCTCTGTTGATGTCTTCCCCTTTTTCAAGATTTGTTGGTTTCATATCTAGCACTTCTGTTGCCCAGCACCTATTTCTTAGTTACAAGCCTTGGCATTTCATCGCATTCTCTTTGTCCATAAGCAACTAAATGGGGGTCTCTAATGAGGACCTTGATCTAAGGGGGATTCTGATGAGGGCCCTGATGTAAGAGGGGACTCTTATGGGAACCCTAATGTAAGGGGGAACCCCGGGGAGGGGGGCTCTTATGGGGACTATGATGTAACAAGGGCTCTTAATTAAGAGGTGACTTTGATGGGGACCCTGTAGTAAGGGGGCTCTGATGTGGACCCTGATGTAAGGGGGAACTCTGATGAGGACCCTGATGTATGGGGGCTCTTATGGGGACTATGATGTAAGAAGGACTCTTAATGAAGAGGTGACTTTGATGGGGGCCCTGTAGTAAGGGGGCTCTGATGTGGACTCTGATGTAAGGGGGAACTCTGATGGGGACCTTGATGTAAGGGGAGCTCTTATGGGGACTATGATATAACAAGGATTCTTATGTAAGAGATGACTTTGATGGGGACCCTGTAGTAAGGGGGCTCTGATGTGGACCCTGATGTAAGGGGGTACTCTGATGGGGACCCTGAGGTAAGGGGAGCTCTTATGGGGACCCTGATGTAAGGGGGGACTCTGATGGGGACCCTGATGTAAGGGGGGCTCTTATGGGGACTATGATGTAACAAGGACTCCTATGTAAGTGGAGACTTTGATGAGGACCCTGTAGTAAGGGGGCTCTGATGTGGACCCTGATGTAAGGGGGGACTCTGATGGGGACCCTGATGTAAGGGGGGGCTCTTATGGGGACTATGATGTAACAAGGACTCCTATGTAAGTGGGGACTTTGATGAGGATCCTGTAGTAAGGGGGCTCTGATGTGGACCCTGATGTAAGGGGGAACTCTGATGGAGACCCTGATATCAGGGGGGCTCTTATGGGGACTATGATGTAACAAGGACTCCTATGTAAGTGGGGACTTTGATGAGGACCCTGTAGTAAGGGGGCTCTGATGTGGACCCTGATGTAAGGGGGAACTCTGATGGAGACCCTGATATCAGGGGGGCTCTTATGGGGACTATGATATAACAAGGACTCTTATGTAAGAGGTGACTTTGATGGGGACCCTGTAGTAAGGGGGCTCTGATGTAGACCCTGATGTAAGAAGAGATTCTGATGAGCTCCAGTTAGGTTGGAATTTCTTTGCTTTTCTTTGCTTTACTGAAGTTCTTTCTCTGTTGCTCTGAATTGTATCACAAAAAATGTCAAAGTAAAACATATTTATTTATTTAAGTTGTATTCATTGGTTTATAAAACAGATTTCTTTTTTTCGACCAGCAAATATTTGCAATATATACAAATGACCCTTGTACTGAAAAGTTTGGGCACCCCTGGTCTATTCTGGGAGATTGCTGGTGCATTTTTGTTGGAATGACCTGTTATTGTTAGCTGCTGGCTGCATTTTACTTTGCTAATTTGTATTGACTTGTGTCACGTCACATGTCTTTAGACTGCTTTTTGCCTTCTAGTTTAAAAACAGGGCTGCTTTTCTCTCCCCCTCTATGAGCTCTGCTGTATAGTCTATACCAGTGATGGTGAACCTTGGCACCCCAGATGTTTTGGAACTACATTTTCCATGATGCTCAACTACACTGCAGAGTGCAAGAGCATCATGGGGAATGCAGTTCCAAAACATCTGGGGTGCCAAGGTTCACCATCAATGGCCTATACAATAAACCACAAGAAGCTAATACTAAGTCAAATTCATGTACTTATGCTGCTTGCATCATAAAAATACATTTAATGATGAATTCATGAATACAGAGCTGCATTATTTTGTGCCCTTTACATCTGCCTGGAGTTTAGCATTTACCTTTATTCTGTGTTTTATATTCAGAGCCATGTAGGAGATGAGGATGAGGATAATAGCAGCCATAAAGATGACCAGCTGCAAGACAAATGCCAGGGTGAGAATTGGATGCAGATGTAGTACAACATTTTCATGTTTTACGGGAATGTAGCTTTGAAGCTAATTCAATTATACATTCATTATGAAATTTTAAAGGTATTGCATGGTGGTGTCTTGTATTCTCTCCTATGTTATATTTTTAAATGCAGCCAGCAGGTGACGCTCCCAGCCAATTTTTACATGTTCTACCAGCACATCTGAGCTCCTCTAGGAAAAAAGGGTGTCATTTATAAAGCTCAATATCTCAAATTGAAAGCTACGCATCAGTAACACCAGTCATAGTTACATAGTTAGTGAGGTTGAAAAGTCCATCAAGTCCAGCCTGTGTGTGTGCTTTTATGTCACTATTACATTGTATATCCCTGTATGTTGTTGTCGTTCATGTGCCTATCTAATAGTTTTTTTTAATTATCGATGCTCCCTGCTGAAACCACTGCCTGTGGAAGGGAACTCCACATCTTTACCACTCTTATGCCCCGTACACACGGTCGGATTTTCCGATGGACATTGTCCGATCGGAGCGTGTTGTCGGAAATTCCGACCGTGTGTGGGCTCCATCGGACATTTTCCATCGGATTTTCCGACATACAAAGTTGGACAGCAGGAGATAAAATTTTCCGACAACAAAATCCGATCGCGTCAATTCCGACCGTGTGTGGCCTGTTCCGACGCACAAAGTGCCACGCATGCTCAGAAGAAATTCCGACACGGGACAGCTCGTTCTGGTAAACTTAGCGTTCGCAATGGATACAGCACTTTCGTCACGCTGCAATGTTCAAAATGGTTTAATACAGCGCACTCTTTTCTTCTTTATAATGTGACAAGAATTAAGTCGTTTTGATGCTCATATTCACACACACTTCTCACAAACTTCTTTCGTTACTATTTATCGGGATTCCCTCAATATATTTTGATTTCTCACATCTGACAACATCATTTTTTTTTTTTTTTTGTTACTTTAATGTAGAATCTTTTTTTGTGTTTCTCTTTTTTAATTTTTTTTTTTTGGTGATTTTGATTTGTACTCCCGAAAATGTTTGTGTGTTTTTTGTGACAAGTTCCCACAACACCATTGATATGTTGTTCTATTTAATCTGTAGGAGATTGTTTGGTGTTGTTGTCCCTTGTTAATTTAACATTGTACTTTAGAAATGTACCTGAATCGTCACCAACAAACTGTCCTTTTTGGATGAAAACACACACAGGAGAGTAGAATTTACCTAAAAAATTTTATTAAGGGCTCACAACTAAACAAAGAGGGAGGCAACTCTGGAGAAACTGCAGAAGTGGGCGAAGCCTCGGACCCCCAGGGCAGACATCAATTATTTAAAAGCAAAATTGGTGGCCTGAGGAGTCCATATCTAAGGGAGGGCAGTCTGGTCCAGAAGTCGCAGAGATCCAGAAAGCAGCAGATGACATCTGTGTCCCCAGGCTGTGGTCATACGAGAGACTGCAGCTTTTGTCAGACCAGACTGAACCCAGGGCAATCACTCTTTGGTCTTCCTTCCACGCCTCCTTCCAGCCTTTGGCTGTGGTGGTGGAGTTGTGGCAGCAGGAGGAGGAGGAGGAGGAGGATCGTCGATCTCAATGAAATCCGTCTTGTGTGTCAGTTCCCCACTCTCCCCCTTACGTAGGACTTTATAAATCAGGTCCTCAGAGATCTTGCGTTGGCCCTCCTGCATGCCCAGCAATTTGGTGGCAGCCATGCAGGCAAAGGCCTCTTCAGGACTGGGGAAGGCTCCGAGGGACGCAGAAGCCTCCTGGATCAGCCTGTATGCTGAATCCTGCACAGGACTGGGAGTGGCCTTCCTGGCTCGTTTATGTGGCAGGCGGAGGGGAGGAACCTGAGACTCAGTCAGGCTGCAACTTGTCCCAGGCTTCTCTTGGCTGCCACTTAGCCCCGCCTCCTCCTGGCTGCCACTAATCCCCGCCTCCTCCTGGCTGACACTAATAATACCCGCCTCCTCCTGACTGCCACATTCCACAGCCTCCTCCTGGCTGAGGTCTTCCTGTGTATGAAAAAGGGACATAGTTTTAGTTTTTTTTACATCAATCACACACAATTTTCACCTCCAGACTGCTGCAAATTCAATGTTAACAAATATAACAGACTATCCTTCTGAGCCCAGCATTTTGCATTCTTGTCCCAATTTTTGGTGCCCACTAATGTCTATTGATATGTAAAACACTTTTTTTAATCAGCAATTAATGATCAATAATAACATCTAGTAAACATCATTTATTTATTGCCCAGAAATCTGTAGAAGAATGCTATACCTGACTCCAGCTGGGCTCCTCCACTTCTTCCTGGCTGGAAGGCCCAGGTTGGACATCGGAAGCCTCAGCTGGGATGGAAGGAAGAGTGGAAGGAAGAGTAGAGAGGGATTCCCTGACTTCAGTGTGGTCTGACAGAAATCGCAGTCTCTCATAGTACTACAGCCTGGGGACATAAACGTCATCTGCTGCAGCTCCTGATCTCTGGGAATCTGTGACCTTCTTGCGCTCCCTAAGATAAGTGCTCCTCAGGCCACCAATTTTGGCTTTTAAATAAGGGATGGTTGCTGTGGGGACCACCGGCTTCACCAACTCCAGCAGTTTCTCCAGCACTGCCTGCCTCTTCTGTTTGTGATTATAGTGGGGGTGTCTCACCTGCCACAGACAGGGCAGCTCCCTGTACTTGTCTATGAACAGGGGCAGGAAATTGTGGTCGTTGAACTCATCCATTTTATCTGCAAGACACAACACAAGACAAACCCTAATGTCAGGCCAAACTCCCCTAATCTTGTTACAATATAGGCTTCCATTTCGAAGCAGTATAGGCCCAAGTTTAGATCCTACTTTCGTTAGCACGATCGGCGTCTCCGATGCTCCTTCCTCCGCTCACAGATCGTACGTAAGACGCGCACGTTACGATTTATACACACTGCGCATGCGTATAACTCCGCCCACCCCTGACGTTCTTTCTATTCTATTCCCCGCCCCTTTTCGTTCGGCGCAGTGGAGGAAGAGCACATGGCGGAGAGACAGCAGGATCCTGATAATTGGAGCAACGAGGAGGAGGAGGAGGAGGAAAGGCCGGAGCCTGAAACGTCCCAATCCAGAAGGAGATTAAAGGACTCAAATATGTCCTTTGGGGAGATGTTGGAAATGGTGGACATCCTGAAGAAGGCCCACTATGATGGAAAGTATGGGCCTTACCCCAACCACAATGTCCGAAAGGCCAAGATCATGGCGAAAGTGGTCAGGAGTCTGCACCGGAAATTCAGGGTACGACGATCGAAAGATCAGCTCAGGAAGCGGTGGTCGGACCTGAAATTACGAGAACATGAGCAGTACAGAAAGATCCAGAGGGTACTGCAAAAAAGTAAGTAGTTGTGCTGTGTTCCTATTGTTCTTGTGTTTATTACGTTCGTGCTGCTCCATGTGCTTTTAGGAACTGTTGTACAGTTTAAAATGGCAACTTTCATGTTCATGGGCACATTATTCGTTCGGATCACACATTTTTATTTCGGACTATAAAATACCATTGTTTAGGCCATATGCATTTGGCCACCATTTTGAGGCCCTATACTTGTCTTCAAAGAATTGGGTTGTGTAGATGGCTTGGTTACTAGAATGAAATGCAAACTAGATTCTGTGTAAGGAGAGGACACTCAGCAGCTGTTTTCACATCTGGACACTGGAGCACTAGTGTGGGATCCCAGAACACCCTTTTTATTAGGGGGGCCACACAGGTGCTCCAGTGTATACTATAGGGGGGGCTACATCTGTGAAGCTTGTACCAAACAGGTAAAGTATTGCAGCTTGACAAAGGACACTAAAAAAGCTACATCTTGGAACTCGGCTAAAATAGATCATTGTACCCCACTTCCAAGCAATGTTTCATCTTTATAGTTCTGCCATCAAATATTTGTGTGCTAATTATACCATTTTTGTTTTACATAGGGGAGAAAAGACTCGGAGGACACCCCTCATCCGAGGAGACCAGAGCCCCCCCCCCTCTGGAAGAAGGGGAAATCCACCCAACACAAGATGAGCAGGAGGAAGAAGACATGGTGGAAGTAGTCACCACAACAGGTGAGTGTCTGCGACCACAGGCTCAGATAAGAGATGGATGGCGGCATTTTTTTTCGACCTAATTTATTTTGGGTTTCCTCTCTTTTTAGGTGATCGTGATGTTGTGGATGAAGATCCTTTCACATCAGAAAGTGCCCAGATCGTGATCGGGGAGATCATGGGGTGTAATTTACAATTGGAAAACATCAAGCAAAACATCAATGATGTTATTCCAAAATATAAAAACATCATTGATGTTTTGGGGCGAGTTTAAAGCCCCTCCAAATCACTTTCTTCTTTTGTCTGCTACAATGTGCGAAATGTTTTTGTGATTTTACCCAAAGCCAAATTTGGAGGATGCACACAATGTGTCAACATGTGCTATCTGCCATCACGGGAGATCAATGGACGCGTTTTGGGGGTGCAACCCCTTCCTCAATTATAAAGTCGCGTTGAGGAAGGGCTTTCTCCCCCAAAACACGTCCCTTGATCCCCCGTGATGGCAGGTCGCACATGTTGACATTGTGAAATTTGTGTGCATCTTCCAAATTTGGCTTTTCCTGGGGTGATTTCCCCCCATCTGAACGCAATATCAAACACAGTTCCTAAATACTCATGTCTGATATAGCCTTCCAGTTCTACCAAATGTGAACTTTGTAAGATCAAGATTTGTGTCTTTCTTGTGGGTTTTACACAGGCCTGTTTTCTATAAAATGGACATTTTGATTTTGGATAATGACACCACAAAAATTGTTATACAACAAACATGTTGGTTTGTCAGAAAAACCTTTGGTAAATGCACATGTGATTGTGCAGGTATTAAAAAGATTGCTCATCAAGAATGTGTGTATTATTGTCTCAACACTACAACACTTTTGGGGTGATGTAATTGTTGTTTTATGAGAAAATGGGGGTAATTTCCTAAGGGCAAATCCACTTTGCACTACAAGTGCAGTTTCAGTGCAGTTGCAAGTGCACTTGTAGTAAAAAGTGTCTTTGCATTTAGTAAATAACAGCCAACAGTGCTTTGTATAAGGTTACACAATCACAACATTTTCTGCACTCCACACATTTCTGTCAGGGTCAGCTAAAACAAACACAAGCAGTAAATGTCCACAAAGAAGAGCCTGGGGGGAGATGCCTGTCGAGAACTTGAGGTCCTGCAGGCTTCTCCCTGTCGCCAAATACCGCAGGGTAGCGACCAACCTCTGCTCCGGAGTGATGGCTTACCTCATGCAGGTATCCTGCCTGCTGATATAGGGGGTCAGCGAAGCCAACAGACGGTGAAATACGGGGTCCGTCATCCTGAGAAAGTTCCTGAAATCATCAGGATTATTCTCACGGATCTCACGGAGCAAAGGCATATGAGAGAACTGGTCACGCTGAAGCAACCAATTCTTGGTCCATGAACTCCTCCCCACTCTGTTCATGGACTGGACTTGTGTCAAGGTCAGGACCCCAACACCAAGCCCCCGCACAGTACGAACTGTACGAGGAGTACGTATACGAAACATGGCTAGAAAACGGTCGGCTGCTCAGAACGAAGTAACAGAACGCACTGAAGAACAGCAAGGCCTGTGAAGAGCGACCTGAAAAACAGCAACGAGCAGGCAAGATCACACAGAAAACTCTGATACGAATTGACTGCACGCACTGAAGAGCAGATACAAACCCACAAGCACAAACTGAACGGCAGAAAACGATCTGAAAGCCACGAGTCTGAAAAAGCGCGAATCGTCTCTCACCAAACTTTTACTAACACGAGATTAGCAAAAGGAGCCCAAAGGGTGCCGCTCTTGGTTCTGAACCGGCCTTTTCTAGTCTCGTCGTACGTGACCGCGTGGTTGTCGATCGGAAATTCCGACAACTTTGTGCGACCGTGTGTAGGCAAAACAAGTTTGAGCCAACATCTGTCTGAAAAAATCCTAGGATTTTGTTGTCGGAATGTCCGAACAAAGTCCGACCGTGTGTACGGGGCATTACAGTAAAGAACCCTTTACGCAGTTTAAGGTTAAACCGCTTTCCTTCTAATGTTAGTGAATGTCCGCGTGTCTTTTTAAATTCCCCTTTGTGGAAAAGTTTTATCCCTATTTTGGGGTCACCAGTATGGTATTTGTACATTGAAATCGTATCCCCTCTCAAACGTCTCATCTCCAAAGAGAATAAGTTCAGTGCTTGTAACATTTCCTCATAACTAAGGTCCTCCAGTCCGTAATAGTTTTGTTGCCCTTTTCTGGACTCTCTCCAGTTCCAGAGTCTTGTTGAGTGGGAGAATTATAGTTTTATCTCTGAAGTTATTCCCCTGTTTAATGCATGCCAATATTCTGTTTGCTTTGCTTGCAGCAGCTTGGCATTGCATGCCATTGCTGAGCCTATCATCTACTAGACCCCCAGGTCCTTTTCCATCCTAGATTCCCCCAGAGGTCCCCCCCCCCAGTGAGTAGATTGCATTCATATTTTTGCAACCCAAATGCATTATTGTACATATTTCTACATTAAACCTCATTTGCCATGTAGTTGCCCACCACATTAATTTGCATTTTAATCTTCTTGCAAGGTTTCCACATCCTGCAGAGAAATTATTGCTCTGCTTAGCTTAGTATCGTCCGCAAATACAAAGATTGAGCTGTTTATCCCATTCTCCAGGTCGTTTATGAATAAATTAAATAGGATTGGTCCCAGGACAGAACCCTGGGGGAACCCCACTACCCACCCCTGACAATTCCGAGTATTCCCCATTTATCATCACCCTCTGAACTCGCACTGAAAGGATAAACAAGGTAAAATGGTTATACTGAACACTTCTAATAGGGGAAAACCCCGCCCAGCCTATAAACCGTAAACCCTAGTGAGAGGTCAGACTTAATGGCAATGGTATGAGGGCCCTTAAAGCGTTAATGACAGCAATGTCCCCATTACAAATCTGATGGTCTTTACTGGCACGTAGGAGCTCGTTAATTGTATCCAATAAGGTGTAATAGCAAGCAATAAGATTTCTTGAAATGGTAGAAGCTAAAGGTGTCTATGCACAGTGTTAAAGATAGGTTCAGTAAAGTGTTCCCAAGGTAAAGATGTCTGTGCAAAGTGTCCCAGTGAAACCGTAAGAAAGATTTGTAAAGGTGGGCGATTGCCCTCTCACCAATGACCAGGCCGATTTAATGTCTTCTGGACAGCAGCCCCTGAAGCGACACACGTGCAGCAGATCTGCCATTCCGGTCTCCTGATGCGAAGTGTAGAACACAGGTTTGCAGGTGACCAAAGTGGTGCAAGATGGGTGTCCGACGAACAGCAAGCATTGCTAGGCCCTTCTCGTCCGGGTTGGAATCTTTATACCGCGTGGTAGGCCACGACCTCTCTCTCCATGCATGGAGAGGTCCATCTCACAATAGGCCCAGGAGGAAGAGACCGCAGGGCAGGATTTTGGCTTCATCCCTGGGATGTGTAGTCCAGGCACAGGGACATGCAAAGCAATTATCAGTCTGTAGAACTACTCGTCACACAATCCCTTCAGCCTGGCTCACTAATATGATGTCAATTGATAACACTGAGCACTAGAGGGACATGCAATGCATAGAACTGCCGGAGGAACACTGTACTTTATAATTGTAGTCCACATTGCTACATCCTCCCTCCACTTGAAAGTCTTTGGTCCCTAAAGACAGATCACAACCTATGGGATCACCTTACTGTATCATAAACTGAATACTTAATCATCTGATAAACTAGGAGTTGTAACAGCTAACAACTGACCCAACGAAGGATCTTCTAACAGCAAATGATATAAATCCTCAGGTGAAGTCATATTAACCTGTTCGCATCCGTGCTATAGCCAAATGACGGCTACAGAGCGGACCTACATTGCCAGGAGGCCATCAATAGACGTCCTCCCTTTTGCACGCTCCCCGCGCGCCCCCTGCAGGGTGTGTGCTGTGATCACCGAGTCAATGAGACTCAGGTGATCTCAGATCGGAGGCCAATGACAGGTGATCATGTAATGTAAACAGAAGAATAATGAGTGTCAACGTATCTTGTTAAACTCCCTTCCGTGAAAAAGTTTTATTCCTATTGTGCGGTCACCAGTACAGTATTTTTAAATCAAAATCATATCCCCTCTCAAGCTTCTCTTCTCCAGAGAGAATAAGTTCAGTGCTCGCAACCTTACCTCATAACTTATATCCTCCAGACCTTTTATTAGCTTTGTTGCCCTTCTTTGTACTCACTCCATTTCCAGTACATCCTTCCTGAGGACTGGTGCCCACTGTTCAGAACTGGACAGCATACTCTGGGTGTGGGTGGACCAGAGTCTTGTAGAGCGGGAGAATTATCGTATTATCTCTGGAGTTTATCCCGTTTTTAAGGCATGCCAATATTCTGTTTGCTTTGTTAACAGCAGCTTGGCATTGCATGCCAATGCTGAGCCTATTATCTACTAGGACCCCCAGGTCCTTTTCCATCCTAGACTCCCCCAGAGGTTCTCCCCCCAGTGTATAGATTGCATTCATATTTTTGCCACCCAAATGCTTTATATTACATTTTTCTACATTAAACCTCATTTGCCATGTAGTTGCCCACCCCATTAATTTGTTCAGATCTTTTTGCAAGGTTTCCACATCCTGCAGGGAAGTTATTGCCCTGCTTAGCTGAGTATCCTCTGCAAATACAGAGATTGAACAGAGATTGAACAGTTTTACCCCATCCTCCAGGTCGTTTATGAACAAATTAAATAGGATTGGTCCCAGCACAAAACCCTGGGGGACCCCACTACCCACCCCTGAGTACTCCCCATTTATCACCACCCTTTGAACTCGCCCTTGTAGCCAGTTTTCAATCCATGTACTCACCCTATGGTCCATGCCAACAGACCTTATTTTGTACAGTAAACGTTTATGGGGAACTGTGTCAAATGCATTTGCAAAATCCAGATACACCACATCTACGGGCCTTCCTTTATCTAGAATGACAGCTCACCTCCTCATAGAAGGTTAATAGATTGGTTTGGCAAGAACGATTCTTCATGAATCCATGCTGATTACTGCTAATGATACTGTTCTCATTACTAAAATCTTGTATATAGTCCCTTATCATCCACTCCAAGAGCTTGCATACTATTGATGTTAGGCTAACTGGTCTGTAATTCCCAGGGATGTATTCTAGGCCCTTTTTAAATATTGGTGCTACGTTGGCTTTTCTCCAATCAGCCGGTATCATTCCAGTCAGTAGACTATCAGTAAAAATTAGGAACAATGGTCTGGCAATTACTTGACTGAGCTCCCTAAGTACCCTCGGGTGCAAGCCATCTGGTCCTTGTGATTTATTAATGTTAAGTTTCCCAAGTCTAATTTTAATTCTGTCCTCTGTTAACTATGGAGGTGCTTCCTGTGATGTGTCATAAGCATAAACACTGCAGTTTTGGTTACTGAAGCCTCCCGATTCCCTCGTGAAGACTGAGGAGAAGAATAAATTCAATACCTTCGCCATCTCCCCATCCTTTGTAACCAGATGTCCTTCCTCATTTTTTATGGGGCCAATATGGTCTGTTCTCCCTTTTTTACTGTTTACATACTTAAAGAATTTTTGGGGATAATTCTATCCTCTGTTAGCCATGAGGGTGCTTCCAGTGACGTGTCATGAGGATAAACATTGCTATGCATGAATTTATCCATTGCATGTAGGGGGTGGCGTGGAGAGAGGGGGTGGCGCCCGGGTGCCCCTTATGGACGGGTCATAGTGGCCCTTTCTTCTGCTTTAACCAGTGGCAGCCCAATCATTGGGGGCTCCACCCCCTCTCTCCATGCCACCCCTATATGCAATGGATAGATTCATGCATAGCATGAATTTAACCACGGCCGATGCGGCCATCCCCTATTTCAGGGCACCGGGCGCATGAATTACAGCGGTAGGGTTTTTTTTTTAAGCACCTGATTAGAGCCACTAATAGGCTTCAAAAAAGGGTGGACAGAGAATGCGCTCCGATCTCACCCAGGTATGTTGCAACAGCGAATGAATATTCACTGTTGCAACACTGATCCTCCTCCCGGCCAATGGGGAAGCGGGTATGAAACCTGTTTCCCGATTGGCCAAAACATCAGGCAATCCTTTTGGACGCCTAGCGCTGGGAAGAACAGAGAGAAGACGCACCGTGGAAGCTGCTCCAGGAGAGGACACAGGTGCAGCTTTCCCTGAGCCCGCCACGCTTAAGGACAGGGGCGACCGCGCTGGAAGATAGCTGCATCAGCTCCGCACTCCATATAGACCCAACCGCTGCTCTCACTGCCCACATCCAGGGTAAGGACTGACCAGCAGACAGCGCAGGGGGATTGTGCTTGGGGTGTTAGTGCCGCGCTGTGGGGGGGTAGGGGCAGTTGTGCTAGTGCCGGTGGCCCAGGGAGGGTTGTTTGCCGTCCCACCTCAAAAAAACCCCACCAGCTGCCACTGGCTTTTTTTTTTTTATTAATCACATTTTTATTGAAAATTTCAAACAGAGATTGACATGTATAGTAAGAAATATGAAGTAAGAAACAAGCAATGAGTAGAATTCACATGCAAATTTTGATTGTAGGATTAAGATAACAGAGGTATCTATGTACGTTCATCCTAAGAAGCGTATAGGCCATATCGTTTCAATGTGTACACTCTCATGGAGTGATCAAGGTACAGTCTTAAAGCTTATAATAAACTGTTCATTTACAGACCTTTTTATTCAATAAATCTTCATTTCACGATATGGAGAGTAAGGATTGTGGAATAGGATGTTTTGGATTCATCTCTTGAGTTATGCATAGGTGATGTCATGTACTGATGGTGTGAGATGAAAAGAATGGGTCGCAGATATGAAACATGAGAGGTACGCTGGGGGGGGGGGGGGGGGATGGTATGGAGGTTGGGAGGGGACAACAGGGTGTTGTTGTTGACCTGCCACAGCCCGGTGTAGTAATTCAGAGTACGTGTTTTTTGTAGTCAGCCGTTGTAGCAAAGTGTATCCAGCATGACCAGGTTTTGGTGAACTTAGCTTGTGTGTCGTTTGATTGATGGATGAGATCTTCCATTACTTTCGTTTGGTGAATGCGTTGGAACCATTCTTTTATGATGGGCGGTTCTGAGGAGCGCCATTTGGGGGGTATACACATTCTAGCTGCGTTCACCAGATGCATGGCCAAGGAACGGTGGCAAGATGGGATATGTGTTAAAGAGTGATGTAGTAAAAACATTGCGGGGTCGAGATCCAGGGAGTATGTAGTGATTTGTGTGATCAGTGCCTTGACTTCCTTCCAGAAAGGTTGGATTTTGGTGCAAGACCACCAGATATGTAGTAATGAGCCGGCTTCCGAATCACATCTCCAGCAGGTCTGGGGTATTTGTGGGTTGAAACGATGTAGCAGAAGCGGGGTACTATACCATCTGGAAAATAATTTATAGGCGTTTTCCTGGACTTGCACGTTCATCGAACCTTTGTGGATCAGGGAGTTAATGTTAGACCACTCTTGGTCACTTAAGTGTATGGAGAGATCTCGTTCCCATTGTCTTATGTTCCAGTGTTTTTTAAGGGTTTGGTCGTTGAATAAGAGGTTGTATGTTTGCGAAATTAGATGTGTAAGGGGGCTGTCACTTAAACAGAGATTTTGAAATGGGGTCGTGAGTCTAGACCAGTCTGGGGTAGGTTTGGGTTTGATAAAGAAGTTTCTTATTTGGATGTACGTCCAAAAGGGAAAGGAGTCTGCACCCGATTGTGAGGCCAACTCGGTTTGTGATAGAAGGCGATTCCCTTCAAAGAAATGTTTGGCTCTGGCAATCTGGTGGGGCCATAGGTCTGTTAAAAAAGAGGTGTGCATACCTGGAATGAATTCAGGGTTCAACCGTAAAGGTGTCATCGGACCCTTAACTGAGGAGATGTTATTGGTACTGCATGCATTGCGGAATGAGAGCAGTGTAGGGTGAATAAGTGGATGTTGAGTATATTCAGGGGGTAGATAGGAGGGGTCTATCCATGGGAGGTGTTGAATGGGCACATTCGATAGTGACTGTTCAAGTTGGATCCAGTCCTTCTGTCCGGTGTGTACGTTCCAGTCAATGATCCTAGCTAGGTGGCACGCTTGTTGATATTTGCGTATGTTTGGTAGACCTATGCCTCCTAAGAGTTTGGGTGCTGTAAGTCTCATGAAGCTAATTCTCGGGTGTATTTTACCCCATATGAGGGCCGTGCACGCAGTTTGGAATGTAGAGAAGAATTTGGGTGGTAGTTTAATTGGGATAGTTTGTAAAAGATATAAGATTCTGGGTAAGATGTTCATTTTTATGATAGCGGCCCTGCTGAACCAGGAGAACTGTCCCGAGGACCATTTTTTTAAGGTCTGTTTGTAATGTTCGAAGGAGAGTGGCATAGTTTAGAGTATATAAATCAGCTAGTGAAGAAGGTAATTGAATGCCTAAGTATGGGATCGCTTGCTTGTTCCAAGTGAAAGGAAAGTTACATTACTCTATCACATTGGCATTGTTGACAGATTTCTGTGGGTAGGGAGATATTCAGGGCATTCGATTTTGAAAAATTGATTTGGAGATTTGAGAGGGCATTGAAAGTTTGGAAGTCTTTAAGTAAGTTTGGAATTGAGGTGAGAGGGTCTGTGAGGAATAGAAGAATGTCGTCAGCAAATGCTGCTAATTTATACGTGTGGTGTTTAAATTGGATACCTTTAATGTCTGGGTTTCCCTAATACGTCTAAGGAGAGGTTCTAGGGAGAGAATGAAGATTAAAGGGGAAAGTGGGCAGCCCTGGCGAGTTCCATTCGACACGGGGAAGGCATCCGACAGGTGGCCATTAACTTGGACTTTTGCAGTAGGACTAGAGTATAGTGCTGAGATATAGTTTAACATCGTTTGTGGAAGTCCTTTAGCTTTGAGGGTTTCTCTCATGTAGTCCCATGCCACTCTGTCGAATGCCTTCTCCGCATCCAGGGAAAGCATAAATCCCTTAGTCTTGGTGGTCGTGAGCCAGTGGTGGATATTAATTGCTTTTAGGGTATTATCCCTCGCTTCCCGTTCAGGGACAAAGCCCACTTGGTCAAGACCAACAATGTGGGGGATCAGGGGTAGAAGTCTGTTCGCTAAGGTTTTGGCGTACCATTTGAGGTCAACATTGAGCAATGAGATGGGCCTGTAGTTTGTAACTAAGGATTGGTCTTTGTCAGGTTTAGGAATTACTGCTATATGGGCTGTTAGAAGGTCACGTGGGGGGTCGACCGGATGTGCGAAAGAATTGAAGGCTTTTAAAAAGGCAGGGGTAAGTATTTCTGAGTACGTTTTGTAGTAGCCCGTGGTTAGGCCGTCTGGACCAGGGCTTTTGCCCGTTTTCATTTGTTTGAGGGCGTTGTCAACTTCCGTACGTGTAAGTGGGGCGTTTAAATCTTGTGCTGTGGAAGCTGATATGGGGGTTGGGCTATATCGTTTTAAGAAATCCGATATTAGTTGGGAACGAGTGGTGCCGTCTATGGGTGGAGGGGGGGTGGCTAAGTTGTATAGTTTACTATAGTATTGATGAATTGGCGATGTCGGGAGTTTTGTTTATTTTTTGTCCTGAGGGATTGGTGATGTAGTGTATAGTTTTATTGGATTTGGAAACTTGTAGTGCTCTGGCCAACATTTTACTTGCTTTGTTACCAAATTCATAATATTTTTTCTTGGAGAGTATGTATTAGCGTTGTATCTGCTTATCTAGTAGGTCTAATAGATCTGTCCTAGCCTGAATTAAATCTTTCAGGGCGGTAAGTGCTTGGGATTGTTTATGTAACCTTTCAAGGTGGCGGATCTTTTCGATTAATTCTGTGTGTATCTTCCTCTTTTCCTTATTTCTTTTGGCCGCTGCTGCCAGGAAGGTGCCCCTTATTACGCTTTTATGGGCTTCCCAGTTGTTAATTGGGGAGGTGTCATCTGGGTTGTTTTCTAGGAAGAAATGTTTTATGGTGGATTCTGCTTCTGCTACGATAGAGGGGTCAGTAAGTAAGGAGGAATCTAACCTCCATATTCTTGAGCGTGGTGTGGTGTCGGGAAGTTGTAGTGACATGGAGATGGGATGGTGGTCCGATATAATCATGGGTTCTATAGAGGCATGGTGAAGTAGAGGTAGATCATTTTGGGTCAAAAATAAATAATCTATTCTAGAATATCGATGATGAGGCGCTGAATAAAATGTGTAATCCCTAGTGTCTGGATTTAGGGTGCGCCATGTATCATAAAGTAATAATCGTTGCAGTACGGATTTTATATTCTTCAAGGCTTTATATGGTATAGTTGAAGTTCCTGTGGATGTGTCTTGAATGGGGTTTAAGGGGACATTGAAATCTCCGCCCAGTACAAGAGTACCTTCCTGGAAGGGCGTTAGAGTAGTGTTGACTGATCTAAAAAATGGAACCTGATTTTTGTTTGGAGCGTATATGTTCGCCAGTGCCATAGTTTGTTTTGAATCGAGCCTTTTAGGAAGAGATATCTGCCATCGGGATCAATGAGAGAGTCAGTGATGTTGAAGGGACAGTGTTTTGCGATAAGGATCGATACCCCTTTCCTTTTATGATGGGGGTTGGTAGCATGTATTGCGGTTGGAAAATGGGCATTGAAAAGTTTAGGGATGTTGTCAGAGCGGAAATGTGTTTCCTGTAACAATATGATGCTGGCGTTAAGTCTTTGCATGGTAAGGAGGAGCTTAGATCGTTTTTCTGGGGTGTTAAGTCCTTTTGCATTGAGCGAGACAATTTTGAGCACAGGTTTCCGCGTGTTGCTAGCTTTAGGAACCATGGTGAAGTTATGCGTATGTGTGTTGTGTTGTGATTTGGGCTGTGGCAGGTTGTGGGGTAGGGTAGAAAGGGGTATCAGGTGGGATCAGTGGGGTGGGGAAAGAGTGTTAAGGGGGGAAGGGAGGGGTTAGAGGAACCGGCACTATGTGGCGGATCGATCACCTACTGCGGTATTCGGTACCACAGAAGTGTATTCGCCGGATAAATTTAGTGGTATTAGTTTGGTATTAGAATTTATGAAATAGATGAGTGAAGTGAACCCACTATGTGAGGGTTGGTTGGCACTTGAGAGAAATTTGGATATGTGTAGAAAGGGTAGGAAATATGGTTGACCAATGAGGTCCGTCTCACCAGCAGCCTTCGAAGGTGATGCTGGGGGTGTGGTTGGAGTAGCATTTTGAAGAACTTAGATGTGAGAGGGGCGATTTGAGAGATTTGTTAAAAAGTACGTGAATATGCAGTGAGGTGCTGGTAGCGGGTGAATCTTCCGCTTGTCAAAGGCATCAAAATTTGTTTAGGGAGGTGTTGTATGTAGAGTGACTTAAGGTCTGATTAGCTGGAAAAGCCAATTGAGAGTGTGCCAGGAGAAATATACCTAAAGAGGACTCCATAGTATTTTCGTCCAAAATGATTGCAAATGTGGCTTCAATGAGGTGGTACAACAATAACACATTATCATTTGCTCCTTTGCTCTGTGAAAGGTCTTATGAAGCAAACCTTCTATAACAACTTGAACAATAAAAAAGGGTTAACCAGAACAGAATAATAACTGTTGTAACTAGGAGTTGTACTAACGGTGGAGCACCTCAGCGGTTGTGCTATGTTATAATGGCAAGGAGTATAGATGTAACCATCGTGTGAGCTCCTTGGGACGACTGTGTTGGCAATCATAGACATCAGCGTGCGATATTGCGACGTGCGCTGAGTATGAGTGTGGTAAGGCCTCTATGTCTCTATGTCTATCAGCCCATGTATTGTGAGTTGATGTGATCAGGATGTGGATGTATTAGATCCTATTTTTCTCTGTCTCCAACCCCTCGGTAAGGGAGTGGCGATGCGGGCAGTATGTGGTTTTAGTGGAGCGTTCACCTCGTATGGCTCGGTAGGCTATAAAGTTAGTCTCAGTGTGGTTCTTAAGCTTGTGCCCAAGAGCCTCTGTGATTTGGTCCCCCGCATTTCCAAGGAGGCGATGTGAGGTTAATAGTAGAGCCATGTGTGAGAGCAACAGTGCCTGTAACTCCGGTTGCCCGAGGATGTCAGTGTAGTGAAGGTATTGTCAGGCATTCACATAATCTCTACTGTTTGTTCCCACCTATCTATATATGGTGGTGAGGTGTGAGTCCCTTGGGAGCACTAAAAGGTAATTATAGCTCCAATTCCAATTACTCACTGTGGAGGTATTTTGGGGGTATACATGAGGCTAGTAGCTTCGGGCATTTTGGCTCCGTATGTTAAGGCAATATATTAAAATCCACATCTTTGAGCACTGTATTAGGTATTAGACTGCGTGAGAGAGTGATATCGGCGTCGGTCAGAGGATGTCGTCTTCTTCGGTGCCCCGTTTAGGGGGGTAGGATGATGTGGTATGAGAGTTTCTGGTCGGGGGTGCAGTGAGGCCGAACTTCCGTGATGTGGCGGGATCTGTTGAGCAGAGCAAAATATATCTAATCGGTCGCATGTTGTCGTTTATAAGTCCTGTAAGGTAGATGGGGCGGTGGAAGCGTCTGAGTGTTCCATGTGTTATCTGGGACTGCAGGGGTGTCAGGAGGTGTCCAGCAAATAATCAGTTCTCCTGTGTCTTCTTCGGTGTGCTTCAGGATGCGAGCCGTCAAGGGAGTTTGAAAGTCGTCTGGTATGGGGGGTACTTGTTGATGAATCTGGAGCAAAAAGGTAGTTGTGGTCTCCTGGTGATTACTCACAATGTAGACTGAGTTGTCAGCGGTCTCGCCGTGCTCTGCGAGGAAGGGGGGCTGACATGGGGCTGGATGGCTGATAATGTGTTCCAGGAGTAGGGTCGGATCTGTTGGCGGATGGTGAACATCTTCTGCGGAAGCTGGTGTTGTGTGCGTCCATCGGTTCTTCCATTGAAGGACTGCGGATGGGGGATTGTAGGGTGAATTCAGCGTACCAGTTCGGGACTGGTGTGTAGGGTATGTCCAGCGTACGGCAGAAATTGTTCAGATCCTCTGGAACCCGTAGAAGGGCTGAGCGGCCCTGTGATGAGGCGGAGAGGCCGAAGGGAAACTTCCAACGATACCAGATTCCTCTTGTTCTCAATACATCCAGCAGAGGGCGCAGGTCTTTGCGGTGACGTAGCGTGATAGCTGAGAGGTTTTGATAAATGTGGATGGGACCGCCATTATATTCCAGAGTGGATTTTTCGCGGGCTTTGTGAAGAATCTCTTCCTTAATAGAGAAGTAATTCACGAAGCAAATAATGTCCCGAGGGGGGTCAGTTTCCCTGCCTTTGGGGCGAAGCGCTCTGTGGATACGATCCATGGTGATCGGCGTTTGTTCAGGACGGTGTAATAAATGATTAAAGAGGCCTGTCACCACCGGGGAGATGTCTTCTTGTTCCACTGATTCGGGTATCCCCCTTACCCTCAGGTTGTGTCTGCGACTGCGGTTGTCAAGATCTTCAACATGGCGTTGAAGATCTCTCAGCTGCATGGTGTGGTGGTCGGTTTTGTGCTGGACATTTGTCACTGTTGCCTGTTGCCGTGCTGCGTTGTCCTCCACGCGCTGTATGCGGCCCGTGATGGCCTGCAGTTCGTGGCGTAGCTCAGTAATGGCTGAGAACAGCGTGTCCTTAATGTCCGCCGCCACCGCTTGTAGGTCTTGCAGGCTTGGTTGGCGTTGAGAGGGCAGAGTAGGTGCCTGCGGGCTGTTGCCAGGATCGGTGGGGGTAAGGATGATCTTGGTATGAGCCTGAGAGGAGGATGAAGCAGGCAGGGAGGTCGCCATTGTTGGGCGCTGTGTCCGGAAGATCTCCGGTATCGTGTGGCTCACTCGGTTGGCAATTTCTCTCGGGGATCGGGATCTGCTGTGCGATGATCCACGAGATGAAGTTCCCATTATTGGGGGGTGGATGGTAGCTTTAGACCCCAGTAGTTGTAGAATTTAGGCTGTGGTGAGAGAGAGCCAAGTGATCAAGCAGCCATCTTCTCTCAAGGCAAGCCACGCCCTCGCCACTGGCTTTAACCACTTCAATACTGGGAACTTTCACCCCCTTCCTGCCCAGGCCAATTTTCAGCTTTCACACTTTGAATGACAATTGCGCGGTCATGCAACACTGTACTCATATGAAATGTTTATCATTTTATCCCTCCTGACGGGACATTGTCTTCTCCCAGCGGGGGGGGGGAAGCCGTCTGCGTCAGGGAAGACAGTGATTATTACTAGCGATAGATAAAACCCAGCATGCTGGTACCCAAGTTGATCAATCAACTTGGTACATTCAGTCTGCCCATACACGGTTCGAATCTCGGCTGGTCAAGCAGGAACCTTGGCCTGACTTAGACCCCTTTAACAATGGGGCCGTGGCCACTAGCGATAAAGCGCCGCTCGTTTTAGCGTCGCTTTACCGCTGTTTAAGCGACGCTTTTGCGCTGCTTTTTGGCTGCTTGCAGGGTGCTTTTAACCCCAAAAAAGGGGTTAAAAACTCCAGTTTTGCAGTGCTTTAAAATCACTTTTAAGGCGCTTTGAAAGCGCTGCTCAATCATTCCAATGGGCAGGTGCGTTTTGGGAGCACTGTATACAGCGCTGCTTACAAAGATGCTGCTTGCAGGAAGGCACATTCAAATGAATGAGAGGCGGTTTTCAGGTGCTTAGCAGAGGCTATTTCTAGCGCTAAACCGCCTGAAAACTGCCCCAGTGTGAAAGGGGTCTTAGGGTGTTTCCACTCTGGATGGATAGCCACCCTTGGAGAAAGCAGGATTGTCAACCTGGGAGGAAGGTACTGTTAGACTAGCAGATTTAGATGGGCTTGACTAACAAATTAAAGCTGAACTCCAGGTACAATTTTTTAAGTAGTTACAGCTACAGTTTTCTTTTCTTTTTGAGCTAAAGGTTTTACATAAATTAATAAAAGCTGACCATTGTAAGCACCACTGTCAGCGCTAAATGGTTTGTCCCAACCCTCTTTTGTACCTCTTTTGCTGGACAACTTGGTTCATTAAACGAAGCTGAAAAATACTTTCTGGTTGGATCACCAGGTGAAAACAAAGGAAAAAAGCCTAAAAATAGAAAACAAATGCAGCTACCACATCTATGAATTGGCAAACTGTAATATAATAAATTTTTGTTGTTAGGTTTAATACCGCTTTAATGTCTCCCAGTTGCTAGTGGTCATATCGTAACTATATGATAACAGTACATAGAAAAGGGAAATTTGCGGGACTTTAAAGGTGTCAAAAAAAGGGGAAAAATTGTTTTTTAATTATAAAAATACATTTTATTAATAACAATAAAAATATTATCGTAAAAGAATTCCTTGTTGCATTTCATATTTATCTCATATACAAATACAGACACTACCGCTCTACATGTTTCGCTTCGAATGAGCTTCTTCAGGAGGTTCTAGAGTGCTGTATGAATTGATTACTAGAGGAAAATAGTGACGAAAACAACAAAATAGGATAAAATTACTTAGAATTTTAAACAAAGCTAATTACATCTATCAAAATATAGGTATACAAAGGTACACTTTTATTTTAATTTAGCAAAAATGCTTTACCATCAATGAGTGTTTATGAATATAATGCAGATTGAAACTAGACATGTGCGCCGTCAATAAATTTGTTTCGTTTCGTTCCGTTCCGTATTAGAATTAATTCGTATTTCGTAATTCGTGTCCGAAATTTCGTACGAAATACCTCTTCACTGACAGATAGGACCAGCATATCGCCCTATTTGGGCTCTTTATCTCATAAATGTAATTATTTATGGCCCAATATCCATTCACTATATATATTATCTAATGAAGCCTCCATCACTTGAATTGTCTTATAGGCTTTTTCTATTTAATCTTGATGCCCATTCATACAAGGGAGCCAAACCTTCGGGAACTTTCAGTGGAGAGATATCCGAACGGATTTGGATTTTACCATCTAAGGGCCCTGGTGGCAACCTTATTCGCCCCTTCAACTACTAATATGAGGCTAATGCATTTTACTTGAATGATATCAATTCAATTGACCCCATCAATATCACTGTGAATTAAGGTAATTAACTACTTCTACACTCTTTTTCTACAGTGACAAATAGGCCAATTCAATATATTTTTAAGTAAAGAGCTTTTTTACTATACACACACACACACACACACACACATATATGTGAATATATATATATATATATATATATATATATATATATATTTCTTCTACAGGATATACATTAATCTACATCTCCACTTCGTGGTCACTTTATTCCTCAAATGATGTATCTGCTTGGAACATTTAGAAGTTTACCACTTTTGCGATTCACTCTGATCCACTTATACCTGGTAGGTCCATCCGTGTTTCAATCTGCATTATATTCATAAATACTCATTGATTGTAAAGCATTTTTGCTTAATTAAAAAAAAAAAAAGTGTACCTTTGTATACCTATATTTTGATAGATGTAATTAGCTTTGTTTAAAATTTTAAGTAATTTATTCCTATTTTTATGTTTTCTTTACTATTTTCCTCTAGTAATCAATTCAAACAGCAATCTAGAATCTCCCGAAGAAGCTAATTTGAAGCGAAACATGTAGAGCGGTAGTGTCTGTATTTGTATATGAAATGAATTTGAAATGCAACAAGGAATTCTTTTAATAATAATATTTTTATTGTTATTAATAAAATGCATTTTTATAATTAAAAAACAAATTTTCCCCCTTTTTTTTGACACCTTTAAAGTCCCCTAGTTTTCCTTTTTCTATGTAAAAATTGGGATGTGGTGTCTACTCTGATCTCGCTGCCCTCACCTTTCTTATTAAATTATATAATAACAGTGATTGCTAATGGTTATAAGAAATCCTTAGGTCTTTCTTATTTGGGTTCCCATTTCCCACTTGACTTAAATATTAATGTCTTGGTTAAAACAGCGTGTTTTCTGTTCAGGTCAGAGGTCATCTTGTTCTATTTGGTGAAAGAAGAACTTAATTTGCTCTTTGTTATTTCCCTTTCCCAAGACAAAGCCGGAGCCCAGAGCAATATAACATAACACTTCCTGTTATTCACACATTGCGTTATTATATCATTTATGTAACATACTCGATTGACCCAGCGAGGCGTGACAAGACTTTCCTCTTATTTTTAGCTGCACTCTGATTTTCAATACTAAAACACAAATCATATGTGCTTAGTTTGCAATGTATATGTGTAATGAAAATTAATTTCAATGAATTTAAAAAATGTACATAAGGAAATAAATGGTTTGAGAAGACTTGAAAATGTATAATGCATAGCCTACAACATTGTTTCTCATCTTGGGAGTAGCTGAACCCTGGGGTGCCATGAGCACAGCACCCAGTTTACCCTGGATCCACATCACAAGTTGCCAAGGTGTGGGGGACCATCTACCAGTACCATAACAACCAATGACTCTTTAGGGCCAGGAAGCATGGTATCATTCATTGCTATGGTGTTGACGGATGGCCGGTCTGCATAATGGAAATGTATGACATTGATAAAATGCAAGTGGCATGCAGGGCTGCCCCAGCAGTCAAGATAAGAGTGGAAGTCCACCACCTCTAGACCTTATCCACCCTCTGCCATACTGCTGCAGCCAAAAATTAGGGCTCATGTGAAGAGTGGACTATGTGATTGGAGAGTTCTGTGACGGGAGGGGGGCTCTAAGAGGGAGACTCTGTGATTTGGGTGTTAAGGAGACTCTAATAAGATGAGGGGACTCTGCTATGGGGTACTCTGATGTAATGGGGGCTCTTATATATAGGGAGGCCTCTGATTTGAAAGGTGGACTCTGATATAATAGGAAGACTCTAGGGTCATGGTGGGACTCTAGCATGAAGGGGGGACTCTAATGTGATGGGGAGACCTCTGATGTGACCGGGGGACCTCTGATATGAAGGGGGCTTCTGATGTAAAGTTAGTTTCATCAAGGTGGTTGTGTTCATTGTCTCAGGCTCAGGTTAACCATTAATAAGTAACATTTCGATTTTCTGCATTTTAGACTGGGGTGCCTCAAGATTTGTCAAAGAGTTCCGCAACTGAAGAAAGGTTGAGAAACACTGACTTACACCCCAGAACTTTTTTCATTTTGATTTGAGTACATTAGGCCACCCCACTGTCTAATGTCTTCTGATTGCTGATATCCTTTTGTTCTGGGAACACAAATGTGGAGCCCCTGATTCTACAAACCAGCCATTCCCAACATTTGACTTGTTTTGCAGATATTATAATTGTGCTTGCTTCACATTATTTAATTATTGCAGATCCTCAGACATTAAAAAATGAAATTATTGTCTTCTCTGCTCCACAACCAAGCCTCCAGGCCACTTTACCTCAGCATTTGACACTCAATGTAGTGTGTTCAGCAGACCACAAAAAATATGGAAATCTCAGAGAACAAAACTCAGACAGAAAAAAAAGTTCCAGAAGCTCTACTTGACTGGGAGAGGGTCAAATGCAGGGGAGAGTGTAGAAAGTGATCTCAGATCTTGGCAGTCAATGATTAGTTGGTAGGGGGAACAAGTATTGGTGCTGTGGTACTGCTAGAAAGTCATTCCAAAAAGATCAGCGAGAGAGAGAAGTTGTCCTCTCTGCCCTCGCTCATTTAATGTGAGCACAAATTTTGCTGGACTGCAGGAGGAGTGTCAGGTTGAAGGGTCTTTGGTGGTTAGTGGAAAAGTAAAATAGCAACAAAATGGGGGACCATCTGGGCCCATCTGGTGGTATGGTGCTAAATGCTCCACTGGTGGCTATGTCCCTTTGGAAGAAGTCATAAATGCTAAATTTTGGAACTGTCTTAGATCTGGTAGGAGGTGGCTGGGGACTTGGTTGGATCTCAGTCAAGCCTTTAGGCTGCTGGATACCCAAAGACCCCCTCCTGGCAACACTTACCAATTATTTGTCAAATTATTTATTTTTATTTCAGGTACTTATATAGCGCCGTCAATTTACACAGCGCTTTACATATATATTGTACATTCACATCAGTCCCTGCTCTCAAGGAGTTTACAACCTAAGGTCCCTAACACACATTCATACATACTGGGGCCAATTTAGACAGGATCCGATTAACCTACCAGCATGTCTTTGAGTGTGGGGTGAAACCGGAGTACCCGGAGGAAACCCACACAGGCACAGGGAGAACATGCAAACTCCAGGCGGATGGTGTCGTGGTCAGGATTTGAACCAACGACCCTTTTTGCTGCCAGGTGAAAGTGCTAACCACTACACCATTGTTTAATTTTGTTATTGCTATTTGTTAATTGTGGTGCTGATGCCATTTGAAACCCACATCACATCATCTTAGTATTAGCCAGACCATGCTACATTTGTGTTTGCTTCCTGGAATCTGACCTCAGCTTGTACTACAATTCGGATCCCACCTCTGTCTGCCACCTTCCACAACCTCTTGCCTGTCCGACCACATTTCTTTCTGCTGCCTGCTCTGACCTATCGCCTGTCCAACTATACTTTTACCTCTTGATTTGTTCCCACTGTTGCTTGGCCCATCTGTCTGAGGACTTGCATCACTTTAAAGCTGATCTTCACTGCATCTGAACACCACAAACCAAAAACGATTTAATTAATTTTTAATATTCAGATTAAACTTCCCCATCCATCCATGTCTCTATGCTTTATTTTGTTGAGAAGTCACTTTGAAAAACAACACACTAGCATTTCTGGCCATGGTCATCTTGAGTAAGGGCAAATGATTCATGTAGCATTTATATCCTAGAATCCATTTGCCCTTAGCTCAAGCATAAGGAGGAATAAAAACAAGCGCACAGGATAGGAGTGTAGCCAGTGTAGCCCCCTGATCCTAAAATTGGGGCTATAGTGTACATTTAGTTTTTTGCTGAGCTGTAAACTTGACTGAGTTGTGCATTTCTCACTGTTGCCAGTAGGTGTTACTGGTACCACAGGACAGTACGAGAATTACAACCAGGTTGATCTGTAATGAATATTCTTTCCAGAAACAGCCCAGTAGAAGGTTCCTGGCCGCTGTGCATTCTGGGAAAGGGTATTTATTGGAGAGATGCCATGTGCTCTTAGTCAGTTCGTTACCTCGGGGCCCTCCTGGCTGGAGGATGTGCTGCTGCAAGTTCTGCAAGTAGACCCAGAAGCCTGTATGGGGCCTACTAATCCTGAGGCAGTCCTTAGGCTGTCTTGCCTGTGTGGAAGAAGCCGAGTCAAGCTGAAGAGATCCAGGGGAGGACCCTTGCTGGAGAGAGCCAGTATGAAAGCTGGTCTCTCAGGAGGGCCTGGTGACTCGTTTGGAGGATGCACCTATATCTAATCCTGTTTGCAGTATCGCCGGGTCAGCTTAAAGGTTCTGGTACTGTCAAGCTGTTCTACAATCTAAACAAGGTAACTAGCTCCTGGCTGCTAAGTCTGTGAGAGAGACTTATCCAGGAGTTCTACTGACTGCTAAGTCTGTGAGAGAGGCTTGTCCAGACATTCTACTGGCTGCTAGGTCTGTGTGAGAGACCTATCCAGGTATCTAAGATCTTACAAAAGAAAGCAGTTTTGCCTTTAGGATTCAAGGAGTCTGTAAGTGATCTGCAAAAAAGGTATCTGAAACCTCCCCTAAACCTCTCTCCTACTACTTCTCTCAAGTTCTCAGTAAAGCATTGAAAAATACTTAAAGTGACTGGCGCCCAAATTCTGTTCTAACTTCCCATTATAGCCATGGACTCAGCCCTGGGGTGAATGTAAGCTTGCCCCCTGCCTCTGGAGGTACCTCCCTGCTCCCAGTAAACCCAGGGGGGCACTACACCAGCAATTAAGAAAGGTCCATAAAATGTCCAAACAAGGTAAGTATATATATAAAAAGTTAATGTCCTGCCAAGAGACAGGTGCTTATGCAGGGAAGGGAGAAAACACTTACACTTTAGGCAGAAGCTCTTCTGGAAGTGAAGCTGACTCTGTATATATGGAAAAAAGGGAAAAAGCAGAAAAGTGCCTTTAAGTGTAGTATTTAATCATGAAACCAGTAGCAAAGACAATTGGTAACTCACTGAAGGAGAAGATAAAAAGGCTCATCAATAAGAAAAAGGTCCCGCTGGTTCAGTCCTCAGTGCCTCGGGTCTGCAGGCAGGAAAGCCGCGGTGTAGCATGGGGAATCCAGAATAGTGTGATGTCGTGTCCTGGGTGGAGTGTGGTGTGAACCGCAGAGCGACCATGAGCGTCTGACGTCACCAAGGGAGAGGGGAATAAACTGCAGGCCCAAGGTGCTGAGGACTAAACAAGCGGGACCTTATTCTTATCAATGAGCCTTTTTAGCTTCTCCTTCAGTGAGTTACCAATTGTCTTTGCTACTGGTTTCATGATTAAATACTACACTTAGAGGCACATTTCTGCTTTTTCCTTTAGCTCAAGCATGCATGCAGGAGAGTGTGCTTATCTGAGAAAACACTTCCTTCTCTCCTCCCCTCCTGAAGACTCCTGGAATGTATGACATTATTTGCCTAGGCAAGAAACCAGGAAGTAACTAAAGAAATGTATAAAAAAAGTTTAAAACAAGTAAATATGACATACTTTCCTAGCTATTTACTAATGCTAGCAGCATGAGGATTCAAAATAATTAATGTTGATTTGGAGAGTGAAGGTCCAAATTAACACTGTTGTTGGTTTCTGCCTCTGGCAGCACAGATGATTTACTGAACTCCATGGCAGGGACAGAACCCCCCAGAAACATTGATACATTCATCAGTCATGAACACGCCATGTTGATATTATCTTCATCTCTCAGACATCAGTATGTACCCCCTACTAGCAAAAGCCAATCTATAGCAGTTGGAGGATGCAGACGTGCAAGGAATAAAATGGATCCGCTTGATCAGCTGCAATTTGTGTTGAGTCATGTAATTTCTTATTAACCAACATTTTTTTTTTTCAACATGCCCGATTTATCTAAGTTTAGTCATTCATTTTTTTACACTGGTATCTTTGTTTAATTCCTAAAACATTTGTAACATATTTTAAATGCAAGCATCTGTTTCTCCTTTTTTTTAAAGAAATTATATTGTTGTTTACAAATTTGTTCTCCATTCTAAAAAAATTATTATGTTTTTTTTTTTTTTTTTTGCTTTCCTAAAATTATGAGCCTTATGGTTTGATGGCTTGAATATTTTCATTTTGTAGTACTTCTCCCGTGTTGCAAGTATGCACTGTAAATATTGAGCTCCAGATGTTTAATTTAGGCTTTGTTTGAATACATGGGAAGCGCTGAGATTTCACGGGGCTGCTGTTCTCTTTCTTTATGTGCTTTCGTAGCAATAAAATACAAGATAATGAACTTCATCACTTTGCGAAAGAAAAAAAAATATTGACCCAGCGAATAAATCAATTTGTTTTGTTTGACGTGAGCTCTTGCCATCTGGGTTCTCAAAAGTTGTCGAGCTTTAAATATTTACCAATTATTTAAACAGCGGTTTAATTAATACCTTAATACCCTTTGATTGCTGGCATGTGACAGGCGACTTCCTCTTGTGAAACAGGATTGTTTATGAGTATTCTGGGAAAAACAATGTACTCAGTTTTTAGTAATAAAAGAAAAAAGGTCAAATGCAGTGCAGCCAGAAATGGTTAAAAAAATATTGGTGTAACAATAAGCCTATGTTCAGATGGGCTCTCAAGGCAGAAGGACCTCTGTTATTTGGGCAGAACTCTTGCTCTTGCTTTGAATGTTCTCCCAGCAGGGTAAGGGGGCCAGTGGTTGAACTATTGAAGCTCAGTAGCAAAGCATGACCCAAAATGTTCTGGTTGATGAAATGTAAAGCCAAGCCAACATAAACAGGAGTGACCACTGAGCTGTAGGCTGAGCACAATCTCCAAGGCATGATGGGCATGGAAAGCTTGACACTAGTTGGATAAACTTGCTCAGCACTACTTTTGAATGTATAATTAAAATGTGCTTGTTTTCCCATTTTCTTGTTCTATTCTCTTTCCTTTTTATAGATGTAGCACCCTCCTAATTCGGCTGCTAGATACATTTAGTTTTTGGCTCCTCCTGTAGCGGGAGGAGTGATTGTTTAGTCTGGTCTGTTCAGGGCTTCACAGGCTGAGAGTTTGATTGCTTCCCCCTGCCACTAGAATACATTTCCTGAGTTTAGGGAGGGAGGATTCAAATGCCCAACCTGAATGTTGAGCAGGGTCTTGCCAATCCCTGGGGAGGTGTGCCCAAAAGGTGACTGGGATGTTGTTAAATGGCCTGGAGCCCGAAGAAGATTGAGGCTGCACTAATAGACCGATCCTGATGCGGGATTGTGAGTATAGCCTTCTACTTGATCTCAAACCTACTTCATGATCCCTGGCCCTGAACCCAGAGAGAGAGAGAGAAGTATTCTCTGCAAAATTGTGCTCAAACATTTCATTATTTGTAATCCCATTACCCATTGTCCTCCTCCTGTTACAACTTTCTTCATCAATAAAATACAAAAAGACAAACCCCTAGACCAGGGGTGTCAAACTCAAGTTCATTGCGGGCCGCATCAGCATTATGGTTGCCCTCAAAGGGATGGTTGTTTCTATAAGACTATGTCAATTTATCCAGGGCTTTTTTTCTTAGAGAATAGGTGCAGGAACGCAACCCTCAACCACACCCTCCCCCGCCGAACTGCCTCAAATGGTGGGTGTGGTCAAATTGCATTAACAGTGGGAGGATCTTAAAGGGGCAATAAGTACCAAGAGAGCGCTATGTGTGGGGTTCAGGAATGTTCAGAGTACAGTTTCAGGGGTAAGCTATGTACCGAGTGCAGAGTTCAGGGGTGCGCTATGTACAGAATGTATGCTTTAGGGGTTTGCTATGCACAGTGTGCAGGGTCCAGCTCTCTTTCACAGGCTGTCCACATCTCACTTCCACCCCTCCTATGCTCTGACCTCTGCACCACTCTACCCTATCCTCCACCTCTGCACACATATCCCTCCACAGCCCTCATTTCCCTTGTACCCCAAAAGCTTCATCACATCTCACCTACCTGGCTCTAGCACCACCCGGCAGTGTACGTGGCTCTGCCTCTCTCTTTCACTTGCAAGGAGATCATTGGTTGGCATCTGTGCACCCGGGCATGGGAATAACAGTGCAGCTTACTACATGATGTACCATTCAACACTGCACCTGCATCTCCCTTGTCCCCACCATGAGTGCAGGGCAGGCAGTCATCTGTGGGAGCCACTGAGAGGAAAGCTGTCCTTGTAAATACAGAAGGCTTCTGTGTTTACAAGGCAAAAAAAGCCCTGGGTGCGAGGGCCATATTAAATGGGCCAGTAGGCCAGATTGGTCCGGCGGGCCTTGTGTTTGATACATGTACCCTGTACTGTTCAATGAGCTGGAGTAAATGGACTGTTGCTGTGTCTGGCTGCCTCTGGGAAAGAACCTGTTGAATTTACAGCAGCTCCTCCGGTGGTAGAGCTACATATATTAATGGGACTGGTGTGCTTTTTTTACTATTGGTATTTCCCTATCTCTCTCCTTAACTGAGCAACTCTGTATTTTTATCTGTGCAGTCCTTCATTGTTTTGAGATCTGGGCAGCTTAGTATTTATTTTTTCCTCATTCCCTATTTTTCTTATTCTTTTCTTTCTCCTCTTCATATATTATTGGGACTATTGTCATTTTTTTTACATTTGGCTTTTCACTATCACTCTCTCCTTACCTGAGCAGCATAGTATTTAGTTTTATGTACAGTGGCCTACTGTATATAATTTCTTATGGTCAGGAATAAAAAATGTTAATATGAAATATTGCTTATGTGTTTTTGTTTTTTTTTTTTTTTTGCATATAGCTAGCAGTTTTTGCCACTCTTCTACATGTTTTCCAATTTCTCCTCACCTCCTGTTAGAAAACATTAGTCAGTTATAGAGCTGAGTAGCCTAAATTTAACTTTAAAGGAGAAGTATGGCCAATGCTTTTTTTGGCTGATATCACAGATACGGTCCAGGCTCTGGAAAGATCCCAACCATATGGTTGGGATCCACCCAGGAGCCTGGATCGACAGCTGGGTCAGCCTCTCGGCGAGCCCCTGGTAGACTGAGGCAGCCACTCATGCCCTCCTCCACAGTCCAGCTCTCCAGTAAGCACTGGAGGGGCTGAGCAAAGAACCGTGACTGACAGTCACTGGCTCTCTGCAAGCTGAAGACCAAGAGCTGAGGGATCAGTGGTGTTTGATCGCTAAGTTCTCTGTTTTGGAGGCGGCGGGGGACAGCTGCAGCTGAGATTGGTGCTTCAGCCACCTAGGAGTATGTTTTTTTTTTTTTTTCTGATTCCCATACTTCTCTTTTAAACACAAGTAACTATTGCCATTAATGCAGCCTGACTATTGCCATTATTGCACCCTGAACATTCCCATTAACGCAGCCTGACCTGTGCCATCGCTCGGGCTGCTCTGTCTTCTATGTCAGCATCTCAACAGGTGTCAGGCCCAGCCGGGAGATCTACTGATGCTCGCTGGGGCCTTGGATGTCTGTCCTCCACTCTCCTGCCTCTCTTCCGGTATTAGCATGGCGATGGCGGCGGGGGGGCGGTGCCGGTGGCAGCGGGGGCGGTGCCTGTCGTATATTCGCACCATAAGACGCAGAGACATTTTCCGCCATATTTTTTGAGGAAAAAAATGTGTCTTATGGTTCTAAAAATACGCTAATATTTTTATTTTTTTTTTATATTTTGTTTATGAAAAGCAGGAAAAGGCAGATCCAAAACTTCACATCAACTTCACATCAACATGCATCAACATAAGCAGGTAAGCATATATCCAATCCAAACAGGAAGTCAGTGTTAAGGGAACATACACGTCAATAAAGCATTACCAAGAATGATTCCATAGTATGTATTTGTCTTCATGTAGTTATTTGTAAAAAATCAGCCCTGTGAAGAAAGGTATGGAGCTACTCATTCCCCATTTTTTATACTATTTTGTAGGGGGACAAAGTTAAAAGAGAGAATACACAGCTTAGAAGGAGAGAGAAGAGAAGAAAAAAAGGTGGGATGGGGGTTGGGCATGAGGTAAGGGGGGGGAGGGGATCTGAAGTAATGCGATGGCTCGTCACCAAGACAATATGTAGGTGGTATCGTCCATTGGGCCAGTTATGGACCCAGCAGGGCTTTTCCCTCGGCAGAAAAGACAAACATATTCCACAGTCTCCAAATCTTGGAGTACTTTTCATGTTTATGTTGTGCCAATAATATCAAATCTTCCATCTTATTGATTTCTTCCACTTTTTTGGAGCCAGCAACTAATAGTAGGAGAGCACAGGTTTTTCCAATTCAAATGTAAACAGGATTTGGCAGCATTTAACAGGTGACATATTATGGATTCTTTATAGATTTTCTCTGGAATGGACGACACGTGCAATAAGAAAAAAGCCGGGTCTTCAGGGATCTCAAAATCAACTCTTGAGTAATCCTCCACACTTCTTTCCAGTAGTGCTCAAGTTTAGGGCATGACCAAAAAATGTGGAGTTGCGTTCTCTTTCCCTCCTGGCATCTCCAACAACGATCTGTGGTGTTAGGGTAGAATTTAAGTAAGAAGTATGGAGTACGGTACCACCTCGTTAGAATTAAAATTGGTTTCATGGGTTTTTGTGCAAATGGACAATTTAAGAGAAAACCTAATAATGTTTTGTTTTATCATGAAAGTGTGCCATAGATCTGTCTCCCAGTGCTTCAGACAGGGCAGATCCGGTTGTTCAATAGGAGATATCAGTAAGTTGTAGGTTTTGGAGAGGACCCTTGGTAGGGTTCCATCTTCAGAGCAGTATTCTTCGAAGGGGGACAAATTGCAGATGAAGCCTCTAGGTTCGGTAGAGAAAATAGATAGTGGTGTAACTGAAGAGCAGTAAAGAAGGTAAGGTGAAAGAGGCCTGTAGCTGTGAATATTTTTTTTAATATTAAATATATTAATTGATTTTTTTTAACAAATAGTATACACACTATATGGCGTGTTTGTAGAAACTGACCCATCCCACCAATTGTATATGAACTTGGTAGACATCCCATTCTAAAACTATGGGCATTAATATGGGCCTTACTTTTTAATATCTTTATAAATGATATAGGGTCTAGGGTTGCCACCTCATCCCTTTAAACCCGAACACATATTAATTACACAGCTTCTGAGGCTAATTTAATGCAGATAACGCACCGAGTGAGTTTAATTACCACCTTAATCAGCCACAGAACATGTGTAATTAATATGTGTTTGGTTTTTAAGGGATGAGGTGGCAACCCTAATAAGGTCTGGGATTAAAAGTACAATATTTGTCTTTGCAGAGGACACCAAGCTATGCAGTGGATTAACGCCCTTACAGGATGTCTCCAATTTACAAGCCAAACTCAATGCACTATTGGACAACTAAGTGGCAAATGAGGTTTAATGTTGATAAATGTAAAGTTATGCACTTGGGGGCTAAGAATATGCATGCATCATACATACTAGGGGGAGTAAAACTGGGGGAATCCATAGTGGAGAAGGATCTAGGGGTTTTGGTAGATCATAAGCTCAATAATAGCATGCAATGCCAAGCTGCGGTTTCCATGCCAGCAAAATCTTTTCTTGTATAAGAGAGGTATGGACTCCAGAGAGAGATATCATTATGCCCCTGTACAAATCATTAGTAAGACCTCATCTGGAATATGCAGTTCAGTTTTGGGCACCAGTTCACAAAAATGATATCGGGGAACTGGAGAAAATGCATCGAAGGGCAACCAAACTGATAAGAGGCATGGAGGAGCTCAGCTATGAGGAAAGATTAGAGGAACTGAATTTATTCACTCTTGAGACGAGTAGATTAGGGGGGATATGATCAACTTGTACAAATACATAAGTGGTCCAAATAGTGAACTTGGTGTTGAGTTATTCACTTTTAGGTTAGCACAGAGGACAAGGGGGCACTCTTTACGTCTAGAGGAAAAAAGATTTCATCTCCAAATACGGAAAGGTTTCTTCACAGTAAGAGCTGTGAAAATGTGGAATAGACTCCCCCCAGAGGTGGTTCTGGCCAGCTCAGTAGATTGATTTAAAAAAGGCCTGGATTCTTTCCTAAATGTACATAATATAACTGGGTACTAACATTTATAGACTAAGTTGATCCAGGCAAAATCCGATTGCCTCTTGGGGGATCAGGAAGGATTTTTTTCCCCTGCTGTAGCAAATTGGAGCATGCTTTGCTGGGGTTTTTTGCTGGGGTTTTTCGCCTTCTTCTGGATCAACTGTGGGTGAGTGTCTATATGGGATTGTATGATTTTTTTTTTTTTGTTGATTGAACTAGATGGTCTTTTTTGAACCTGACTAACTATGTAACTCTGCTCTTCTGGGAAGGTAATCTACAAGAGTTTGGAGTCTGTGGGAATTTGTCTCTATACAGACATAAGAGCATTTGTAAGGTCAGGTAAAGATATTGAAGAAAAGACTTGGCTCGCAATCTGTTTTCAAAGGTTTTCAGTAAGGTTATGCAGGTAACTGAAGTGCCTCCACACCAAACTCATCAAACCATGTCTTTATGGAGTTGGAAAAGAAAAAACTCAACTAGGAACACCCAGGGAAGCTGGGCACAGTATTTTTGGAATATATTGACCACTGTGCAACCAGGACTGGATGATTTTGGCGTTGCAGCCCTCTTAAGATAGAGGAATCTTGTAACTGTGTAAACAACAAAAGCAAAAGGGTGCAGACGCCTGGTGCATTAGCTACAGCACTTTATTAAAAGGTAAAAGATAAAAATTATACTCACAAACCCTTTAGGAGTGATAGCGTATCATAAGGACTCTTCCTAGAGTGGGCCACCTAGCCAAACTGAGCGAATGGGGGAGAAGGGCCTTAGTCAAGGAGGTGATCAAGAACTTGATGGTCACTCTGACAGCGCTCCAGTGTTTCTCTGTGGAGAAAGGAGAACCTTCAAGAAGAACAACCATCTCTGCAGCACTCCACCAATCAGGCCTGTATGGTATAATAGCCAGTCGGAAGCCACTCCTCAGTAAAAGGCACATGCACAGCCCATCTGGAGTTTGCCAAAAGGCACCTGAAGGACTCTCAGACCATGAGAAACAAAATTCTCTGGTCTGATGAAACAAAGATTGAACTCTTTGGCCTGAATGGCAAGCGTCATGTCTGGCACCACTTATCATCACCTGACCTATACCATCCCTACAGTGAAGCGTGGTGGTGGCAGCATCATGCTGTAGAGATGTTTTTCAGTGGCAGAAACTTGGAGACTAGTCAGGATCGAGTGAAAGATGAATGCAGTAATGCACAGAGAAATCCTTGATGAAAACCTGCTCCAGAGCACCCTGGACCTCAGACTGCGGCAAAAGTTAATCTTCCAACAGGACAACAACCCTAAGCACACAGCCAAGATAACAAAGGAGTGGCTATGGGACAACTCTGTGAATGTCCTTGAGTGGCCCAGCCAGAGCCCAGACTTGAACCCGATTGAACATCTCTGGTGAGATCTGAAAATGGCTGTGCACCGACGCTCCCCATCCAACCTGATGGATCAAGAGAGATCCTGCAAAGAAGAATGGGAGAAACTGCCCAAAATTAGGTGTGTCAAGTGTCTAGCATCATACTCAAAAAGACTTGAGGTTGTAATTGGTGCCAAAGGTGCTTCAACAAAGTATTGAGCAAAAGGTTTGATACTTATGTGCATTGGATTTTTTTTTTCGTTCTTATATTTCAAAAATATGCAAAGATTTCAAACAAACTTCTTTCACGTTGTCATTATCGGGTATTGTTTGTAGAATTTTGTGGAAAATAATTAATTTAATCCATTTTGGAATAAGGCTGTAACATAACAAAATGTGTAAAAAGTGAAGCGCTGTGAATACTTTCAGGATGCACTGTATACCTTCCGAGCAGCCAGCACCAGGTGGAGCCTAGTTACTGGGATCTGCTGGCTGCTGGGAGACATCCGCGGGTGGCCACAGGAAATGCCTCTTTCAGCTCTGGGAACCACAGTGCCTTCAGCAGGTGATCCAGGACCTGGCAATTGGACAGGACATTACCTTTCTGTAATCTCCTTTACAGTAAAACCAGGACTGGATGAGTATGTACTAGAGACAAACCATGTGTTTTGCATACAAAAATGCTTGCAGAGTATATAATGAAAGCATGAGTTAGCAGTAGGTTTGCCACCTGTCTGGGATTCACCCGGACAGTTCGGGTTTGGAATCATGCGTCCGGGTTCAGACAGCTTATTCATACTGGAATATGGCTTTCCAGCAGGTTTGCTGGCTGCAGTCATCTAAGCTGAGAGGGTCTGTTACACTCTTTTTCAGACTGCCCAAAGCCAGCACTAACAATCCCCTCCCCCCCCAAACACACACACAGACGGGAGAGGAGAGAGGGCTCGATCTGCATCTCCCCCCCCACCACCCCTCTTTGTCTGCCCACACTCCAATCTCTGGCGCTGTGCCTCAGAAAAGAAAAGTGGGGGCAGGAAATTTGAAGTCCAGCAGCCTCAGCTACATCTGGATGAGAGGTACTGACTGCCAAGGGGTGAGTGAGCTCACCATCCATCCCTATCTGTGACTGAAGTCTCCCCCTTCTCTCTCCTGCCTCTGAGTGAGTACACTAAGGTAAATCATGGTTCTCAGAGCACCCCTTACATCAGAGTTATCCTTTACACCAGAGGCCACAGTGTTCCCCCTTACATCAGAGTCCTCCCGTAGATCAGAGTTCTCAGTGTTCCTCCTTAAATCAGTGTTCCCAGAGCATCCCTTATGTTAGAGGCCCCAGAGTTCTCCATTACATCAGAGTCTGCAGGTTCCCCCCTTACAGTGAAAGGGAACTCTGTGGATTCAGATGTAAAAGGGGAACTCTTGTTATTAACTTCATATGATTGGAAATGTTATTTAATAGCAAAATATATGTATAGTTTGTACTATAGAAAAAATTTGCTGTGCACATCTAATGAAGGCCTCTTGAGCCCCCTCCCTAGGGAAAGAGAGCCTTGACTGATGGGGGCATGGCCAGGTGCCGGACAAGGGGAACGATTGGTCGAAACATGGGGATGGGCCTGAGCTCAGGGAACGTGTGCCCCAGGGAATTCTGGGTCTTTCGGAAGAGTCGGTTGGAAGAGCTGCCCACCCTCCTGCCCCTTTTTCCTCTGTTATGGTATGTCACAGCTTGCTGCGGTTTTCTTGACCTTGCCAGCAGGTAAAGTTGCTGTAATGGGCTATGCCCTTGATGGAAAATTGAAAGCAGGCTGTCTGTCCAGCACTTATGGTAAGGATAGGCCCCACTTCCCTCTTTTGGTTGAGTGCCCATGGTACGACTGTGACTGGCACTGGTTAAATATATTCACATGTTATGTGTTGGGATTTAATAAAGCTGTGGCCTTGCCCTTTCCAACCTAATGGTTGTAAGTGTCTTATTTAATGGGGTAAAGGGCAAGGCTGGTGGGGGATTTGATCCCATTGTGTTACGTTAATTGGGACCTAGGCCCATTGCGCCTCAGCAGCCAACTGTTCGGGTTTGACTTGAAGAAAAGGTGGCAACCCTAGTTAGCAGAGAGAGCATGTAGTCAAGTTATACTGCATAACAACAGTAGAAAAAAGTCAGGTCACCAGCCTGGCAGTATTGTCTGGCAGGCCCTGTGTAAATCTCAGCACTGGCTGTGCAGAATTACAAATTGATTGCCAGCTCCCATACATGTATTTCAACTTTGTATTCAGCAGTTGACCTGGAGTTCAGTTTATAAGCTCATCTTTCAAAGTTTCATTTTTTTTTCTTCTTAACATTACCAAGAGTTGCAGGTGATCTTTTTCCTTAACAAAAACATTTTTCCAGACAGGAATGCAAGACTGAAACATTAGATGCCAATTAAACGCATGAGAAAAGAAAGATGAGGCACTTTGTCTAGTATGCAATGTGCAAGCTCATTCAGGGCTCCAAAAAAGGTCTCAAACAAAAGGTCTCTGATTTAAAAACCATCTCGGGAAAAAGTGATGTCATGTGCATCTGGTGCGAACCGGGACCGGGGGGAGCTGAAACAACTTGGGCTGCAGGACCTGAGAGGGGATTAAGTCATAAGACAAGTCAGAGGATTGTACCTAGATACAAGAAGTCCAATTTTGTGTAAAGTATAATTCTGCTCAGGGAAGGAAGTGAGAAAAATCAGTTAGTGGCCAAAAGTATGAAAGATAATCCAGTGTGAAAACAGCTGGCTTGTTTTTTTGTGTGTTGTTATTACTATAAAATGTCTTTCCAAAAGCAGAAGGTCATATGTTACTCATTTGATAACTAACTAAAGATGGACACCAAACATTGCTGAGAATATATTCCTGCTCAATAAAACCAATGTACAAAGAATGTTTGCTTTTATCACTTCTATAATACCAGCATATATTGTTGTTTTGTTCATTCTTGCTGTTTGCATTAAATCCAAGGAAGTGACCCAGTAGTATATTAATGAGCCTTTACCAAGCAAGAATGCTGCATATACAAACTATTTACAGTTACAGGAGTACCGGACATACAGAGCATAGTGTTGGGCGAATGGTTCAGGCAGAGCATAAGTTCAGCCCGAACATTGGCTGTTCGCCAAACACCTGAATAGTCGGGGCATTCAACTGTTTATTCGGCCCGCTGAACGCCCCACAATGCATTTAGCGCTGCACAGTGCATTGGAAGCCCTGATTGGTTGAAGCAATGAAGGATTTGCCCAATCGGGACACAGAACAATGTCTGATGATTGGAGAAAGTCATGATGACTGTGCCCAACCATGGCTCATTGCTCATAGACCCACCCCACACTATAAAAGGTACCTTCCCAGAGGAGTTATTTGCAGTGTGATATTGGAGTGGAGAGAGATAGAACAGGGCTCTGTTCATTGCTACTAGCGAGGTCGTGTACTATCGTGATTCTATTGTGAGTGTAAAGTATCAATGTAGTGTGAATATAGTGATAGTGCAGCGTGAGTGTAGAACGACCGTTCATTTTTACTGTAGTGTCAGTTTGGTGTTTCAGGGCAAGTTACCTGCAGTATATTGAAGTGTGTCAGTAAAGAGTGTCAGGGCAGTTTTACTGCAGTATAGTAGTGTGTCAGGGCACTTTTACTGTAGTATATGGAAGTTGGTTTCTTGCACATTTACTGCAGTATATTGATGTGCGTTAGTGCACGTTTATTGCAGTATATTGACGTGCGTTAGGGCACGTTTACTGCAGTATATTGAGGTGCATTAGTGCACGTTTACTGCAGTATATTGAAGTGTGTTAGTGCACTTTTATGGCAGTATATTGAGGTGCATTAGTGCATGTTTACTGCAGTATATTGAAGTGTGTTAGTGCACTTTAAGGCAGTATATTGAAGTGCATTAGTGGCCCTGATAGCAAGCAAATTTCTCTGCCTCATCTGCTGCAGCGAAAAAAAAAAAAAATACATACCGTATTTATCGACGTATAACACGCACTGTTTTCCCCTTAAAATCAGGGGAAAATCATGGGTGCGTGTTATACGCCGATCCCCGCTAATTGTGATCTATCGGAGCGATCGCAGCCGACATTCACATAGCGTGTAGTTTTAAATATGGCGCCGCGGAGTACGGAGGGACTCGGCAGGGCTGAACGAGCGCCGCCGAGATCATAGTGACTGGGCGGAGCCGAGATACACATAGTCGAGTGTTCTCGGCTCTTTCCGGCGCCGCTCACAGTCAAGCCCAGTCCCGCCATTGGACCTGTGTTACGTCCATCATAGGGCGGGACTGGGCGGGACTGTGAGCGGCGCCGGAAAGAGCCGAGTACACGCGACTATGTGTATCTCGGCGGCGCTCGTTCAGCTCCGCCGAGTCTCTCCGAACTCCGCGGCGCCATATTTAAAACTACATGCTATGTGTATGTCGGCGGCGATCTGTCCAAGCATGCAATGAACCACAAGTACCCCCTAAGCGTTCAAGGGGCTATTCAATGAGTAAGGCTAAAAGATGTCATGCAGTGCTTCAGCTAGTCTGTCTTGACTGGCTGAGACGGGAATGGTGGTGTGCGATAAAAGCACAAACCTCTTAGACAGGGAAAGTTGACATATGTGCCATGCCTGGCACATGTCCTCAATTTGGTGGTGCAGCATTTCTTAAACAGGTACCCAGGGTTGGAAGATCTTCCAAAGCAGGCCAGAAGAGTCTGTAGCCATTTCAGGCAGTCATACATAGCCAGTGCTCAGTTGGCTGAAATTCACCAGGAATTCCATCTGCCCATAAACTGATTGATTTGTTACATGCCTACTAGGTGGAACTCAACTTTGGCAATGCTGCAGCAGCTGAACATGCAGCAAAGTGCCGTCAATGAGTACCTGTGTGAGTATGGCACAACGACAGGCTCAGGCCGGCTCTGCTTTTTTTCCCCACGCCAATGGCTCCTGATAAAGGATGCATGCACTGTACTGTCACCATCTTAGGAGGCGACAAGGATGGTGAGCCGTGACACAGCATGCATCGGTGACACAATCCCTGTTGTGTTCCTGCTGGAGCAGACTCTGCATGGCATTATAACCAGGGCACTTGCAGCACAGCAGCGCAAGGAAAAGGAGGACTTCATTTCCTCTCAAGGTCCGCTTTATGCAGACACCAGTCTTGCGATGCCACAGAACACTCAAGAGGAGGAGGATTCTGGCAGTTTTGGAGGCATAGAAGCAGAGGAAGACATACGTCAAACCTTAAGAGATGGTTTTCCATCCCCAGAACCCTTGGGAGTAGTACGTGGCTGACACAGTTTCAGATACTGTAATCGTCAGTGACCCCGAGGACTGTGCTTCTCATGCCTCCACAATTTTGGGGTGCATGGGCTCCCTAATTTTTCAAAGCCTGCGAAAGGACACGAGAATTTGTGGCATCAAGGAGAAGGATTACTATTGGTTGGCAACCCTCCTTGACCACCGTTACAAGAGGAAAGTCTCGGAAGTCATTCTGTCCTCACAGGGGTAGCAGAGGATGAAATATCCTGAGGACCTCTTAAAGAGGGGTTTATGTAATGCCTTTCCAGACTCTGCTAGGTTACAGTCTCATGAAAAAATTTTTTTTGAGGCTTCTGTTGGTCAAGAGAGGAACGTGGAGAAGGAGGCCACCTCAGTGATGCATTTCAAAATTTATTTAGTCCTCGGCGTCCAGGGCTGTCAGCTTCCACATCCCATTGGCAGCGTCTGCATCATATGGTGGGAGATTATCTAGGGGCGAAAACAGACATAGAGAGCTCCATGGAGAGATCCACTGGGTCCACTGGGGCATGGAGAGATCCACTGGGTTACTGGGTCATGAGAATAGACCACTGGCCAGAACCTGCCCAGTATGCAATTGAGCTGCTGGTGTCACGTACCTGGAGATGGAGCCTGATGTGGAGAGGTAGGTAATCTCTTACACCTCCGGCCTGATACCCTTGATAAAGTAAGCAGGAGGCACGGAAGCCTGGAGTGGCACAAGTGCCTAGAAGTTTGGGTGGTGAAAGCTGCATATGAGAGGTCTGTGCGTACTTGTACACAGGGCAGTGGGTACTTGGCAGGCTGCAGGTCACAGGCAGCAGGTACTCGGCACGCTGGCAGGTAGCAGATAGCAGGCAGCAGATACTTGACAGGCTGGCAGGTAGCAGATAGCAGGCAGCAGGTACTTGACAGGCTGGCAGGTAGCAGACAGCAGGTACTTGGCAGGCTGGCAGGTAGCAGACAGCAGGTACTTGGCAGGCTGGCAGTGGTTAGGCAGCAGGTACTTGGCAGCTGGGCACAGAGCAGGATCAGGCAAGCTGGGTCAGTCACTAGCAGGCACTTCAGGAACAGAGCAATAGGCAGCAGACTAGTCAGGTTCAGGCTGAAGTTGGCAACGGCTAACAGACAAACAGAGAGATCAAGCAGAGACGTGGTCAAAGAGTAAGCCAGGGGTCGGTCCAGGTAGAGTACAAGTGTGGTCAGATAGATCAGAAAGGCAAAGTCCAGCAGAGATGTTTATTTAGCCCACTTGGCGCCACTTAGTGGCAAGCACACAAGCCATTGCAATGTGCGCAGGTCAGGCTAATAGAAATTCTCTGTCCATGGGTTTGGCTAATAGGTTTTCTCCGTCTGTGGATTTGGCTAACAGAAATTCTCCGTTTGCACATAACTATGTGCCTGGGCTTAATTTTTCTTTCCTGACAGCTGGGCTGCATTGCATCAAGCGTGCTTTCCGAATGGCCATTCAGTGCTGTTGGAGCTTTTGTGCCAGATAAAAGAGTGCGTCTGTCCACAGACTCTGTTGACTGGCTGACATTTATCAAAATGAATCAGTCCTGGAATAGCAGCAGCTATTAAGCCACTGATGCTGATATTGCTGATTAAGTGTTTTCTGGATCTGGATTCTCTGCAAGACTGTCTACGCTTTTTAGCTTTGTGGGTGTTGATTTTATTCAGGCGAAAACTTAGGCAGATCAGGACGGCAACAGATCAGGCAAAGCGGTACACAATCAAAATCCAGAGATTGGTCAGGCAAGAGAAGGTCATACATGAGCTGGCAGTGAAGTACAAAATCAGCAGGCTAGAGAGTAGTCAGGAATTCAGGCAGGAGTTCAAACACAGTATTCAGAGTCAAAAAGCAGTCAAAACACCCAGGAGCTAGTCCAAACAAATGGCACTAAGCGATAGGAAGTGCTGCTATTTATGGGCTGCTTTGATTGTAGATTGTCCACAGCTGGCAGTAGGTGGGGCTAGTGAGTACAAGGTAATGCATCAAACTAGGAGAGCATAGCTATACCTCCAGAGCTCCTCTGTGGCACAACAAGCAAGACTGCAGCTATGGGACCAGGAACATCCCGGTTAAAATACACCCAGGTAAATAAAAGACATTTTCTGGTATATGTTTCATGGGCACAATTAAGACCCAAAGACCAATTTTTCCGCACCAGTTTGACAGGTGCATATCATTTCAGTTTTTTAAAGCACGGCCAATTCTTGCTTTCATCAAGAGATGAGGCATTTCAGGTGCTTTACAGGTGCTATTTTTAGCACTAAAGCGTCTTAAAAACGCCTCCAGTGTGAAAGGGGTCTAAGGGTCACTTGACTTTAGTTAAAGCTGGTCCACAATTTTCACAGCAAACAGGACTCCTGGCATTTCAAACAACTACTGGAAAATGTGTTCTTGGTCTTGGCATTTTTTTTGTAGTATCTTTTAGTGGAGTTCTACTGTTATCTCATTTCAGCTTGAGGTATTGGCCTTTTATTTTGAAAAGTTTGGTAGCCATTCCCACATAGGTCTAGCCCCTTCAAATTGGATTCCTACAGCAGTCTCTCTGAAGGATGCATTTCTGTTTAATAGAATAACATAGGAGCAAAAGCCATAATAGTCAATCAGAATTCATCTTGTATTGGCTTGGCTTCCATAAAAGGAATTCTGGTTGGTGGCTGTTACATTACCCTGTGCCTTACAATGTTTGTTGATTCAGCATATTTATTATGTACATTAGTGATGGACAAATCTGCCCAGGTTCAATTTGCAGAGGGTTCAGCAAATCTTGTTCAAAATTTTGCAAACCCAAACTTAGAGGCAAATCCCACTGAAGTCTATGGGAGGGGCTACTCTTGAGGGTAAATTCTGGTCATTTTTAGGGCTAATAAGCAAACTGCTGTAAAGAAAAGTACGGGAAGCTGGGCATTGTCAAGGGGGACATTTACCAATGCAAAAACACCAGTTTTTGGTAATAGACCCATTTTGTCCATCATATAGAAATTAGCCAGTAGTTTGCTAAGGCTGTTCTTGTTCTTAATGATGGAAAACTGGCTTGCCATCTGTGTTGGAGTTGAACCCAAAGATGTTCAGTAGGGTTGAGGTCAGGGCTCTGTGCAGGCCACTCCAGTTGCTCCACACCAAACTCATCAAACATTATCCGTAGCCAATGACTCCCGCTGCTGTGCCTCAGCCAATAAGAAGGAAGAGATCCCGGAGACCCTCTGTTCTCATGCACATTGCTGGATCGAGATGGGGCTGGGGTAAGTATTGGGGGGGGGGCTGCTGCACACAGAAGGTTTTTTTACCTTCATGCACTGCTAGTGCGCTTGCTGTAAATCTGAGGGGTAGATATGAAATGAGGGGAAGCTCTGCTGATTTTATCATCCAATCATGTGCAAGCTAAAATGCAGTTTTTTATTTTCCTTGCATGTCCCCCTCGGATCTACAGTGACTGCGCTTCCAAGTTCACTTTCAGTGCATTTTTAAGTGCACTTGCAGTGCACGTGTAGTGCAAAGTGGATTTGCCTTTAGTAAATAACCCCCTATGTTTACATTTATATCATTACCTATATTGGTATTATTATCAAGGCTGCTGTGTCCGCGTTGCTATTGACGTACCTGTTTCTTTGAAAACCAAATAAACACATTAAAAAAAAATACATTCAGCTTCTTCTGGAAATTATTATGACTTTTCATTCAACAAAGGTTCGGTGAGTGCATCGGCAGTCATCTCCTGTGACGAGCAGTATTGATTGTCAATAACATCTTGTTCTTGATTGTCCCTCAGTAGGTGATACTTTACGTCGATGTGTTTGGTCCTAGGATTGACCCTTTCTGATTGCGTAGCCTTATACATCCCTGGTTGTCTTCAAAAATGGGAATTGGTTTTGATAGGTCTACCCCAATGTCCACAAACAGTTGACGGATCCATATCACTTCTTGACATGCGTGAGCTGCTGCAATGTACTCTGTTTCAGTTGACGAAAGAGCGACAGTTGATTGCTTTCAACTAGACCAGTGGTTCTCAACTCCTGTCCTCGGGACCCACTAACAGGCCAGGTTTGCAGGATAACTGAAATACATCACAGGTGATATAATTTGCTGCTCAGTGATTGCAGTATTCTAGTCTGCATCTCCCCCAATGTAATACTTAAATTCTGGCCTGTTAGTGGGTCCTGAGGACCGGAGTTGAGAACCACTGAACTAGACCAACTTACGGTTCCTTCTCCATACTGGAAGATGAATCCACTTGTGGATTTGTGGCCTGCGCAGTATCCGACCCAATCGGCATCCACACCTCCACATCCGACCAGTTTTGGATTAGATGTTGCTGGTAACCGTAACTTCACCTGAATTGTTCCTTTGAGTTATCACTCATTTTACTGCATTCCAATCATGCTGACAGGTAGGGTAGGGCCGAATGGACCCCTTTTTGGATCGCATAAGAGCTTTCAAACACCGCGAAAGTTCGAACCAGAATAACAAACCCCATTAAAGCCGATGGATCCCGAACGTCAAAAATCAAAAGTGCCCATTTTGAAGGCTTATATGCAAGTAATTGGGCATTAAATGGTTATAGGGGTCCAGGTCCTGCCCTGGGGGACATGTATCAATAAAAAAAAAGTTTGTGAAAAACGTCATTATTAAATGAGCATTGATTTTTTGATTTTTAAAGTGAAACCATAAAAATTAAATATTCCTTCAAATAAAGTGCTTGGGGGGTCCCCTTATTCTACCTGTAAAGTGGCAGATCTGTACCATGTCTAGAATCTGCTGCAGCAATAATTTCATTTATAAAGCCAAAAAATATGAAATTTTCCCTGCAAGCTGCCTTTATTTTGCTTAGCAACAGCTGGGGAGCTGGTGTGTATGATGAGGTCACAATGAAGTGCACTAGGAACAAGATTAGGAGATTTTCTGGATACATTCTGGTGTACCTTGACTTTAAATAGAAGTAACGGGTGCGTAAAAATTGGTCTTTGGGTGTCGGTGGTGCCTTCTCACCGTAACCCTTTAGAGGTAATATTGATGAAAGCAAGAATTGGCCTTGCTGTAAAAAATTGCAGTGATATGCACCTGTCAGGTGCAGAAAAATTGGTCTTTGGGTATCAGTGGTGCCTTCCCACCGTGACCCAGTAAGTCAGTGGATCATCAGCTGGAAAGCTCTCTATCTCTGTTTTGGCCCTGAGGTAATTGTACACCATGTGATACAGATGCTGCCGATGGGATGTGGAAGCTGACAGCCCTGGGGGGGACTAAAAAAAATCCGAAATGCCTCACTTAGGCGGACGCCTTCTTCAACTCTCCTCTCTTAACCAACAGAAGACTCAAAACTATGTTTTCCAAGACACTGTAACCTACCGGAGTCAGAAGAAACGTTCAATAAAATCCTCTTTAATGTGTCCTCAAGAGATTTTATCTTTTGTACTCTCTGTGGGGACGGGATGAGTTCTGAGACCTTCCCCTTATAATGGTGGTCAAGGAGGGTTGCCAACCAGTAATCATCCTTCTCCTTTATGCCACCTAATCTTGGGTCATTTCGCAGGCTTTGTAGCATGAGGTTGCCCAAGCGCCTCAAATTTGCCGAGGCTTGAGAAGCAGACTCCTCGGGGTCACTCAGGATGACAGCATCAGGAACTTCCTCCTCCCAGCCCCGTGCTACTCCCAAGGGTCCTGGGGTTGGAAAGCCATCGCTTACAGATTGATCGCATGTCTTCCTCTTCTTCGAAGCCTATGAAAGTGCCAGAGTCCTCCTCCTCATCCCCCCCCCTCTCTCCTCCTGTGTGTTCTGTGACATAGGAATAATGGTGTCTGGAAAAAGTGGGCCTTGAGAGGAAAGTAAGTCCTCCTCTTCCTCCTGCTGCTCTGCCTCCAGTGCCCTGTCCATAATGCCACGCAGAGTCTGCTCCAGCAGGAATACAACAGGGATTGTGTCACTGATGCATGCACTGTTACGGCTCACCATCCTTTAGGAAACGCTGCACCACCAAATTGAAGACATGTGCCAGGCATGGCACATGTGTCAACTTTCTCTGTCAGACAGGAGGTTTGAGCCATTATCACACACCACCATTCCTGGCTCCAGCTGGCATGGTGTGAACCACCTCTGGGCCTGTCTGTCATGTACCTGGTGGTTGAGCCCACTTATGCAGGGAGCGGCTACCCGTGTACCTCTGGCTTGAGAACCTCTGATAGAGCAGACAGGGGCTCGGGAGTGCAGGGGGCACAAGTGCCTGATGGGTTGCAGATGCAGGGGCTGATCCGGACTTCTGGTGAACTGCAAGGAGACCAGTTGTGAACTGGAGCAGGGACTCTGTAGAAGGCAGGAACAACAGGAAGCTGCACTTGGTAAGGAGGTGTATTGTAGTCCAGGAGAAGTGAGCAGGATAACTGTGGACTGCGGACAGCAGGGAGGTATAGCAGTTCAGCAGGATCAGCAAGGAGGACCAGACTGGCAGCTGGAGACAGGAACCAATAGGAGGTGTACTGTAGTTCAGAGCACAAGCAGGGTTCGGGCAGGCTGGGTCATACACTGGCGGGCAGATATGGTACAGGAGCAGTAGGCAAGGCGTAGTCGGGTAGAACCTCATCAGAGGCTGGCAGCAAGCAGGGAAGGTTAATGACAAGCCGGGTAAGAGAAGTCAGGAAAGCAGGATAACAAGTAGCAGAGGGTCTCAGGAACGCTGTAGACCAGACAGCAAGATGGCATGGTGACAGTCTCTTTTAAATAGTGCTTTTGGCGCCAAGTACCGTCACATGGCGCGCGCACACCCGCGTGCGCCCGTGCGCGCTGTCGCGCACGGGCGCACGCTGGGCGGCTCTTTTGATAGGAACATTGTGCACAGATCTTCTACTGTCAACCAGACTGCTAGGACGTCTTCCTTGACATTGCCCCCCTCCAAGGGGCAGCCTCAGGATGCCCAATTGAACCATCTTACTTGGGTGTGCCTTTTTAAAGGCCAGAATCAATCTTTTTGCATGGATATTGGATACTGGCTCCCAAGAATTCTCCTCCGGACCATAACCTTTCCACTTCACCAGGTACTGGACTTGATTACGTTTCCTTCTGCAATCCAGGATTGACTCTACTTCATACTCAACTTCCCCATCAACGAGTACTGGTTCAGGAGGACCGGTGTTTCGGCCTACGAAGGGGTCCGGGACAGTGGGTTTGAGTAAAGCTACATGAAAGATGATAAGCGGAAGAGAAGGAAAGGTTCATTTTCAAGGAACCACATAATGCTCTCCAGAACTTCGAGGTGAACTGTACCCTTCGGTCTGAGATAATATCCGCAGGGATGCCATGAAGCCTTACAATCTCTTTAATGAAGACTTTTGCGGTTTCGGCAGCAGAGGGGGTACCTCTCATTGGCAGAAAGTGAGCCATCTTGGAAAGTCTATCCACAACCACAAAGATGGTAGTGTGGTTTTCTGAGGGTGGTAGCTCGACAATAAAATCCATGGAGATCATCCTCCATGGTCTTTCTGGGACAGGTAGTGGTTTAAACAGACCCCAAGCCTTAGACTTACTGCTTTTATTCTGAATACAGACAGTGCATGACTCTACCTAGTTCTTGCAGTCCTTCATTAATTGTGGCCACCAAAACATGTGCTGGAGAAGCTCAGACGTCTTGTGCACACCGAAGTGACCACCTAACTCGTGGTCATGGAAGGATTTAAGAACAGCAACTCGCACCTCCTGAGGTACCAAATTCTTATCTTTGAACCACAGCAGATCATCCTTTGTTTGTAGAGTAACATCAGGCGGGAAAGAGACCGCTACAGAAGCTTGTTTGATCTGGGCTATCAAATCCCCTTGAAGCAAGAGGAAGTTTCCTGAAGACAGAATGGTGTCTGGAGGTGAAGAAGCTTCGGATTCGTTGAACATCCTAGAAAGAGCATCTGGCTTGGTGTTCTTTGACCCAGGCCTGTAGGTAATATGGAAAGAAAATTGGGTAAAGAAGAGTGCCCATCTGGCCTGACGTGGTCTCAACCTCTTTGCGGCTTTCAAATACTCGAGATTCTTGTGGTCCGTGCAAACAAGTATCGGATGTGCCGCTCCCTCCAAAAGATACCGCCACTCTTCGAGTGCGGCCTTAATCGCCAGAAGTTCTCGGTCACCCACGTCGTAGTTCCTCTCAGCTTTGGATAATTTGCGGAAAAAGAATGCAACTGGGTACAAAAGAGTTTTAGGTCCCTGCCTCTTCGAGAGTACTGCCCCAACTGCAACCTCTGAAGCATCTACCTCCAGAATGTACGGTATTGCTGGATAGGGATGCTTTAAGACTGATACAGAAGTAAACAGGGTTGTAAAGGCTGTCTGGGCTTCGGAAGACCAACGGAATCGAGTGCCCTGTTTAGTTAACTTCGTGATGGGGGAGATGATAGTGGAAAATCCTTTAATAAACTTCCGATAAAAATTTGCGAAGCCCACAAAGCGCTGAGTGCCTTTTTTGTCAGTAGGGATTGGCCAGTCCGGAATGGCATAAACCTTCTGAGGGTCCATCTTGATACCCTCCACAAAAATAATCAATCCCAATCAAACACTTCTCAGGTTTTGCATACAAGCCATGGCATCTGGTGGTGAAGCACTTACGGAGCTTAGTGGGACAAGTCCTCACACAATGTCCTGGTTCTCCGCAGTAAAGGCAGAGGTTATTGGCCCGCCTGCATCGCTGTTCTTCGGGAGTAAGAGAAGGGTGCAGTAGACCCAACTGCATGGGCTCGGAAACATCAGGAGTAGTGGCCACTGGAGCCGGGGAAGCAGACTGAGGAGAACTGGGTACACGGGGAAGCATCCAGACTGAACGGGAAGGACTGGCAGAACGTTCAGATCTTCGTTCCCTTAGTCGCCTGTCAATCTGAATGGACAGATTAATGAGGGCATCTAAAGTCTCTGACATACCCACTCGGGCTAGTTCGTCTTTTAATGATTCAGTGGAAATAAAAAGTAGTATAGGGCGCACAGGACTAGCGTAGTCCAAGTGATGTCTCTATTAGGGGTCGGCAGTCCAAAAATGAACGGAAGAAATGTTGGTAGGAAGGGATGAAAGGATGATAATCTTCAGCAAAAAGGGCTGCAACTTTAAAAGACTTGAAGCAGGGTCTAAAATGACATAAAAACAAACAAAGGCACCTCTAAGTGCAGAAGATAAACAATTTTAATACCCCAACTGGGTTAAAAACACTTACAAAATAGGAGTAGAAAACAGGCACATCGTGGGTAAGGCTGCATTGGAAGGGGTCACGATCAAGGAAGCCTTCAGGAGGATGGATGTAGTCACTGTCAGCAGCGGTGTAAAACACAGGGAACAGCTGTGAAGCCGGCGTCGTCAGCGTGTGAGGGCTGCGAACCCGGAAGTGATGTCATCCGATGAGCGGCTCTGTGAGCAGCCTGAACCGCAAACGAAAGGCCAGAGAAGGGATGTGATGTCATCAATGAGGGATGCGTTTCGGAACCGTCATTCGTTCCTTTCTCAACCTCGGATTACACTGATGGATTTAAATGCCCATCAATACAGCCTTATCAGTGTCCATCTGCAGCCTTGCACAGCGTCCATCTGCATGCGATGAGATACACAGAGAGCTCTGTGTATCTCATCGCATGCAGATGGACGCTGTGCAAGGCTGCAGATGGACACTGATAAGGCTGTATTGATGGGCATTTAAATCCATCAGTGTAATCCGAGGTTGAGAAAGGAACGAATGACGGTTCCGAAACGCATCCCTCATTGATGACATCACATCCCTTCTCTGGCCTTTCGTTTGCGGTTCAGGCTGCTCACAGAGCCGCTCATCGGATGACATCACTTCCGGGTTCGCAGCCCTCACACGCTGACGACGCCGGCTTCACAGCTGTTCCCTGTGTTTTACACCGCTGCTGACAGTGACTACATCCATCCTCCTGAAGGCTTCCTTGATCGTGACCCCTTCCAATGCAGCCTTACCCACGATGTGCCTGTTTTCTACTCCTATTTTGTAAGTGTTTTTAACCCAGTTGGGGTATTAAAATTGTTTATCTTCTGCACTTAGAGGCGCCTTTGTTTGTTTTTATGTCATTTTAATGATTCAGACAGACCTCTGCGGAACTGGTAACGCAGGGCGGCACCGTTCCAGTTGGTGTCGGAACTCCAACACCTGAACTCTGATACATAATCCTCTGCTGGTCTACTGCCTTGCTGAAGAGAATGCAGGGCCGCCTCCGCAGTAGCTGTCAGCTGCGGGTCTTCGTAGAGCTGGGACATGGCTTGAAAGAAAGTGCTCAAGTTATCAAGAGAGGCATCCTTCTGCTCCAGGAGGCGATGTGCCCATGACTGAGGTTCGCCCAGCAGCAGGGAGATAACGAACCCCACTTTAGTAGATTCAAGAGAGAAAGTCCTTGGCTGCAGGGCCAAGTCTGCAGGGTCATACACTGGTGGGCAGATACGGTACAGGAGCAGTAGGCAAGGCATATTCAGGTAGCAGGCCGGGTCGGTAACAAGCGAGCAGCGAAGTACCAGGGAGCAGGCAGAAGGAACGTCAGGACAAGCCAGGATCAGAGGCTGGCAGCAAGCAGGGAAGGTCAATGACAAGCCAACAGAAGTCAGGAAAGCAGGATAACAAGTAGCAGAGGGTCTCAGGAACTCTGTAGACCTGACAGCAAGATGGCATGGTGACAGTCTTCTTTAAATAGTGCTTTTGGCGCCAAGTACCATCACATGGCGCGCGCACGCGCGCGCCGGGCGGCTCTTTTGATAGGAACATTGCACACAGATCTTCTACTGTCAACCGGACTGCTAGGACCTCTTCCTTGACACTGTCCCTGCAGAGCTGCAAGAATCTCTGCTCAGGTGTGGTTCCTGTCCCCTAAACACATCAGCTGAAGCACTGCATGGCACCTTTTAGCCTGACTCATGGAATAGCCCTTTGAACGCTTAGGGGGTATCTGATGTTTATAGGACAATTCTGCAGAGGAGGGCATGGAGGTGGTGGAGGAGGAGGGCGTAGAGCTCACAGGTCTGGCATCATCACCACCAGCTGTATGGAGACGTGGGGGCACAACAAGCTGTAGCACTAAGCCCTGTCCTGCATCCTTTCAAGTTGCAAGCAGCGTTACCCAGTGTGCTGTGAACAAAATATATTGTCCCGGCCCATACTTGCTGGACCATGTGTCAGCAGTAAGGTGGATTTTACGGCTGACTGCCTTCCCCAACGATGCCAGAACATTCGCTTCCACGTGATGGAACGGCCTTACGTGAAAAGTAGTAGCGACTGGGAACCTGCCATTGTGGTACAGCACATTGTGCGAATTCACGGAAGGGGCAGAATCCACCAGGCTAAAAGGCAGAAGTTGGAGAGCCAACAGCTTTGACAAGCTTGCATTTAGATGCTGGGCATGTGGGTGGCAGGGACTGTATTTTTTTCCACTGCAACAGATGGGGCAGAGAAATTTGCCGGCTACAGTCTACAGCTGGTGGTGTGCTGCTGGCAGATGTGCTGCTAGGACCTGACACACCTGTGCTATACCATCATCCCTGTCAGTGGAGGCTGCTGAGAGATAATGACTCGGTATAGCAGGGGCAGACTGAAGTGGGTAAGGAGAAGAAGGGATAGATTTGTGCCCCTTTTGTGTGGCTTTTAGGTGCTCTTGCCAATGGGCTGAGTGGTTGGACGTTAAATGCCTCGTTAAACATGTGGTACCCAAATGGCTGGTGTTTTAGCCACGTTTGATTTGCCTGAGACACAGTTTGCAGATAGCAACAGTGTGATCTGCTGCAGATGTGCTAAAAAAAGCCCAGACAGCTGAGCTTTGGGGAGTGGGCCGGGAGATAACAGCTGCAGAATGTGATGGAATAGGGTGGCTGCTCTCTACTCTTTTTTTATGTCGGCCTCCTTGGGGTTGTCCTGCCTCACCTTCAGTTTCCTCCTCTGCTCTATCTGGCACTCAAGTTACATCAGTGACCTCATCATAATCATCATCATCATCTCCATCTCCTCCATCATCATCATTACCACTGGAGACAACTTGGCAATACGCTGCGGCTGGGGGAACATGAATGCCAATTTGTCTACCAGTGTTCTCCCCTCTCTCTAGGCTCATGTTCCTGTCATCCTCAACCTCAGAACCAACATCTAAATCCAGTAATGGCTGGGCATCATCAAGGAGCAAGTGGCTGATGCTGTGGTCAAATAACTCAGCTGACTCCTCCATGGCTGATGTTGGGGCTAGGGCAGGAATAGATGTGGACAAGGAGGCAGGTTTATCCAAAACTATATGGCGTTAAACTGGCAGTAACGCACACAGAACTATGTGGCATTAAACTGGCAGTAACACACACAAAACTATATGGCGTTAAACTTGCAGTAACACACAAAAAAGTATATGGCGTTAAACTGGCAGTAACATACACAGAACTATATGGCGTTAAACTGGCAGTAATGCACGGAGAACTATATGGTGTTAAACTGCCAGTAACGCACAAATCTATATGGCGTTAAACTTGCAGTAATGCACACAGAAGTAAATGGCGTTAAACTTGCAGTAACGCACAGAGAACTATATGGCGTTAAACTGGCAGTAACGCACACAGAAGTAAATGGTATTAAACTTGCAGTAACGCCCTAAACTATATGGTGTTAAACTGGCAGTAACGCACAAAACTATATGGTGTTAAACTGGCAGTAACACACACAAAACTATGTGGCGTTAAACTGGCAGTAATGCACAGAGAACTATATGGCGCTAAACTGCCAGTAATGCACAAATCTATATGGTGTTAAACTTGCAGTAATGCACACAGAAGTAAATGGTGTTAAACTTGCAGTAACGCACAAAAAACAATATGGCGTTAAACTGGCAGTAATGCACATAAAACTATATGGCATTAAACTGGCAGTAACGCACACAGAAGTAAATGGCATTAAACTTGCAGTAACACACAAAACTATATGGTGTTTAACTGGCAGTAATGCACAAAACTATATGGCGTTAAACTGGCATAATCTTTTTATATGGACTATAAACCGAAGGACCTATGAGTAAATGGTCGTGGAACGAATCATTTGAGTTTCCATTATTTCCTGTGGGGAAATTTGCTTTGATATACAAGTGCTTTGAATTACAAGCATGTTTCTGCAACGAATTATGCTCGCAATCCAAGGTTTTACTGTATACGAAACTAATTCCAAAAATGAATCATTCTAACATAATGAACACGATGAAAGGAAATTATTGACTTGACAAATTAATCCTGAACAAACATTTTTTTTTTTGGCGTGCACATGTCACAAAATGGAAGCAATTTTTTTTACATAAAGTTTTATCATTTATTTATTTATTTTTTTAATTGTATTTTTTTTAATGTAAATATTATTCACACTTCATATTTTTGCAACCATAATATAGACATTTTTACTCCTTTATACAATATGTGTAACAAAAAGCTAACTTTATTCCCCAGGATTATATCAGCTTTTTTTTCTGAGTCATTCAGGAGTTAACACCATCCGGATATCACTAATAAACGTGTGACATCAAATACGCTCCGCTAAGTAATAAGTAATTCATAACAGCTCAAATTAATTTATATGAGATTCTGGATATAGGTCACCGAGTAATATTTATCTCTGAATTAATTTCCGTCACTGACTTATAAATGAATAAAACTGATAACTACATTAGTGTCACTCTCCAATTTAATTCACTGTTGGCAAATCCATTCATCGACGGTGTTTGTGATATATATGTCACACGAGAAACCGTTTTACTTCACTTTATGGAATCAGAAATCATGTAGAATCTTCTCTGATTCAGCGAAAATCCATTCCCTGATTGTCTTCTACAACATTATTCGGCAGACTGGTACATATTAAAGCTGAATTCTAGGCAAGCAGCTAAATATGAGAGATGTTTTACCTGCAAATGGTTTTTAAAGTTTGTCCATCCAGTCCTGATTTTTCATAACTCTGCCACACAGAACAGCTCTGTCTAGCAGGAAAGGTGACCTGCTCTTCCTCTGCTGCACTTTTTCATTTACAGGTCTCCTCCCTTTGGAGGTCCACACCATGTGAATGGACAGTGAAAGGAGAAGCAGCAAACACATGAGATTTTTTTTCTCTGCCACTCTGCTCTCTCCTTCTATCAGCATGCTCGTTGTGCTCCTTCTCCCTCTTTAACCACTTGCCTACTAGGCACTTTTACCACTTCCTGCCCAAGCCAATTTTCAGCTTTCAGTGCTGTCACACTTTAAATGACAATACAACACTACCCATATGCTAAACAAACTAAAAAAGACAGAAAATTTTGAAAAAAACAAACATTTTTCATACTTTGTTATGAAATTTTGCAAACAGGTAATTTTTATCCTTCACTGATGTGCGCTGATGAGGCTGCACTAATGGGCACTGATAGGCTGCACTGATGAAGCTGCACTGATAGGTGGCACTTATGGGTACTGATAGGTGGCACTGATAGGTGTCACTGATGGGCACTGATAGGCGACACTGAAGAGGACTGATAGGTGGCACTGATGTGCACTGACAGGCGGCACTGATAGATGGCACTGGTAGGTTGCTCTGATGAGGAGGCACTGATGGGCACTGATAGGTGGCACTGATGAGGCAGCACTGATGGGCACTGATAGGCGACACTGAAGGGGACTAATAGGTGGCACTGATGTGCACTGACAGGCGGCACTGATAGATGGCACTGGTAGGTGGCTCTGATGAGGAGGCACTGATGGGCACTGATAGGTGGCACTGATGAGGACTGATTGGCAGCACTGGTGGGCACGGTTGGGACTGCACTGATAATCAGGACACTGGTAATCAGTGCCCTGATCATCAGTGTAGATGTCCCTTTAACACAAGCTGGGTATCGGCTCTTTTCTCCCTTCCTCACGCTGTCAGCATGAGGAAAGCCAATAACCAGCTTGTGTTTACATCCATGATCAGCTATCATTGGACTCAGCTGATCATGCGGTAAAGGGCCACTGTAATTGGCCCTTTACCCCAATCTGTGATCAGCTGAGGCCAAAGGACTCAGCAATCACAGAGCGCACCCCCAGTGCGATCACAGGTGGACATCCGTGGATGCCCTCCTGGCAAAGTAAGCCGGTGCTGTAGCCATCTTTCGGCTATAGCGCGGGTGGGAAGGGGTTAATTTCTGCTTTACTGGAACTGCTAGAAGCTGATGCCAGGTCCTTACAGGTACATGGTTTATATGTAAAAAATACATTTATTAATGTATATAGGAATACAGACCTGTGATAATGTATGTCTTTTATATCTGTCTGGAGCTCAGCTTTAATATTCTACTTCTTTGCATAAGGGGTTCAGGTCATTTATTGAGGGTCCCCAAACTATGGCTTATGGCCCACAGGCATCTCACTATAATAATTTATCTGGCCCACAGCTGATGTGCCTAGTCCCTGCTCTGGTAGGGATCCCGATATAAGGGTGACCCTGATTTAAGTTGGGAATCTGCTGTGGACTGTGACATAAGGAGGACCCTGATGTAAGGTGGCTATCTGATGGGGCCTCTGATGTAACTGGGACTCTGACAGGAACCCTAATAAAGGGCGTAGGGATGAGCTTCGAGTTTGAGTGGAACGTAAGTTCGACTCGAACATCGGGTGTTCGCCCATTTGCCGAACAGCGAATTTTATGGGGTGTTCACAGCAAATTTAAGCGCTGCGGAATGCCCCATAATGAGATCGCAGTGCATTGCTGTATGATGATTGGCCAAAGCATGCACCTGACTTGCATGCTTTGGCCAACCCCAGCGCCCTCTGCTAACAGAGCCATAATTGGGCAAAGGCAGGGTGCCTTTGGCCAATCGTGGCTCAGGGGGACTAAGTCCACACCCAACAATATATAAGGCTGCCTACACGGCGGCCCTGTTTAGTGTTGTTGGTGTGGACAGAGAGATAGCTTGAGTTAGATTAAGCAGGCAGGTTATTCAGTGGCAGTGTATTTGCTATATATATATACAGTCAGTCTAGTATATATATATATATATATATATATATATATATATATATATATATACTCTGCAGCCAGTGTAGCCTATATCTACAGTGCATTCATGGGGCACGCTTTTCTGCTACTGGCCGTGTTATTGAGCCAGAACATGCAGAAGAGTTGGTGGAGTGGATAACAAAGCCGTCCTCATCCTCCTCATCCTCTGTCACCCAGGCTCAGAGTAGTTTGCTTTTCTATGCAGCTGCCAAAGCGGCCTATTCCGCCGGCTCCTTATCCACAGTCACTCCTTCCGTAGCCCCACCATCATGCACCGAGGAGTCCCCCGAACTATTCGACCACAGTGTCGGGTACATGCTGCTGGAGGCTCACATTCATAAAAAATGAATCAGTCTTGGAACAGCAGCTATCAAGCATCTGATGCTGATGTAACTGATTGATTTTTCTACGGATGTGGGATCCCTTGAAGACTTTCTATGCTGAGTGACTATCCTATTCCTCCTAAATCTTGATGATGCTAGCTTTCAACAATATTTTTGGTTTAGGGCACCGCCACCACTGCCTAAGGTCCAATTTTTCTGCCCCTGTTTAACAGGGGCATGTAATTACAATTTTTGATCAAATATTTCACAGCAGGGCCCATTCCTGCTCTCACCAAGAGTATATGTGAGGGCTTACAGAGTTCTGGCACCACGAACACCTAAGACCCAAATTTCTGCAGAGTATATAGGGCAGGCCGTATAGTATATATATACTTCTGCTCAGAGTATATAGTGCCTGGCGGCCCCCCCACGCCATTTTTTTAAAATTTGGGTGCAGAGTTCCCCTTAATATCCATACCAGACCCAAAGAGCCTGGTAATGGGCTGGGGGGGGGGGATGCCGTTTTTCTCAATGATTTTCATCTATATTGCCGGGACCAGACATTACAGCTGCAAGCAGTGTTAAATGACCTTTTTTCCTTTAAAAATGTCATTTTGCTGTGGTATTGTTCTAAACACAGGAAAACTGTGCCACTTTACAGGCATACTATAGACACCCCCCAGGCACAATATTTAAAGGAATATTTCATTTTTATTGTTTGACTTTAAGCATTCCTGAAATCACTGCTCCCAAAAAAATGGCCATCTTTAAACCTTTTTTTGCATTGATACATGTCCCCTGGGGCAGGACCTGGGTCCCAAAACCCTTTTTATATCAGTAAGCCTTTAAAATTAGTACTTTTGATTTTTCACGTTCGTGTCCCATAGACTTTAACGGTGTTCGCGTGTTCGAACAAACTTGTTGCCTGTTTGCATGTTCTGCTGCGAACCGAACCAGGGGGTGTTCGGCTCATACCTAATAGGGAGGGACTCTGACATAAGTAGACACTGATGGGGATCCAGATGTAAAAGGGGGGCTCTGTTGTAAGGATGACTTTGATGAGGACCGTAATTTATTGGTGAGAAAGTTGCAGACAGAATGTAGTTTTGTTTGACCGATTTGCTTTGTTTTACTGAAGGTATTTCTCTGTTATTCTGAATCATGTCATGCTAATTACAAAAAGCTCCAATAAAAATGTATATGTTTTTTTAAATTTTATTCATTAATGTATAGAACTGTTTTTTTTTTTTCGCCCTTCGAGTATTTATAAAATATATAATTTGGTCCTTGTACTGAAAAGTTTGGAGACCCCTGGACCAGATGACAATAGTAAGTTTGATCATATTGGTTGATGGGTGGTATTTATTTTCTTTGGAGTGGTTCTTGTTATCATTGGTCTTGAGTAATATATAAGGAATGCTTGGTGGCATTGCTAATATTACTGTTGCCTAAGGAAGGGGTCAAACTATGCCTCTGAAACATTACATATGTATTGTTACCCCTGAAGGAGCCACTTTGTAATTTGGGTCCTCTGTTCTGCACCTCGACTCCAAGAATGACCTCAGCCCCCTGACACACCTGGTTGGATGAAAGTTACTGCAAGATACAGGAGTGTTTAGTTGTAAATTAACTTAATATGTTGGTGCAGTTTAGGGTAGATGATGGTACAACACACAGCAGATAGATTCAAACACAGTCTGCTAGACAAGGTAATCACTATACCAAGGTAGCTTGAATAGAGTTCTGTACCACTAGATTGGCATCAACTCATAAATCAAATAACTCAGCAATAAAATAGTCTATACATAGTCTGGGGTGCACTCTAGAGATGATTAGATTATAGCCCATGTCTGCTACAGAACTATTTCCTACTCCCACAGGCAGTACTAGAAGTCCTTGTAAAGCAGCTTATCCAGATAGACGGTCTTACACCCTTTCCTCCCGCTGGCTAGCGTTGGGGCCCAACTTGCGATTGGTGCACATAAGAATGGTTTCCAAGAAAGTTTACATGCAATATTATAAGCTATTGGGGAAGTGTCTGGTCCTTTTAAGCTTAGTTTCCAATAAAGACAGAAGGCTGTGGCCACTGTGGTACGCTGATTCCTTTTTATTGTCCATTCACCGCATAGGGGAGGGACACGACCTGTAATACTGACCTGCAGCATGGAAAAATAAGGTCTCCAGCCCATACAGGGCTGTTCTGTTCGCCAGGGCTATGTAAATATCAGGACTGGATGAACAGAAATGCAAATCCTTTGTAAGAAAAAACAACTCTTATATATGCATCTCATCTGTATATACAGTATATATATATATATATATATATATATATAATATTGTCCAAAGATTTGGGATACGCACATGAAATTTAATTGCATTCCAGTCTTAGTCCGTAGGGTTTAATATTGAGTTGGTCCATCCTTTGCAGCTATAATAGCTTCAACTCTTCTGGGAAGGCTGTCCACAAGGTTTAGGAGTGTGTCTATGGGAATGTTTGACCATTCTTCCAGAAGCACATTTGAGAGGTCCGGCACTGATGTTGGACGAGAAGGCCTGGCTCGCAGTCAACACTCTAATTCATCCCAAAAGGTGTTCTATCGGGTTGAGGTCAGGACTTTGTGCAGGTCAGTCAAGTTCCTCCACCCCAAACTCACTCATCCATGTCTTTATGGACCTTGCTTTGTGCACTGGTGCGCAGTCATGTTGGAACAGGAAGGAGCCATCCCCAAACTGTTCACACAATGTTGGGAACATGAAATTGTCCAAAATATCTTTTTTTATGCTGATGCCTTAAGAGTTCCCTTCACTAGAACTAAGGGGCCAAACCCAACCCCTAAAAAACAACCCCACACCATGATCCCCCCTCCACCAAGTGATTTGGACCAGTGCACAATGCAAGGTTCATAATGAGCGAGTTTGGGGTGGAGGAACTTCACTGGCCTGCACCTCAACCCGATAGAACACCCTTTGGATGAATAAGAGCGGAGACTACGCACCAGGCCTTCTCATTCAACATCAGTGCCTGACCTCACAAATGCGAAGAATGGTCAAACATTCCCATAGACACACTCCTAAACCTTGTTGACAGCCTTCCCAGAAGAGTTGAAGCTGTTATAGCTGAAAAGGGTGAGCTAACTCATTATTGAACCCTACGGACTAATGCCCCGTACACACGGGCGGATTTTCCGATGGAAAATGTCCGATCGGAGCGTGTTGTCGGAAATTCCGACCGTGTGTGGGCTCCATCGGACATTTTCCATCGGATTTTCCGACACACAAAGTTGGAGAGCAGGAGATAAAATTTTCCGACAACAAAATCAATTCCGACCGTGTGTGGCCTGTTCCGACGCACAAAGTGCCACGCATGCTCAGAAGAAATTCCGACACGGAACAGCTCGTTCTGGTAAACTTAGCGTTCGCAATGGATACAGCACTTTCGTCACGCTGCAATGTCAAAAATGGTTTAATACAGCGCACTCTCTTCTTCTTTATAATGTGAGAAGAATTAAAATTTTATTGGGATTCCCTGAATATATTGTTATTAGTTGTCACATCTGACAGAATGTTTTTCTTTTTATTTGATTTTTTTTGGGATTTTAAGCCTTTTTTTTTTAGATTTAATGTTTGTATTTTTTCCAAGGCTGATCTTTGTTCAATGTTATTTTTATTTTTACTCCAGAATATTTTTGTGTGTTTTGTGTGTCAAGTTACCCCAACACCATTGATATCTTGTATTATTTAATCTCAAGGAGATTGTTTGTTGTTGGTGTCCCTTGTTCACTTCACATTGTATATTTGAAATGTACCTGAATCCTCACAAACAAACTGTCCTTTTTGAAGTAAAACACATAGGAGAGTATAATTCAAAACAAAAATCCTTTATTAAGGGCTCAGAACCAAACAAAGAGGAAGGCAACACTGGATCAACAGGAGAAATTAGCGAAGCCTGGGACCCCCACGGCAGACATCAATTCTTGAACATCAAAATTGGTGGCCTGAGGAGTCCATATGTAAGGGAGGGCAGTCTGGTCCAGAATTCGCAGAGATCCAGATAGCAGCAGATGACATCTGTGTCCCCAGGCTGTGGTACCACAAGAGGCTGCATTTTTTGGCCGACCAGACTGGATCCAGGGTCCTCACTTTCTGGTCTTCCTTCCACGCTTCCTTCCGGCTGTGGCTGTGCTGTTGGCGATGTGGCAGGAGGAGGAGTAGGACCTGGAGGAGGAGGAGGACTGGGAGGACCTGGAGGAAAAGGAGGAGGAGGAGGAGGACCTGCAGGAGGAGGAGGAGGAACATCGCAAAGGTGTGTCTGAGCTGTAATTTGGCCCCTCATACCTTTGTTAAGAGCCTCCAATATGAGCGACTCACACATGAGTTGTTGTTCCTCCTCCATCCTCTGCATTTTATAGGCAATGGTGGCAGCAATGTCCTCCTCCATGGTGTGTGGTGCTCCTAGGACCTCTGTAGCCCTCCAAAAGAGTCCCCTGGCAGCCTCCTCTAGGGCACTCCTCCTCCTGCCACTTTCTCTTTCCAGGGGGGGTGGAGGGACCTGTAGATCAGCCAGCCGGCTCGGCCCGGCCACCTCCTGGCTGAAACTTCCCTGTGTATGAAAAAGGGACATGGTTTTAGTTTTTGCTTCCTCAATCACAATCCTAAATTAGTACTCCCAACTAACATCTAGGTAACATCATTGATTGGACAAGCAGAAATATTTAGAGGAATGCTATACCTGGCTCAATCTGGGCTCCTCCACATGCGGCCTGGAAGGCCCAGGTTGGGCGTCAGAAGCCTCAGCCGGGGGGGAAGGAAGCGTGGAAGGAAGACTGGAGAGAGATGGCCTGGGTTCAGTCTGGCCTGCCAGAAAATGCAGCCTGTCGTAGTACAACATCCTGGGGACATAGATGTCATCTGCTGCTCCGGATCTCTGTGAATCCAGGACTTTTTTGCGCTCCCTTAGATATGTGCTCCTCAGGCCACCAATTAAGATCTTTAAATAGGTGATGTCTGCCGTGGGGATCACCTGCCTCACAATTTCACACAATTGCTCCAGTGCTGCCTTCCTCTTTGCTTGGTTCTTGTAATGTGGGTGGTTAACCTCCCACAGACATGGCAGCTCCCTTAACATATCTAGGAATACTGACATGAAGTCATTGTCTTTCAGTAGCATATCCATGTTCACTGCAAGACACAACACAAGACAAAGCCTAATGTCAGATAAAACTCTCCTAATCTTGTTACAATATAGGCCTCAATGTAGAAGCAGTATAGGCACAAGTTTGTCTCTTACCTTCGTTCTTACGATTGGCGCGTCCAATGCTCCTACGCATGCGTGTTACGCTTTATATACACTGCGCATGCGTGTAACTCCACCCGCCCCTGACGTTCTTTCTATTCTATTCCCCGCCCCTTTTCGTTCGGCGCAGTGGGGGAAGAGCACATGGCGGAGTCACAGCAGGTGCATGATAATTACAGGAACAAGGAGGAGGAGGAGGAAAGCCCGGATCCGGACATGTCCCGATCCAGAAGGAGACGTTTTAAGGCCACAAATATGTCCTTTGGGGAGATGTTAGAGATGGTCGACATCATGAAGAAGGCCGACTATGACGGAAAGTATGGGCCTTACCCCAACCCCAATATCAGAAAGGCCAAGATCATGGCGAAAGTGGTCAAAAGTCTGCACAGGAATTTCGGGGTATGACGATCGAAAGATCAGCTCAGGAAGCGGTGGTCGGACCTGAAATTAAGAGAGCCAGAGCAGTACCGAAAGATCCGGAGAGTGCTGCAAAAAAGTAAGTAGTTGTGCTGTGTTCCTATTCTTTCTGTCTTTATTCCGTTCGTGCTGCTCCATATGCTTTTCTTAATTGTACAGTTTAAAAGGGCAACTTTAATGTTCATGGGCCCGTTATTCGTTCGTATCAAACATTTTTCTTTCGGCCTCTAAAACACCATTGTTTAGGCCATATGCATTTTCCCGCATTTTTTAGGGCCTACTTGGATGCCAAATATTTGTTTGTCTAGATGGGTTTGTTACTAGAATGAAATGCAAACTAGATTCTGTGTAAGGAGAGGACACTGAGCAGCTGTTTTCACATCTGAACACTGGAGAACTAGTGTGGGACACAAGAACACCATTTTTATTAGGGGGCCACACAGGTGCTCCAGTTTATACTATAGGGGGGTCTCCATCTGTGAAGCTTGTACTAAACAGGTAAAGTATTGCAGCTTGACAAAGGCCAATAAAAAAAATACATCTTGGAACTCGGCTAAAATAGACAATTGTACCCCACTTCCAAGCAATGTTTCCTATTTATAGTTCTGCCATCAAATATCTGTGTGCTAATTATACCATTTTTGTTTTACATAGGGGAGAAAAGACTTGGAGGACACTCCTCATCCGAGGAGACCACAGACCCCCCACCTATGGAAGAAGGTGAAATACCCCCAACCCAAGAAGAGCAGGAGGAAGAAGAAGATGTGGTGGAAATTGGCACCACAACAGGTGAGTGTCTGTGACCACAGGCTCAGGTAAAAGAGATGGATGGTGGCAGATTTTTGATACCTGTTTTTGTTTGGTTTCTCTCTTTTTAGGTGATCGTGATGTGAGGGATCGAGATCCTTTCACATCTGAAAGCGCCCAGATCCTGATCGGGGAGATCATGGGGTGTAATGTCGAATTGCAAAACATCCAGAAAAAAATAAATGATGTGATTCAAAAAAATAATAACATCATTGATGTTTTGGGGCGAATTTAAAACCCCACAAAATCACTTGTTTTATTGTGGTCCAATGTTTTAAATCTTTTTGCAATGTTTTGAAAAGCCAAATTTGGAGGATGCACACAGTGTGCCAACATGTGCTATCTGCCATCACGGGAGATCAATGGACGCGTTTTGGGGGTGCAACCCCTTCCTCAATTATAAAGTAGCGGTGAGGAAGGGCTTGCTCCCCCAAAACACGTCCCTTGATCCCCCGTGATGGCAGCTAGCACATGTTGACATTCGTAAATTGGTGTGCATCTTCCAAATTTGGCTTTTCCAGGGGTGATTTCCCCCCATCTGAACGCAATATCAAACACAGTTCCTAAATACTGATGTCTGATATAGCCTTCAGGTTTTACCTAATGTGAACTTTGTAAGTTGAAGTTTTTTGTCTTTCTTGTTGGTTTTACACAGGCCTGTTTTATTGTAAATGGACATTTCTATTTTTGATAATGCCACCCCAAAAATTGTTATACAACAAACATGTTGGTTTGTTTTAAAAACCTTTGGTAAATGCACATGTGATTGTGCAGGTATAAAAAAGTTGGTTAATCAAGAATGTGTGGATTATTGTCTCAACACTACAACACTTTTGGGGTGATGTAATTGCTGTTTTCAGTGAAAATGGGGGTTATTTCCTAAGGGCAAAACCACTTTGCACTACAAGTGCAGGTTCAGTGCAGTTGCAAGTGCACTTGTAGTGAAATGTTTTTTTGCATTTAGTAAATAACAGCCAACAGTGCTTTGTATAAGGTTACACAATCATGCCATTTTCTGCACTCAAAACATTTCTGTCAGGGTCAGCTAAAACAAACATAAGCAGTAAATGTCCACAAAGAATTTCTTTTTGTTTTTTATTATAAAAAGGCTTCACATATTTGCTGGCATATTGATGACCCCCCTACCCGCAAAGAACTCCAGGTAGTGTCACCGGACATCACGGGCACTCAGGGAGGGCAAGCCAGGACGGCTGCTTTCAAGCGCCGTCAGTGTGGTTTGATGTATCATTCCAGCCTCAGGCCCAACTGAGCCAGCATAGTTGGCCGAATGTTTCCTTAAAAAGTTATGGAGAACACAGAACGCAAGTATAATATGGTTCAGTTTATACTCCGCCATATGGATGGGTGTCAGAAATAGGCGGAACCGGCTGGCCAGGATTCCAAATGTGTTCTCCACCACTCTTCGGGCTCTGGCCAGCCGGTAATTAAAAACCCTCTGTTCCGGGGTGAGGGTCCTCATTGGGAATGGCCGCATCAGGTGGTCCCCCAGCGCAAACGCTTCATCAGCAACGAACAGGAATGGGAGTCCTTCCACATTGTCCTCTGGAGCTGGCAAGTCCAAGCTGCCATTCTGGAGATGCCTGTAAAACTCCGTCTGGGCAATGACTCCACCATCGGACATCCGGCCATTCTTCCCCACGTCCACATACAGGAAGTCACCACCGCCAATAATAGCCGACACCACTGCCAACATCACTATACTATTGAACCCCTTATAGTTGAAATAGTATGACCCTGAGTTGGGTGGTGGGACGATGTGGACGTGTTTCCCATCAATTGCCCCTCCGCAGTTAGGAAAGTCCCACCGCTTGGCAAAGTGGGAGGCCACAGTCTGCCATTCCTGTGGCGTGGAAGGAAACTGTTGAGGAAAAAACAATAAACATTACTATTTTTGATCAGAAACATGGCAAGCAGATTAGACACAAACATTCTGGGTCAACCTCCAGATAGCATTTATTAAGGGGAATTTAACAACGCCAAAGTATAAGGTACACCTATCATATCCCCCCCCCCCCCTTGGGCCATTTCTAACATTATAGGGGGTGTGTGGAAATCTTGGACAGGTAACCCTCTTCACTTCATTGAGAGATGAATGCCTAAATAATGGGTATTACTTGGAACAGCCCCTCCTTAGTTACACTATTGGCAGCCCACTGGACAGGTAAGAAGTGTCATAATACAAAGATATAAATACACACTGTACACATTTGAGGACATTTGGACATTCTGCTATTACCTATCAAGATAATAATAGGATCCAAAAACTTTAAACAGTAACATTTGAAAGTATACAGGCAGGCCCTTGCACTACATTCTTTGGGGAATTCATCCATAAATATGACCACAAAAGAGATGGGTATAGTGTGTATGGGTTTGGCAAAGTCAGCAAATAGATGATTGAGGATAGAGAATTGGGATCAGCTGACTTAGCAGTTGGGGGAGGGAGAGTTACTAAAAATTATTTGGGGACACCACCAAAAAAAAGCCTCTGGCACTCTGCCTGAAGTTAAAGCAAAAATAACATTTCTAAACATTTTAGGGGGTGTTTGGGGTAAAGCACTACTATGGAGCAGAAAAAATACATTGTTAAGTGACTATATGAGGTGAATATAGGGCCAGGAGACACCATGCTGGGGAGGTTATTGAAGGGCAAATATGTATGAAGGACCTAAAATAATAATTACATAAAAATCCTGCATGCATGAGAACAAAGGGGACATTCACAGCATATTCCAATCATGGTAATTAGGGGATTATGAGGAAAGAAATACAATATATTAGCAAACATTCAATACAATAAAATGTGATATTAAAGGATAAAAATCTTACCTTCATATACTCCTTCTGCAGGACCTGTATGATGGCAGAACAGGTCTCCGGGATAATGATTCCCAGAGCCTGGGGGGAGATGCCTGTCGAGAACTTTAAGTCCTGCAGACTTCTCCCTGTCGCCAAATACCGCAGGGTAGTGACCAACCTCTGCTCCGGAGTGATGGCTTGCCTCATGCAGGTATCCTGCCTGCTAATATAAGGGGTCAGCGAAGCCAACAGACGGTGAAACACGGGGTCCGTCATCCTGAGAAAGTTCCTGAAATCATCAGGATTATTCTCACGGATCTCACAGAGCAAAGGCATATGAGAGAACTGGTCACGCTGAAGCAACCAATTCTTGGTCCATGAACTCCTCCCCACCCTGTTCATGGACTGGACTTGTGTCAAGGTCAGGACCCCAACACCAAGCCCCCACACAGCACGAACTCTACGAGGAGTACGCATACGAAACATGGCTAGAAAACGGTCGGCTGCTCAGAACGAAGTAACAGAACGCACTGAAGAACAGCAAGGCCTGTGAAGAGCGACCTGAAAAACAGTAATGAACGAACAAGAATACTATGACTAATTAAAGTCACGCGGAACTTGCTGCACGCACTGAAGAGCAGATACAAACCCACAAGCACAAACTGAACGGCAGAAAACGATCTGAAAGCCACGAGTCTGAAAAAGTGCGAATGGTCTCTCACCAAACTTTTACTAACACGAGATTAGCAAAAGGAGCCCAAAGGGTGCTGCGCTTGGTTCTGAACCGGCCTTTTCTAGTCTCGTCGTACGTGGTGTACGTGACCGCGTGGTTGGCGATCGGAAATTCCGACAACTTTGTGCGACCGTGTGTAGACAAAACAAGTTTGAGCCAACATCCGTCGGAAAAAATCCTAGGATTTTGTTGTCGGAATGTCCGAACAAAGTCCGACCGTGTGTACGGGGCATAAGACTGGGATGTCATTAAAGTTCATGTTCATGTAAAGGCAAATAGGGATGGGCCGAACACCCCCCTGCTCGGTTCGCAGTCTGAAATGCTAACAAAATCTCAAGATGATTTTAAACAGCAAAATAACTACTGTCATGAAGCTTAGAGTAAAGTGTGAGTTAAAAGTAGCAGCTGCTGTTGTTTAAAGCAAATAATCCCCTGAAAGTTGTGACGTGTAAAAACTTAGAAAGAAGATATTAAAACAACTGTGTGCGCCTGGAGTGTTAATAAACTAAATTATCCATTCATACAATGCCGCTGTGACTATAAGATCACAGTTACCTGTTTGTTGCCAAATTTCAGTGACTTTTTCCCCACGTCTTCTTTATATTTCTCTAATTCTTTTTATAGTACAGCATTTGATGTTACACACCAACAGGGCCGATCCTAGGGTCACAGGTGCCAGGGTGCAGAAATATTTCTGGTGCCCCCAAATGGGCGTGGTCATCTTACTAACGCCTCCCTTTTACTAATGTTTCTATGGCAACAACTCCACCTCTCCATCTGTAAGCCCCACCACTTTGTTTTATGGCACAGTGGCAGCGTTTGATGGGCACAGTGGCAGCGTTTGATGGGCACAGTGGCTGCGTTTGATGGCACAGTGGCAGCGTTTGATGCACACAGTGGCTGTGTTTGATGGGCACAGTGGCAGCTTTTGATGGGCACAGTGGCTGCATTTGATGGGCACAGTGGCAGCTTTTGATGGGCACAGTGGCAGCATTTGATGGCACAGTGGCTGCGTTTGATGGGCACAGTGGCTGCGTTTGATAGGCACAGTGGCTGTGTTTTATGGCACAGTGGCTGCGTTTGATGGGCACAGTGACAGCATTTGATGGGCACAGTGGCTGCATTTGATGGCACAGTGGCTGCGTTTGATGGGCACAGTGGCTGTGTTTGATGGGCACAGTGGCAGCTTTTGATGGGCACAGTGGCTGTGTTTGATGGGCACAGTGGCAGCTTTTGATGGGCACAGTGGCTGTGTTTGATGGGCACAGAGGCAGCTTTTGATGGGCACAGTGGCTGCATTTGATGGCACAGTGGCTGCATTTGATTGGCAAAGTGGCTGCGTTTCATGGACACAGTGGCATCATTTGATGGGCACAGTGGCAGCTTTTGATGCACACAGTGGCTGTGTTTGATGGGCACAGTGGCAGCTTTTGATGTGCGCAGTGGCTGTGTTTGATGGGCACAGTGGCAGCGTTTGATGGGCACAGTGGGCATTTGATGGGCACAGTGGCAGTTTTTGATGGGCACAGTGGCTGTGTTTGATGGGCACAGTGGCAGCTTTTGATGGGCACAGTGGCTGTGTTTGATGGGCACAGTGGCAGCTTTTGATGGGCACAGTGGCTGTGTTTGATGGGCACAGAGGCAGCTTTTGATGGGCACAGTGGCTGCATTTGATGGCACAGTGGCTGCGTTTGATTGGCACAGTGGCTGCATTTCATGGACACAGTGGCATCATTTGATGGGCACAGTGGCAGCTTTTGATGCGCACAGTGGCTGTGTTTGATGGGCACAGTGGCAGCTTTTGATGTGCGCAGTGGCTGTGTTTGATGGGCACAGTGGCAGCTTTTGATGGGCACAGTGGGCATTTGATGGGCACAGTGGCAGTTTTTGATGGGCACAGTGGCACTGCGTTTGATGGGCACAGTGGCAATGCATTTGATGGGCACAATGGCACTGCGTTTGATGGGCACAGTGGCAGTTTTGATGGGCACAGTGGGCATTTGATAGGCACAGTACGCGTTTGATAGGCACAGTGGCAGCTTTTGATGGGCACAGTGGGCGTTTGATGGGCACAGTGGCAGCTCTTGATGGGCACAGTGAACGTTTGATGGGCACAGTGGCAGCTTTTGATGGGCACAGTAGCAGCTTTTGATGGGCACAGTGGCTGCTTTTACTCACTTACTTTTAAGTTCCTTGACGGTGACCGGCCTGGTGCAGTGCAGGGACAGGGAGTCACTCACTGTGACTCACAGCAAGGCAGGCAGGCAGCTCTGCTCCTCTCTCTCTGGTCTTCAGGAAAGGTTCAGACGAGACACGGTCCGAGTCGAGTCCGCTATGCTCCCTCTAAGCCACGCTGTCTGAAGAACATGGCAGAGGTGGGCGGAGCTTGTTCACCAGCCGCGGAGGCGGCGCACTCTGAATGCTGGGGCGGACGCGGCGCACTCTGAATGCTGGGGCGGCTGCGGCCTCTCTGACTGATGTCACTGGTTGCTAGCTAGACCGGCCGGTGATTCTAGCAAGTGAAGCGAGCAACCAGTTCAGTCAGCTTCTCTTTGCCCCTCTTCTGGCAGTTTACAGCGCTGGGGCACGGTGCACCCCGTGGACCCGCCCAGGATCGGCCCTGCATACCAAGTCATCAAGGCCTGAAATCAGGGTGCAGTAACTGAACACAAAACAGGACTGGGACACCAGAATAGTCTTCACTTAGCTAATAGTTAGTTACTCCTTGGAATCCCCCCCATTTGAGGTGATCATACAGTATGTGCCTCTCTATCCTCATCTGATTTTGTGGTCCTCTCAGCCAAGATATCCTCATCTACAAATGATCTTGTGGTCCTCACAGCCAAAGTATCCTCACCTACTCATAATCTTGTGGTCCTCCAGCCAACGTATACTCACCTACTGGTGATCTTGTAGGACAATCACAGTATATGTTCTAGCAGAGGTTTGCTGGTGACGAAGCTCTGAACCCCTGAGGGGGAAGCTGTCATTAACACTGCCGCTAAATGTTTCACTTCCTACTTCAGTTCAAGTTCAACTTGACCGAACACCATAGTTACATAGTTACATAGTAGGTGAGGTTGAAAAAAGACACAAGTCCATCAAGTTCAACCTATGTGTGTGATTTTATGTCAGTATTACATTGTATATCCCTGTATGTTGCGGTCGTTCAAGTGCTTATCTAATTTCTAGTTTCTTAAAACTATCAATACCCCCCGCTGAGATCACTGTCTGTGGAAGGGAATGCCACATCTTTCCCGCTCCTACAAGACACCAATTTAGTTTAGCTGTTTGATGAACCTTTGGACAAGCAAAATTTGGTTCCAGCCTAGATTCTGCTCATCCCATCAGCTCATCCTCACTTATAATCTGTAACTGTTGTATTGGGGGCAGGCTGAACTGGTATTGGCAGCAATAAACATGATAAAACAATAATGCATGGGACAATAATATGTCTAAATACTGAGCCATCAAAGCCTAAAAGCTGGGTGCAGTGACTGAACACAAAACAGGACTGGGAGACCAGAATAGTCTAGAGTGTTTACTTAGCTGAAGTTTGTTACTCCCTGGAATCCACCCCATTTGAGGTGATCATGTGTGCCTCTCAGCTAATGTATTCTCACTTACTGTCGAACTTGTGGTCCTCCTAGTCAAAGTATCCTCATCTACTGATGATCTTGTGGTCCTCTCAGCCAACGTATCCTCACCTGCTGTGATTGTGCAGGACATCCACAGTGTGTGTTCTAGCAGAGCAATGCTAAAGCCCAAGCTTTGATCTTCTTGAGCACTATGGGTTTTCTGCTGGTCAAAGTTAGGTTACCCCTTTTTAAGAGAGAAGCACTGCACTCAACCTGTCAGGTTATAGTATTGTGTTACACAACCTCAGTCAACATCCTAGCTTCTTGGGTGAATCTTTAATATCTTCTAAGAATCTGTAACTTTGCTCATTCAGACACCAGTCAACTTTGGAGATTAGGCGGTTGGGTATGCTGTAGCAGGGGGTCGGTGGCATGGCTGGGTAAGTATGTTCTGGCTTTAACTCTGTGGAGTCCCCTAGGAAGTCAAAACCATGGGGCCCTCCCTAGTAGGGTTCTGGAAGATTCTGGAGGATTCTCATGCATGCCCTCTAGTGGGTTAACATTGAACTAAGTAGTGTGCACATCACCCGCTAGATGGAGATTACCATGATTACTGTGCATTACAAGCACGTAGGTTGCACCAAAATGTTTTACAAACTGACAGCTTAAAGAAGATGAGCTTTTAAGAGACACATTGTAATGTGAACCTGATGTCTATGGTTTATGTACTTTATGTTGTTGTTGGGTGTTGGCATTTACATTAATATAGTTTTGCTCTATCTTTAATGTAAAGTTTTTGTTTATTTTTTATTTTTTTATTTTTTCTATCTTATGTAAACGATTTAAGAAAATGTCATTGTAATTTTCTCTCAAGATCAGATCAATATTATTTTGATCCATTGTTGTGGCTCCTGTAAATGACATGGGACCCATAGGCAGGTGCCTACTCTGCCTATTTGGTAATCTGGCACTGACAAAGTACACTATATTACCAAAAGTATTGGGACCCCTACCTTTACACATGCATGGACTTTAATGACATCCCAGTCTTAGTCCGTAGGGTTCAATATTGAGTTGGCCCACCCTTTGCAGCTATAACAGCTTCAACTCTCCTGGGAAGGCTGTCTGCTAGGTTTAGGAGTGTGTCTATGGGAATGTTTTACCATTCTTTCAGAAGCGCACTTGTGAAGTCAGGCACTGATGTTGGACGAGAAGGCCTGACATGCAGTTTCCGCTCTAATTCATCCCAAAGGTGTTCTATCGGGTTAAGGTCAGGCCAGTCAAGTTCCTCCATCCCAAACTTGCTCATCCATGTCTTTATGGACCTTGCTGTGTCCACTGGTCCAAATTATTTGGTGGAGGGGAGATTATGGAGTGGGGTAGTTTTGCAGGGGTTGGGCTTGGCCCCTTAGTTCCAATGAATGGAACTCTTAAGGCATCAGCATACCAAGACCTTTTGGACTATTTCATGCTCCCAACTTTGTGGGAACAGTTTTGGGGATGGCCCCTTCCTATTCCAACGTGACTGTGCATCAGTGCACAAAGCAAGGCCCATAAAGACATGAATGAGCGAATTTGGGGTGGAGGAACTTGACTGGCCTGCACCTTGACCTGATAGAACACCTTTGGGATAAGACTGGAGACTGCGAGCCAGGCCTTCTCGTTCACATCAATGCCTGACCTCACAAATATGCTTCTGGAAGAATGGTCAAACATTCCCATAGACACACTCCTAAACCTTGTGGACAGCCTTCCCAGAAGAGTTGAAGCTCTTATAGCTGCAAAGGGTGGGCCAACTCAATATTGAACCCTACGGATTAAGACTGGGATGTCATTCATGTGCGTGTAAAGGCAGGCGTCCCAATACTTTTTGTAATATAGTATATTTGACTGAGGGACAGGTTGTTCAAGGCTCGTTCAAGGCAAAGTGTCGGTGATTGTCCATCCAAAATTCTTTTTTGTTTAGTTTTGTGTGGAATGGGGAAGAATTGGAACCCCTGTCAATTCCCTACTGCTATCTGAGGCGTCATTAGAGAAATTTCCCTCACTTCCTATCCTGATGACAATGGTTTCAACTAGACAGGAAGTCAAGGTAAATGTCCAACAACAACCCAGGACAGACATCAGGCAAACATAAAAATGTTATGAACATAGGGGTTCGAGGATGGAGCCATGGTACATGAAGAGGACCACAGGTATCTTGAAACCTCAGATGTGTTGAATGCCAAAGAGTCCAATGGAGGCTCCGGTGCTGAAATAAAATGAAAGTAGGAGATGAGGGCCACCAGGAAGGTAAGTATAATATTTCTTCCAATGCAGGAAACTGACTTTAAGAAATAAGGTTGAGACCTGAAAGGGTCACTTTAATTCAACCTAAAGAAATCAAAGTGTGTTTCTCAGGTCAGAGAGCTCAACCCATTGCTCTTTTGTGCTTTGGCACCCATGTTCTGTGTTTGTAACTTGCCACTCCGTGTGAATAATTCCCCCATTACAGTTTCGTATAACACCACATTAATCACCAATGACAGTATCTTCTGTTCATGAAATGATGGATTCTGATTGCGTTTCTAGTCCCGACTGATTGGCATACACATAATGCTGTGAGGACCTTTTACACCGTATTGATCTGGAGACAAATGAAAGGATGAAAGTGGATTTTTATTATGAGCACAGATAAAAAAAAAACGGAGTCAAGCTGATGCTTTTAGATTCGTGGCTCGGTACTTGTGATGACTGATTGGACAATAACTCATTAATTAAAAAACAGCAAAGGGTGCAATCAAGTGACATCCACACCTGCAAAGCTATGACAAAGAAACAGTACAGTGCCTTTGGGTATTATTTATAATTGTAATCAGTGGAGGCTGGTGCGCAAAATTTTTTTTTTAAGGGGGGGGCGCAAACAAACTGAAAAATTCTGAAAAATACTTAAAAAAAAAACATCAATTGCAGCCTAACTGTGACCATCAAATGCAGCCACTGTGCCCATGAAATGCAGCCACTGTGCCCATCAAATGCAGCCACTGTGCCTAGCAAATACAGCCACTGTGCCCATCATATGCAGCCACTCTGCCCAGCAAATACAACCACTGTGCCCATCATATTCAGCTACTGTGCCCATCAAATAAAGTCATTTTGCCATCAAATGCAACCCCTGTGCCCATCATATGCATCCACTGTGCCCAGCAAATACAGCCACTGTGCCCATCATATGCAGCCACTGTGCCCACCATATGCAGCCACTGTGCCCACCGAATACAGCCACTGGGCCCATCATATGCAGCCAGGCGCATCCCCGGCTGTCACTTTAACCAACCCCCCCACGCAGCCGGTCCGGCGGCACTTACCGCCCGTGTGGCAGGGCTCTACTCCTCTCCTGGAGTGACAGGGCTCTCCTCCTCCTCTTCTGCAGTGGCAGGAAGCGGCGACTCCTGTGTCCGCTCGGCTCCTCAGGCTTCCTGGCTCCTTGATGGCGGGGTGGGGTGGCTCTTGTTGACGTCCCAAAGGTGTTCTATCGGGTTGAGGGCAGGACTCTGTACAGGCCAGTCAAGTTCCTCCACCCCAAACTTGCTCATCCATGTCTTTATGGACCTTGCTTTGTGCACTGGTGCGCAGTCATGTTGGAACAGGAAGGGGCCATCCCCAAACTGTTCCCACAAAGTTGCGAGCATTAAATTCCAAAATGTCTTGGTATGCTGGAACTAATGCCGCCTATATATAATCAGAATTTCCGTCAGAAAAAACTTGGATGATTTTTTTTCCGACAGAATTCCGCTCAAGCTTGCCTTGCATACACATGGTCACACCAAAGTTCTTACGACCACCAAGAATGCGTTGACGTACAACACTATGATGAGCCAAGAAAATGAAGTTCAATGCTTCTGAGTATGCGCCAAATTGTTTCCGAGCATGCGTCGTTTTGTACACGTCTGAATTGCATACAGATGATCGCATTTTCGGATAGAAACTTTTCCCGACCGAAAAATAGAGAACATGCTCCCAATCTTTTGCTGGCTGGAATCCCGCCAGCAAAAGACCGATGGAGCATACACACGGTCGCATTTGGCGACAAAAAGCTCTCATCAGAGTTTTGCTGGCGGCATTTCCGATCATGTGTATGCGGCATAAGGGGCCAAACCCAACCCCAGAAAAACAACCCCACACCATAATCCCCCCTCCACCAAATGATTTGGTCCAGTGCACAAAGCAAGGTCCATAAAGACATGGATGAACGAGTTTGGGGTGGAGGAACTTGACTGGCCTGCACAGAGTCCTGACCTCAACCCAATAGAACATCTTTGGGATGAATTAGAGCGGAGACTGCGAGTCAGGCCTTCTTGTCGTACATCAGTGCCTGACCTCACAAATGCGCTTTTGGAGGAATGGTCAAACGTTCCCATAGACACACTCCTAAACCTTGTGGACAGCCTTCCCAGAAGAGTTGAAACTGTTATAGCTGCAAAGAGTGGGCCAGCTCAATATTGAACCCTTGCGGACTAATGCCCCGTACACACGGTCGGACTTTGTTCGAACATTCCGACAACAAAATCCTAGGATTTTTTCCGAGGGATGTTGGCTCAAACTTGTCTTGCATACACACGGTCACACAAAGTTATCGGAAAATCCGATCATTCTGAACGTAACGTAAAACACGTACGTCGGGACTATAAATCGGGCAGTGGCCAATAGCTTTCATCTCTTTATTTATTCTGAGCATGCGTGGCACTTTGTCCGTCGGATTTGTGTACACACGATCGGAATTTTTGACAACGGATTTTGTTGTCGGAAAATTTTATAGCCTGCTCTCAAACTTTGTGTGTCGGAAAATCCGATGGAAAATGTGTGATGGAGCCCACACACGGTCGGAATTTCCGACAACAAGGTCCTATCACACATTTTCCGTCTGAAAATCCGACCGTGTGTACGGGGCATAAGACTGGGATGCCATTAAAGTTCATGTGCGTGTAAAGGCAGGTGTCCCAATATTTTTGGTAACAGTGTATTTTCCCGACCTGCTCAATGCCAATATTAATGTTATTCATGATAATAGAAGGCCCTAAAAAAAGAAGAGACGAGGAACCGATGACCATATGAAAGCCTAGGAACAATTTCATTGCATCTCGCAACTCACAGAGTCCATCAGGTATGCAAACTCTCAAATGCGTTTCACTCAGTCAGGAGCTTACTTATAGACACCCTTGGAGCAAGCTCTTGACCAAGTGAAAGGTGTCCGATGGACTTATCTGCTATGCCTTGTACACACAATCGGACTTTCCGACAACAAAACCATGGAATTTTGTTCGAACTTTCATTGCATACACACGGTCACAAAAATGTTGGCCAACAATTATGAACGTGAGAGCGTGATGACGTACAAGACGTACGACGAGCCGAGAAAAAGGAAGTTTAATAGCCAGTGCGACTCCTTCTGCTTGATTCCAAGCATGCGTGGAACTTTTGTGAGTCGGACTTGTGTACACAGGATCGGAAATTCCGACTAACAAAGTTTTGTTGGCGGAAAATTTGAGAACCTGCTAGCCAACATTCGTTGGCGGAAAGTCCGACAACAAATTTTCGATGAAGCATACACACGGTCGGACTTTCAGCCAAGAAGCTCACATCCAACATTTGTTGTCGGAAAACCTGATCGTGTGTACGGGGCCTGAGCCTCAATTAATTCCCAGGCCTTTATATGGTGAGCGATTCCTTTTTCCTTCTTTTTTTTTTGTATAGACTGCGTTAGTGGCCGATGACTACCAGAAAACACGCTCTCGGTGTCGGTTGTAGCCCGTGGATCCTGTACCTGAGCAAAATATCTACTCTTCCTTGATTGTGGTGCTTACTTGGCTTGGGCTGTGGAAAATAAAGAATTTGAAAAAATATATATATACAGTATACACCTGGAAAATATCTAAGGATAGTGGGACTCTATAGCAATTTATTCAGAAAACTCAAAGAAAGGTTTAAAGAAAACATTCTAAACCAGAACACGTAAGCCGCACACTCGTCGATGCAGCTCTCGGAAAGTTTAGCGTAAGTCCCGGCTTGATAATAAGCCGTGTCATTTAGAGGATGAATCATAAAATTTCGCCGACGTGAATGTCAATGTACATCTCCGCAGATAAAGACAGTCATTAATGCTGATGGGTCCCACTAAAGGCTCTCGTTGTTGTTCGCTTCTGATGCAAGAGTAAGTAATGGCTTATTTCCTGAATAGCTCTGCCTTTCATGATAAATAAATGCTCTCCATCTTGTTTAGTCACAACCCAAAGATGGTAATGACACTTGAATAATTTTGTTAGTGTACAATGGTCAGATAATTTAGCATTTACAAGAGAGGTCTAATGGAGATAAGTGCTCTGTGGCTATTAATGGGATTGATGTTAACATACTGTCTTCCCACAAACTGCACACAAGTCAAAAAAATTAATCCGAAAATGGGAAAAATAAATGGGGCTTAAAAAATAACACTCAAAAGTGTATGCAAAGCCAAAAAGCTTTTTTTTCTGATTTTGGATAGAGTGGGGAATGTTTGGGATCCTTGTCAGGTTTTTTCTTTTTTTTTTTTTTTATGTCTGTGTCCCATTTGAGAGATTTCCCTTTGCTTCCTATTCAAGAGAAAAAAAATAGTTAAGCCTCGTACACACGATCAGATTTTCGGCAGGGAATTGTGTGATGACAGACTGTTTGCCTAAAATCCGACCGCTAGTACGCTCCATCAGACAATTGTTGTCCAACTTTCGGCCAACAAATGTTGGATGGCAGGCTAGTAAATTTTCGGCGGACAACGGTCTGTTGTCAGATTTTCGTCTCGCCTGTACACAAGTCCATCACACAAAATTCCAAAGTACAAACACGCATGCTCGTTAGCAAGGACGAGTCAGAAGCGGTTGGTCTTGTAAACTAGAGTTCGTAATGGAGAATTAACATTTGTGACACGGCAAATTATGAAATGTCGAAATGCAGCGCACAATTCTCTTCTTCTTTAATGGGATAATAATGAAGCTGCTTTGCTGGTGATACTGATCGAGTTCTGCCAAACGTATTTTAAAAGGATTTTTTTTTTTCTAGTGATATCAAGAATAATATTATTATGCTTGTGTTTTTTTTTTTTTTGGGCAAGTTACCTCAGCACCATTATCCCATAATTTTAATAATAATAATAATAATAATGAAGCTGCTTTGCTGATGATTCTGATGGAGTTATTGCAAATGAAGTTTCAAAGGCTTTTTTTTCTAGTGATATCAAGAATAATATTATTATGCTTGTGTTTTTTTTTTGTTTTTTTTTGGGCAAGTTACCACAGCACCATTATCCCGTATTTTTTAAGATCAAAGATACAACTATGTTGGTGTCCCTTGTTAATTTTATATTGTATTTTTTTAAATGTAACTGCCTACTCCCAAACTGTCATTTGAAGTAAAACACATAGCCAAGTATTACATTCCACAATTTTTTTTTTTTATTGTGCATAAAAAAAGCAAAAAAATTAAATTAGAGATGCTTAACCAAAAAGTGCATTCTATGCATACAAAAAATATAGAAAATATAACAAATAAAATCATTATTCCCCAAAAAAAAAAAAAAAAGAAAATTAGTAATTGGTGAAGGGCTGAAAATCCCCAGCCCAGCGGCCTTGTTGGGGGTGTTGTGGCTGGTATTGCCTCTGTCCGCCATGCTGCTGTGGTGGGTGGGGTGGCATTGCTGGTGGGGCCTCAAAATCAGAAATGTGTGTTTTTACCAAAATTTGGCCCCTCCCCCTCATTGTTGAGGATCTGCAGGATGAGTTCCTCATATCTTCTCCTTTGCTCAACATCCATCTCCCTTAATTTGTTTGCCGTCAGACACCCAAATGCCTCAGCTCATCTGGGTCTGTCCGTATGGCAGTAGTGGCCTGGCTGAGGAAGGAAGCTGTGGCCTCATCCAGATTCCTGCTCTTCCTGGCCCTTTTAGCAGGAGGGCATAGGGGAGGGATCTGGGACTCCGTCTGGCTGCTGACCATGGACTCCTCCTGACTGACACTTTCCTGTTTTTGAAAATGGGATATAATTTTAATTTTTGGTTAGGGTTTGGTCATCAATCATATACAATTTTGATGTCCTCACTGTTGCAAATTAAATGTTGACAAATAGAAAAGACTATCATTCTGACCCCAGCATTTTTTATTCTTGTTAAAATCATTTTTGGTCACTACTGTCTATTGATATGGAAACCACTTTGTTAGGGCATAAATATTTTAACAATAATGTCTAGTTATCATCATTGTATTTTTGGATACAAATATGTTCAACAATGCTATACCTGGGTCAAGCTGGGCTCCCCCACATCTTCATCCTGTGCAGCAGGACCTGTGTGGACCTCAGGAGCTGTGGCCTCAGCAGATGTCGAAGGGAGCATAGACAGCGATGGCCTGGGTTCTGTCTGGTCGGTCAAAAACCGCAGGCTGTGGTAATACCACAGCCTGGGGACATATGTCATCTGATGATGCTCCAGATCTCTGTGATTCCAGGACCTTGTTGAGCTCCCTTTTTAAAGTACCCCTCAGGTTTGAAATTTTGTTCTTGACATAGTTGATGTCTGCTCTGAGGTACAAAGGCTTCACCAACTCAACTAGATTCTCCAGCGCTGCCTTCCTCAAGATTTTATTTGAGTAGTCTTGACTTTTGACCTTCCAGAGACAGGGCAGCTCCTGGTACAGGTCAATGAATTGGGGCAAAAAATCAGACGCAGTAAATTCATCCGTCATGATAAATGATATGATGCCTGCAAGACAGAACACAAGACAAAACATAATGTCTGGCTTTACTCATAAGCTGGTCGCAATCTAGGCCTCAATCTAAGCAGTATAGGCCACTAACCACCTATGCCCCAATTTCCAATTGTCCCTTCGTTTTCTGGCTCCTTTTGTGTGTTGGTGATAACGATAGTTCATTCTCCACTCCAAGATCGTTCCTACGGCCGTTCCATCGCTGGTGCGTTATGGCTTTATATACACTGCGAATGCGTGAAACCCCGTTCTCAGTGCGTCATGACGCTGGGGCGTGACCATCTCTCTTCTGCATGCGACACACACAGCGGAACATTCGGGGGGGACAACATGGTGGATTCGGCGGATTCCAGGCAGCCCCGCGGTGGCGGAGCTCATAGGAGACACAAAGCAATCCCCATGAGCAAGAATGAGATGGTGGAGATCTTTTTATAGGAAAGAGTGTGGTGAGCTCACCCAGGATGTTGTTTTGGAGGCATGGGATCTGACTCCTGGACTCAGCACAGATGTCAAATACCCTAATGCGAGTCACACTGAGGGCCAACGCGACCCAGAAGAAGAAGAAAGTATTCGGAAGCCTCTTGCTTGTGCAAGTAAGTATTGTTGGACTCTTGTTTGGACATCGAAACACTCAACGTGTATACACATTTGAAGCCAAACACCCACTCCACACATTAGCAAAGTATGTCTCCTGTATGAGCAGGGAACCCGCGGTGGGGACTGAGGTGACCCAGGAAGGAAGCCGGCTGATCCTGTAGGTAACTGGGTATGGCTGGTGTGATTGGCCTTAGAGATCGACGCCTCTCGGCGTGTGATGTCACCGGGGTACGGGGTTACTACTACAAGTATAACAGTGAAAAACGGGAACATTTTTACACATTAAAAAACGGATCTATGTACTAACTAAAAACTTAATGATCAGTAAATTTTTTTAACGACTGTGTTACTGCTGTGTGAATGAGGCCTAATGCTAAAAGTTTTATTTTAGCTGAAAAGGTTGAAACTCTCTGTCAGTTTAGTTTTTTTTGCTGTCTGTGTCCCATTGATAAGTCTTCTCTTCATTCCTTGGCCCACAGATGCAATAGGAAGTGAGAAAAAAATCTCTACCAGGTGAGGGGAAAGGTGTCCTCTTAGGCAGTAGTCACTGGATTTGGTTTCACCACTTTTTCTGAATGACAATGTCAAAAGTTTGGAATTTTGCAATCACTTTCTATTCAAGTGACTGCGGTCATTAGAATGAGTAGAGAGGGTGAATCACCCCAGCAGGGACACAGACAGCAACAAAAAAACAGAGAGACGTTCTAATCCTTTTCTACTCTAAGACCCCTTTCACACTGGAGCGCTTTTCATGTGTTTTAGCGCTAAAAATAGCATCTGTAAAGCTCCTGAAAAGTGCCTCTCAAGCCACCCCAGTGTGAAAGCCCGAGTGCTTTCACACTGGGGCGGTGCACTTGCAGGACAGGAAACAAAGTCCTGCAAACAGCATCTTTGGGGCGGTGTGGGAGCAGTGTATACACCACTCCTCCACTGCCCCTGCCCATTGAAATTAATGGGCAGCGCTGCCAAAGCGCCTGCAAAGTGCCTCGGCAGCGCCGCAACAGGGGCACTATTAACCCTTTATTAACCCTTTATAAAGCACCCCACTACCGGCCGAAAAGTGCCGCTATAAAACTAGCGGCGCTTTACCGCTAATGCCCACATCTCCCCAGTGGGAAAGGGGTCTAAAACCAAGTTTTGTTTATACATAAATTTTAAATTGATTAAAACTATATAGACAAGGAAAAATAAATTTTTTTTTTATTTGGTGCATTGATTTAATAAATACACTGCTGTGTTTTTTTCTATTATAGCCTAACAAATGGACGGAAATGAGAAAATAAATACAGTAAATTTTTTAATACTGTAATTGTAACTTAATATTATAGTATTAAACAGATGTCATCTTCAGGCTGGTGTGGCCTCTACAAGCTGTAAGGTTTGTTTGTAAACAAACCTGGCAAGTTAAATGTAAACACTATGGGGGAGATTTACTAAAACTTGAGTACTCAGAATCTGGTGCAGCTGTGCATGGTAGCCAATCAGCTTCTAACTTTAGCTTGTTCAGTTAAGCTTTGACAATAAATTCTGGAAGCTGATTGGCTTCTATGCAGAGTGGCACCAGATTTTGCATGCTCCAGTTTTAGTAAATTGTCCCTATGGGGGAGATTTAATAAAGCTGGTACGCACAGAATCTGGTGCAGCTGTGCATGGTCGCCAATCAGCTTCTAACTTCAGCTTGTTCAATTAAGCTTTGACATCAAAACATAGAAGCTGATTGGTTAATATGCACCAGATTCTGTGTGCGCACCAATTTTAGTAAATCCATGCCCATAGGTGTGGACAGCCTATTGCATAAGAGTGTGCACCCCAAAGCTCAAACTCACATGTGTCTGTATATATATATATACAGATACTCCCCGTTAACGACTTACCTGTTTAATGACCATTTAGACTTACGACCAGCTCTCCGCACCTGAACGATGCGCTGTACATCATTGTATTGTACAGTACAGTACAGAATTTTCATTTGTGTTCTGTACTTATGCAAATTAAAAATTGAGCTGGAGTTTTGTGTTTAGTTCTTTTTTTCACAATCCAGTACAGTACAGTGGTTAGGAATGCTTAAAATGTTGATTTCTCTTGACTCCACTTTTAACAACCAACTTGTTTAATGACCTGGTTGTTGGGAACAGAACCTGGTCGTTAAGTGAGGAGTACCTGTGTGCCTTTATGTATATATATATATATATATATATATATATATATATATATATATATATATATATATATATATATATATATATATATATATATATATACATATATATATATATATATATATATATTGTAAAGGACCAGCATCAAATGTAGAGCTCTAAGGACACCACCACTCGCTGGTTGCTGGTTCTTTTTAAAGTGGAGTTCCGCTTAAAAAAAAAAAATTAAAGGTCAGCAGCTACAAATACTGCAGTTGCTGACTTTTAATAATCGGACACTTACCTGTCCCAGGGTCCAGCGATGCGGGGGAACGAAGCCCCCCTCGTCTCCCCCTCCTCTCTGCGGTGCCAGCATTATTACTGCACCCACTGCACATGCGCGAGCCGCGCGGCGCGCTGTGACTGGCCGGGCAATCATCTGTGACCTGTGACGTGTCCCAGATAATTGCCGAGAGGGAGGGGGCAGAGGTGATCTCCCTTCTGGTGCCGCGGTGCGCCGGAAGGAAGTGGGAGCTGGAACCCTCTAAAAAAGAGGGTATCCGCTCCCCCCCAAAAAAATGACATGCCAAATGTGGCATATCAGGGGGTCACCTTCCCTTAAAGCGGAAGTTCCATTTTTGGGTGGAACTCCGCTTTAAGGGCTTTGTTTGCCTATTTTTATTAAAAGCAAATTCAGCAAACAAACATAGATTTCCCTCGCAGGGGTTTTCAGCATTCCTTTGTCCATCAACAAAATGACATTCAGCCTAGTTAGCTCTCACTTGCAGCACTGCTGCTCTGGCCTTACACTCCAGGCCCTTGTCTGTTTCGTACAGACTGTTTCACCGAACACCTTGGTGCATACAGCTAGCAGCCTCTTACTGCACTGGCTCCCCTGTGGAGCCCTCCTGACTCCTGGTACTTAGACTGCCTATCTGCCGGGGTGGAGCCCAGAACCATGGTCAGGCTATTACTAAAAGCCCAGCACATACCTAACCCATCAGTATCCTGGCTCTTCCGAATACCTGGATCCAGGATCCAAAACAAACTTAAGAAAAGCCAGTTTCCTCTTCACATCAGAAGCTCCCTGAAGCCCCTCAACCCATCTGGTTGAGAATTCTGGGTCACAACCTCCTTTTAAACCCTGGCAGGGCAACGCTATGCCACAATATATATATATATATATATATAAAAATATAATCAGAAGGTTGAGGTGCACTACAGTCTCAGATGGCCGTGCTTAGCAATCAAGCCCTCCCACAGGCTTCGACATAGAAAAAATCCAAAAACAGGTCTGATGAAGGGCGTTATCTACAATAGCCTGAAAACGTTTATTATGTATGCCTGATTTTATGGATGTCGTGGTGATGTCCTTTTGAAGTTTTCAAAATAAATATGGTGGCAATCCCTTGTTTTTGGATATATATATATATATATATATATATATATATATATATATATATTAATATATATTGTAAAGGACAAGCGTCACATGTAGAGCTTTAACCTCCCTGGCGGTATGAATATTTCAGATTTTTGATGCTGAAAGCGGTACAATTGTTTTGCATAGAAATTTGGCATTTTATATTGTAGGTCTGTAATTCTTAGGAATAACTCACTTAAATCTGTCCAAACCAGAGTCTAGTAGACAGCCCCGGTATGATAAAGTTTGAAACACAAAATCATAAATTATAATATAATAAATAACTATAATTAATTATAACAAATAATAATTTATTAAAAATAATAAAAATTAATCAATAATGTAATCAAATCAAAAACACTGAAATTTGCTCAGTTGCAGAATTGTCGCTGTCATTACTTTCAGTGTTTGATGGTGGATCTCCCCACAAATCACTATCGCTCAATTCTGCAAGTAATTCTAATTTATTATCGCTGTTTTCTAGCTGGTCTAAAACCCCTTTTGACGTAAAGGCACGGTTTTGGTTGCTATGGACAATCTCCAGTTTCCAGGCAGAAAGAACAGTTTTTATAATATAAAACTGCTTGCAAGGACACTGGACAAACCACTAGGGACAAAAGGGATGTGAAATAATTTCATACAGTAATGTAATCTGTAAGATTACAGTATACTGTATGTATTGTGTGTGTTTCACTTTTTGAATTTGGCGCCGTTCTCCGTCCCAGTGCATCGCAACGCTGGCAGGGAACGGAGCCCGGCACTGTGATTAATCGAGCGGAGGACGGCTCTCTCACACAGCGAGGAGGACATTGCAGGATCCTGGGGACAAGGTAAGTAAGCTGTAGCTGGATCCTGCGATGCGATCCCGAGTGTAGCTCGGGGTTTCTGCTTTTGGTACTGAAAATCCATCCAGAGTCAAACTTGGGAATACCATCAGGGAGGTTAAGGACACCGGCACTCGCTTAATTACACAGGTTCTGAGGCTGATTAAGGTGGTAATTATACTCACTTGTTTCCTTTTCTACATTCAATTAAGCCTTCAGAACTTGTGTTATTCACATGTGTTCAGGTTTAAAGGGATGAGATAGCAACTCTAATATATATATATATTATTATTATTATACAGTATTTATATAGCGCCAACAGTTTACGTAGCGCTTTACAACTTGAGGGTAGACAGTACAAATACAATACACTTTGATACAGTAGGAATCAGAGGGCCCTGCTCCTTAGAGCTTACAATCTAAGAGGGAAGGTCAAGAGATACAAGAGGTAATAACTGTGGGTGATGTGCTGATTGAGAAGATAAATGTACAGTTGTTAGGTGGGGGTCAGATAGGCTTCTCTGAAGAGATGAGTTTTCAGGGATCATCTGAAAATGGATAAAGTAGGAGAAAATAGGACGGATTGGGGTAGAGCATTCCAGAGGATGGGGGAGGCTCTGGAGGAGTCCTGAAGGCGAGCATGGGATGAGGTGACAAGGGAGTTTGAGAGCAGGAGGTCTTGGGAGGAGCGAAGAGAACGATTAGGTTGGTATTTTGTGACTAGGTTAGAGATGTAGCTGGGGGCCAGGTTGTGGATGGCTTTGTAAGTTATAGTTAGTATCTTGAATTTAATTCGGTGACTGAGTGGCAGCCAATGGAGGGATTGGCAGAGGGGTGTAGCAGACGCTGAGCGGTTTGTGAGGTGGATGAGCCTGGCAGCAGCGTTCATGATGGACTGAAGTGGGGATAGCCTATTTAGAGGTAAACCAATGAGGAGGGAGTTGCAGTAGTCGAGGCGGGAGATGACCAGGGAGTGGATTAGAAGCTTTGTGGTGACATTGGTTAGGAAGGGGCGTATCTTGGGGATGTTGCGGAGATTGAGGTGGCAAGCTTTGGATAGTGATAGAATGTGTGGTCGAAAGGTTAGTTCAGAGTCCAGGATTACACCTAGGACCTTGGCATAGATATATATATATATATATATATATATATATATATATATATATATATATATATATATATATATATATAGACAGTAGAGCAGTGGACACTGTGGACACCCGGTGCGCATGCCTATGCCCTATGTCTCACTTACTGGTTGCCAAATATTATTGGGGACCACAGCTGGCAGACACAGCCCAGTCTGACAGCTGTCACTGCACAGTGCTGGTTGTGAGTTGCTAAACAGAAGACATAGATTCCCATTGCCTGGCATGGAGAATCATGCTGAGGAGCATTAACCTACAGAATACAGTTGGGAAGGGGTTAATCTATGGAACAATACATTACAGAAAGGCATTGACAATGACAAGTATTTTACTCTATATATCTGCACCAGAGAGTTCTGCTTTCATTATAATATCAGCAATTGGTATAATCAGGTTTCCTTTGCTCGTTAACAACATTGAGTGTATTTTTGGCACTTTGGCTTAATGAAAGGTACTGAGAAGGATCTGCTGAAGAGTAGCTGTAGTGTGGCCTTGACAAGAGTGAATTAATGCTGAATACTTCCTTTATGTACGTGCTTGCAGCAGCTTTTTGCATTGAAAGTCTGCGTGGGGCTCAGCTCTTTATTACATGCGAACTGCATACCCCCCCCTATCCATTTGCTAATGTTACGTGATCTCTCATAGAGTAAAATGTTTTAAGCCTACAACATTTACCCAAGGCCAGGTTTCCCCTAACAATCAGTCTGTCTCAGTTAAGGACTGAATCGTCACACTATCCTTGATTTACTTCTGAAAGTTAACGAACTGTGGACGGTAAATCTGGTCTGATGTCAGCAGATTGAACTCTGGTCGCCATAGGTTACTACACCTAAGAATTAGAGTAGAAATCTATATTACATAAGGCCATTGGAGTGCTACAAATACACCAAAGAAGATTTGCGCACAACTTTACAAAGGAGTGCAGGAGGTGAGTTCAGCACGTTAGGCAGGGAAGCTAAATACGACTGGGTCTATTATAGAGCTCCCTCTAGTGGTTAATCAATAAAATCTCTGTTTAACCACTTGACCTCCGGAAGATTTACCCCCCCCCCCTTCATGACCAGGCTATTTTTTTGCGATACGGCACTGCGTTACTTTAACTGACGATTGTGCAGTTAATTGTGCAACACTGTACCCAAAAATAAAATTGACGTCCTTTTTTTCCCACAAATAGAGCTTTCTTTTGGTGGTATTTGATCACCTCTGCATTTTTTTATTTTTTGAGCTATAAACAAACAAAAAAAAAAAAACGACAATTTTGAAAAAAGAAGAACAATATTTTTTTTACTTTCTGCTATAAAAAACATCCAATAAAAAATATAAAAAAAGTCAAATTTCTTCATCAATTTAGCCCAATATGTATTCTGCTACATATTTTTGGTAAAAAAAAATCCAAGTGTATATTGATTGGTTTGTGCAAAAGTTACAGCGTCTACAAACTATGGCATATTTTTATCTATTTTTTTTTGTACATTTTTTACTAGTAATGACAGCGATCAGCGACTTGTAGCAGGACTGCGATATTGCGGCGGACAAATTGGACACTAACTGACACTTTTGACACTTTTTTGGGGACCAGTGACACAGTGATCAGTGCTAAAAAATATGTCACTGTACTAATGACACTGGCAGGGAAGGAGTTAACATCAGGGGCGATCAGGTACTAGGTACGTGATCCTGCGCAGAAGAGCCGCCTTGCCGCCGTATATATGAAAGTTATACAGTCGACAAGCGGATTATCGGTTTTTCTAGAAATGTGCACGACAGGAAAATTAGTTTAGTTTCGGTTCCACTAAAGAAATAATTTTCTTTCCTCATAATCGTTATGTAAGAATGATTCCTTTTTGGAATTGCTTTTGTATATTAGGATTTGTTTTGTATATTCGTTGTTTCCCGAATTATTTTGTGTTTTCAGAAGTTCCCTTTCACACGGGTTGTCCGATCAGGGCTTGCCTATCAGTTTTTCAGGCAGACCTGATCAGACCCTCCGGTCTCTTCTATGGAGTGGTGGACGTCAGCAGACACATGCCCACTGACACCCGATGCCACCCGATCCGACCCGATCCTGTCTACCAAAAACAGATCGGTGGATCGGATGGTGTCAGATGGAAATGGACAGGCGGTCTGTTTCCATCCGATTGTCCCATAGAGGAGAGAAAAATTGTGTAGAGCAGAGCGGAGACGGACCTGTTATCTGCCTTCTCAGTGGGAATCAGCGGAGAGATCCCCCGCTGAGCAAGTGGATTCCGCTTAGCGGAGCCGCCCGTGTGAAAGGGGCCTTATTCTTTTGTTATTTCAGAGGATTGGCTATATCCCTGCTAGTGCAACCTACAAAGAGAAAAGGAATGAGCTGATTGGACGATATTGACTAGAGTCCTGAGCATCTGAAAGTAATGAATGGAACAAAATTCATTTTGGATTAATTTATTATGGTATGATTTGGAGAGTCTGATGGATCCACCATCATCAATACCAAGTCATTGATATTGATTTAACCGCTTCAGCCCTGGAACATTTTACCCCCTTCCAGACCAGAGCACTTTTTGCGATTCGGCACTGCGTCGCTTTAACTGACAATTGCGCGGTCGCGCGACGCTGCACCCAAACAAAATTGATGTCCTTTTTTCCCCACAAATAGAGCTTTCTTTTAGTGGTATTTGATCACCTCTGCAATTTTTTCTTTTTTGCGCTATAAACAAAAAAGAGCATAAATTTTGAAAAAAAACGCAACATTTTTTACTTTTTGCTATAATAAATATACCCCAAAAATATATAAAAAAACAATTTTCTTCCTCAGTTTAGTCCGATATGTATTCTTCTACATATTTTTGGTAAAAAAAAAATGCAATAAGCGTATATTGATTGGTTTGCGCAAAAGTTATAGCTTTTACAAAATAGGGGATAGTTTTATGGCATTTTTATTATTAATTTTTGTTTTTATTAGTAATGGCGGCGATCTGCGATTTTTATCATGACTGCGACAATATGGTGGACACATCCGACACTTTTGACACATTTTTGGGACCATTGTCATTTATACAATGATCAATGCTATAAAAATGCACTGATTAGTGTGTAAATGACACTGGCACAGAAGGGGTTAACCACTAGGGGGCGATGAAGGGGTTAAGTGCGTCCTAGGGAGTGATTCTAACTGTGGGGGGGGGCTACAACTCACATGACAGGGAGCAGTGCACCTCTGTCATGACACAGAAGGGGGAAATGCCTTGTTTACACTTCTCCGTTCTGCGGTTCCGTGACATGATCGTCTGGAGACCGGCGGCCCGCTTACCCCACCAATTAAAGGTACGCCCATTTGCCCACCGCTGCCACTGTGCCGACGTATATCGGCGTACAGCGCTCGGCAAATGGTTAAAACAGCTGTGCAAAGTGAAGGAAAACCTGAAAACATGACCCGTTGGGGGTACTTGAGGGCTGAGGTTGAGAACCACTGATCCAACCCAAACACAATATGTAGGAATCATCGTATTTTACATTTATTCCTAAGACCCCTTTCACACTGAGGCGCTCTACAGGCGATATAGCGCTAAAAATAGCACCTGCAAAGCACCTGTAAAGAGCCTCTCCTGTCACTCCAATGTGAAAGCCTGAGGCAGGACGCTCAAAAAAAGTCCTGCAAGCAGCATCTTTGAGGCGCTGTAGGAGCGGTGTATACACAGTTCCTAAAGCGCCCCTGCCCATTGAAATCAAAGGGGCAGTGCTAGCAAAGCGCCACTGCAGCGGCACTTTTAACCCTTTTTCAGCCATTAGCGGGGGTTAAAAGCGCCCCGCTAACGGCCAAAAAGCGCTGCAAAAACTACAGTAAAGCGCCCGGCGCTGCTCACTGTGAAAGGGGTTTTACTATATTTATTGCAATGTGCTTCCATTTCATATGTACCGCATTTTTTATAATAATGAGAAATGTTAATGCAAAAAGAATCGGCTGATTATCCTAGAGTCAAAGACTACTGTGCCGGTCTCGTCCGAATAAAATGAATGAATCCAAATGAATATGTATTAATTCGTTATATTATTTGAGTATAACTAAAGGCAAAACTTTTCTTCTAAGCCTCGTACACACGATCAGATTTTTCGATGAGAATTGTGTGATGACAGACTGTTGGCCTAAGATCCGACCGTTTGTATGCTCCTTCGGACAATTGTTGTCGGATTTTCCGCGGACAAATGTTGGATGGCAGGCTTATAAATTTTCCGCGGACAACGGTCTGTTGTCGAATTATCCGAGCGTGTGTACACAAGTCTGTCGGACAAAAGTCCAAAGTACAAACACGCATGCTCGGAAGCAAGGACGAGCCGAAAGCGGTCGGTCTTGTAAACTAGCGTTCGTAATGGAGAATTGACATTCATGACGCGGCAAATTATGAAATCTCGAAATGCAGCGCACAATTCTCTTCTTCTTTAATGGGATAATAATGAAGCTGCTTTGCTGGTGATACTGATGGAGATATTGCAAACTAATTTTCAAAAGCTTTTTTTTTTCTAGTGATATCAAGAATAATATTATTATGCTTGTTATTTTTTTTTTTGGTGCGAGTTACCACAACACCATTATCCCGTAGTTTTTAAGATCAAAGATACAACTATGTTGGTGTTCCTTGTCAATTTTACATTGTATTTTTTTTCCTTGTCAAAAGAAGTTTATTGAGTATACAATGTTATAAAGATACATAAAGATACATAAAGTAAGTTTACAAGGATCTATAAAGTAAGCTCATTGTTTTACAGTAGGGTTTATATAGGTAAATATCATGAAATTTCAAATATTAAACATTGGGTTCACGTAAACCTAAATTAAAGATATATATCATTTCCTTAGTTACTTTTGTAGGTATTTAAATGATTTATACCTACTATACATATTGTTTACAAGTAGAGTGTATATAGGTCAAATAAATTCTGATAATGAGCTTTAATCGTAAGGTGGAGAAAAGGAAAGAGAAAGAAGAAAAAGGGTTGAAAGGTAGAGGTATGGTCCACAAGGTTGTCCCGCTCGTCAGTTTATTATTCTTTTTAGTTGTCTTTGAAGCCTTAGAATGGGTGTCTCTGTAAGTCATTTAATCTGTTACCATGGCAACAGTACAGAGTCATTGAAATTTGACAGGAACTGTTGTTTTATCCAAGGATGCCAAAGTTTTTCAAATTTTGGAATTTGATTTTGATTGATGGCTACCATCTTAGCATGGGACATTGTATTATTCATTCTGTGAATTGTTTCTGCTAGTACCAATGTAGGAGATTTCCATGCCTTGGCCACTGTTTGTTTTGCAGCCGTTATTAGTTGGATCATAAGTTTGAATTGAGAGAGTGTTAACCATTCCGGTTTTAGATTAAGTAAAGTTAAATATGGATCTGGTTGTATTATTTTTTTAAATATTTTAGATGCAATCACGAAGACTTCCTTCCAGAAGGTTTGGATTACTGGGCACGTCCACCATATGTGTAAATATGTGCCTATTTCTGGGCATCCTCGAAAACAAAGAGTTGAGGTATTAGGTGAATATTTTGCCACTCTAGCGGGTACAAGGTACCAGCGAGTTAGGACTTTATAATTTGTCTCCAGTGCTAAGATGTTGGGTGAAGATGACTTAGATGTGAGCCATATGTTAGACCAGTCCGTGTCTTCTAAAGTTCGTCCCAGGTCCTCCTCCCACCTCTGAACGTAAGAGGGTCTATTAAGATTTGCTACTCCATATAATTGATTATAAAGTGATGAAATTGTACCTTTAGCAAATTGATCTTTTGTACAGATTGATTCAAAAATGGATAATTGGGATAATGGTGTATCCCCCTTTAGGAATGGTGTATAGAAATTTTTGATTTGGAGATATCTAAATATCTCAGAGTTTGGTAGATCATATTTTTCTCTAAGCGATGGGAATGAAAGGAATGATTTAGATGCTATGAAGTCATTTAGTGTCTGAATGCCTGATGTTGTCCAAGCTTTAAAAGAATTTGGGTAGATCCATGCCGGATAAAAGGCCGGATTTCTGATAAAAGAAAGGAGAGGATTGTGTGGAGATTGTAACTGATATTTGGTTTTTAGTTTATCCCAGAGAGATAAGAAGTGTTTAGTTATGGGATTATGAATTTTAAAGCGGTCTTTAGGATCAAGCCATAATAAATTTGATATTAATAGAGGGTCATTTTCTGAAGCCTCTATAAATACCCATAATGGGATTTCCTGTTTTGCATGGTATTTGGACAGACTGGCCAAATGTGCTGCTCTGTAGTAGTTAGTAAAATTAGGGTATCCCAGGCCTCCTTTATTTTTGGGAAGATGTAGTGTGTGTATAGGTATACGTGGTTTAGAAGAGCCCCATATAAACGAAGTTGCTCTTTTTTGTACTATTCTCAAAAAATAGGAAGGAATTGGAATAGGGAGGACTCTGAATAGATAAAGCAATTTGGGTAGAATAGTCATTTTGATTGCATTAATCTTCCCTATCCAGGATAAAGGAAGTTGCGACCATTGTTTTATTAGATTTGTGATCTCTCTTAATACAGGAGGATAATTGGTTGAGAATAAGTCAGAATGAGATGCTGTTAAATGAATTCCAAGATATGGGATTGATTTTTCTGCCCATGTGAATGGGAGTGCAGCCCTAGCCGGGATCAATTCCATGTTTGTGAGTGAAATATTAAGCACTAGGCATTTCTTAGGATTAATCATAAGGCCGGATAGGGCTGCAAATCCATCAAGAGCTGGTATTAAGTTAGGACCAGAGACCTGTGGTGATGATAGAAAAAGTAATATATCGTCTGCAAATATACATAATTTGTGTGTAATACCTCCTACTTCAATGCCAGTTATAGTTTGGTTTGTTCTGATGTATTGGGCCATGGGTTCGAGTATAAGGGCAAATAATAAGGGAGATAATGGGCAACCCTGTCGGGTACCTCTTTCGATATTAAAGGCTTCAGATTTGTATCCAGCATATTTTATATAGGCTTTGGGTTTATTATATAATGCTTTGATCCATGTTAAAAAGTGGGGTCCAAAACCCCATTTTTGTAATGAATATTGCATATATTGCCAGGATACTGTGTCAAATGCCCTCTTAATATCGAGAGATAGAAAACATAAAGGGATTTTCCGTTTTTTAGCAATATGTGCCAATAACACTGCCCTGCGTATATTATCGCCTGCCTGTCTATTTGGCATGAAGCCTACTTGATCTCTATGTATTAATTTTCCTATAATGCTATTGAGGCGTTTTGCTATTATTTTTGCTAATAATTTAATATCGAGGTTTAACAGAGAGATAGGCCGATAATTCACACAGGAAGTATCATCAGAAAGGGGTTTTGGGATCATACAAACAATTGCCATTAGTGTTTCTTGCCGAAAAGAATGTCCATCTAGAAGTTTGTTAAAAGTTTCAGTGAGAATGGGAGAGAGTATTTCTGAGAATGTTTTATAGTATAAAGCAGAGTAGCCGTCTGGGCCTGGTCTTTTGTTAAGTTTTAGGTCTTTTATGGCGTTAGCAACTTCATCTATAGTTATAGGCTCATCCAAACTGCTTTTTTGATTATGAGATAACTCAGGTAAGGTTATTTTTGAGAAGAAGGATTCAGCTTCTGTAGGATTAAATTCATTGTTTGTCTTGTATAAAGTTGCGAGATGTGAGTGAAATTTATGGACTATTTTAACTGGATTACAAGTGTAAACATTTTTTGATAATTTCAAACGTATTGGTTTGAAAGATTTGTTAGTTGAATTTAATGCTCGAGCCAAATATGTACCTGGTTTGTTTGTATTCATGTAGAAATTGTGTTTGGAGCGTTTGAGGGATTTATCAACTGACTCAGTGAGAAATAGATCGTATTCCAATCTAGATTTTTCCAGATGAGATTTTGTACTCTGAGATGGATTATCTTGAAATGATATGTAGGCTGCATTAAAATTGAGTTCTAGTTTTTTTGCTAGATTTTTGCGTTCCCGTTTAAATAGTGCCATTTGTCTTTGTATTGTACCACGCAAGACAGGCTTATGAGCTACCCACAGTGTTATTGGGGAGATGTCTGTTGTGTTATTAATTGATATGTATTCCTTTAAAGCTTGTTCAATGGCCATCTGATGTAGTGGGTGTTTGAGCATTATGTCCGGTAAGTACCACGTTGGGTCATGCGCTTTTGGTATGGCTGAGGCTATAGTAGTGTATACTGCATTATGGTCAGACCACGGAATCGGAATTATATCTGATGCAATAATTTCTGGTATCATTCCTATTGTTAGAAAAATATGATCTATTCTGGTGAAGGTTTGATGAGGGTGTGAGAAATAAGTGAATTTCTTTTTCATTGGGTTACTTTCTCTCCATGAATCTACCAGATTGTATTTGGAAAGAAGTTGAGAAAAAGGTAATCTAGAGGTTATTTTGGATGGTGTAAAAGGTGATTTATCCAGAAATGGGAGGAGGACCTGGTTCGAATCCCCACACATTATCACTGTTCCTATTTTGTGTGTATTAATCACTTGTAATATATGTGAGAGGAATGGTGTAGGTTGTTTGTTAGGAGCGTAGTAGGAAATCACCGTGATTGCTGTATCCATTATATAACCCATGAGTATCAGGTATCTACCTTCTGGGTCTTTAATTTCTGATGATAAGGTGAATGGTGTGGATCGGTGAAATGCAATTAGAGTTCCCCTTTGCTTGGTACAGGCAGAAGCCGTGTAAATTTGTTGATAAAAAGGAGAAATATATTTTGGAGTAGAATCTTTGGTGAAGTGTGTTTCTTGGAGGCATACTATGTGAGCCTTCTTGTTATGGAAAGTACGGAAGGCTTTGGTCCTTTTTTGAGGGACATTTATTCCCTGAACATTCAGGGAAAGTATATTCAGTGGTGCCATGGCAATAGATCAAATAGTTTTGACTTACTTTTTGTTATGCAGAGCTGACTGCACAGATCAACCTGTGTGGACTGAAGAGATGAATAGATAGAAAAGAAACCAGTGAATTCTGGAGTAAAGAGTAAACAAAAAACATATGAGATTAGATGATACATTGTATAAATAATTTTTTGCAAGTAATCACAATTTACCCGTGAAAGAGAATAAATATCTCTCTCAGGGGAATAAGTGCCTTCGTCACACTCCCACATAATATGGTTGGGAGAATGAGGAGGGCTAATGGGGGTACACGGATCTTCCGCTTACAGGAGAGAAGTGCTATGTCAAAAGACATCAAAATGATGTTTCATTAATTGGAGTGCAGAATATAGTTTTTGTTGAAATTATTTATTCCAGGGTGGTTGTATATGGTTAGTCTTGCCCTAGGCTAAATAATTCAGTTAGAAAGGTACTGTTAATAACTTTGGTATTGATGAAGATAGTTTGAATTATTTTGGGATTTTAACCCTTTTAGAGTAAACAATTACATATTTTATTCATATGTAACTGTTTAGATATGTTAACTCATAAAATTGAGGTTGTATTGCTTCAGATTAGAATAAACAAAAACATAATTCTAGGAACTAGTTAGGTAATAATATATTTGTTTTAAGAAAAGAAAGAAAAAGCTTCCATTACTTCTGGATTATTGAACATATTTGTCCTAAAAAGTAATAAATCTATTGTTATTACCTGATAATATATAACTGAACAAGAATTTCCTTATTTCACTTATATATTCTAAGGCTATATGAATCAGAAGTAATAAGAAATATAACTGGAATGTAACATGATCCCACACAGTGTGTGACTATCAGAATGCAGTTACATTCAGTTATAAATACAGGTTTTTTTATAGAGAACCATCTCTTAGTATAATAAATGAAGAGATATCAGGAATTAGGATGTCAGTCCATTGAATCTTCTTGGTCCATGGATGATGTGGCATAATGGCCTCTTTTGTGAGAATGATGATTCCCATTTTGTTCTGAAATTTTCTGGGTGCTGCCTGAAGGTGAAGATGACGCCATTCTTCTGCGTGTGGGAGTGTTGCTGCTTGTGGGTTCTGTCAGATTTAATTTTAAAAGGGTTTGTTGTATTTCATCTGCTGATCTGCTTCTGTAAATTGTACCTTGGTAGTTAAATCTGACTGAAAAGGGGAAGCCCCATTGATACATAATGTTGTGGCGTTGCAGTTCCATTAGTTGGGGTTTCATGGATCGTCTTTTAGTAATAGTAAGTTGGGATAGGTCAGCAAAAATTTGATAATTGTGTCCTTGAAAATTAAGTTCCTTTTTTTCTCTTGCAGCAATTAGTATTTGTTCTTTCGTTCTGTAATAATGAAATTTTGTGATTATATCACGTGGGGGTCCATCTTTCTTTTTGGCTGTGAGGGCTCTGTGTACTCTGTCCAGTTCTAAACGTTCAATAGGGATATCTGGCTTTAGTTCTTGTAATAGAGCAGTAATAGTAGATTGCAGGTCTGTCACAGTTTCAGGTATTCCCCTTATGCGCAAGTTTGAACGTCTGGCTCTATTTTCGTAATCTTCGAGCTTAGTTTGAAGTATTAAATTCTCTTTTTTTAATTGTTCCAATTCTGTTATATTTTCTTGGGTTGTAATTTCAATTTCATCCATTTTTATTTCTAAGGCTGCGGTGCGGTTTCCCAGCTCTCTTATTTCTTTGGTTAGGCTTTTTGTTATTTGGTCTGAGGTTTGTTTTAAAGCCTTATGAAGCATCTTTTCAAATTGTAATAATATTACTGGGGATACTGAGGAGGCTTGTGGAGAAGTTTGTGAGAGGATTTGTTCTGTATCTGACTCAAATGGAGAGTCTTGCTGTGACATTTTCTGTCTGTGAGAGCGCCCTGATGCTGTATCTTGTGAGGTGACTGGAGCTGCTTCAGCTGCAGTGAGTGCCTGTGAGCTCTTTGTGAGGTGATTTTTGTTTCTGCCACGGTTTCCTCCCAGTACCATATTTCCTGCCAAAATTTCACAGTTTGTTCCCTGGGGCAAAAAGGTTCAAATGGATACCTTTTGAGCCTGCAGGCTCCGCTTTGTCCTTCTCTTCTCTCCTCAGCGGTGTGGAGCTCTAACAATGCATGTCTGCTCTGCTAGGCTCCGCCTCCTCACATTGTATTTTTTTTTAAATGTTACTATCTATAGTCTATTCCAGAAACCGGACTGGGTACAAATAGAAAAACAAGCAGTCCCATGCTACACCCTGGATTTCCTACTTTGGAGCCCCCCGAAAAACCACCCACCGATTTTGGCCCCCTCCTTGTCCCATTCTTTTGCCCTTTGGGGCGCTATGTGCTCATCGACAGCCCTTGTGCCAGCTAGTAAACCGCTAACACATCTATTTAACAACCCGGACTGCCCCCCGGGAATGAATATTATAGTGTTTAAATGGCTGGACAAGGGACTGTACCGAATTGGACATTTTTTCACGGCTCTTTCACCCTCAATCACTGCATGAAAAAGCTGGACCTACCCGTTTCTGAACGATTCAGGTTTGGACAAATAGCACATTTCTTACACTCACTCTGGAAGGATAAACCACTTTCACTGAGGTTCAAAGATTATGAACTTTGGTGTGGACAAGCCATGGATCAGAAGGGGGGAGTTTCAATAATCTTAACGTCACTTACCTTACCTAACTCTAAATCTTGCTTAATGAATTCCTGGGAGTCTGATTTCCAATTCCAGTGGGAACTGGGGAGCTGGCAGATGGCTTTCTTCAAGTCTTTCAAAGGTATCCTAAATACTACTCTGACAGAGGCCAGTTTGAAAGTGCTCTCTAGTACTATACCCCCTCTAGACTGGCCTCTATTTTTCCTTCGGCAGATCCTCTATGCTTCAGAGGTTGTCAACTCACAGGTACAATGGTCCACATATGGTGGGAGTGCCCCAGAATACGCACCTTTTGGAAAAAAAATGTTTAATCTTATTGACAGGCTGGCGGAATGCCAGATCCCCAGGACCCCAATGGTCGCCCTTCTTAATGCCCAGATACCAAAGATCTCCAAGCCCACTCGCAGGCTAATACACTTCATACTACTGGGAGCTAAACTTATGGTGGCTAAAGCATGGAAACAACCGAAAATTTCATTATTGGCTGCAAAAAGGAAAATATCCTGGATAATATCTTAGGAAAAGCTATCCAGCATATTACTAGACACAGCCAATAATTTTGAGGCCACCTGGGAACCCTGGGCCCCATATGTAGGCATCCCCCTTGTTGCTAACATACCGCCAGAATAAAATATACTCAGCGCTAGGGATGAGCTTCGAGTTCGAGTCGAACTCATGTTCGACTCGAACATTGGCTGTTCGCAAGTTCGCCGAACAGCGAACAATTTGGGGTGTTTGCGGCAAATTCGAATGCCGCGGAACACCCTTTAAAAGTCTATGGGAGAAATCAAAAGTTCTAATTTTAAAGGCTTATATGCAAGTTATTGTCATAAAAAGTGTTTCGGGACCCGGGTCCTGCCCCAGGGGACATAGATCACTGCAAAAAAAAGTTTTAAAAACGGCCGTTTTTTCAGGAGCAGTGATTTTAATAATGCTTAAAGTCAAACAATAAAAGTGTAATATTCCTTTAAATTTCATAGCTGGGGGGTGTCTATAGTATGCCTGTAAAGGGGCGCATGTTTCCTGTGTTTAGAACAGTCTGACAGCAAAATGACATTTCGAAGGAAAAAACCCATTTAAAACTACTCGCGGCTATTGCATTGCCGACAATACACATAGAAGTTCATTGATAAAAACGGCATGGGAATTCCCCACAGGGGAACCCCGAACCAAAATTAAAAAAAAAAAAATGACGTGGGGGTCCCCCTAAATTCCATACCAGGCCCTTCAGGTCTGGTGTGGATATTAAGGGGAACTCCGGCCAAAATTTAAAAAACAAATGACGTGGGGGTCCCCCTAAATTCCATACCAGACTCTTCAGGTCTGGTATGGATTTTAAGGGGAACCCCGCGCCAAAAAAAAAAAAAAACGGCGTGGGGTCCCCCCAAAGATCCATACCAGACCCTTATCCGAGCATGCAACCTGGCAGGCCACAGGAAAAGAGGGGGGACGAGAGTGCGGCCCCCCCTCCTGAACCGTACCAGGCCACATGCCCTCAACATTGGGAGGGTGCTTTGGGGTAGCCCCCCAAAACACCTTGTCCCCATGTTGATGAGGACAAGGGCCTCATCTCCACAACCCTGGCCGGTGGTTGTGGGGGTCTGCGGGCGGGGGGCTTATCGGTATCTGGAAGCCCCCTTTAACAAGGGGACCCCCAGATCCCGGCCCCCCCCTGTATGAAATGGTAAGGGGGTACTTACCCCTACCATTTCACTAAAAAACTGTCAAAAATGTTAAAAATGACAAGAGACAGTTTTTGACAATTCCTTTATTTAAATGCTTCCTCTTTCTTCTATCTTCCTTCATCTTCTTCTTCTGGTTCTTCTGGCTCTTCTGGTTCTTCCTCCGGCGTTCTCATCCAGCATCTCCTCCGCGGCGTCTTCTATCTTCTTCTCCTCAGGCCGCTCCGCACCCATGGCATGGGGGGAGGCTCCCGCTCTTCTCTTCTTCATCTTCTTCTCTTCTTCTTTTCTTCTCTTCTTCATTTTCTTCTCCGAGCCGCTCCGCATCCATGCTGGCATGGAGGGAGGCTCCCGCTGTGTGACGGCGTCTCCTCGTCTTACGGTTCTTAAATAACGGGGGGCGGGGCCACCCGGTGACCCCGCCCCCCTCTGACGCACGGGACATGACGGGACTTCCCTGTGGCATTCCCCGTGACGTCACAGGGAAGTCCCGTCAAGTCACCGTGCGTCAGAGGGGGGCAGGGTCACCGGGTGGCCCCGCCCCCCTTTATTTAAGAACCATCAGACGAGGAGACGCCGTCACACAGCGGGAGCCTCCCTCCATGCCACCATGGGTGCGGAGCGGCCCGGAGAAGAAAATGAAGAAGAGAAGAAGAGAAGAAGAGAAGAAAAGAAGAAGAGAAGAAGATGAAGAAGATGAAGAGAAGAGCGGGAGCCTCCCCCCATGCCATGGGTGCGGAGCGGCCCGAGGAGAAGAAGATAGAAGACGCCGCGGAGGAGATGCTGGACGAGAACGCCGGAGGAAGAACCAGAAGAGCCAGAAGAACCAGAAGAAGAAGATGAAGGAAGATAGAAGAAAGAAGAAGCATTTAAATAAAGGAATTGTCAAAAACTGTCTCTTGTCATTTTTAACATTTTTGACAGTTTTTTAGTGAAATGGTAGGGGTAAGTACCCCCTTACCATTTCACACAGGGGGGGCGGGACCTGGGGGTCCCCTTGTTAAAGGGGGCTTCCAGATTCCGATCAGCCCCCCGCCCGCAGACCCCCACAACCACCAGCCAGGGTTGTGGGGATGAGGCCCTTGTCCTCATCAACATGGGGACAAGGTGTTTTGGGAGGCTACCCCAAAGCACCCTCCCAATGTTGAGGGCATGTGGCCTGGTACGGTTCAGGAGGGGGGGAGGGCGCACTCTCGTCCCCCCTCTTTTCCTGCGGCCTGCCAGGTTGCGTGCTCGGATAAGGGTCTGGTATAGATTTTTGGGGGGACCCCACGCCGTTTTTTTTTTTTTTTGGTGCAGGGTTCCCCTTAAAATCCATACCAGACCTGAAGGGCCTGGTATGGAATTTGGGGGACCCCCACGTCATTTTTTTTAAAAATTTTGGTTTGGGGTTCCCCTATGGGGAATTCCCATGCCGTTTTTATCGAAGAACGAATGAACTTCTATGTGTATTGTCGGCAATGCAATAGCCGCGAGTAGTTTTAAATGGCTTTTTTCCTTCTAAATGTCATTTTGCTGTCAGACTGTTCTAAACACAGGAAACATGTGCCCCTTTACAGGCATACTATAGACACCCCCCAGCTATGAAATTTAAAGGAATATTACACTTTTATTGTTTGACTTTAAGCATTATTAAAATCACTGCTCCTGAAAAAACGGCCGTTTTTAAAACTTTTTTTGCATTGATCCATGTCCCCTGGGGCAGGACCCGGGTCCCCAAACACTTTTTATGACAATAACTTGCATATAAGCCTTTAAAATTAGCACTTTTGATTATTCATGTTCGTGTCCCATAGACTTTTTCCTGTTCTGGTGCAAACCGAACAGGGGGGTGTTCGGCTCATCCCTACTCAGCGCTTGATGAGATGCTTACTTTTTCTTTTCTCCTCTTTCGCATCTCTCACTCTGAGCTTCTATCCTTATCTACCTTCCCATCTCCTTCACTTCATGTCTCCTGAAAATAAGAAGTTTTACAGTTTGGTGTGAAAGATAGAGTTTATATAATTCTAAGCTTACCTATTTAGCAATTACCTTGGTGTTATACCCGTATTTGACGTATTTGAGGGTTTAGGGCCGTGGGTGGGGTATAGAGATTCCCCTTCCAGCACAGGTTGTTCCGTTTTGGGGTGCCGGAAGATGTGGGATCCTTCCCCCGTTGGGCCTGTTTTTACCACTGTAGTCCGTGGTTTGTCATACACCGGTGGACCAGAATAGATCATAGGTAATGGAATCTAAATATGCTGCTGCTTAATGTGAACTGTGCAATTATCACACTCCTTTGTACTCACTATTGTTTACATATGTATGACTTCTGCTTTTTAAAAAATTTGAAATAAAAAAAAATAAAAAAATTCTTCATTAGTTTAGTCCAATATGTATTCTTCTTCTACAAATTTTTGGTAAAAAAAAATCGCAATAAGCGTATATTAATTGGTTTGCGCAAAAGTTATAGCATCTACAAAATAGGAGATAGATTTATGGCATTTTTATTATTATTTTTTTTTTTTTTACTAGTAATGGTGGTGATCTGCTATTTTTAGCGGGACTGCGACATTGCGGCGGACAGGTCAGACACTTTTGACACATTTTTGGGATCATTGACATTTATACAGCGATCAGTGCTATAAAAATGCACTATTTACTGTGTAAATGTCACTGGCAGGGAAGGGGTTAACATTAGGGGGCGATCAATGTGTTCCCTGGGAGGTGTTTCTAACTGTGTGGGGATGGGACTGACTGGAGGAGAAGAGAGATCGCTGTTCCTAATCACTAGGAACAGCAGAGCTGTCTCTCCTCCCCTGTCAGAACGGGGATCTGTCTGTTTACACTGGCAGATCCCCCCTCTGACTCTCTGCGGAGCGACCGCGGGTGACCGCGGGTGCCCGCTGGTGGCTGGCCTTGCGTATTGGCTCCGGCATCGCGCCGCGGGCACGCACCCCCTAGAGCACTTAAATCGGCCGACGTACAATGACAGCGTTTTGCCCAGGAGAGCTAACATGCCGCAGTACAACTGCGGCGGCTGGTCCTTAAGCGGTTAATGTAGTTCTTCCCCTGAAGACTGTACAGAAAAATAAGTGGTCTGTTCCATGCCCATATATACTTTTCAACTTTTAGGTCACTGTGGCTAACATATTTCTATGACAGTATTGTTTGTACCATGCACCTCAGGATCTCATTAATAAACTGCGTAAAATGGTTCAAAAACGTTTATCTGCAAAAAAAAAAAAAAAAATGTAAAAAGTTGCACAAATAAAATATAAAATGCATTCTCAAAAAATTTTCTCTGCATCACTGACTCTTGGGTGAAAATGGTAATTAAGTTTTCATTATTTACGCGTTTGTGAATTATTAAGTACCGCCAACATTCAAAATGTGCGCTGTGGAACAAGACGCTGGAGAAGGCAACGGCATCATAAACCTGCTTAATAGCGGCTAACTCAAAACTGTGCATGCAGATTTATTGGAGAATACTTGACATCTCCGGGGATAAATGAAAAGAACTGATCCAGCAGAAGAAATCGCCCGAGTTTTATTAAAGCAAACGTAATTAATCTTTTATGTTTGAAAACTTGTTACTGTTGTTAATAAATTATTTATTTTAAGGCCAATCAATACAGCAAACAAATGACTCGAGCCAATAAAAATATGCCAAGGGAAAATTGACTCGGAGGTTTTATCAAGGCTACAGTGAAGATCTTGGCTGAGGATGGAATAGATGCCTTGATAGAAATCTTAGACATGGGGCACTAATGAAAGTAGACCTTGGCCTCTCATTAAAAAAAAATTATCCGCTGAAGCACTGAATTGTTCAGGACAGTGCAGAAAAAAAAGAGAGCAAATGAGCATGTGCAGCGCAGGACTTCAGAGGCTCACCTTCTAACACCTGAAGAAAGGACACAAGCTCAGTCTTTGGGGTAGATAGAGGTCACTGCTAGAGATGCTACAAAGAGTTTGCCTTCAAGACCTTCAACCAGTGTGGAGATAAAGGATTGTGGAAAGTTCCTTCAGGCTTGGTGTTCCCAGCATAGAGCTGTCCACTTGCTGCTGTAAGCTGGTGCCTCTTGGATGCCTGTTGATGCCAGCTTTATTCATTCCTCTGGTAAGTAGATTGGAGTGTCACTGAGGTGTGTTGTGTTTCCTATTCACACTGAAGCCTGGTACAGGGTCCCATCTTTATGCCTCCTTCTCTTTCTACTATGGACTGCATTTAACTGTTTATAGAGCTGCATACAGACTTTTATATTTTTGTTCTGTAACTGTTCTCCATCCCGCCGTGCCAAACCCCCCTACCTGGGCTGCCCACATCTGATTCTCCCCTGTGTGCCCGCCGCCCATAGTGCTATTGGCTTTCCTCTCCCGTTGGCTGCTGCGGGTACACAGGTTCATATATTTTGCACAACTCTGATCAGTATGTCAGGGTATAAACACTAGACATGTGCAATTCATTTCGTTCCGAATTTGTTTTTCGACAAAACTCTACAAATTCGTTAATTCGTAAATATTCAAATTAACGAAAACCCGTTTACTGAATTTTTCCAAAAACAAAAATTTGTAAATTCGTAAATTTGCAAATTCGTAAAATCGAAAATCTGAAAATTCGAAAATCCAAAAATAAGAACGAAAAACCAAAAATTCGAAAACCCGAAAAATTCAAAAATCCTAAATAATAACTAACTAACTAATAATAATAACTATTACTAATTAATAAAATTATAGGTATTGGAATTTCATTTCGAATTTGGCTGTTAGTGCAAGTAACGAATACGAATTTATCCGAAGTTACAAATTATTCGAAAATAACGAATACAACATATAAACAAATGGAACGTAACTAATTAATAATAATAAATAATAATAATAATAATAATAACCTTTTATTATTATTTATTATTATTAATTTGTTACTTTTCATCAATTTAGATGTGGCATTTGTTATTTCGGATAATTTGTATCTTCGGATAAATTCGTATTTGTTATGTTTATAAACAGCCAAATTTAAAAGGAAATTCCAATACCGATAATTTAATAAAAATAGAAGAAATAGCTGCATTCCGCAATCGATCAAAATTCTTTATTGGAACATCCCAAATGCTAACAAGAACAGAGAGCTGGTATACCATTTTAAATGCATGCAGAGGCGAGCCGGGGCGGGCACCCATTAGATCATCAGGCTTCCTGTCTTACCTGGAGCAGCGAGTATTCCTGTTTACCTATAGTTTAAAAGTTAGTTATTATTAATTAGTTATTATTTTGGATTTTCAAATTTTTGGATTTTCACATTTTCGGATTTTCGAAAATTTCCGAAATTGTCAATCTACGGATTTTCTAATTTTCTAATTTACGAATACCGCATCTAAATGAATGGAACATAACAAACTTGAATTTTTCCGGCGTTACAAATCTGTTCAAAATACCGAATTTCGATTATAACGGATGACCCGAAAAATGAAAAAAACAAAATATCAATGAAAACAAACGGTGAAAACCGGTCAGGCTTCTCCATAGTCCACCTCTTGATTTTGATTTTGACCATGTGACACTTATTCTTTATCTGTGGCACGGCAGTGTCAGGGCTAGGCCCAGCCCTTTCTTCTCAAAGCTGGACGCTCAGCTGTCGGCTAATTGTCAGCTCCTATTTCTCCACAATGACTCACCTGTTGATGATATCCTGCTCGTCAGTCCTGCCTACTTAAGCCATCCAGTCCAGATGATCTCTGCCTTTGCCTTGGTCACATCTCTAAAGACGCTCTCCTGTGTTCCTGTTAAAGACTTGCTTGGCTCCAGATCTTGCTTGCTGTTCTACAATGCTCATCCCTGGCTTCCTGACGTTTTGGCTTGTCTGACTATCCGTTCCGGTTCCTGAATTCTGGCTATGTTTTGACTACGTTTACTCTGTTTACCTTTTCTTATTATTATTAAACAAGTGTGATTTAACTGTACTTCTGTCTCAGTCTGATTCATGGTTTCTGACAGGCAGACCCTGCAAGGAAAGATCATCCGACTCATGCATGAGATACCGGTGCTTCAAGGGACATGATAAGTATACATACCATATGTCTCTGGATGTGGAACTGTCTCACCATTTTATGATTCCTTACCCTGGATTACAAATGGTCCGCAAGAGACCAGGATTGGTAGACTGAGTGCGTCATTTGATTCCCTTTGTGGATCTAGAGCACAGTGTGAGGGAGGTATTTCAGGACATGTTACACTTCGCAGCCCCCTTATATATTTATATATATGTGGCAACATCTGTTTAACAGTATATGATTACAACCCTGATCACTATACCTCCTCTGGACCATTGTCACTGCCTCTTTCTTCTCAGCTACCTCACCACCACTTTACTTGACATCTTCACCATGAACTATGTGTTATCCATTGAAAACTTGTAAGGAAACACGGACCCTGTTTTTGAATGGTCCAGGATTAGGATGAACAGCCCTTTGCAGGAGTACTAGCCAATACCTTGGTTTCTGTGTATACACACTTATACGTATCCCTCCGTGGAGGTGACAAGAGCCAGAGGGTGAAACCATAATAATTTCTCAAACGTCATAGATCCTAAATTTGCTACACTTATGGTCATATCTACATGTTTATGAGAGGTGGACATGGTGTTTTACCTGTATGAATGCTATGCTTGAATGATACAGATTTTATGATGGTTTTCTTCATGTGTTTTGATACTAATAAAATTAGCAATTTCCTAAATATGTACAGTGGGTTGTGTTTATAGGTGTTAACCTGGGATGGTTGAGCATAATCAGGTTTTTTATCTTGAGTTATAGATGTCAGGGTATAGACCTATGTACACCTCTAGGCATATGTTGGACATATAGGTGTGCTTTCACATCTCTTATGTCCTAGTCCCTGTTCCGGGGAGTAAAAGAGGTAAAAAAAAAAACTCCCAGGGAGAAGGAAGAAGGTACCCTAAACCCTTCCAACTGGGTTTGCGTGTTAATAACAAGATAAACTAAATTTTCAAACACAACAAAAACAAAACATAAGTAACAAAGACAACCGCTCTATGTCAGACCTTTCTGAGAGTATAGTTATAGTTCTATGTGACGTTGGGTAAATCATCAGTATTTAGATAGCCAACCAGAGTAAACCTTGTTCAGTATTTACAATTACGGCAAAGCAGAAAGATGTGCTTCCTCCCAGAATTCTATTTTGGACCAGCTGTAGCGGAGCCAATCCTGGAATATCTAACCAGGTATCCCAAATGCGTTCAAATTTTATTGGACTTCCCCTATGCGTGTAAGTCAGTTCCTCTCGTAAGAGAACCTCATTATTTGCAGCAACCCATTCTTTGTGCAGTGGAGGTATATTAGAGAGCCATTTCTGTGCTATAAGTTTTCTAGCAATGAAAAGGACTCCCGTAATAGCAAAATGTGATGTATATAGCTCTTCATCTAGCCAGCCTAATAGACATAGTTTAGGATCTATTTTAAGTGAGAGATTCCATATTCTATTGACAGCTGCTACCACCTCAGCCCAGTACCTCGTCAACTTTGGCCACCTCCACAACGTATGAATGAGAGTACCATTCTCTACCTCACACTGTGGGCATAGGGGAGTATCCCTTCTATGCCACATATATAGTTTTTAAGGAGTGTGATATGTGCGATGAAGGATAAAGAGCTGGGTGAGTCGCTGAGCTGAGAACAGGGAAACCGTAGGGACATTATCAAGTATATTGGACTATTCCTCTTTTAGAGATATTACCTATGTATTCTGACCATTTACCTCTGCTTATGAAAGACATAAGAAAGCTGAGTTATGAAGGAACCGTACAGCGATGATATCTGTCCTTTTCTGGATTCGGACACTACCAATTGTGTAAGCACTGTAGGGTTAGTGAACTCCCATGGGGTCACCTTAGATTGGGAATGGCATGCCTGATTTGCAGGTATTGATAAAACAAGTTATCGGGGCTGGACGAATTCTTCTCTCAAAGACTAAAAATCTTTCAATCTATTACCACAATATAGTTGTGGAATATATTTCAGACCATACATAGACCAGTTGATAAGTCCCTGTAATTTTTAGAGTTCAGAGTAGTTGCTGTTGCTGAGAATATGGGTATATATAGTATAACCCAAATATATAAAGTGTTGTTTAGTTTTACACCAGAGCCTATCAATTAAGGCTAATGTGGGGAACTTAAATAGCACCTCAAATTCTCCTGCCTCTAGGCATTCCACAAGGTTGTCATTAGAGAACAATGTCATGAAAATAATTTTACTGGGATCAGAGGACTCAAGGTCAATCCAGCCAGTGAGATGCTGCAGTTGTGTAGCCAGATAATAATAATATGGGTTAGGTACTGCTAGCCCTCCTTAGTCCTTTGATTCCTGCAGTGTTTCCAATTTAATGCGAGGAGTTTGCTTCCTCCAGATCAAAGCACGAAAGATAGTATTACATTTGTTGAAGATATGAACAGGTAACCATACCGGTAGGGGTATATATTCAGCTTGATATAGGAATACACAAGTATACCCAGGTAGCGAAAAGTTTCTAATACTTTAATCTGCTTTGCTACAAGAGGTAGGGGAAACCGATTGGGTCCAGGGGCAGAAGCGTGGATTTTTCCCCATTTTATTTGGAAGCCTGAGAAGGACCAAAACCTGTGTATCCAGTCCATGAAACGTGATAATGAATTGGAGGTGTCCCCCAGAAAAAGAAGGGTGGCATCAGCGTAAAAAGCAACTTTTCCTCCATGTCCCGCTGCCTATAAGCCAATAGTGTTTGATTTCCACCTAATAGCCGCCGCCAGAAGTTCAATGGCTAAGGAAAATAATAATGGGGATAAAGGGCATCCCTGCCTCGTCCCCTTGTGCAGTCCGAAAGGAGGGAGACAAATTGTTATTTATTCTAAGACAAGAAGTAGGAGCTTTATATAATAGTTCCATCCAGGAAATAAAGGTCTTCCCCATATTGAACTTATCAAGCACTCTCCACAAATATCCCCACTCCACTCTATAAAATGCTTTAGCTGCATCAAGCAATAGTATAGCTTTATTACCCATATTGTCTCTAGGGAGTTGCATATTTAAGTACAATCTGCAAAGGTTATGTGCCGCGGATCGATTAGGTATAGGTCATGATGTCATGAGGTCATGGTCAGAACCCTAGTGCTTTGAGGGACCCTGTTGTGGTGTTTGGGTTCTGTAATATTCTGGACTAAATTAAAGCAGGTTCTTTCTCCTGCCTGCCCCCTCTCTTACACATTTCACATCCTGGCCTGGTCCAGGATGACGTTGTGGGTCCCGGCGTATGCGCAGACACAAAACAGATCTCTTACACATGTGCAAGATCTTGAAAAGTGCCTCCTGGGATAAGGGATGCAGACATTCCAGGAACACTTGGTGTGAGTTTGCGCATGTGCACCATGCATGTGCCATTTAGTGTACCTAGAGAACTAGCAACGGTCTAGATCATGGAGTCCAGTTTTGACTTGCTTGAAACATAAGTACCCTCTTCACCACTGTTCTCCAGTGCCGTCATCTTTAATGGAGATCCGGCGCATGCACAAACATACCATGAGTCTCTGCTAGGTCTATGGAACTTGGCACAGACTCCATGACGTGCAGACACATCGCAGGGTGTCTGCCAGGTTCTGTATGTTAGTTGGAGGAGGAATGGGGCACCATTCCTCCTCCAACTAACCAACAGGAGCTAGGTCATTTTTTACTTTCACTACTCACTAACTGTGACAGACCTGGCCATTACAGAGGCTTTTGGAGGGGACTGCAGGCTAGCCTCTCACCTACTGACTATGGGCCCTTGCTTTTAAGGAGAACACTGCTGTTTGGGAGGTGTGTGCCTGGGGGACTCTTCGAGTGGTCTTGCTTTGGATTCTCCAAAACACACAGACTCTGGGAACTGAAGGACCCATAAACATGTTTGGGGTCTCTAGGCCCAAGCTAGCAATGTCTGCTTTAGATTGTGATACGCAAAGCAGATGTTAATATAATCAACTCGAAACAACCTGATTCTGAGGCCTTCTGATATAATCTGTTTAAGGTGTTCTGTGTTAAGTGTCTTTCTCCCATTGTGTGCATTCCCATTGTTAATTAAGTTAATTGAGTCACCTATTGTTTCTGTCTGTTAGCTAACTTGGCTAACTCTTCTGCAGACTGCAGATCTGGAAAAAAGGATGGTAGGACCACATCTTGATTAAGATGGAATCCTGAAACCACTTTAGGCAGAAAAGTCGGGTGAGGACGCAACACTACCCTGTTCTTGTCAATAATCAAAAATGTCTCTTTACAAGAAAGAGCTGCTAATTCCGATACCCTCCTAGCTGAGGATATGGCTACCAGAAAAAACAATTTCTTTGCCAATAGAACTACAGAAGCATGGTGCAATGGTTCAAAAGGTTGTTTCTGTAAAACAGACAAAACCAAATTAAAATTCCATGGGCACACGGGAGGCTTAACTGGTATATTCAAGCGCAGTCCCCCCTGAACAAAGGCCCTGATCAGGTAATGAGAGGCAAGCGGCCTTTGAAAGAATACCGACAAGGCTGAGACCTGGCCCTTGATAGTGCTCAAGGCCAGCTTCATTTCTACGCCTAATTGAAGAAAGGCAGGAATCCTGCTAATGGTATACTTTCTAGGATGCCATCCCCTGGATTCACACCAAGAAACATATGCCTTCCAGATGTGTAGTAGCCTGGAGGCCGGCTTCCTACCATTAACCAGAGTGGATACTACTGGCCCCGAGAGCCCACGGCCCTTCAGAATGTGGGTCTCAACAGCCAAACCATCAAATTCAGACTTTGTAAGGCAGGATGGAATATTGGACCCTGTGAGAGTAGATCAGGGCGCAGCAGAAGAACCCAAGGTCTTCTAGACGTGCATTTTGTTTAGTTCCGAATCGAAATTCGGATGAATTTTTCATTATTCAGAAATTCGTATGCATCCGAATTTCCGAATGACAAAAGTAACAAATTTAAACGAATCCAAAAAAAAACGATCGAATTCGAAAACAAATTCGAATCAAATTTGAAAAAAATAGAAAACGATTTTCTAAAAAATACAATAGAATAGAATAGAATATAAAATAATAAAGCAATAGAATACATGTATATATATATATATATATATATATATATATATATATATATATATATATATATACATATATATATATACATATCTATCTATCTATCTATCTATCTATCTATCTATCTATCTATCTATCTATCTATCTATCTATCTAGATATATCTATTTCTCTCTCTCTCTCTCTCTCTCTCTCTCTCTCTCTCTCTCTCTCTCACTCTCTCTCTCTCTCTCTCTCTCTCTCTCTCTCTCTCTCTCTCTCTATATATATATAATATTTTTTTATTATTCTGTTCTATTGTTTTTCTATGCTTTTCTTTTCTATTATTTTCTATTCTATAAGTCTTTTCTATTCAAATTCGAATTCATTCTATACGAAATTCGAATTTCGGAACATGGCTTCTGAAGTTCAAATTTCGTATAGAATGAATTTGAATTTGAATAGAAAAGATTAGAATAGAAAATAATAGGAAATAATAGACTAGAAAAACAATAAGTGGTCTTTCCTGATGAATTTTTCCATTCAACATAAACAGATCAAAGATATTTTCTGTAAACAGTGGAAAGTGTTGAAAAATGATTCCATACTAGGCCCTCTGCTCCCTGAACGAGCTGAAATAATTTTTAGAGGTGCTCTACCCATTAAAAGTCAAATTGCACCCAATGTAATAGACCCCCCTAGTGTTCCATCCTTCTTTCACAATATTAAGGGATTTTTCCCATGCCGTAAATGTACAGTGTGTAAACATAATGCATGTATTGCACGTAAAATTGAAACCTTTACCTCCACGTCCACTGGAAGAGAATCTAGGATGAAGCAATTTGCTACCTGTGGAACAAAGTATATTGTCTACCTTATTACCTGCCCGTGTGGGAGGCAGTATATAGGCCGGACAATACGCAATTTTGCCATAAGAGTTAATGAGCACATTACAGCAATAAAGAAAGGACGCACCAATCATAGCGTACCTAAGCATTACGCACTTTATCATAACCAAAATCCACTAGGTACTACATTCCAAATTATAGATAAATTTGTACCCCACTGGAGAGGCGAGTCCAGTCTAAGAGGTGTGTCCAGGCTGGAAACATTCTAGATACACCAAATGAAATGCTATACGCCTCATGGACTAAATATTGACTGGGACATCAATGCATTTATAAACCAATCTTGAATCTTGAATGTTTATCATCATTTGTGTCCTTTAATACCTAGGTATTTTCTTTCTTCGGAGGTGGTTTACACCCATAGGATATTTATTTATACCCTTTCAATTCAATAGATGCATCTAATTGATGTGCCTGATAGAATTTATGTAACTATTATCCAGCCTGTGATCATGTTTAATGTAGATGTCCGTTATTTTTACGTTTTATCCTTCTTTAATTTATTTACTTATTTCTTCACTTTTCTCTGTCCACTAGCAGAGACATATATCACAATCTTTTCCCATTAATCTCCTCTTATGAGGATTAAGTTTGCTTTAAAATACTAGCGATTCATTATTGTTTCTACACCATTTACTACATATGGCTCTTATTACTCCAACTTCACTGTGATGTCACTCAGTATTATCATACACACACTACTATATTTTTCTATTACTCACTCCTAATAGAGATTGAGTGTATTATATATATATTCATTGTTTTCTAATCACTTAACACATATGGCTCTGATCAAGACACAGAATATTCCACCCATATACAGTTGTCCGCTTTGACATCTTTGTTTTGAGCGATATGTGCTTTTAATTTGCATGTAACTTTGAGTATGTGCAGTATGACATAGCCATTATACCTCCCTATATATCTTTACATATACATTTTTTATTTATAATCTGCTTCGGTTATAAACTGAGCACTGGCTTACATTCATTTAATTAGTAACCAGTTCTGGTTTCTTGGAACGTGTTTGAGTTCCAAACCGAGCTGGTAAGCTCTCCCACTTCCTGCCTCTGATGATACATTCTTCCTGAGTGTATACCACGTCATCACGCTGACGCCGAATGATGCGGCGGTCATGTGACTCATATCACTGACGAACACTTTGAAGCGGTTGATTGGAGGACGACAAAGTGGCTTTGTTTCTCATCCCCTTCTCCAGATGTGATTGGCCTGTAAACTGTCACATGACACAGATTGCTCGTAAACCTGGAAGTCACGCCGCACAAGTGTTCCCAATTGATGTTTTATGATTTTTACTTCATTTTTATATAAAGCGCAGTTGGTGGCTGGTTAGCCTATACCCCAGCTGAAGTCTTAGCAGATGAAAAGCGTTGGATTCTTTACGCTACCCTAGCTACCTTTTTACTGCACTAATTCTGTTCAATTGAACCAAATTTTTACCACCCGTTTTACTACTTATTGGAAATATTTTTTATCAATAAATTTTTCCTTATACTACCGGATTTACACTATGTGGAAGCCTTGTTTCTTTGTCTCTTCCATATTACATGTGGGGGGTTGCCGCTGAGCGAGTGGAACCCGGTGATATATATATATATATATATATATATATATATATATATATATATATATATATATATATATATATATATGTTTTCTATGCTGGTCTATTGTTTTTCTATGCTATTATTCTCTATTATTTTCTATTTTATTCTAATCTTTTCTATTTGAATGCAAATTCATTCTATACGAAATTCGAATTTCGGAAAATGGTTATATAGAAATAGAATGAAATTGAATTCTAATAGAAAAGACTAGAATAGAAAAAACAATAGAACAGAAAAAATAAAATATAATATATATATTGGAATATATATATTAAAAAAAACATCTTTCGAAATTGAAATTTGGTACAGAATGAATTCGAATTCGAATAGAAAAGATTAGAATAGAATAGAAAATAATAGACAAGAATAGCATAGAAAAACAATAGAATAGAATAGAAAAAAATATAATATATTCTATTCTAATCTTTTCTATTCAAATTCATTCTGTACCAAATTCCAATTTCGGAAGATGGTTATATACAGTATATATATATATATATATATATATATATAAATTTTTCTATTCTGTTCCATTGTTTTTCTATGCTATTCTTTTCTATTCTATTCTAAACTTTTTTATTCTAATTTGAATTCATTCTATACGAAATTTGAGTTTCGGAAGATGGTTATATATATATATATATATATATATATATATATATATATATATACATATATATATATATTATATTTTATATTGTTCTATTGTTTTTCTATCCTATTCTAATCTTTTCTATTTGAATTCAGATTCATTCTATACAAAATTTGAATTTTAGAAGATGTTTTATATATATATATATATATATATATATATATATATATATATATAAAATATTTTTTCTATGCTGGTCTATTGTTTTTTTATGCTATTATTTTCTATTATTTTCATTTTATTCTAATCTTTTCTATTTGAATACGAAATTCGAATTTCGGAAAATGGTTATATACAAATAGAATGAAATTGAATTCTAATAGAAAAAACTAGAATAGAAATAACAATAGAACAGAAAAGAAATATATATATATATATATATATATATATATATATATATATATATATATATATATATATATATAAAACCATCTTCCGAAATTGAAATTTGGTACAGAATTAATGCGAATTCGAATAGAAAAGATTAGGATAGAATAGAAAATAATAGACAAGAATAGCATAGAAAAACAATAGAAAAGAATAGAAAAAAATATAATATATTCTATTCTAATCTTTTCTATTCAAATTCATTCTGTACCAAATTCCAATTTCAGAAGATGGGTTTATATATATATTTTTTTTTTCTATTCTATTGTTTTTTCTATTCTAGTCTTCTTTTCTATTAGAGTTCTATTTCATTCTATTCCATATATAACCATATTCCGAAATTCGAATTTCGTATAAACTGAATTCGAATTTGAATAGAAAAGATTAGATAGAGTAGAAAAGCATAGACTAGAAAAACAATAGAACAGAATAGAATAAAATAAAATATATATATTATATATATATATATATATATATATATATATATATATATATATATATATATATATATATATATATATATATATATATAATATTTTTTTCTATTCTGTTTTGAATAGAAAAGATATATATATTATATATATCTTCCGAAATTGGAATTTGGCACAGAATGAATTTGAATAGAAAAGATTAGAATAGAATATATTATATTTATTTTCTATTCTGTTCTATTGTTTTTCTATGCTATTCTTTTCTATTATTTTCTATTCTATTCAAATTCACTTACATTCCATAGGAATTTAGAATTTCGCAAAATGGTTATATATAGTTTACTTTTTTTAAATCGGTCAAATTTTTGAATTTGATAGTTTTTTTTCAAATGCAGTAGAATTTTTTCGAATTTGATAGTTTTTTCGAATGCGGTAGAATTTTTTCGAATACGGGCTAATTTTTCAAATTTGAATACCAAACTAAATGAATCCTGAAAACGAATGTAATGAATGCAACGAATTTAACTAAACGAATTTAGTTAAATAACGAATCGAAACGAAACTAAACAAATTTTTTCATCCTGCATATGTCTAAGGTCTTCCTTTTGCCATCTTTACGATCTCCGCATACCAAGATCGTCTGGGCCAAGCCGGGGCCACAAGAATTACCGGCTTTCCTTCCCTTTCTGACTCTATGAAGGAATCGCGGGAGAATTGGAACTGGAGGGAACGCATAGATCAGAGAGTACTGATCACATGGAATTGTTAAGGCGTCTGACCCTTGTGCTGGCGGATCTTTTGTTGTTGACACAAAGCTGTCCAGTTTTTTGTTGAACCTGGAAGCCAACAGGTCTACATCCGGGGTACCCCATTTCCAACATATGGCCTGAAATATGTTGGGGTGTAGAGACCATTCTCCTGGACACAGCTGCTGGCGGCTTAAGAAATCCACCTGCCAATTTTCTACCCCTGGAATGAAGACTGGAGACAGGCACGGAACATGCCTTTCTGCCCAAGAAAAAATGTGATTCACCTCTTTTTGGGCATCCAGACTCCTGGGCCCCCTTGGTGATTGATATAGGCCACTGCCGTAGCATTGTCGAACTTTATCCGGACAGGACAACCTTGCAACCTGTAAGTCCATACCCTGAGGGCTAGACCAATCGCCGAATCTCCCGAATGTTGATGGGCAAGAGCCCTTCAGCTCTGGACCATCTTCCCTGGGTGGAAGCTTTTTGCAGAACCGCTCCCCAGCCTATTAGGCTGGCATTCGTGGTTATGACTTTCCAAGTAACTGGGAAAAAAGATAATCCTTTCAGTAGATTCTCGGTCAGCAACCACCAATTGAGGCTCTAGCGTATCCATGGTGATAGGCACATTGGAAGATCCAAGGCTTGAACTCTTTTGTTTCAGGCAGAGAGAATGCTGCTCTGTTAAGGCCTTGAGTGAAACTGGGCGTGAGGAACAGCCTTGAATGAGGCTACCATTTTACCTAATAGTCTCATACATAGTCGAATGGAAGGATTTTTCCTTGCTATGACTACCCGGACCAAATCCTTTATGGCTTTGGCTTTTAAAATACTTTGTTTTGGATAGTGTCTATGACCATGCCCAAATACTCCAGCCATTTTATGGGCTGTAAGGAGGATTTTTCTACATTGAGGCCCCAGCCAAGGTACTTGAAGTACTTTACTGCGCTGAGCACATTGAGCACATTGTAGTCCAATTGTGCTACGGACTGTTCTACGAGTAGCAAATCATCCAGACAGGCTGTCACTGCTATGCCCTGAACCCTTAGTTTTGCCAGGGGCGGGGCTAGAATTTTCGTGAACACTCAAGGTGTGGTAGCAAGACCGAAAGGTAGGGCCACGAATTGGTTGTGGCGCTGATCCACCGCAAACCTTAGAAACCTTTAGTGGGCGGAAAATATTGGCACATGTAAATATGCATCTTTGATGTCTATTAATGCCAGGAATTCTCCTCCCTGAAGGGTGGAAACCACTGAGCGGATTGACTCCATGCGGAAAGAGCGAATGTTTAGAAACTGATTCAGGTCTTTTAGATTTAGAATAGGTCTGACATCCCTGTTCGGTTTTGGAACCATAAAGAGGTTTGAGTAGAACCCTGAGCCTTGCTCTTTTAAGGCTACCTCTATAATTACCCCTTGGGATAACAGACGTTCTAAGGCCAGAAACAAGGGCCTCCTCTTTTCTGGATCTTTGGAGACTCTTAACCTTAGGAAACGATATGGCAGAAGCTCCCGGAACTCCAGCTTGTAACCCAGAGACACCGTGGAGGTTACCCATTTGTCCTGAATCTCTTCCCGCCAGGCGCCTGCAAACTGCAGTAGCCTTCCCCCCACTCAGCCGAGCGGGGGCGCCTCTTCATAGAAAGGCTTTGGGGTTCTGCTTAACAGATCTTGGACCCCAACACTTCTTTTGCCCTTGGGCTTGGCCTTGGTCCTTTCCCCTAGTATTGGACTGGGGAGGCCATCGCCACTGCCTGGAGGTCGAGGCTCCAGGGGCTGGGGAAAGAGAATGTCTAAATGAGGGATGTTTATTCTTCTTCTTAACTGGTAACATCGTAGTCTTGCCCCAGGTAATCTTCTGGATATATTTGTCTAGATCATCCCCAAACAGGCGTTCCCCATAAAACGGGAACCCAGTCAAATATCTTTTGCATGAAGCCTCAGCTGCCCAATGCTTAAGCCAAAGGGACCTGCGCGTCTGTACCAGCAGGAGAGTACGGTGGGATGCTTGCTAAACAGAATCCATAATAGCATCAACCGCAAAACACAAGGCCTTAAGAAGGTCTGCATAAACCTCGACCTCCTCAGTGGAAAGGGGGTTAAGCACCTGCTTCATTTGTTCCTTGAGGAACTGGCCATTGTCCACAGGACAGGTCAGGCTTTTATGCACACAGGAAACAGCCGCATCAATTGCTGGCACCCCCCACTTCTTGGTGAATTTTTGGTGAACAGTTTATCTGGGTGACCCCAGTCCTCATACAACAATTTCTCCAGCAAGGGATGAATTGGGAAGGTATACGCAGCCTGTGGGGATTTCTGAGATCCCAAGGAGAAACAGAAGATATGGCACCCTCAGCAGAGGGCAATTTGTATGTGGTACGCACCAACTCAGTATAAGACCCCTTTCACACTGAGGCGCTTTTCAGGCGCTTTCATGCTAAAAAAAAGCACCTGAAAAGCTAAAATAAAACTATTTCTATTAAAATCAATAAATGCTTTCACACTGGGGCAGTGTGCTCGCAGGGCAGTGAAAAAATGCCCCTCTCCATTGAAATGAATGGAAAGCTCTTCAAAAGCACCTGAAAAGCTCTTCAAAGGTGCTCAGTGTTTTACTGGCAGTTTAGAAGCACCTCAGTGTGAAAGGGGCCTAATAATGCACCTGCACTTTGAAGGCCTGAGAGGCAGAAGAGAGCTTCTCCTCTTTCCCTGAATCATCCGACTGCTCCTGATCCCAATCCCCAGATAGGGATACTTCCCCATTATCAGAATGCTCATCCGATAGGGAACCCAGAGCAGAGGTAGGGGATCTAACCCTTTTTCTGCTACTCTTTAAGGAAGCTGTGATAAAAGTAGTAATCCTTCCTTCTAAACCATCCAATGCAGCTTTCCTAGTGTCTTCAGTGACATACACAGGAGCTGCAACATTGGGAGAGGCTGCAAAGCCTGACAGGGGCACAGACTCATCCTGTAAGGCTACCTCCAGTCTTTCGGGGGGGGGGGTGTATCCTGCAGGCATGTCCAGAACCCCTAGATCTAGGCGGTGATTTCTTAGTGCCTCTTCTACCTACCCCTGAAGCCCTCTTACGGGGAGACATAGTCCAAAGCTGCAAAAGCAGAGGTACTAGTACAAATGCAATCCCTGTTGTGCCTTAGTCTTACAATATTAATATTAGCTCAGTCTGCACAACCTGATGCCGAGTAGGTGTCTTAGGTATGCCTGGATCCAAATCCACTGAGATGCTTACTGCCCACAGTTCTGTGTCCCACCGCTTACAGGGGCTCCGGCGTTCTGGGCTTTAAACATTGCCGCCTTGCTCCTGCGCACTGGTGTACCATGCATTCCGGACATGCACGGCGCAGCAACCACGCCCCCCTCCTTCCCCGCCGAAACCGCTGTAAAAGCACGCACACACGTGTAGGACCGTCATGGCGGTGGCCAGGGGCGAGGGGGGAGAAAGGATACCACCTGAGGACTACGCGGGACCCCTGAACTGTGTGGGATCCCCCCTTTCACTTTATGTGGCAGAGCCTGTAGCGGAGGTGAGCAGCTTCTCAGACCAGCTTCACTGAGCGTCTATCCTGGATGGCATGTAAGTATACACCAGGTATGTCTCATACTCCCTCTAGTGGCAGAAACCAGGAAAGACATGCAAACTTCTCAAAAAAAGAAGATAATCCATAAGGTGTATACTTAGGATTGTCTTCCCTTACCTTATCTCCGCCGCAGGAAACTGCTGATAACAGACAGATCCAACCTTCACCCATCATGGCGGGTTCGTTGAGCCAACCTTCAGGGATCTGGGTTCCTACTCACAGGATCCTCTTCCTTGGACCTGTAGAAGACTCTGCCAGAAAAACTTTCCGCGCAACTTAAATTTTGTGCACCAAAGCGCTGGATCCCAGAGCCCAGTCCTCAAAGAGAGACATTACAGGCAAAACCTCGTTTCTTCTTTCACGAGGCCCGGGTACCATCCTTCTGAGGCGTATTGGCCCGAGGCATGGATCCGGTTGTATAGCTCCTAGGCCCCTGCAGAGATCATCAAACAGAGCTTTCTTCTTAGCACAACTTTAACGTGACCAACCACCTTAGACACTGGCGAAAAAACTCTCCATATGGGAGGGGTTATTTAGGGGACGAACTTGTCTTGTAATTAGGGTTGCCAGTGTCCAATCACCTGATGGTGACTATCTAATCCACTAAGAAATTATCAAAGGCTCTGTGTCCCGTGATGTATGAACAAGAAAATGGCCTGATCATTAAGCAGCCAAATCATCCGCTCTGTAAGTGGGGCCTGGTCATGAAGGGGGGGTAAACCTTTCCGGAGCTGAAGCGATTGAAAAGTCTGGGGGGGGGGGGGCTTCTGATCTAGAGGATAATCTCCCCGATTTGCTAACGTAGATTGAGAAATACCTCATTATGTGATCACAAGCCTCTATATCACTATTTTTTTTCCCTTGCTTTATATTTCTAAATGGCTTTGGAAAACAATCTCTTGGTCCGTAGAAGATTATGGCTACGTATTAAACATATCCATTGGAAGAGAAAGTTGGGTTTATATTAAATAAATACAGAGCACTTTCCTCGCATCAGCTCCTGTTGTCTCGGAGTTTCAGCTGAAACTTGTAATTTGAGGTTTGCTTATGCTATAATAGAAAGCAATTACTATGAGTGAAGTGTCTTGTAGGCAGACTTCCGAGAGCAGTGAGGAAATTTGGGTCATCCTGGTAACCTAGGACACAGGCTTTTGTACTGTTAACTGATTGTCTATGGAAAGAAGATTACAGCTAGTTGTAAATAGCAATTTAGAATTGGACTTGTATAATGCATTAAAAAAAAAAAAAAAATTCTTAAAGAGACATTGGGGTAGATGTACTAAAGCCAAATAGACTGCGTATTTTGCAAAGCCAGTTGCACTCGTTTTCTTTAGTAAATGTAAATGTGGTAAATCTCTACTTTGTAAAGAATACCAATCAGGTGCAAGGAAAATTTAAAAAAAAAAGCATTTTTTGCTTGCGCTTGATTGGATGATGAAAAGCTTTGGAGAAAATGAATGCAACTGTACTTGTTGAGTGCAACTGCATTTGCAAAGTGCACAGCCTACTTGCCTTTAGTAAATCCACACCATTGCCACTTTGGCCATTTAGGGCAAAGTGACGCTGTCTTTTTAACCACTTCAATACCGGGCACTTTCCCCCCTTCCAGCTCAGAACAATTTTCAGCTTTCACACTTTGAATGACAATTGCGCGGTCATGCTGCAGCTGTACTCAAACTGAATTTTCATCATTTTGTTCCCACAAATCCAACTTTCTTTTGGTGGTATTTGATCACCTCTGGGGTTTTTATTTTTTGCTACAAACTAAAAAAGACCGAAATTTGTGAAAAAAAAAAAAGTTTTTCTTCGTTCCTGTTATAAAATGTTGTTTTCTCCTTTACTGACGGGCACTGGTGAGGCTGATATACTGTGAGTGGTAGAGACCACCAACCAGCGCAAATGGTCTTCAATGACCAATCTCTATCTAAATCCATCCAGTATCCATGCAGTCACAGCGTTCCTGAGTTCCAGCACCTGAACCAAGCCGTGATCGTGTGACGCTCTCTGGCTGTTTCTGAAGCGGTTTTGACTCCTGTTATGGGAGTCACCACAATCTGGTGAGTAGGCTGTGTGGCCGGTGATGGTGGTGGACTATTGTTCCCTGATGCCTTGCTGAATCCTAGGAGGCTTTATCCAGAAGTTTTGGAATTTACACCAATTTCTGAACACTATTTGTTTTGAATTTCTTGAATATTTTGAATTTTGAATTTGAACTGTTCCTTTCACTTTGGTTTTTTATATTTTGAAGTTTTTTATTGCTTTCTGACTGGACTCTAGCTGAAAGCTATTTATGGTTGTCACTGGTGAGGCTGCACTGACAGACGGCACTGATGGGCACTAATATATGACACTGATGGGCACTAATAGATGGCACTGATAGGCAGCACTGATGATGAGGTACTGACAGCCTATACTGATGGGCACCTGTGAAGGGCACCTACTGGCACTTTGATTGGCACTGACTGGCACTTTGGTGGGCACTGGCTGGCAGCTGATGGGCAGTGATTGGCAGATGTGATGGGCACCTCTGATAGGGGCTGAGCTGATAATCAATGCGCTGATTATCAGCATAGACCCCTCTTCTGACAGGAGAGCCGACGATCGGCTCTCCCTGTCAGCGTGAACCGAGGAAAGCCGTTTACTGGCACTTCCTGGTTACACACTGTGATCGGCTGTAAATTGGTCACAGTTGATCACATGGTAAAGAGCCACCGTCAGAGGCTCTGTGCCTAGATTGGAGTGACACACCACACCACCAATTGCCAACCTGCGGGCGCGCGATCGCGGCTTATCATGCTGGACATTATATGACATCCAGTCAGGATAACGCAACCACCGCCCGGCTGTCATTCTGTTATAGGCTGGGTGGGAAGTAGTTAAAGGGTTCCCCTTGACCCATTTAACACCTTCCCTCCCGACCCATAGCAGGATGACAGCTGGGTGGTGGCTTTTCCATCCTGACTGAACGTCATATGATGGCCTGTCAGGAAGTGCCACGCCGCACCGCTTCCTTTCCTGCCATCATAGTGTACAATTGTGTTGCTAGCTGTGATTGGTCAATTTGATCACATGGTACAGACAGGGCCAATCACAGCCCATCTGTACCATGTGATTAGTTTTGACCAATTACAGCTAATGCCAACTAAACAAGCTGAATGAATCAGTTTCATTAAGCAAAATTCTTGCTTATAGCAATGTAATTCACTGCTATAAGCAAACATAATGTGTCATAAAAAAAATTCAAAAAAATCCTGATCACTTCCCCAGAGTAGTAAAATGTCACCATGGTAAAATTATATTGCTCTGGTCAGAGTGTGTTAAAAAAAATCGTAAAAAAAAGAAAAAAAAAAATGTAATACATTTAAAAAAAAAACAAAACTTTTTTTTCTGTTCCATCACCAGTGTCCCTGATTACCGCCACACCAGTTATATGATGATGCTATACTGCACTGGTGACAAAAAAATTATGACAAGAAATTACAACTTCAAAAAACTCACCATGACTCTTACTAAATACCTTGTACTGTCTAGATTTCCAAAAGGGGGTCATTTGGGCGGGGTTTGTTCTGTCCTGGCATTTCAGGGCCTCAAGAAATGAGTCCGTCAGTACCCTAGGATTGATCAATTTCCAGATATATACCATAGTTTGTGGACTCTATAACTTTCCAACAGACTAAATAATATACACTGATTTGGGTTATTTTCACCAACAAAATCTAGCAGAATACACTTTGGGCTAAATTTATGAAGAACAGTTATTTATTTGCAAAATTTTATAACAGAAACGAAGAAAAACACCTTTTTTTTTTTCAATATTTTCAGTCTTTTTCTGTTTATTTAGCAAAACAATAAGAAACCTGCGGGGTGATTAAATACCACCAAAAAAAAAGTTATTTTTTCATGTGAACAAAATGATAAGAATTTAATATGGGTACAGTGTTGTCACGGTAAAGAGCCTATGACATAAGCTCTTTACAACGTGATCAGCTGTGTCCAATCACAGCTGATCACAGTGTAAATAGGAGTTGACGGTTATCGGCATTCCTCTACTCACACTGACAGCACATGAGTAGTTAAGAGCCGATAATCAGCTCTCCTGACAGGAGAGGTCTGCACTGATAATCAGTGCATTGATTATCAGTGCAGTCCCATCAGCAATGCCTGCCAGTGCCCACCAGTGATGCCCACATATGCTCACCAGTGAGGCCAATCAGTGCCCGTCAGTGGTTCCAATCAGTGCCCATCAGTGATGCCAATCAAGGCCCATCAATGCTGCCTTTCAGTGTCCATCAGTGCCTATCAGTGCCTCCTCATCAGTGCAGCCTATCAGTGCCATCTATCAGTGCCTACCGCTGCAGATCAGTGCCGCCCATCAGTGCCGCCTATCAGTGCTCATGCGTGCTGCATATTAGTACCTCCTCATCAGTGCAGCCTATCAGTGTTCGTCAGTGCCACCTCATCAGCACACACCCGTGAAGGAAAAAATTTACTTATTTACAAAATTTTGTAACAGAAACTAAGAAAATATATATATGTATTTTTTTTTAAATGTCGGTCTTTTTTGATTTATTTAGCAAAAAATAAGAAACCCAGTAGTGATTAAAGCGGGATTCCGGCCAGCTAAAAAAAATTTTTAAAGTCAGCAGCTACAAACACTGTAGCTGCTGACTTTAAATAAGTACTTACCTGTCCTGGGTGCCCGCGATGTCGGCCGCCCGAGGCCGACCCGTCCCTTGGCTCTCGGGTCCCGGCACCGCCATCCTAGGTAAGGGAAACAGGCAGTGGAGCCTTGCGGCTTCACTGACAGTTTCCTACTGCGCACGCGCGAGCGGTGCCGCGATCTGTGAATGGCCCCGTGGTTTTCTGGGAACATACACAGTTTCCAGAAGGCAACGGGGCCACTCAGCTAGGAGCAGAAGACGCAGCGGAATAGGAACCGGCAGATTAGGAAGATTGCCTATCAACAAGGGTTCAGGTAAGTTTAAAAAAAAAAAATTTCAAATTTTTTTTTTTTTTTTTTTTTTAGGATTTTTGGTGACATTTTTGTTCAGTGTGGCCCTCCACTTTAAATACCAAAGAAAAGCTCCATCTGTCTCAAAAAAATGATAAAAGTTTGTTTCGGTGCAGTGTTACATGACCGAGCAATTGTCATCCAAAGTGCGTCAGCGATGAAAGTTGAAAAATGGCCTGGCCAGGAAGGGGGTGAACGTGCCCTGTATTTAGGTAGTTAAATAGGTTGCCGGGCACCAATTGCGCACAACACTCGCCTATGTGTACGTGCGCTTACTGGGAACGGTCACAGTATTATTGTGTAATTAGAGGGGCTCTCTGATGGCAAGGACTGTGTAATTGGGGGGGCTCTGTGATGAGGGGACTGTGTAATTGGGGGGCTCTGTGATAGGTGGACTGTGTGATTGGGAGGCTCTGTGATGGGAGGACTGTGTGATTGGGAGGCTCTGTGATGGGAAGGACTGTGTGATTGGGGGTCTCTGTGATGGGGAAGACTGTGTGATTGGGGGGCTCTGTGATGGGAGGACTGTGTGATTGGGGGGCTCTGTGATGGGGCTGTGTAATTGGGGGGCTCTGTAATTGGGAGAATGTGTTATTGGGAGGCACTGTGATAGGGGGGCTGTGTGATTGGGGGCTCTGTGAAGGGGAGGTTTGTGTGATTGAGAAGAGTTTGTGATGGGGGGGACTGTGTGATTGGGGGGCTCTGTGATGGGGGACTGTGTAATTGGGGGGGCTATGTGATATGGGGGCTGTGTTATTGGGGGCTCTGTGATGGGAGGACTGTGTGATTGGGGGGCTCTGTGATAGGGGGACTGTGTGATTGGAGGGCTCTGTGATGGGAGGACTGTGTGATTGGGGGGCTCTGTGATAGGGGGACTGTGTAATTGGGGGGCTCTGTGATGCGAGGACTGTGTGATTGGGGGGCTCTGTGATGGGGGACTGTGTAATTGGGGGGGCTCTGTGATATGGGGGCTGTGTTATTGGGGGGCTCTGTGATGGGAGGACTGTGTGATTGGGGGGCTCTGTGATAGGGGGACTGTGTAATTGGGGGGCTCTGTGATGGGGGACTGTGTAATTGGGGGGCTCTGTGATGGGGGACTGTGTAATTGGGGGGGCTCTGTGATATGGGGGCTGTGTTATTGGGGGGCTCTGTGATGGGAGGACTGTGTGATTGGGGGGCTCTGTGATAGGGGACTGTGTAATTGGGGGGGCTCTGTGATATGGGGGCTGTGTTATTGGGGGGCTCTGTGATGGGAGACTGTGTAATTGGGGGGGCTCTGTGATATGGGGGCTGTGTTATTGGGGGGCTCTGTGATGGGAGGACTGTGTGATTGGGGGGCTCTGTGATAGGGGACTGTGTAATTGGGGGGGGCTCTGTGATATGGGGGCTGTGTTATTGGGGGGCTCTGTGATGGGGGACTGTGTAATTGGGGGGGCTCTGTGATATGGGGTCTGTGTTATTGGGGGGCTCTGTGATGGGAGGACTGTGTGGTTGGGGGGCTCTGTGATAGGGGGACTGTGTGATTGGAGGGCTGTGATGGGAGGACTGTGTGATTGGGGGGCTCTGTGATAGGGGACTGTGTAATTGGGGGGGGCTCTGTGATATGGGGGCTGTGTTATTGGGGGGCTCTGTGATGGGGGACTGTGTAATTGGGGGGGCTCTGTGATATGGGGTCTGTGTTATTGGGGGGCTCTGTGATGGGAGGACTGTGTGGTTGGGGGGCTCTGTGATAGGGGGACTGTGTGATTGGAGGGCTGTGATGGGAGGACTGTGTGATTGGGGGGCTCTGTGATAGGGGGACTGTGTGATTGGAGGCCTCTGTGATGGGAGGACTGTGTGATTGGGGGGCTCTGTGATAGAGGGACTGTGTGGTTGGGAGGCTCTGTGATGGGAGGACTGTGTGATTGGAGGGCTCTGTGATGGGAGGACTGTGTGGTTGGGAGGCTCTGTGATGGGAGGACTGTGTGATTGGAGGGCTCTGTGATGGGAGGACTGTGTGGTTGGGAGGCTCTGTGATGGGAGGACTGTGTGATTGGAGGGCTCTGTGATGGGAGGACTGTGTGGTTGGGAGGCTCTGTGATGGGAGGACTGTGTGATTGGAGGCCTCTGTGATGGGAGGACTGTGTGATTGGAGGGCTCTGTGATGGGAGGACTGTGTAGTTGGGAGGCTCTGTGATGGGAGGACTGTGTGATTGGAGGCCTCTGTGATGGGAGGACTGTGTGATTGGAGGGCTCTGTGATGGGAGGACTGTGTGGTTGGGAGTAGGGATGAGCTTCGAGTTCGAGTCGAACTCATGTTCTACTCGAACATTGGCTGTTCGCAAGTTCGCCGAACAGCGAACAATTTGGGGTGTTCGCGGCAAATTCGAATGCCGCGGAACACCCTTTAAAAGTCTATGGGAGAAATCAAAAGTGCTAATTTTAAAGGCTTATATGCAAGTTATTGTCATAAAAAGTGTTTGGGGACCCGGGTCCTGCCCCAGGGGACATGGATCAATGCAAAAAAAAGTTTTAAAAACGGACGTTTTTTCAGGAGCAGTGATTTTATTAATGCTTAAAGTCAAACAATAAAAGTGTAATATCCCTTTAAATTTCGTACCTGGGGGGTGTCTATAGTATGCCTGTAAAGGGGCGCATGTTTCCTGTGTTTAGAACAGTCTGACAGCAAAATGACATTTGGAAGGAAAAAACTCATTTAAAACTACCCGCGGCTATTGCATTGCCGACAATACACATAGAAGTTCATTGATAAAAACGGCATGGGAATTCCCCACAGGGCAACCCCGAACCAAAATAAAAAAAAAAAAATGATGTGGGGGTCCCCCTAAATTCCATACAAGGCCCTTCGGGTCTGGTATGGATATTAAGGGGAACCCCAGCCAAAATTTTAAAAAAAAATTGACGTGGGGTTCCCCCTAAATTCCATACCAGACCCTTCAGGTCTGGTATGGATTTTAAGGGGAACCCCGCGCCAAAAAAAAAAAAAAAAAAACGGCGTGGGGTCCCCCTAAAAATCCATACCAGACCCTTATCCGAGCACGCAACCTGGCAGGCCGCAGGAAAAGAGGGGGGGACGAGAGTGCGGCCCCCCCCCCTCCTGAACCGTACCAGGCCACATGCCCTCAACATTGGGAGGGTGCTTTGGGGTAGCCCCCCAAAGCACCTTGTCCCCATGTTGATGAAGACAAGGGCCTCATCCCCACAACCGTGGCCGGTGGTTGTGGGGGTCTGCGGGCGGGGGGCTTATCGGAATCTGGAAGCCCCCTTTACCAAGGGGACCCCCAGATCCCGGCCCCCCCCCCTGTGTGAAATGGTAAGGGGTTACTTACCCCTACCATTTCACTAAAAAACTGTCAAAAATGTTAAAAATGACAAGAGACAGTTTTTGACAATTCCTTTATTTAAATGCTTCTTCTTTCTTCCTTCATCTTCTTCTGGTTCTTCTGGCTCTTCTGGTTCTTCCTCCGGCGTTCTCGTCCAGCATCTCCTCTGCGGCGTCTTCTATCTTCTTCTCCTCGGGCCGCTCCGCACCCATGGCATGAGGGGGGAGGCTCCCGCTCTTCTCTTCATCTTCTTCTTCATCTTCATCTTCTTCTTCATCTTCTTCTTCTTCTTCTTCTTCTCTTCTTCATCTCTTCTTCCTTCTTCATTTCTTCTGCGGGCCGCTCCGCATCCATGCATGGAGGGAGGCTCCCGCTGTGTGACGGCGTCTCTTCGTCTGACGGTTCTTAAATAACGGGGGGCGGGGCCATCCGGTGACCCCGCCCCCCTCTGACGCACGGTGAATTGACGGGACTTCCCTGTGACGTCACGGGGAATGCCACAGGGAAGTCCCGTCATGTCCCGTGCGTCAGAGGGGGGCGGGGTCACCGGGTGGCCCCGCCCCCCGTTATTTAAGAACCGTCAGACGAAGAGACGCCGTCACACAGCGGGAGCCTCCCTCCATGCATGGATGCGGAGCGGCCCGCAGAAGAAATGAAGAAGGAAGAAGAGATGAAGAAGAGAAGAAGAAGAAGAAGAAGAAGAAGATGAAGAAGAAGATGAAGATGAAGAAGAAGATGAAGAGAAGAGCGGGAGCCTCCCCCCTCATGCCATGGGTGCGGAGCGGCCCGAGGAGAAGAAGATAGAAGACGCCGCGGAGGAGATGCTGGACGAGAACGCCGGAGGAAGAACCAGAAGAGCCAGAAGAACCAGAAGAAGAAGAAGATGAAGGAAGAAAGAAGAAGCATTTAAATAAAGGAATTGTCAAAAACTGTCTCTTGTCATTTTTAACATTTTTGACAGTTTTTTAGTGAAATGGTAGGGGTAAGTAACCCCTTACCATTTCACACAGGGGGGGGGCCGGGATCTGGGGGTCCCCTTGGTAAAGGGGGCTTCCAGATTCCGATAAGCCCCCCGCCCGCAGACCCCCACAACCACCGGCCACGGTTGTGGGGATGAGGCCCTTGTCTTCATCAACATGGGGACAAGGTGCTTTGGGGGGCTACCCCAAAGCACCCTCCCAATGTTGAGGGCATGTGGCCTGGTACGGTTCAGGAGGGGGGGGGGGCCGCACTCTCGTCCCCCCCTCTTTTCCTGCGGCCTGCCAGGTTGCGTGCTCGGATAAAGGTCTGGTATGGATTTTTAGGGGGACCCCACGCCGTTTTTTTTTTTTTTTTTTTTGGCGCGGGGTTCCCCTTAAAATCCATACCAGACCTGAAGGGTCTGGTATGGAATTTAGGGGGAACCCCACGTCAATTTTTTTTTTAAATTTTGGCTGGGGTTCCCCTTAATATCCATACCAGACCTGAAGGGCCTTGTATGGAATTTAGGGGGACTCCCACATCATTTTTTTTTTTTAATTTTGGTTCGGGGTTGCCCTGTGGGGAATTCCCATACCGTTTTTATCAATGAACTTCTATGTGTATTGTCGGCAATGCAATAGCCGCGGTAGTTTTAAATGAGTTTTTTCCTTCAAAATGTCATTTTGCTGTCAGACTGTTCTAAACACGGGAAACATGCGCCCCTTTACAGGCATACTATAGACACCCCCCAGGTATGAAATTTAAAGGGATATTACACTTTTATTGTTTGACTTTAAGCATTATTAAAATCACTGCTCCTGAAAAAACGGCCGTTTTTAAAACTTTTTTTTGCATTGATCCATGTCCCCTGGGGCAGGACCCAGGTCCCCAAACACTTTTATTGACAATAACTTGCATATTAGCCTTTAAAATTAGCACTTTTGATTATTCATGTTCGTGTCCCATAGACTTTAACGGTGTTCGCGTGTTCGAACGAATTTTTTTCCTGTTCGCATGTTCTGGTGCGAACCGAACAGGGGGGTGTTCGGCTCATCCCTAGTTGGGAGGCTCTGTGATGGGAGGACTGTGTGGTTGGGAGGCTCTGTGATGGGAAGACTGTGTGATTGAGTAGGCTCTGTGATGGGGGAGCGCTGACGTGAAGTTAATTTCATCAAGGTAGTTGTGTACATTGTTCCAGGCTCAGGTTTCCCATTTATAAGTAACATTTAGGTTTTTTACATTTTAGGATGAAATGCCTCGAGATTTCGCATACTTTTAAAAGGTGCCACAAATGAAAAAAGGTTGAAAAATACTGTGCTAACATGTTTCGAGGGATTAGGCTCCCGCTTTTTCAGGACTAACAAACAAGAGTAATAAATAAAATATGCCTGTACAGTTTTGCACATTGTACTAATGATCCTTTTCTTTATTGTATATCCATTTATCTTTCTTTGAGGGTTTATTTATAATCCAGCCTATTCAATCAGATGTCCTAAACCCCCAAAAATATTTATTTTGAATTTGATTATTGTTTGTTTTACTCTTTTATGTTAGCCCTGAAGAAGGGGGGAGCTTTAGCCCCCAAAATGCGTTGGGTGTTTCTTTTTTACTGTTCACCAATAAAGTCTGGAGTGAAGCCACCACATTACACATCTTTTCACTTTAGGCATTCACTGAATACCAGCACCGGAGAACTACGAAGCTAGATCTTCATGACTTGAGCTAACACAAGATCAGAAAACCTTCCAGCGCCGACACAACCCCCCCACATTTGTCCATTTTCTAACAGACACTGTAAACAAAATAAAGCCACCTTTTGATCTGGTTAATTTGGCAACATATTTTCTTTTCCATTCCTCTGCTTTCACAGAATATGTGTCATTGATTGACCTTGGGGTGTTTTTTTATATGTTTATTTTACCGCATTTAAACTCTGCATAGAAAGTGCTTTCCTGGCCTCAGTCTGTGTAATAGAAATCTTGTACAGTGCAACGTGCGGCATTAGAATGCAGATTTCCATTCCTATTTGCTTGACATGTGTTGACAGGGCATGTTTTGAATGAATAGAAAGAACAGGCAGTACTAATCCCACTCCCAGAGTACATCTAAGCACACAGGACTAGTCTATTTTCATTTCTATAAAAAAAAAAAAAAAAAAAAAACCCTGCAAAATCTTATTTTTCTCAATTTTATGCCTTAAATGCAAGCTTTATCTTTCGTAATAATAACCCTTATCCTTCTAAAATTCCCATAATTGTTTGTGTTCTAAAATCTCAAACAATAGCCTTGCCAACTATGTTGAGATGCCCACAATGAGTCACGGCAAAAGAACAACGCATTATATTTAATTTAAGGGCTCCGTCGACCTTTTTGTGCCATTGCAGAGAAACGTCTTTGAGAGAGGGTTTTAATTATTTTACTTTTTTTTTTTTGGACCATTTTTCAAGTTCCATCTAAAGGTCAACACTAAGGATGCACATTTTTAAAGAGCAGAGGCAGATAGTAAGTAAAATCTGTGAAGTACTTATGCTGTCCGGTAAATGTTGAAGTTAAAGAGGGAGTCCACCTAAAAAAAAAAAATATTAAAAGCCAGCAGCTACAAATACTGCAGCTGCTGACTTTTAATAAATGGACACTTACCTGTCCTGGAGTCCAGCGATGTTGGCAGCCGAAGCCGATGAATCGGTCGGCTCTCGGCTGCTGCTGCCGCCATTCTCTGTAAGGGAATCAGGAAGTGAAGCGTTGCGGCTTCACTTTCCGGTTCCCTACTGCGCATGCGCAGGTTGTGCTGCGCACCCTTAGTGGTCCCCGCTATCCCCTGGGACTTGTGTGTTTCCCAGGAGACAGCGGGTGGAGGGGGTGCGGGAAGGGGCATGGCTCCCACGGGAGTCTATTCCAGGAAGTGGGTGCAAATACCTGTATTAGACAGGAATCTGCACCCCCCTGAAAGGTGCCAATTGTGGCACCGGAGGGGGGGAGGAATCAGATGAGTGGAAGTTCCACTTTTGGGTGGAACTCCGCTTTAAACTAAAGTCAAAAATTTGCTCAGTTTATACTGAGTTTTATGGAACCCAGACTGATGTTGTCTTGCTGATCACATGACTTTCTTGGATCTTCTTCTTGTTCTCCCTACAGCAGTGGGCGAACTTCAGTACTGTTTAGTGCAGCGTTAAAATTATGACTTCAGAGCTACTCTCTGCAGTGTTTTTCTTTCAATGTAGCACCCTCGAGCTAGTGTGCTAGATGTAAATGGGTTTGTTAGTGTAGGAAAATTGGTCTGGCTGAGAGCCAGGCCTGGGTTGAATCTGGGTCAGGATTCAGTGACTCAGAGAGGCTGGACTCAGCAAGCAACATCTCTGGTGCCTCCCCCTGCTTTCTGGAACCTTGGAGTAGCTTCCAGATATAGTGAGCAGAGGCTAGGAGGAGCTGCATGGCATATTTATGAGGACCCCAGCCAATCCTCAGCACATGGGCTGGCATGGGGGCAGGCCACTTCATAAATTTGCATGATCCAGCAAGGGGAGTTGGGTGGAAGATAGAGATGGAATGCTGAGGAGGTGGCGTGGCATTGAGGGTGCACCCTAGTCTGTGGGGTTGACCTCGGTCCTAGGGCTTGTGCGCTGTAAGGATCCCCCACAACACAAGGAGGAACCCCTTCCTGGAGGCACAGGAGCAAGGAGAGGACAGCGGTAACAGGTCTACACGTCCAGGAGATCTCCTGAGAAGTCAGCCGGTTGGGCTGGTGAGTGATCAGTCTGGGAGGACTGTAGAGAAGTTAGCCAGGAGGGCTAGTAAAAGGGGCAGCTGCAGCCAGACAGGCTGGTAGTGCCTGAAGAGGTGGTGCTGGGATCAGCAGCCACAGGAGTGATTAAGCTGGACACTAAATTTTTGCTACACACTTAAAGGGGCCTCGGGTTAGTGCATATAACTGGCTATCGCTCTAAATCTGACTTAGTGCTTTTTGTCAGATCCCAAAACAGTGTGCCAGCTGGAGTTCGGCAAGCAAGTGTGCTGGAGGAAGTGAGGAGTGTATATAGATTCTATATAAGAGACGTTGTCCCTGGAATTAATCTGAAGTCAAATGGGCATCCCATAATTCCTTATTCCCATCCAAGGTCTAATCCCTCAAATAAAAAAAAAATAAAGTACTAGACTGTTTTCTGACTCTGGGGGATGGTGAAAATTTGGTTTTCCCTGGCTGTGCAGGGTGGGGGATCCCAATCTACTTGCGGCTCCTTAGGGGGTGCGCTACACCAGTATTTGGGGCACACCGACAAGGGGCTTGTCCATGACATCCTTGGCTCACAGGAAGTTGGTTTGTATGATGCAGGGTGTTAGTCAACATGGAAAAGAACTGGTGGTGAAGGGACGTTTCTATGGAAGACAGCGTTTTTTTTAATTGTTTTTAGCCCTTTTTGGCCTGATTCAGAATGCACTTGTATACATTACTACACAATCACAGTGTTCTTGGATGTGAGGTGTACAGGATGCCAGGGATGGGTCCTTGATGGGAGGTACACTATGATGTCAAAAGTATTGGGGCACCTCCCTTTACACGCACATGAACTTTACTAGCATCCCAGTTTTAGTCCGTAGGGTTCAATATTGAGTTGGCCCACCCTTTGCAGCTATAACAACTTCGACTCTTCTGAGAATTCTGTCCACAAGGTTTAGGAGTGTGTCTATGGGAATGTTTGACCATTCTTCCATAAGCGCATTTGTGAGGTCAGGCACTGATGTTGAACGAGAAGGCCTGGCTCGCAGTCTCCGCTCTAATTCATCTCAAAGGTGTTCTATCGGGTTGAGGTCCGAACTCTGTGCAGACCAGTCGAGTTCCTCCACCCCAAACTCGCTCATCCATGTGTTTATGGACCTTGCTTTGTGCACTGGTCCAAATCATTTGGTGGAGGGGGGATTATGGTGTGGGGTTGTTTCTCAGGGGTTGGGGTTGGCTCCTTATTTCCAGTGAAGGGAACTCTTAAGGCATGGATGCTCAACCTGTGGCCCTTCAGCTGTTGTGGAACTACAAGTCCCATGAGGCAATGTAGGGCTGACAGCTACAAGCATGACATTCAAAGGCTGAGGCATGAGGGGACTTGTAGGTTGAGCACCCATGTCTTAAGGCATCAGCATACCAAGACATTTTGGACAATTGCATGCTCCCAACTTTGTGGGAACAGTTTGGGGATGGCTCCTTCCTGTTCCAACATGACTGTGCACCAGTGCAAAAATGCGCTTCTGGAATATGGTCAAACATTCCTATAGACACACTCCTAAACTTTGTGGACAGCCTTCCCAGAAGAGTTGAAGCTGTTCTAGCTGCAAAGGGTGGGTCAACTAAATACTGAACCCTACGGACTAAGATTGTGATGCCGTTAAGGTTCATGTGCGTGTAAAGGCAGGCGTTCCAATATTTTTGACAATATAGTGTATGTGTCCCCATTGTTTAAGTTGTGGTCCCTTTAAGGGGGAGAGTACTCAGTGATTCTTATACATGCAGAGCTACAATTTTCGCAGGATTGTTGAAGCAGAACTCTAAAATGGAAGTTCCACTTTAACACCTCCTTCCCCCCTTCTCTCTCATGTTTGGAATTTTTTTTTTTGGAGGGGGGGGGCGGGTACCTGCTAAAGCTAGGCAATCATAGCAGAAGTCGTCGTCCCCCATCCCTGCTCGAAACCTGCAATCTTCTGGAACACATCACAGTCCCAGGAGTTTACAGGCCACCGCATACCACAGTTGAAACCAGTTGAGCCCATGAAGGCCACATTGAATAGTCTGATGAGTGATTTTTATACTGTGGAACATTCAAATGAAAATGTAAGGCCAGCATAAGTTTAAGCATAGCTAGGGAGCATTGTGGAAGATGACAACGGGGGAGGAAGGTAGAGAGAAAGAGAGAGAGCTGATTGTGGTCAGGGTACAAAGTAGGAACAGTGAGAAAGGAGTAGTGTTGTGAAGTATAGGGGACAAAAGGGACAGCTGAATGTTTTTCACTAGGAGAGGAAATGTTAAAAGTTTGGAGGATAAAGAGACAAGTTGAAGAGAGGGAGCTGATTATAGACAGGGGAGAGAGTAGAAAGAATGAGAAGGGAGTGTTTCTAAGGGGTGCAGTGGATAGAGGAGAGGCAGATGATTGTTTTGCACTAATGCAGGACGAGGAGGAGGGACTGATCATGGATTGAAGGGTGCAGATAGAGGAGGCAGAGCGACAGCTAACTGTGGACAAGGGATAGAGTAGCAAGAGTGAGAAGGGGGTGTCTGCTGTGGGGTGGAGTGGAGAGCAGAGAGAGTGATTGTGGGTAGGGTGCAGCATGGTGTGCCGGCGGCAGGGAATACACTCAGAGGCTGAGTTGGATGAAAACAGTATATTGTAAGAATTCCAACAATTTACAAACAGTCCCAGCAGGAAGGCACAGCTGACCGAAGCCACTTACAAACAGTTGTAGAGCATCAAGATCGTGGACTGATGCCAACAGCTTCTGCAGTGAGGAGTGGGAATGCGGCCTGGCTGGTCCACAACCAAACAGGAGGCTTCCAATGAGTAGATGGAGTAGTCCCTGCACTTTCTCTATTCCTCAGGAACCTTTCCCTGTCACAAAGCCGGAGTCTTAAATAGAGTCTTAAGTAGACTCTGCCTGACCTAAGATGGGCGCCAAGGTCAAGTGGGGCACCAGCGTCCAATTGGACAGCTGTCTCCCTGTGATGGCAGGAAGTCATAGAGGAACTACAGTAAGTTCCCATGGCTTCTCCTTCTGCAATGCCGCTTCGGTCGAGCGCCATCTAGAGTGGGGGATACAGACTGCACCTGCCTACAAGATAATTGTTTTCAATTAAGAGAGTATGAAGGGGAGGGACTGATTGTTTATTGAAGGGTGTAGGTAGAGGAGGCAGAAAGATAGCTGACTGTGGACAGGGGAGAGGGAACAAGCAGATGATTGCTTTTCACTAAAAGAGGACGCAGAGGATGGACAGATCATAATATGAAGGGAGAAGTTAGAGGAGGCAGAAAGATGGCTTTGGACAGGGGAGAGAGTAGGAAGAGTGAGAAGGGAATGTTGCTGAGGGGTGGAGTTGAAAGAAGAGAGGCAGGTGATTGTTTTCCACTAAGAGAGGTTGCGGAGAAGGGACTGATCATGGATTGAAAGGAGAGGGCAGAGGAGACAGGGAGACAGCTGACTGTGGGCAGGGGAGAGAGTAGGGAGCAAAGGAAGAGAGTGTTGCTGATAGGTGGAGCCGAGAGAGTAGAGGCAGATGACTATTTCCATGCAAAAGAGAAACTGATCTTGGAGTGAAGGGTGAAGGTAGAGGAAGCAGCAAGGCAGGTGACAGTAGACAGGGGAGTGAATAAGAATACAGAGAAGGGAGTGTTGCTGGGAGCAGGGCCATCTTTAATGAAAGGCAAAAGGGGCAGCTGCCCTGGGCCCAGTCATTGTTTTGGGCCCAAAGCAGCTGAGTTGCCCCTTGACCCTGTCCTGCCCAAAAATAGTTGGTAAGTGGATTTGGCTATCACTCAGGAGATGAAGGTGGAATTAAAATTTGGCGGTGCTGGTGATTGGTTGGTTGTTATGTCTGCAGCCTTTTTAGTGATTGGCCAGCTCAGTAAGGTAAACCTTTTCTGGGGAGAGCCCTTGTCAGTCCCGGGCACAGTCACACTGACCCCTCTCCCTTGCCATGTCCAACAAGCCACAGACTTACGGCCCCTGTGAAGAATTTCTTTGCTGGAGGGTTCGGCGGGGTGTACCTGGTGTTCGCCAGACATCCTCTGGACACTATCAAGGTGAGACCTCTCCCTCACCATATCCAATAAACCACAAATCATCGGCCCTCTGAAGCACTTCTTTGCTGGAGGGTTCAGTGGGGTGTGCCTGGTGTTCGTCAGACATCCTCTGGACACTATCAAGGTGAGACCTCTGGGTGAAGGGGGGGGCAATGCAGGGGTCTGTGGAGGGTAGTATGGGGGAGGTCTTGAGTAATGATGTGGGTAGTATGGAGAGGGAGTCCTGTGTAATAATGGAGGTGGTATGGGGAGGAAGTCCTGTGTAATTAGGGGGGTAGTATGGGGGAGAGAGTCCTGTGTAATGATGGGGGTAGAATCGGGAGAGGTCTTGTGTAATGATGGGGGTAGTATGGGGGAGAGGGTCCTGTGTAATAATGGGGCTAGAATGGAGGAGAGGGTCTTGTGTAATGATGGAGGTAGTATGGGGAAGGGTCCTGTGTAATGATGGGGGTAGTATGGGAGAGGGGGGTCCTGTGTAATAATGGGGGTGGTATGGGGAGGGAGTCCTGTGTAATGATGGGGGTAGTATGGGGGAGAGGATCTTGTGTAATGATGGGGGTAGTATGGGGGAGAGGGTCTTGAGTAATGATGGGGGTAATATGGAGAGGAAGTCCTGTGTAATAATGGGGGGTATGGGGAGGGAGTCCTGTGTAATAATGGGGGAGGGTATGGGGAGGGAGTCCTGTGTAATGATGGGGGTAGTATGGGGGAGAGGGTCTTGTGTAATGATGGGGGAGAGGGTCCTGTGTAATGATGGGAGTAGAATCAGTAGAGGTCTTGTGTAATGATGGGGTAGTATGGGGAGGGGTCCTGTGTAAAGATGGGGGGGGTAGTATGAGGTAAAGGCTCCTGTGTAATGATGGGGATAGTATGGGGGAGGGGGTCCTGTGTAATGATGGGGGTAGTATGGGGGAGAGGGTCTTGTGAAATGATGGGGGTAGTATAGGGAGGGGGTCCTGTGTAATGATGGGGGTAGTATGGGAGAGGGGGGTCCTGTGTAATGATGGGGGTAGTATGGGAGAGGGGGGTTCTGTGTAATGATGGGGGTAGTATGGGGAGGGAGTCCTGTGTAATGATGGGGGTAGTATGGGGAGGGACTCTTTTGTAATGATGGGGGTACAATGGGAGAGGGGGTCCTGTGTAATGATGGGGATAGTATGGGGGAGGGGGTCCTGTGTAATAATGGGGGTAGAATGGAGGAGAGGGTCTTGTGTAATGATGGGGATAGTATGGGGGAGGGGGTCCTGTGTAATGATGGGGGTAGTATGGGGGAGAGGGTCTTGTGAAATGATGGGGGTAGTATAGGGAGGGGGTCCTGTGTAATGATGGGGGTAGTATGGGAGAGGGGGGTCCTGTGTAATGATGGGGGTAGTATGGGAGAGGGGGGTTCTGTGTAATGATGGGGGTAGTATGGGGAGGGAGTCCTGTGTAATGATGGGGGTAGTATGGGGAGGGACTCTTTTGTAATGATGGGGGTACAATGGGAGAGGGGGTCCTGTGTAATGATGGGGATAGTATGGGGGAGGGGGTCCTGTGTAATAATGGGGGTAGAATGGAGGAGAGGGTCTTGTGTAATGATGGGGGTAGTATGGGGAGGGGGTCCTGTGTAATGATGGGGGCAGTATGGGGCAGAGGCTCCTGTGTAATGATGGGGATAGTATGGGGAAGGGGGTCCTGTGTAATGATGGGGAGTAGTATGGGGGAGAGGGTCTTGTGTAATTATGGGGGTAGTATGGGAGGGGGGGGTCCTGTGTAATGATGGGGGTAGTATGGGGAGGGAGTCCTGTATAATGATGGGAGTAGTATGGGGAGGGAGTCCTGTGTAATGAAGGGGTAGTATGGGGAGGGAGTCCTGTGTAATGATGGGGGTAGTATGGGGACAGGGTCCGATGTAATGATGGGGTAGTATGGAGGAGGGGGGTCCTGTGTAATGATGGGGGTAGTATGGGAGAGGGGGGTCCTGTGTAATGATGGGGGTAGTATGGGAGAGGGGGGTCCTGTGTAATGATGGGGTAGTATGGGAGAGGGAGGTCCTGTGTAATGATGGGGGTAGTATGGGGATGGAGTCCTGTGTAATGATAGGGGTAGTATGGGGATGGGGTCCGATGTAATGATGGGGGTAGTATGGAGGAGGAGGGGGGGTCCTGTGCAATGATGGGGATAGTATGGGAGAGGGGGGTCCTGTGTAATGATGGGGGTAGTATGGGAGAGGGGGGTCCTGTGTAATGATGGGGGTAGTATGGGAGAGGGGGGTCCTGTGTAATGATGGGGGTAGTATGGGAGAGGGGGGGTCCTGTGTATTGATGGAGGTAGTATGGGAGAGGGAGGTCCTGTGTAATGATGAGGGTAGTATGGGGAGGGAGTCCTGTGTAATGATGGGGGTAGTATTGGGATGGGGTCCGATGTAATGATGGGGGTAGTATGGAGGAGGGGGGGTCCTGTGTAATGATGGGGGTAGTATGGAAGAGGGGGGTCCTGTGTAATGATGGGGGTAGTATGGGAGAGGGGGGTCCTGTGTAATGATGGGGGTAGTATGGGAGAGGGGGGTTCTGTGTAATGATGGGGGTAGTATGGGAGAGGGAGGTTCTGTGTAATGATGGGGGTAGTATGGGGAGGGAGTCATGTGTAATGATTGGGGTAGTATGAGGGAGGGGTCCTGTGTAATGATGGGGTAGTATGAGGGAGCGGGTCCTGTGTAGTGTGAGAGCAAGATTGCATTGGGGGAGTCCCAAGAAAATGTTTGCCCAGGGTCCAATCCATATTAAAGATGGCCCCGGCTAGGAGTTGAGTGGAGAGAGGAGAAGCAGATGATTATTTCGATTAGGAGACAATGATGAAGGACTAATCATGCACTGGACTGGAGGGTGACGAGTCAGGAGGCAGAGAGTCAGCTGATTCTGTATCTTGGAAGGATAATATGGGTACAAATTGTAATTTTTTCCTTACTAGGTGAGAGGTGGCATTCTTCTTTTTTTTCTCCTGAACTGTATATTCATAGTGTAGCTGTTTGTACCAACAAGTTTCTGGCAGCAGCAATCACATTCAGACCTGCTTTTCAAATTTAAAAGTGATTGGAAATACAGGAAGTACAGAGAGGAGAAACATTGCACATGATTTAGGTTGTACACTCCCAGTGAGACTGTGAGATACTCTCTGAATTCTGATTCCATTAGGTTACATAGATCTTCTTGACTTTTACTAAAATGTGTCTATGGGTACATCTTTGTCCAGTGACTATCAATGATTTAAATACCCTCTCCAGGGGACGAAAATAAATTCATACACTACTGTAATTTTTTTAATAACACATCAGAATAATAAATAATAATTCAAAATATGTGATAGTTTCCTGTTAAAAATCTTTTCACTTCCTAAACCTGCGATAATGAACAATGGCATTGACTTGTTGCTTTTCTTCCATTGCTAATAACATCAGCGCCCAGGGAACGGTGATCAATAATTCATAGCTTTGTGATAGCACTCATACAAAACTTGGAAATGTTTTTATCTGTCTGTCAGCGATGGCATACTTGGCTTGACACCTGTTATAAATCACTTAAAACGCTTCTCAAAACTCAGTGACAGATGAAGCGTTTGGGTGTTTTGCGCCGCCATCGGAGCCTTATTCATAGAAATGGCTTTTTTTTTTCTACTGTGTTATCTTTTCCTTAAATCTGTTTGTCCGACAGCTACAAAATATTTCTTCAGGCGAGCGGGAAAAAAAAAAACGTTTTGCAATCTACTGTCAACCAAAAACAAAATGCAGTATATCACAATGTGTTTAATCCATGAGTTATGGTAATAAGACACATGTGGATAGATAGATGCATTTTAAATTTATGAAGAAAGAAAGTCATATATCATTGTCAGGAAAGGATAGATTCTTCTCTACGTTATATTGCTGTATCTAATGTTTCCTCACTGTAGTACATATCATGCTAGGGACACAAACCAACCCACATGTCAAACATTACATTTTTTCTTCAGTTGTTTAATATACAGTTGTCAGGTCCTGGGCTTGAACTTGGGACATCTTCTGTGTCTGGTGTTGACGCTTCCCAAAGAGCTATCTGAGATGCTGGACAGCTCTCTGCCTGATCTACTGGACAATCCTACCTGATCCATTGGAAATCCCTGCCTTGTGTCTTGGTTGCTGTTGAACCTTGAACTCCTTGCTCCTCCCATGAACTTCCTATATAAGCCTAGCCTCTGCACTTCCTCTTTGCCAGGTTATTGTGCCTTCTCAGCCAGTGCCTTGCTCTTGTCTTCCCTGCTGCTGTCTGTATTTTGCTACAACTTGTGATCGACTCTTGGTTTGTTCCATGACTACTCTACTGCCTGATCCCAACCTGCAACTACTCGTTACTGACCTTTTGGCTTGTTTACTGACTACGCTGCTGTTTGATCCTTATCTGCTCATCTGCTACTGGACTAGGGTTGCCACCTCATCCCTTTAAACGCAAACACATACAAATTACACAGGTTTTAAAGCTAATTTAATGCAGATAAGGCACCGAGTTTAATTAGAACCTTAATCAGCCACAGAACCTGTGTAATTAATACATGTTCGGGTTTAAAGGGATGAGGTGGCAAGCCTATACTGGACCCCGACTTGCTCACACCCTTGTGGGGCAAACCTGAGGACTGCGACCTGGTACTAACACGCAGCTAAATTCATCTCCACCATCAGGAGCTCTGGTGAACACCGGTTAGTACTTAGACTCCGCACCTCATGTGAGCATGTGTCATCTGCCAGGGTGACTGCCTGTGTACCTATCCTGCTGGTCGGTGGTAGTCCTGCAACTGGTCTTCAAGCCTGACACCTGATCATGACAACAGTATTGTTGATCTGTATTTTGCCCATGCATGACAAAGCGACAGGATCACTGTAAAGCTCAATGCCATCTTTGAAAACAAAGAAACAAAAATGAGGCCCAGCAGGTGAAAACATAACCTCCCTGAATGCAATACTAACCTCCTCTCCGGTGCTGTCCCCTATAGACACACCAATCCCCAGCCCTTTCTCTTTTTTTTTTTTTAATTATACAACCAAAATCCAGCAAGAAGCATATGTCAGAGAGGTCACCGCAGTAGGCCTTACTCAATGGGAATACTTGAAGGCTGGGAGCCATGGGTCTTCTTCTTCTTCTCTCCCTCCTCGCTCCTTCCTCCTCCACCTCACAGTGAAGGTGAACCACTGCTGGGGACCAATAGTCATTATACACCCAAAATCTAGCAGAAAGAACATGTCATAGAGGTCAAAGCAGTAAGCCTTACTTAATGGGGATATTTGAAGGTTGGGAGCCACCGGTTCTCGTTTTTTTTTAATAATTTATTTTATTTAAAATTTTGAAAATATAGATAAAGAGGCTTCAGTACAAATACAATGCAGGTGAACTGCTGCTGGGGGAAAATTGTAGTTCTACACCGAAAATCCAGCAGGAAGAACATGTCATAGAGCTCTCAGCAGTAGGCTTTACTCAGTGGGAATACTTGAAGACGGAAACCACTGGTCTTCTCTTTTTTTTTTTTTTTTCTCAAATTTTGGCAAACATAGGTAAAGAGGCTTCAGTAAAAATATAATAAAGGTGAACTACTGCTGGCGACTAATAGTAGTTATCCACGGGGGATGTTTCAAGAAGGGGCGAGCAGAGAAGACGGGGTAAAAAAAAAAACAACTTGAATCGGGGATTAAAGCAGAACTAAACCCACAAACTAAATGATTTCATTGTTAAAAAAAACAGTTACATTTCCAACATGTTCCGGGAATGTAACTGTCACGTTGGTTGTTCTTTCAACCAAACTGTTAAACCAGGGATATGCAATTAGCGGACCTCCAGCTGTTGCAGAACTACAAGTCCCATGAGGCATAGCAAGACTCTGACAACCACAAGCATGACACCCAGAGGCAGAGGCATGATAGGACTTGTAGTTTTGCAACAGCTGGAGGTCCGCTAATTGCATATCCCTGTGTTAAACCATCAAATGGCTGGTGTCATAACTGATCACATGTGCAGCACCATGGCAGTTGAAGATCACACAGAAGCCAAAATGGGAGCTTTCTTGGCTGAAAACAATAGGAGGGTTTAGTTCTGCTTTAAAGTGGTTGTAAAGTTTCAAGGTTTTTTAGGCATTCTATGCATGAAGTGCATGACAGTCTCGGCTCTCCAGGACTCTCCCTCCTCATTGGCTGAGGCAGCAGCCGGAGCCATGTCAATCGCAGCCAGTGAGCCAATGATGAGAGAGAGGTGGTGGGGGCGGCTCGCGGCTCTGTGTGTGAATGGACACGCAGAGCCGCGGCTCATTAACAAGCCTGCTTGGGTGCCCCCCATTGCAAGCTGTTTGCTCTGGGGGCACTGGGCAGGAGGGAGGGGCCAAGGACACACCACAATCTACCCTATGTCTAGATAAAATCTACCCTCAGGTATTTGTATGACATTCCAGGCCATCCAATTTTTTGTTCATCATGGACTTTAGTGCAGTTGCAGTGTCTATTGGATAAGACCAGGCTGTAATAATACAGTTCACAAATTAGATTTTATTTATTGCCAACATTTACCTTGTAATTTCAAATTTTGACCAGAAGATACGTTAAATAAAATGGTAAAATGATCCTGCAACGACAGATGATCAATATTCAGATTTTATCCATTGAGTTGAGAATGTTTTGATTTGTTTGACGACTTCCCAAGCTTGGAATATTAATCCAATGTATTTATGTAACTGTCACTTCACACAAAGTGTGATGCATACCTCGGAAAGGAGCCGCTTTCGCGTTTCATCAATTAAACGTGAACGTGCTGATTCAAATTAATGAATACGAGTTTAAACTAATGGCGCTCGCTGTAAAAATGACGGCAGTTAAAGCACAACAAATTAAAGATTTATTACACAACCCATAATGAGCCTGATGCGTGGAATAGACTCAATATTCATGAAATCAAATCTTTGCAGAAACCTAAACCTATCAAGCCAAATGATATAAAGAATATTTGATTAATCAGCACCTGGAACAATGATAAATAGGGAGAGGGGGTCCATTATGGAAACAGGAGATGGTGTTGCATACATATGAAAATAGCTATGGATTCCACACACCATGCCAAGGTGCCTTTTGTAAATCATGGAGTCCCTTCTTGGATTACAGGGGTTCCCAGTAATAGGACATAGGCAGCAATGAGCAAGTAAATTTACTTGGAGTTAAACGGAATTACAGGAAATGTTTTATTTCTTTTTTGTATAGTTACCTTATTCCAGCTGGGACCAATATAAGTATACATTTTCCATGCCTGGCCAATCCCTTTGGAAGCTGGAAAACACTGTAGTAGTAGCAGCTGCTACTAGAGTAATGCTCACTATTTTCCAAGCCCTGTGTCAAGTGTCTGCCTTACTGCATAATAACTAAAGGGGGTCACTCGCTTGAAATAGGGCGCCATTCAGATTTTCCACAAGGATTATAAGATGTTCTCTGATTGGATGGGGTGGAGATTGTGACGTCACCACCCCACCTCCCCAACTCGTCCATTCAGAGAACACCTTGCATTGGTTGAGAAAAAAGCATTCTCTGAATGATGCCTGTGCCCAGCAGCTGACCGCCTGTGTCTAGAATGCTGTGGGGCAGCCACTCAGCAAGGGACCCAGAAGACAGCCACAATCATTGTAGTTGCAGCAGCTACTATAGTGCAGCTTCCACAGGGATTAGCGAGGTATGGCTCTTGCATACTGACAATGGTCTATACTTACATTGGTGTGAGGCCCCTTGCTTTTTGACATGAGGTTTGCCGAGCGAGGACACACTGCTGGCGGGCAACCGCAGCACCAGTGGGTGAAGGGGAAATGAGCATTTTCAAGTGACATTACCTGTTATTGCAGGTGGACTTTGTACAGTCCCTAACATAACACCAACTAATTTGTTTCTCTGCTAACTAAAGTCAGGTTAGTTCCCTGACTAACAGGGTGCCCCTAATGCAGTGGTCAACCTGGGGGTCGGGACCCCCTCGGGGGTCAAATGACGATTTGCCAGGGGTCACCGAATCCTGGGCTGTTCCTGAAGCCCGCACCGCTCTCCCAACCTTTTCACAGCCGGCCAACTGGGCTGTCCCAGGAGCCTGTGGCCGCCCAGCTGGGCTGTTCCTGGAGCCTGCGGCCGCCCACTCAGCCTCTTCGTAGCTGCCCATTCAGTTCACGGCATGGCTGGGGGGTAGAGACTAAAGGTCAGCTGACTGGTGAGGAATGTTAAGGGGGGCTGAAAGAGACCCTATCTCCTGATTTTGGCATAAGTGGCACTGCTGCGAGACACCACAAAGTCGGAGACACAGTGACACTACCTGTGATTATAGTTGCCATTAAAGTCCTCACTACAGTTCTCAGATCAGCAGATGACCTTGATCAAGAGCACCTAAGTTGACTGATCAGAACTCCCCACCAGCACTGCCACTCATCCCAAGAAGGAATAAAAATAGAGAATACATGGAAGGGAGAGGAAAAGAGGGGGAGGAACAAAGAAAAAGGGAGAGAAAGAATAAGAGAACAAGACAGTTGAAAGAGGGATGAAGAAAAAAAACAATAAATTAGAGAGAGATAAAAAGGAAAGAAAGGAGAACAAATAGTGGTACATCCTAAAACAATTTTACGGTTAGGGGTTCCCACATCTTGGGAAATTTTATCAAGGGGTCACGGCACTAGAAAGGTTTAGAACCACTGTCCTAATGGGTTCTCCAATACAGTCTTTTGTCAGCACTCAGCCTTTTCACCCAGCAGCAGGCTCCCATAGCAGAGAGAGAGAGAGAGAGAGCCCTGAGCAGAGGTCAGCTCACACAAATAAAGACCTGTGCATAGCTAAGACTAATAATGAAGTCTGGCTACCAGATAAGATGTGGAGCTAGGTAGGAGTGGAGGCTTTGTCCAACCAAAAGCTCAACAACAAGGACCAGGACCCACACCAGGACTTAAGACAAGTTAGTTTTCTCCATAGCAGTCATTACCCTGAGGTCCCCCATCATTTGTGTATAAGAAGCCTAGGGGACACATATACAATACACCATGCACAATCCTGCAAGCCAGTGTCTCACAGGTTTTTACCTATAATATCATTGGCTCCTCATCTTAAAGCTGAATATCAGACAGAAATAAAGGACACACATTGATACAGCTCTGAATTCATTAATACATTATTTAATGTAACTTATTTTTAAATACGAGATGTGTAAGTACCAGAATTTGACTTGGTATTAGCCCCTTGCAATCCCTGTACAGCAGAGCTTAGATTGGGAGAGTGAAACGCAGCACAAGGATCCTTTCAGCTGTGCTGCAGTGCTCACATGAAAACAAAGTGCATGCTGGGAGGAGAGTACAGAGTGATAGGGAAATGAGCTTATTGCTGTTCTGCTTCTCCTTTCACTGTCCAGTAACATGCTGGAGGAGGGACAAGACCTGTAATGCCGCGTACACGACCGGACTTGCTAAACTCCGTCTGCATTTCCGACGGAAAGATTTAGAACATGTTCTATATCTAAGTCCTTCGGAAATGCAGAAAAAGTCCGATGGGGCATACACACGGTCGGAATGTCCGCCCGAAAGCTCCCATGGGACTTTTTCTGTCAGGACTTTTTATGTACATGGCATAAGTGTTACTTAATTGCAGCAGAGGAAAATCAGGTCTTCTGCCTTGCAAAGCATGGCTGTGCTGTGTAACAGACCTGTATACATGTCAGGACTGATGGACAGGAATACAAATACTTTGGTGGGTAAAACAGCTTCCTTACGTGTATTTCATCGATATATTTAGCTGACTGCCCAGACGCCAGCTTTGGACAATATTCTGCTTTTTGAATTCAAGTAAAGTGCTTCACTTTTCCATTAGCTAACAAAGATAAGTGCTTGAAAAAAGCTCACAATATGTTGTGATAAAACCCTCTGGGTAAATATAAAACCCTTGAGGACCGATCAATAGGTAATTAAAATAAGAATGTCATGCATAATTCATCTGTATTGTTAACCAGCAGTCTAGGCCTATAACAGGACTCATGTCAAGGTCTGGTAATTGCTACTTTGAAAAGGTCCAGGGCAAAGTCTTCAAACTTCCCCGTGGAACGCGGCCTCTCCTCCTCCATTAGTTATTGCGGATCTTGCTCATTTTCAACATTCCGCTATGAAATCAATTATGGATCTTGGCTTAGGTAAGAACAAATTGACTCACAGAGTGATTTCATTATTGAGTAAGTGTACAAGGTGATGTACGGACATTCCAATGGAATGAATAGGGTCCTCGTAGGGTCCAATGGGATGGTTTGATGATGAGGCTTTGTGGTACATAGATTTTGGTGCTGTGGGAACAGGCAAGTATGTTCAAGTGTATGCAGTTTAGAGCAGTTAGAGCAGCTGGAAAAAGGGAATTAGGGGTTAAATTTTATAGTGACCCTGTTGCTACCTTAAAATAATTAATGCGTAACTAGAGCCAAAAAAAAAAAATAGTAATAGTAAAGCAAAAAAAAATGTAGCTGCCATATCTAGGAACTGGTATGCTGCAATGTATTACATTTTTGTTCTTGGGTTTGTTTATCTTTTAAACCCCTAGCAGCCTGTAAGAAATTTGATTTAATATTGACCTTTCTGGTGCGTGGAACATAAAATTTCTGCTGCTGCCATCTGATGCATTCAGGTGGGTCGGACAGTGTGTCCCCCTCTGGTCACTTTGGATCCTCCCTTCAGTCACTACGTCACTATGGGACACAATAATGACATACCAGCCAGCAAGAGAAACCACAGTGCCCAACAAGGGACCAAGAGATCGACACACCTGCAAGTGTTGGCAACCAACAGTGCCCACAGTTCTTGAAGAGAACACAGATTCGACTCCCCACCCTGTAGAAAAGCAATAAAGCAGTTTTTTTTACTGGTTGCTTACAGTTTAATTTTTTTAAGGTACTAGCAGGGTTGCTTTAAAGCCCAACTAAGATTCCCTCCTCTCTTTTGCCTCCTTCCTATTGGCACACCCCTGCATTCTGCACATACATACCATTTTCCAAAGTATATTCCAGTTATATCACAAGCCCTCATCTTCCTCAGGTAGTGATCCTAAATGCAGCAAAGGGCATTCCTGTGTGAGTCCAAGGAGGGGAAGTTGAGCCTGGACACCCTTGCCTTATAGGAAGTGGGATGAATGATGATGGTTGTCATTCAACTAGGAAGGGGAACAGTGCTGAATAGATGGATCAGTGAGTGTGTGGAGCACAGCACCAGGGATGTGGCTATAGCTCCTTTTCTTAAAAAAAGAGCTGCTTGGGAAACTAAAGTTTTTGCCCAAGCTTGACTATGGATTTAATTGTACTTACCCTTTAAAGGATACAGATACCATCGTGTCAGGACCTGGGCTCAAACCTGGGTCCTCTTCTGTGTCTGGCATTGAGTCTGCACACTAAGCTATCCAGGATGTTGGACAACTTCTTGCCTAATCTATTAGACAATCCTGCTTGAACCATTGGAAATCCCTGCCTTGTGTCTTGATTGCTGTTGAACATTGAACCCCTTGCTCCTCCCATGAACTTCCTATATAAGCCTTGCCTCTGCACTTCCTGTCGCCAGATTATTGTGGTCTGATCCTGTTTACTGCTTCTGTTTTTGTTTGGAAATTACTTTGGCTTGTGACCCCGAATGCTCTCCTCCTGCATCGACCTTAGCTTGTGACCCCGACTGCGACACTCTCCACCTGCATCGACCTTGGCTTGTGACCCCAACACTGATCATAGGTGTAGCTATTCAGACTTTGCTATCTCTCGCAGACTTGAGAGAAGATTCGCAGTCCAAGGACCACGGCTATGGAACGCGCTACCTACTCACATTCGCATGGAAGAAAACCATCAGGCCTTCAGAAAGAAACTCAAGACCTACCTCTTCTGAGAAGCTTGACAACACATGACGGATCCAGCGCCTTGAGGCGATTCAGTTCGCAACTGCAGCGCTATACAAATCAATCATTCATTCATTCATTCATTCATGAGAACTGAGCTTGTCTGAAGTTGTCGGCTATTGGTCCCCACTCATTAAAGGTATTCTCCTAACAGAATAATCTGGCCCACCAACATTGAGACCGCTGCACTGCCACAATCCCTGAGTGAACATGTTGTCTCGCTAACTGTGGTTGTTCAAGGCTTTCAAGCACCAGTGCAAGAGTTACAAGGATAAATAATTGAATTGTGCACACAACTTGCACAACAACGCCAATAGACAGCTACTAACAGTGATTTAAACCGTTTCCCTTTGCCTGATAAATTCAACGGGGATCCTAAACTCTGCAGAGGCTTCCTGAGCTTACTGCACTTTCAGCTGCAATCTTACCATTTTGCAACCCCACACTCCAAGACAGGCTTTATTATATCTCTGTTAGTGATGAGGCCATGGCATGGGTTTCCCCATACTTGGAGCAAGACCATGAGATTCTAGGAGATTTCGTTTGGGACAACTATGAATTAAATTTTCGATGATCCGAATCGCAGCACAACTGCTGAAACTGTTTTACTGAACTTGCGCCAAGGAAGACGTCCCGTTGCTAAATATGCTGTCGCATTTCGTCGATGGGTAACTGATACCACCAGGAACGTCAGTGCCAAGCGCTTTCACTTTAGAAAAGTGCTTTCTGAGAATATAAAAGATAAACTTTCCAGAATAGATATGCCCAATGTTCTTGATGACTTTATTAAATTGAGAATTAAGATCGAGAGACGATTTGAGAAACAAAGATCTGTTGACTTCAGTTCCTCGTTCAATCGTCAACCAATGGTTATATAGTTGTGAATAGCCAGCTATGAACCTGAACCTTAACCTAAACCTATGCAGATTTGAGCTCTCAGCTTTGCTGAAAAGAGACGCAGACGTGAACTGAATCTCCAAGTAGCATTAAATAGGTGAGAGGAGAATGGCTAGATAGATACTGTAATAGTAGGTCCCCAACAGGTCAAGTAAACATACTTTATGACAGTGCTATTCAGATGATGTCTCTCAACACACAACATGGTGAATTTCAAAGAACTTGGGACTAGAGCAGCAGAAGTCCATATTGGGCTCACCCATATCAGCTAAGAACAGGAAAATGATGTAGTGGGCTTGCCATCATTAAAGCTGGACAAATATTGAAAATAATTGCCTGATCTGAGAAATCTGAGTTTCTGCTATATGGTACAGATGGTAAAGTCAAAATTTTGGCAGTCACGCATGTATCCAACAATTCATTATGTCATTGGTTGAAGCTGTTCGTGGTGTTTAGGTTGAGTCTGCTTTGAAAATCTGGCACACTCTGCTACGGAGACCTACTGATTCATAGGTGCACCCAGGGGTAGCCTGAAGATTGTTTGATTGTGCACTAAGGGTACAGTTGCACTGCTTGCCACCATCAATGCAGGTACATGATGGTAGCACAATTTACCGCCATACCATAACGGTAGTAGTGGAGCCTGCAGACAAATGTAAGCCTCGAAGAGGGTTGAGGTGCAGAATCTAAGGAGCCACCTGCAAAGGATGATGGGCTTTACTGTAAAATGGTTTACAGGTTGTGGCACTTGGATACATAAGGACTGGCAACAGCTGATACAAGTAGTACAGAATCAAGAGATGGGACCATGGTCTCTGGAAAAACAAGAAGACAGGGCAGGCAACTAATAGAGATCATATAAAAAGTCAGTGGACAGGGTGAGCTGACCTGATACATGGTCAGAGAAGAACTGAGCAGTCAACAGATATTGTGAATTGAAACAGGAAATCGGGAATAAGGTCATAGGAACTAGAGGCTAGAAACAGTCACAGACTGAGGTCTTTGCTCAGGCACCTTGCTGTGAGTATCCGAGAGGCTTCAGCAGGATTTGCGTGAAAGATGCAAAAGGAGCTATGACACAAAACGCCCATTAAAGTCCTTTGCTGTCAATCTTCCAAAATTTTGGCAACCTATTTCTTCTTTTGTTCTTTTGTCTTAAAAAAACAAGAACCGCTATTATCTTAACCTTATGATATCCAATGGTTTTTAAGCTGAGAAAAAAAATTAGGAAAAAGAAAAAGGTTCCACAATCCACTGGCAATAACCATTTGCCAAATGTGGGGCCATTAATGCACATAACATTTGACACAGCACTTGCAATCACACCTCTCTGTTTTGCCTGTCCAGAAGTGTATTTTTCTAGCTCAATACAAAATCTGGCTGATAGATTTTTCAATGCGTAGCTAAGTGACTCACGTCCATCTTATAAAATCTCAGCAGTGCATTGTGAGGATAAGCAAAAAAGAAAATAAGGACCTAACAGCTGTTTGTCACCATGAAAAGTCCATTTCAATGGAGTCAACCAAATGCGATGACGGGCTTTGAAAGAAAGTCTTGTTTAAGAAAATGAAAGAACCATATTGAGCGCTCCTGACTAGCGGTACATAGGCTTTTCAAGACGTTGGAAAGATGAAAAATATAAAGGCATTTCAGACCTGGCTTTCCATTATTCTGTGCCCCAGGACTTCGTGACTGCATTCAGACCTCATGTAGGTCAAAAATGAGCCGAGCCAAAAAACACTAAGTTCATCGAAAACACAATACGCTACTAATCAGCTTCCTTCCTGCATGGCAAATCACTGTGCTTGATCATGAATGGGAAAGAATTCATCAAGATATTTTTCACAATAGGAGAGAAAAGTAAATGTTTGGAGAGAAGGAAATTCAGAGAACAGATTATTCAATGCGAAATAACCAGCAGTGGATTTTAGAGTGACCCCGTTTATTATACCCTTGGCATTTGGTTTTGTCCCAAGGTCACTCTGAGGACCTTGTTATCTTTGTGACCAGTGAAGGTGGTGCAGTAGTGTAGCCATAGCTCCCAACTGTTCATAATTTGGTGAGATAACCTCTTTTTGGAACTAAATCGCTCTGCCCCTCTCTCCTATGTCTTTTTAGACTGATGTACAGACTTCCACAAAAAAGTATAATTTATCCATCAAAGATGTTTTACTGCACTAAACGTTTCATCCATGATTGCATTTGGTCTCTTAAAAAGGCAGAATATAATTTTTTATTGCCTCACATCAGGGAGGCAAGGGCGGCGCATGTCCTTCGCCTACACACTTTGTAATATGTAGACCTGCCTCCCTAAGGTAGTGCTGAGATGTTGGGTCCCCCTGTCACTCCCATTGATGAGGATCTCTGTACCTGGACCTGTAAATTCCAAAACTCCAGAACAGTTTAAGGAGCTTTATTGAAAAGGGTAAAAGCTCCAGGAGGGTTGTCTGAGTTAGACAAGTGCGGTGCAAACAACTACAGCAAAGTATGGTATACTGTCAGAGACATTTGCAGATACACTATATTACCAAAAGTATTGGGACGCCTGCCTTTACACGCACATTATTATTATTATCATACAGGATTTATATAGCGCCAACAGTTTGCGCAGCGCTTTACAACATGGGGCAGTCAGTACACTTACAATACAAATCAATACAGGAGGGATCAGAGGGCCCTGCTCGTTAGAGCTTACACATGAACTTTAATGACATCCAGAGGGCTCAATATTGAGTTGGCCCGCCCTTTGCAGCTTTAACCGCTTCAACTCTTCTCTGAAGGCTGTCCGCAAGGTTTAGGAGTTTGTCTATGGGAATGTTTTACCATTTTTACCAAGCGCATTTGTGAGGTCAGGCACTGATATGGATGAGAAGACCTGGCTCGCAGTCTATGCTCTAATTAATCCCAAAGGTGTTCTCTCAGGTTGAGGTCAGGACTTTTCCACCCCAAACTCACTCATCCATGTCTTTATGGACCTTGTTTTGTGTACTGCTGCGCAGTCATGTTGGAACAGGATGGGGCCATCCCCAAACTGTTCCCAGAAAGTTGGGAGCATGAAATGGTCCAAAATGTCTTTGTATGCTGACGCCTTAAGAGTTCCCTTCACTGGAACTAAGGGGCCAACCCCAACCCATGAAAATCAACCCCACACCATAATCCCCCCTCCACCAAATGATCTGGACCAGTGCACAAAGAAAGGTCCAGAAAGACATGGATGAGCGAGTTTGGGGTGGAAAAACTTGACTGGCCTGCACAGAGTCCTGACCTCAACCTGATAGAACACCTTTGGGATGAATTAGAGTGGAGACTGCGAGCCAGGCCTTCTCGTCCACATCAATGCCTGACCTCACAAATGTGCTTCTGGAAGAATGGGCAAACTTTCCCATAGACACACTCCTAAACCCTGTGGACAGCCTTCCCAGAAGAGTTGAAGCTGTTATAGCTGCAAAGGGTGGGCCAACTCAATATTGAACCCTACGGACTAAGACTGGGATGCCATTAAAGTTCATGTGTGTGTAAAGGCAGGCATCCCAATACTTTTGGTAATCTAGTGTAACAGCACAGAAGACAAATACCTCTGCAGCAGAATGACCTATCAATATCCAGACCTACCTAAGCCATTAGTCAAGGGAGGAATAGTTACAGGCCTTGTGGCTCCTTAACTCTGGGGCACATTCTCTCCAGTGAGAACATTTGTAATCCACAGAATAAAGTGAACAACAGAGTCTTATGGTTGTTGTAAGTACATAATATTAAGTTAATCAACAGCAAAAAGAATTTAACAATTCCCAAGTGGGCTTAATGGGTACAGCTGGGAACTAAAATGGGTAAATCTCCCACAGGTTCAAGAAGCCATGTGACCATTTAATCCACTGGTGTTCATCCAGTATTACACTATTGCAAGCTGTTGCTTTTGGGGCCACCTGCGGCCCTTTTGCCAAACACCCCAGAGTTTTAATAAATTAAGACGTTAAAGATTAACAGATTAGATTTCAAGGAAACTTGTCAGAGAAGAGATATAGTAGCTGCCTTTGCTTACTTTAAGGTGTACGTTTCAAAACTGTCAACCCATTTCCTTCTTTACTATCTACAGTAGTGAGCTACTGATTAGGAGCATTATTCAACCAGGGTTTTGTGAACCCTAGGGTTCCTCCAGTGGTTTCTTAGAGCTCCTTAAGCAGTGGCTGATTGATCTACTGTATGATGGCAGAGCCAAGTGGAGCATCTCCTCTTGCTTCCCAGGTAAGTAACCACTGACACGAGTAATTATTTTTAGCTGTCAGTAAAAGGGGTATCCATCCAACTTATCACCAATGTAAGCAGCATTCCCATTGTCCCCCAGTGTAAGGAGCACTTATCCCAATGACTGCCAATGTCACAGGGCATTTTTTTCACTGACTACAAGCAAGGTCTCCTGTCTTCCACTGAGCAAAATTATGGTATGGCAAATGCTTCATTAACTGTATACAGTGCCTTGAAAAAGTATTCATACCCCTTTGACATTTTCCACATTTTGTCATGTTACAACCAAAAACTTAAATGTATTTTATTGGGATTTTATGTGATAGACCAACACAAAGTGGTGCATCATTATGATAGTGGAAGGAAAATGATAAATGGGTTTTCAATTATTTTTACAAATAAATACATTTGTGAAAAGTGTGGCGTGCATTTGTATTCAGCCCCTTTTTACTCTGATACCCCTAACTAAAATCTAGTGGAACCAATTGCCTTCAGAAGTCACCTAATTAGTAAATAGAGTACAGCTTTGTGTAATTGAATCTCAGTATAAATACAGCTGTTCTGTGAAGCCCTCAGAGGTTTGTTAGAGAACTTTAGTGAACAAACAGCATCATGAAGGCCAAGGAACACACCAGACAGGTCATGGATAAGATTAAGGAGAAGTTTAAAGCAGGATTAGGTTATAAAAAAAATATCCCAAGCTTTAAACCTATCACGGAGCACTGTTCAATCCATCATCTGAAAATGGAAAGAGTATGGCACAACTGCAAACCTACAAAGTCATGGCCGTCCACCTAAACTGACTGGCCAGGCAAGGAGATCATTAATCAGAGAAGCAGCCAAGAGGCCCATGGTAACTCTGGAGGAGCTGCAGAGATCCACAGCTCAGGTGGGAGAATCTGTGCACAGGACAACTATTAATCATGCACTCCACAAATGTGGTCTTTATGAAAGAGTGGCAAGAAGAAAGCCATTGTTGAAAGAAAGCCATTAGAAGTCTCGATTGCAGTTTGCAAGAAGCCATGTGGGGGACACAGCAAACATGTGGAAGAAAGTTCTCTGCTCAGATGAGACCTAAATTGAACTTTTTGGCCTAAAAGCAAAATGCTATGTGTGGCGGAAAACTAACACTGCACATCACCCTGAGCACACCATCCCCACCGTGAAACGTGGTGGCAGCATCATGTTGTGGTGATGCTTTTCTTCAGCAGGGACAGGGAAGCTGGTCAGAGTTGATGGGAAGATGGATGGAGCCAAATACAGGACAATCTTAGAAGAAAACCTGTTAGGGTCTGCAAAAGACTTGAGACTAAAGTGGAGGTTCACCTTCCAGCAGGACAACGACCCTTAAGCATGCAGCCAGTGCTACAATGGAATGGTTTAGATCAAAGCATATTCATGTGTTAGAACGGCCCAGTCAAAGTCCAGACCTAAATCCATTTGAGAATCTGTGGCAAGAGTTGAAAATTGCTGTTCAGATGCTCTCTGTCCAATCTGACAGAGCCTGAGCTATTTTGCTAAGAAGAATGGGCAAACATGTCACTCTCTAGATGTGCAAAGATGGTAGAGACATACCTAAAAAGATTTGCAGCTATAATTGCAGTGAAAGGCGGTTCTACAAAGTAGAATACAAATGTACACCACATTTTCACATATATATTTGTAAAAAAAAAAAATTGAAACCATTTATCATCTTCCTTCCACTTCACAATTATGTGCCACTTTGTGTTGGTCTATCACACAAAATCCCAACAAAATACATTTATGTTTTTGGTTGTAACATGAAAAAAAAAAAAATGGAAAATGTCAAGGGGTATGAATACTTTTTCAAGGCACTGTATGTAATAATTTTTAGCAGGGGTTTCCTAAGACCTGATAATTATTTCAAGGGTTTCTGAGTTGTAAAGTGGAAGGGTGCACTAGGTAGTGAGGCAAGCTATATCATGACAAATAAATCAGTTTGGCGGCCACAACTTCCGTTCTTATTTCCTTGTATATCATTGTATAATTTTGAATTTGAGAGTTACACTTAATGAGATTAGGAAGGGTAGCCTGAAAGGGGAACTGTTTTCAAATGTAGCTAGGGGAAATTTGTTTCACAAGCTGCAGCATATGAATATAAAAAAAAAAACTAGTCACTTATATCCCAACAGAAGTCTCACACAATTTTTCTTTGAAATCCTGCTCTGTGGTATGATGTGATTGCTAACCGATTCTTGCTTGCAAATGCCTTTTTCTTTTTTGCCCTTTCTGCTCACCCTCTCCGCTGGTCTAGTGTAATATATGGAATGGTGACACCCTTTATCACAAGTATCCTCAGGAGGATTCGTAGTGTGGAGAAAGATTGGAGGTGTGTCTGACTGGGTCTATTAGCCTACAGAGGATATTAGGCATAGTGGTCAGGCTCAGGTGCCTTTTGGACCATGCAGTCATATTTAGACACGCTGCACTAGAGGAAGAAAACTAGTATTGCAATGTCACTCTGGCTAAATATACCTGGGACTATAGTTGGGTTTTAAAGGAATTTATCGATTCCCATTGAATTTTCTTAGATACCAACCCTGACAAAACAGCCTCAATAATTTGGCATTTTTGTTATTTATCACTTGACTATGACACACTTTCTTTGGCATATTAGTTTTGGTTGGATGTACATTTTAACATAGAAGTCAATTATTCTATTGTCTGACCCCCCCTCCCACTGGCTAGTGCATGTGGCAGTGGAGTAATCAAATATGAGTCCTACAAAACTGGGCAGAAGTGTCCAAGCTGTGTTCTGTACCGGTAGTACTGTCCCCCTTAGACAGTGGGCAGAAGGTTTCGGCCTGCGGCCTCTCACCACCAAATTAGTTAAGAACACTGCTCCTCCCACTCTTTATCCAGAATAAGTGAAGTTAGCTACAACACAAACTCAGTAAAGGTGTGTCCATAGACCAGGCTGCAACACCAGTTTCAATGATGATGTTCCTACCGACAAGGAAATGCAATGCCAGTGGCCTCTCCTCTCCTTATTTTCCGACACTGCGGGAAGTTGTCTGGTAGACAGCCTGCTCCACTGTGTACCCCATAACACCCTTCAAATTACATTTCCCAGTCCAGGAACTCTCTGCCATTTTCCTCCTCTGCAGATAGCTGGGACCTGTAATTTCCCATCATTCTACAGCACCAGACCAGGCCAGGCTGCACAGCAGTTCTTTACCTTTTTCTCTGTTTTCCTGGGTGGTGGCAGGAATTTCCTCCGGCTGCATACAGCCCTACATTATCTGTGCCCCCTCTCTCCCTTGTCTCCTTACACAGCCACTCTGACTCTCTGGTGGCCTGAAAGGAAGAGAAGTTGTGGGAGTGGTGGTTACAGTAGTAGCCAAGCAGAGCAGCGCTGTGGACCAGGGATACACATTTAAAAAACTGTCAGAGACTACAGACCTACAACAGGAGATGGTCAGAGACTCCACACATGACATAAGAGATGGTCAGAGACTGCAAACATGCTATTGAAATAATTGGAGACCAGGGACATGTTTCCAGAGTTAGTCATAAACTGGAGACATATTACTTGAGACTCCCAGAGCGCTGCTATTACCACCCCCTTTACTAATCAATGCTTCCACATTTGTCCTTCCTACACCCCCCCCCCTTAAAATTACTTGTGCCACATTTAATATTTCTCTAAGCATGATCCATTATAAAAGACCAGAGGGGGAAAATATATAAAACGAGAAAAGGGATTGACAGCACAGAATAAGGTAACATGGTGTGAAAGAATAATGCCAAAACATTAACAATTTACTAGAAGCTAGTCTAAAAAATATTTTTAGTTTAGGGCTCTTTCACACCTGTTTGTTCCCAAGACAAGATCAGGCAAAAAACTTTGTTCCCTATAAGGCCAGTTGACACCACCACATTGCAATAGTGTGTGATAAAAAGGAGTATGGCATTCAGTACTTTTTTCAGTGCGGCGCAATCCACCGTTGTGGCCAATAGATCTTCATGAGATTTTAACATTGGCACTGTTTCCTTTCAGTGCATATCAGTGGTCATGCATTTTGTTAAGCTGCTGGTATGAAAGAACCCTTACTGGCCCGAGAAAGCACCCAAGTAAGAAAAAAAACAAGGCTGCTGTGTGCAAGGGCCCTAAGGCCCTTACAACAAGTGGCAGAGGCCAAGTGTTGCCCCATGGCTGTAGGTTCTGCACCAGGGCTCTAGCATATTTGTAGTGTTGAATAGAGGGGACGGGCATGTTTGGCCAGGTACGTTAGCCCACAGAGTTCCTTGGGCAGGGTGGTCAGACATTTATGCCCATTGGACTGCACAATCATATTTAGACACACTGGGCAACTGCCGTAACAGGAAAATGGGATAAGACTAAGAAAAATGAGGCTGATATTGCAGTATCTATCAAACTGAATATCTATGACTTCAAAGGAACTTGTCAATTTATTAAAGGGTATCTAAGCCCCAGAAAAAAATGTAATAGTTGCTCGATCATACATACGATTTAAAAACATTTTCTTATATCTGTTTAATTAAATCAGAAAAATGCAGGTTGATCCAGCCAGATTTATTAACATCTTGTGCTCAGTGCCTGTGCTGACTGTAATCAGTTACATTGTTATCAGGTAACTCTGAGGACTAGGGAACCTCGACCCTTTACGTTATGTAGAAAAATGGGAGGGGCAGGGTTCCATAGCTTTATTTTGTTTTTACTGTTTTGATACACTGTGTCAGTGTTCCTCAACCAGGGTGCTGAGGCACCCTGGGGTGCCCTCTGGATTCCCCTAGGTTTCCTTGAGCATGGGGCCCAGTGTGCCCTAGTGTCATGAATTGCGATGGTGTGTGCCAGATGGCCAACAGCACCATAACAATCAGAGATGCATTAGGGCCAGGATGCACAGATTTACTTGTTTCTATGGTCATGGTGGTCGACTCGCCCACACCATGGCAATGCATGACTCTGATGAAGGGCAGGCAGCATGCATGGTCAACCCCAGCACTCTGGAAAAGACGAAAGTCCACCTCTTCAAGATCTTCTCCACCTCCTGCCCTCAGTTGTGCTGCTGGAGCTAAGGGGTAGGGCTCTGTGAAGAGGGGGCTGTGTGATTGGGGGCCCTGTAATGGGGGGGTGCGTGACTGGCGGGCTCTGTGATGGGGGAACTTGTGATGTGAAGGGGGGCTTCTGATGTGATGGAGAAACCTCTGATGTGATAGAGGAACCTCTGATGTGAAGGGGTGGCTCTAATGTGGTAGGGGGACTTGTGATGTGAAGGGGGTCTTCTGATGTGATAGAGGAACCTCTGATGTGAAAGAGCAGTGGTCTCCAAACTGTGGCCCTGAGACCGGATGCAGCCCTTTGCTTGCCTTTATCTGGCCCTTGGGGCACTATCCCATCCACTGACACCAACAATAGATCATAATTCCTCCCACTGACACCAAAGAAAGGGCTCAATTCCTCCCATTACATCAACGATGGGACACAATTCCTTTCACTTATACCAACAAAAGGACACTATTCCTCCCACTGACACAAATGAATGTGCGAGGAATTGTGCCCTGACACTAACAATGAGGCACAAATACTTTTATTGGCACCAACGATGGGGCACTAGTCCTCCCACTGACACCAATGATGGGGCACAATTTCTCCTACAGACACCAACGATGGGGCACAATTCATTTTATTGACACCAACGATGGGACACTAGTCCTCCCACTGACACCAAATATAGAGCATTGTTTACTCCAACTGTAACTGTGGAAATGTTGCATGAGGGAGCAACAGAGAGAAACCCCACAGGGACTTTGAGGCAGTAAAGAAACATTAATAAGGTTAAAAGGACAATTTATTAATATAAATCTTCATAAAAAATGGACAAAAGTCCATACATCATGATACAAAGTATGCAAAATATCATAAAGGGTAGACTAGAAAAGCAAAGTATATATACATATGCACAACCAGAAGGGCCCAACCCTGAAAGAACCGCCTGTTGAGGCTGGTTTAGACTACATGTTTTGGATTGATTCCTTCTTCTAAAGGTCTCTCTGTTGTGTATTAGGGATGAGCTTCGTGTTCGAGTCGAACCCATGTTCGACTCGAACATCGGCTGTTCGATCGTTCGCCGAATTGCGAACGTTATGGGCCGTTCGCGCTAAATTCGTGTGGCGCGTCACGGCCCATAATTCACTGCGGCATCGCAGTGCATTGCTGGCTGATGATTGGCCAAGCATGCACTATGACCCGCATGCTTGGCCAATCACAGCGCTGTCAGTAGAGAGAGCTGTAATTGGCCAAAGCCAGGGTGGCTTTGGCCAATTACGGCTCAGGGCATTTAGTACACACCCCACACTATATAAGGCCGCCTGCACGGCGGCCCTGTGTAGTGTGTGTTCCGGTGTGCTGAGAGATAGAGAGAGAGAGAGACAGTGTCATTTGATTTGAGTTAGATAGATTAGGCAGAACAGTCAGTCAGTTAGCTGCACTTACAGTGTATTGTGTATATATATGCATCCCAGGTGTTGCATATATATATATACACTGTATTCAGTTTAGCTAGATCCGTTCCTGTTATCTTCTATCTAGACTATTTACATTTAATGCAGTGCGTCCTGCTCACAGTGTTCAGCTAGATCCGTTCCTGTTAAATTCCTACTGACCGGCAGGCTTGTCTGGTTACAGTATATAAAGCTACCTGAAGAAAATTACAGGTGTTCTATTTGATCCTATTAGTACCACGGTCAGGCAGCTAGACTATTTACATTTAGTACAGTGTGTCCTGCTCACAGTGTTCAGCTAGATCCGTTCCTGTTATCTTCCTACTGACAGGCAGGCTTGTCTGGTTACAGTATATAAAGCTACCTGAAGAAAATTACAGGTGTTCTATTTGATCCTATTAGTACCACGGTCAGGCAGCTAGACTATTTACATTTAGTACAGTGTGTCCTGCTCACAGTGTTCAGCTAGATCCGTTCCTGTTATCTTCCTACTGACAGGCAGGCTTGTCTGGTTACAGTATATAAAGCTACCTGAAGAAAATTACAGGTGTTCTATTTGATCCTATTAGTACCACGGTCAGGCAGCTAGACTATTTACATTTAGTACAGTGCGTCCTGCTCACAGTGTACAGCTAGATCCGTTCCTGTTATCTTCCTACTGACAGGCAGGCTTGTCTGGTTACAGTATATAAAGCTACCTGAAGAAAATTACAGGTGTTCTATTTGATCCTATTAGTACCACGGTCAGGCAGCTAGACTATTTACATTTAGTACAGTGCGTCCTGCTCACAGTGTTCAGCTAGATCCGTTCCTGTTATCTTCCTACTGACAGGCAGGCTTGTCTGGTTACAGTATATAAAGCTACTTGAAGAAAATTACAGGTGTTCTATCCCAGCTTAGTGCAGCTACAGGCCATTAGTATGTCTGGAAGGCCAAGAAGGAGAGGCAGACAGTCACAAGCCAATAAGAGAGGGCAAGCAGGCTCTGTGTCTAGTGCTGGTCGTGGAGACGGTGCATCCTCATCAGCACGTGGCCATGGGACACGCTTGGCCTTTTTTTCGGCAGCTGGCCATGTTGAGCCGCAACATGCGGAAGACTTGGTCGAGTGGATGACCAAGCCGTCCTCATCCTCCTCATCCTCTCTCACCCATGCCCAGGGTGCTTTGTCTGGCAAAGCAGCGGCCTCTTCCCTCAGCTCAATGTCATCAGTGACTCCTTCCCTAGCTCCACCATGTCCTCATGAGGATTCCCTCGAACTGTTTGACCACAGTGTTGGGTACATGCTCCAGGAGGATGCCCAGCGTTTGGAAGGCTCTGATGACGATACTGAGCTCGATGAAGGCAGTAACATGAGCGCGGACAGAGGGGGTGCCCAAGAAGGACAGCAATCTGGCAGTCATGCTCCCCCTGCTGCAGCATACTGCCAGGTTTGCTCCAGTGATGAGGAGGGAGGGGATGATGAGGTCACTGACTCAACGTGGGTGCCTGATAGGAGAGAGGAGGAGGAGGAGGAGGAGGAGGAGGAGGAGGAGGAGGAGGAGGAGGCGGCAGCACATCACCAACGAGGCAGGATGCCCTCCAGGGGCCAGCCTAAGGGCAGCACATTGACTGCATCACACCCCAAAGCTCCACATGTGCAGGGCGCTGCAGTCTCTGCGCGTTATTCAAAAAGTTCTTTGGTGTGGGCCTTTTTTGAGACGAGTGCATCAGATCGCACCGCTGCTATTTGCAACATATGTCTCAAGCGTATCTCGCGTGGCCAAAATATCTCCCGCTTGGGTACCACATGCTTGACCAGACATATGTTGACCTGCCATGCAGTTCGTTGGCAAGCGTATCTAAAAGACCCACACCAAAGAACAAAGAGGATCTCTCCTTGCTCCTCATCAGCTGAGATTTCCAACCCCACTAGACCTTCAGTCCTCTCTGAGACCTACAGTGAGAGGAATGAAGGTGTAGAATTAGGTGTGTCACAGCCAAGTACTTGTGGGCAATCTGCTTTTGGTACACCGACGTCAGATTGTACCAGGCAAATTTCCCTGCCCCAGCTGCTGCACCGCCGAAAGAAGTTTGCTCCCAGCCATCCACATGCCCAGCGGTTGAATGCTAGCTTGGCAAAATTGCTAGCACTTCAACTGCTGCCTTTTCAGTTGGTAGACTCTGCCCCCTTCCGTGAGTTTGTGGAATGTGCGGTTCCTCAGTGGCAGGTACCCAAACGCCACTTTTTCTCACGGAAGGCGATTCCGGCTCTCTACCGGCATGTGGAAGGCAATGTCCATGCCTCGCTGGACAGGGCGGTCAGCGGTAAGGTGCATATTACCGCTGACTCATGGTCCAGCAGGCATGGACAGGGACGTTACCTAAGTTTCACGGCGCATTGGGTGACTCTGCTGGCAGCTGGGAAGGATGCAGGACAAGGTGCAGTAGTGTTGGAGGTTGTTCCGCCACCACGCCTCCAAAATGCTGATTGTGACACACCTCTCTCCTCCACCCCCTCCTCTTCTTCTTCCTCCATGGCCTCTTCCTCGGAACCAGCGGTGCTCCGTAGGCGTTCAAGGGGCTACGCAAGTACGCAGGCCAAAAGATGCCATGCGGTGCTTGAGCTGGTGTGCTTGGGGGACAGGAGCCACACTGGGGCAGAGGTTCTGTCAGCTCTGCAGGGGCAGGTTCAGAGGTGGTTGACGCCACGCCAACTTAAGGCAGGAATGGTGGTTTGCGACAATGGCACCAACCTCCTCTCTGCCCTCCGACAGGGACAAATGACCCATGTGCCCTGTTTGGCTCACGTCCTTAACTTGGTGGTGCAGCGGTTCTTGGGCAGGTACCCGGGCTTACAGGATGTCCTGAGGCAGGCCAGGAAAGTCTGTGTGCATTTCCGCCGGTCATATAATGCCAGTGCTCGGCTGACGGACCTCCAAAAGGAGTTTAACCTGCCCAAGAACCGCCTAATCTGTGACATGCCCACCAGGTGGAACTCAACGTTGGCCATGCTGCAGCGGCTGCACACGCAGCAGAGGGCCATCAATGAGTACCTGTGCGACTATGGCACCAGGACAGGGTCAGGGGAGCTTGGTTTTTTTTCCCCACGCCAGTGGGCCATGATCAGGGATGCATGCACTGTCCTGTCACCATTCGAGGAGGCCACGAGGATGGTGAGCAGTGACAGTGCATGCATCAGTGACACTGTCCCCCTTGTCCACCTGTTGGAGCACACGCTGCGTGGAATAATGGACAGGGCACTTGAGGCAGAACAGAGGCAGGAAGAGGAGGACTTCCTTAGCTCTCAAGGCCCCCTTTATCCAGACAGTGTTCCTGCGTGCCCGCCGATCACACAGGAAGAGGACGAGGAGGAAGAGGAGGAGGAGGAAGATTGTGTCAGTATGGAGGTGGAGCCTGGCACTCAGCATCAGCAGCAGTCTTTAAGGGATCAGTCCCAAGAAACACATGGACTTGTACGTGGCTGGGAGGAGGTGGCTGCGGACCATGTCGTTCTTAGTGACCCAGAGGACTCCGGACCGAATGCCTCAGCAAACCTACGCTGCATGGCCTCCCTGATCCTGCAAAGCCTGCGTAAGGATCCTCGTATTCGTGGTATCAAGGAGAAGGACCAATACTGGCTGGCAACCCTCCTTGATCCACGTTACAAGGGTAAGGTTGCGGACCTTATCTTGCCATCGCAGAGGGAGCAGAGGATGAAACATCTTCGGGAGGCCTTGCAGAAAGGTCTGTGCAACGCGTTCCCAGAGACTGGGAGGTTACAAACTCCTGTTTCTGGACAACGTGTTGCTGAGGCTTCGGTCAGTCAAAGAAGGAGCGGTGGAGAAGGTGGCCGTCTGACCGATGCGTTCAGACAATTTTTTGGTCCGCAGCCCCAAGGTATGATCGGTTCCAGCAACCATCGCCAGCGTCTGTTTTACATGGTGCAGGAATACCTAGGGGCAAGATCAGACTTGGACACCTTTCCCACCGAAAATCCTCTGGGTTACTGGGTCTTGAGGATGGATCACTGGCCAGAGCTTGCACAGTATGCAATTGAGCTACTGGCCTGTCCTGCATCCAGCGTTCTTTCGGAACGCACATTCAGTGCTGCTGGAGGCGTGGTAACCGATCACAGGGTGCGTCTGTCCACCGACTCGGTCGATCGGCTGACCTTCATAAAAATGAATGAGTCTTGGATCACCACCAGCTACCAAGCACCTGATGCTGATGTAACCGAATAATTTTTTTTGAAATCTCAGATCCCTTCAAAGACTGCCTATGCTGATGCTGAGTGACTATCCCTGAGTAATTATCCTCTTCCTCCTCAATCATCACGCTGATAGCTTGTAAGAACATTTTTGGTTCTGGGCGCCACCACCAGTGCCTAAGGCACAATTTTTCAGCCCCTGTTTAACAGGGGCGTGTAATTACAATTTTTGATGTAATACTTTGCAGCAGGGCTCGTTCCTGCATTCCAACTAGAGTGTCTGTGAGGGGTTGCAGTGTTGTGGCACCAGCACCAGTGCCTAGGGCCCAATTTTTCTGCCCCTGTCTAACAGGGGCGTGTAATTACAATTTTTGATGCAATACTTTGCAGCAGGGCTCGTTCCTGCGTTCCAACTAGAGTGTCTGTGAGGGGTTGCAGTGTTGTGGCACCAGCACCAGTGCCTAAGGCCCAATTTTTCTGCCCCTGTCTAACAGGGGCGTGTAATTACAATTTTTGATGCAATACTTTGCAGTAGGGCTCGTTCCTGCGTTCCAACTAGAGTGTCTGTGAGGGGTTGCAGTGTTGTGGCACCAGCACCAGTGCCTAAGGCCCAATTTTTCTGCCCCTGTCTAACAGGGGCGTGTAATTACAATTTTTGAAGCAATCATTTGCAGCAGGGCTCGTTCCTGCGTTCCAACTAGAGTGTCTGTGAGGGGTTGCAGTGTTGTGGCACCAGCACCAGTGCCTAAGGCCCAATTTTTCTGCCCCTGTCTAACAGGGGCGTGTAATTACAATTTTTGAAGCAATAATTTGCAGCAGGGCTCGTTCCTGCGTTCCAACTAGAGTGTCTGTGAGGGGTTGCAGTGTTGTGGCACCAGCACCAGTGCCTAAGGCCTAATTTTTCAGCTGCTGTTCAACAGGGGCATGTAATTACAATTCTTGATCTAATATTTCACAGCAGGGCCCTGTGAGGGCTTACAGTGTTGTGGCCACAGCAACACCTAAGGCCCAAATTTCTGCTGAGTATATAGGGCAGGACCCTACTTTCAAACATCTAACTTACAAACGACTCCTACTTGCAAACGGAAGGAGACAACAGGAAGTGAGATGAAATCTACCCCTAGGAAGGGAAATTCTCTCCTGTAAGAGTTAATATGGGAAAACAAGTTCTCCTTTCCACTGATGCTTTCCAATCCTTGTTCCACAAAAAAACCCAAATTTTCAAAAAACATTTTTCATTGGGACAAAAAAGTGAGGTGAAATCTTCTGAAGAGGAGGAAAGACAGCAAAACAAATGTCACAGGGGTGATAACCCTTCCCTATGTTTTCCAAAAAGCTTAGAAAAGATTTTTTGGCTGGAGCTAAACACGTTAAAAATGTTCAAAATTACAAACAGATTCTACTTAACAACAAACCTACAGTCCCTGTCTTGTTTGCACCGCCTGTATACTGCTGTTCAGAGTATATAGGGCCTGGTGGCCCCACACCTTTCCTTATTTTAATTTGGGTGCGGGGTTCCCCTTAATATCCATACAAGACCCAAAGGGACTGGTAATGGACTGGGGGGTACCCATGCCGTTTGTCTCACTGATTTTCATCCATATTGCCATGACCCGACATGACATTAAACCCGCAAGCAGTTTTAAATGAGATTTTTTCCTTTAAAAATGACATTTGGTGCAGGGACTGTTCTAAACATGGGAAACACGCGTCACTTTACAGGCATACTATAGACACCCCCCAGGTACGATATTTAAAGGAATATTTCACTTTTTTTTTTTTACTTTAAGCATCATTAAAATCACTGCTCCCGAAAAAACGGCCGTTTTTAAAAGTTTTTTTTGCATTGATACATGTCCCCTGGGGTAGGACCCGGGTCCCCAAACCCTTTTTAGGACAATACCATGCAAATTAGCCTTTAAAATGAGCACTTTTGATTTCGAACGTTCGAGTCCCATAGACGTCAATGGGGTTCTAACGTTCGTGCGAACTTTCGGTCCGTTCGCGGGTTCTGGTGCGAACCGAACCGGGGGGTGTTCGGCTCATCCCTATTGTGTATATACAGTATCCCACAAAAGTGAGTACACCCCTCACATGCACAGATCTCTGAGACAATAATTGAGGATTAGTACCGGTATATATAAGTAACATATACAGCATGTAAAGCATATATAGAGACCATACATATATACAGTATATCACAAAAGTGAGAACCCCCAAACATATATATATATTTTCATGTGACAACACTGAAGAAATGACACTTTGCTACAATGTAAAGTAGTGAGTGTACAGCTTGTATAAGAGTGTAAATTTGCTGTCCCCTCAAAATAACTCAACACACAGCCATTATTGTCTAAACCGCTGGCATCAAAAGTGAGTACACCCCTAAGTGAAAATGTCCAAATTAGGCCCACTTCCGGTTCCAGTGCCGTGTGATGATGAAGTGATCTGTCACGGCTCCCTCAGCTCATCTGCAACCATATCGCACGTCACAGCACCCCTATGAGCGTTTGATGTTGCCGCGATCTGGAGGTCCGGTCCTTCTGAAGTTTGAAGGAGAGTAAACCAGCCCCTTGTTTAGAAATCTTAGAGACCCCTGTGATAGAGGAACCTTTTGATGTGAAGAGTTGGCTCTAATGTGATGGGGGGATTTGTGATGTGAAGGGGGACTTCTGATCTGATAGAGGAACCTCTGATGTGAAGGGGTGGCTCTAACATGACAGGGGGACTTGTGATGTGAAGGGGGACTTCTGATGTGATAGAGAAACCTCTGATGTGAAGAGATGGCTCTAATGTGACAGGGGGACTTCTGATGTGGTAGAAAAACCTCTGATGTGAAGGGGTGGCTCTAATGTGATAGGGGGACTTGTGATGTGAAGGGGTAGCTCTATGTGATAGGGGGATTTGTGATGTGAAGGGGAACTTCTGATGTGATGGGGGACTTCTGATGTGATGGGGGACTTCTGATGTGATGGGGGACTTCTGATGTGATGGGGGACTTCTGATGTGATAGAGGAACCTCTGATGTGAAGGGGGGGGGGGGCTTCTGATGTGAAAGGGGACTTGTGATTTGAAATTAATTCAATCAAGGCAGTTATGTGCGTTGTCCAGGCTCAGGTTTCCCATTAGTATCTAACATTTATGCTTTTTACATTTTTACATTTTAGACCAAGGTGCTTTGAAATTTGCATATTTTTAAGGAAGGCCGCGACTGAAAAAAAGTTGAGAAAGCTCCACCATGGCATAGGCACCTCATCTGAAAGTTGGTAAGCTGCCATGTTTTGCTTTTTTGTTTTGGGATTTATATACACTTTAATATTTTTTTTTTATAAATGTGGACCTTTACATAATTAGTCCACCCAATATAGTGTTTTTGTTATTTATCACTGGACAATCAGGCTTATGCATATATCAGCGTTGGATGGATGTACATTTTAACATTGATATTAATCCCTTTGAAACCGACAAGGTCAGACCACAGGAACAAATTCTCAAATAACATTTTCTACATGTAGCCGAAGCGGATGGTAACGTCAAAAAGATATTTTGTTATTTTTCTCAAGTCCAAGAAATAAATTCGAGAGGCAGTGGAGTCCTTTTTATAAGCCAATTTCAAGCAAATAGGTGTGACATTCAATTTCAAACTTCAAGAATGTAATTGCATTTTTAGATGGAGAGGCTGCGCTCTATCCTGCTGCGTGTTTTGTGCTCATGAAACTCCCGCAGTTTTCAGAATTGCTCCAGGATTCTGCAACACATTAAAAGTTTCGACGTGGGTTAGTCCCCAGTGGAACATTTTAGCAAACATAGCTGAAATTTTTAACAAGGTATCTCCTCAGACGCACATGGCAAGCTGTACGGTTTTAACATTAATAATAGGTCTGCTAAACTGTTTGTGCATCAAAATGTATTCATGATCGCCACAAGCAAAATATCGCTGCCAAGAATTTTGCCGGGAATGATAGACAGATGTGCTCATTGTATGTAACAACAGTTTTTGAATAATAAAATCTTTTATGTGCCCTTTTTCTGCAGTCTCCACGGTCCTGTTATGCCTCAAAGTGTGCTCAATCATTTCTTCCTCTTACAGATGTATCTTTTTCTATCCATTGTGCCTCTTTTTTGTCCTTTAAGCAGTAAATATTTAGATGTGTTGTAAACCGTAAAATGGGCTCTTTTTATGATTGCATCTTTTTCTACAGCTTTTTTGCAAAATGATTTTCAAATGCATATTTGGATGGCAATGTCTCTATATAGGAGCCCAGTTTTAGTGAGGTAAACAAAAGTCCTCTCCTGGCCACTTCCTGTCTATATGCACTCACTGCGGCGTTGGCAGCATTGCTCTGGATTGACTTCCTGTGGCCAACTGGCCATGCTTGTGCAATGTTTGCCTGCACAGATGTTCATAGTCATAGGTGTGCGCACAGGGTGTGCCAGTTGTGCTCCGTGCGGCCTAAATTCCCCTCCTGCCTGGGGTCCCCCCCATACCCCCCTTTACTGCTGCCAGCTTCCCTCCTCTTCTTTTTTTTAACAGTAAAGTTTTTATTTATCAGATACAATCATAAAGAAAACATCAAAGTACACAGTGGTGGCTGGTGCTCAAAATTTTTGGGGAAGGCGCAAACATTTTTTTGAAAAAAATCATCAATTGCAGCCACTGTACCCATCAAATGCTACCACTGTGCCCATCAAACGCTGCCACTGTGACCAAAAAACGCTGCCACTGTGCCATCAAAAGCTGCCACTGTGCCCATCAAACGCTGCCACTGTGCCCATTAAATGCTGCCACTGTGCCTTCAATTGCTGCCACTGTGCCCATCAAGTGCTGTCACTGTGCCCATCAAATGCTGCCACTGTGCCCATAAAATGCTGCCAGTGTGCCATCAAACGCTGCCAGTGTGCCCATCAAATACTGCAATTGTGCCCATAATATGCTGCCAGTGTGCCCATCAAATGCTGCAAGTGTGCCCATCAAACGCTGCCAGTGTGCCCATCAAATGCTGCATGTGTGCCCATCATATGCTGCCAGTGTGCCCATCATATGCTGCCAGTGTGCCCATCAAATTCTGCCAGTGTGCCCATCATATGCTGCCAGCGTGCCTTTGAATGCCCCAGTGTGACCCCCTGCCCACTCGCCATCTGCCCTGCACTTAGCCTGTCTTGGTAGGGCAGCGGGTGACGGCGACAAGCGGGGTCCTCCATGCATCTCCAGTCCTCTCCTCCTGATAGGCCTCCAATAGTGGCTTCTGTCATTTCAGCCAATCAGGTGACAGGTAACAGACCCAAGCACCTGATAGGTGGTTTAGTGTTAGGAAAGCAAATAGTCATTCGCTTTTCTAACACAGCTGAGTGACCTGCGAGCGCCCAGCATGGCGCTCGGAGGTCACCTTTTTTGACGCCTATTAGAGCCTATAGCTCTAATCAGTTGCTTTAAAAACACCCCCCCCGCCCTGCGCCCGAAAAGGGGCCGGGCGCCTGAATAGGGGGTGGCAGTGGAGGCTGTAGATAGATTCATGCAATGCATGAATCTATCTATTTGTGCTAGAGAGGGGTGGCAGGAGAGAGGGGGCGGCGCCCGTGCGCCTTTAATGCACGGGCCGCCACTGACAGTACACCATTTTACATATAGAGACTAGTGTGCAATATATGAAGTTATAGAACTTCAGCAAAACAAATCATACAGTATCATCCAAAACAAGTCGTTAAAGTAATTGGTTGAGAACAACCGGGAGAGAATAAAAATGTAGTATGTTAGTTAGTTGGAGCAACATCAGAAGAAGAGAGAAGGGGAAAGAAAAAGGAGTGGGGGGGGGGGGGGGGGGAGAGGAGGGAAAAGGAGGGTGAAAAAAGAGAAAGAGAGATGAGGATGGCTGGGGGGGCAGAATAGTAGAATAGTATAGTGGGGGAGAGGGAAGAGGGGGGGGGGGAAGAGAAGGAACGAGGATCAAAGATACCACATTCTTTTGGAGATTCTACACCTGATCACGGCAACCTGTCCTACATCGTGGGAAGGCCTCAAGGAGTTCCTGACCTAGCTTTCTTGCCTCCTGTCCTTGCTTAATATTGAGTTGGCCCACCCTTTGCAGCTAAAAAAAAGCATCAACTCTTCTGGGAAGGCTGTCCACAAGGTTTAGGAGTGTGTCTATGGGAATGTTCAACCATTCTTCCAGAAGCGCATTTGTGAGGTCAGGCACTGATGTTGGACGAGAAGGCCTGGCTCGCAGTCCCCGCTCTAAGTCATCCCATAGGTTCTATCGGGTTGAGGTCAGGCCAGTCAAGTTACTCCACCCCAAACTCACTCATCCATGTCTTTATGGACCTTGTTTGTACAAGGTCAAACATTCCCATAGACACACACCCAAACCTTGTGGACAGCCTTCCAAGAAGAGTTGAAGCTGTTATAGCTGCAAAGGGTGGGCCGACTCAAAATTGAACCGTATGGACTAAGACTGGGATGCCACTGTGTTTGAGCTCTGAAGTGCACACCCTAATGTAATAGGCTGCACACACCTATAATTGTAGTCTCTATCATGGGCACTTGTGACAGGGTGACGATGCAGGAGCACAACCAGGGGATTGTTGTCAACCCATAACAAGAAGAACCTTCATGGTAGGATCACCAACACTTTTGAAATTACATTAATATGGTGATATGGCTTGGAAGTAGGGATGAGCTTTGGGGTTTGTAGGGACAACAAAGCACCAAACAAACTGACCCAGGTTGGCCAGTTTGCCTGCCTGCATCCCCAACTGATGTTTCCAACCAAACTGGCGAAAGATCTGTGATTTAGCACTGCTAAATGACAGATCCCTGGCTGGATTCTTTAAACATAGCCAACCGGGAATCCTGGGTGACTTCATTGATTAAATTTATTCATGACCATATTTGGCTAATGACGTCACTCAGCATCCAGGGCTGGTTTGTTTAGAAACATAAGCTCGCAGGAATCTGTAATTTAGCAGTGGTAGTGTGGCAGGGAGCCTCAATATTGTTGGCCAGCAGGTCATCAGGATCGACGATGGATGTACATTGCTGGATGTCATGATTGGCATTGGATTTACATCATGGGACATTGTTTACATATTTTTTGGGAACTTTTCAACAAAAAGACTTTAAGGTGTTAGCGTGTTTATTTACTTTTACCCTTTCTGGAATTGAATACGGAGGGGTACAAATGTACCCCATTCCCATTCACTTGGGGGTGGGTAGATATCTTGGGGACCCCTTATTATGAATGGAACTTTCAGATTCCCAGAAGCATATCTGATAACGTTTGTACATCAGTGGGCCTGAGAATAGGGATGGGGGTAGTGGGGAGGGAAGCAGGCAGAGCTACTACATTGAACTGAAGAGTTTAACAGCAGTGCACATACTGTCTTGCAGTAAAATATTGGGCTGACAGTGACGAAGGAAAAAATGCTCTGGCATTGATGTGAGGAAAGGTGTCCCTATGTTGGTGGTGTCAGTGGAAGAAAAAAATGTTCCTTTGTCAATGGTGTTCCTGGAAGGAAGAAAATGTCCCTACTTCATTGTCAGTGGGAAGAAAAATTGCTGCTTTTTCTGTCAGAGGGAGCAAAAAACGCCACTGCATAGGTGGTGTCAGCCCAAAGGATGACTGCCTTGGCATCAATGGGATGAAAGTCAGGAGGGGAAGTGGGAGGCAGCTGTGTGGACTGCATTGAACTAAGAGGTCCAATGTGGCTTCAGTGATTGGAGGAGGTTTGAAGGGCTCTGAAGGAGGTGGGTTGGCTGTTATGCCGTGTACACGCGACCGGACTTTTCGACAGCAAAGGTCCAACGGAACAAATTCGTCAGACAATTTGATCGTGTGTGGGCTTCATCGGACCTTTTCTGTCGAAAAATCTGACGGTCTTTAGAAATAGAACATGTTTCAAATCTTTCCGACGGACTCGAGCCCTATCGAAAAATCCGTTCCTCTGTATGCTAGTCCGATGGACCAAAAACGACGCAAGGGCAGCTATTGGCTACTGGCTATGAACTTCCTTATTCTAGTCCGGTCAACGTCATCACGTTCAAATCAGGCAGACTTTGGTTTGATCGTGTGTAGGCAAGTCCATTTCGTTGGAACTCCGTCGGAACCCCGTCAAAAAGTCCTTCAGGGTTCAGTCTGTCGAAAAGTCCGCTTGTGTGTACGCGGCATTAGGCTTTGAGGGAGAGTACTGGAGCTGAGCTGCTCCCATCACCCTCCATGTTTACACAATTCATATATCCTTCACAACATGAAGTTCATCTGCAAATGTTCCATAAGTTGATCTGCAATGTTAAGGCATTACCCAAGTATGTTATTTACAGGGTTAGTGTATTTTTAATATTGCCATTTATTCTGCATTAAAAGACCTTCCCCTCACTAAACAATATTTAAAAAAAATTGGTATTGGAACATGTCTCTATGCACTTTTGTAAGAATAACTTGCAAATTAGCCTTGAAAAGGGGCATTAAAAAGAGAAAGATTTGGCTCCTATAAACTTCAACAGGGTTTAGACATTTCCTGTTGGGTTTGCTGAACCCCTTGTGAACCAAACTTTGCTTGGTTCACTTATCCTCACTTTTACATTTTTTTTCTTAGCGAAACTCTATGTAGAATCCTGCCCACTTCTGTGCTGGTGATTCTGACTCTTCCAGTGAACTCAGTGAAACAATGCTGCTCCAGAACATCCTTTTAAATCTGTGTAGCACCCTGGTCCTAAACAGAGCTGTTCATAAATCTAGTTGTGCTAGGTGATAATTAGCCTGGCTAATTGGTAGGTTGATCCACTGACTCCTGTCCTAAGTCTGGGTTTGGGGTGGTCTCTCTCTTTTGTCAATGGGTGGCACTGTTGCTTTTGGCATTAGAACGATGGATTATCATAAATTCAGGTAATGGGTAACTAGGTTGTCTCAGCCAATCAGCGGGAGTTTTTTTGGCCGCTGTGTATGCTGGGATGGGCTATTTGGGAGGATTCGGGTGATCGGGGTTCTTCTCGCCCAAGGCTGCAGCCTGGGTGGGTGTGTATTGAGAAGCTCTTGGTTCCTAGGCCTGAAGCCTGAGGCCTATCCAGGAGGCATGCTAGCTGCTAGGTCCACTTAAGGCCTATCCAGCAGTTTTGGTTTCTGCAAAGGAGGAGCAGCCAAGGTTAAGCCCGAAGCCTGGGGCAGAACCGCATGTGTTGGAGGCTCAGCCTGAAGGGAGCCTGTTCATTGTCGGGGGTAATGGAGAAGCAGTTACCACAAAGGGACGACCACTCATGTTACTGGAGGCAAGTTTGGAAAGTATGAAGTTCTGAAGGAGTACCAGAGCAGACCCTTCACTAGCCGGGGACAGTGAAGTAAGTGGGAAAGCTTCAGTAGAGACTCATCCAGGAAGGCAGCAGGTAGCTGTGAGTAAAGCTTGATGGAGTACAGTGGGTAGCTGTAAGTAAAGCTTGAAGATAAAGTACAGCGGTTAGCTGTGGGCGAAGCTCGGGAATTCAGCAGGTAGCTGAGAGTCCAAAAAGTCTAGTGAAAGACGGCGAGCTGAACTTAAGTTTCTACAGTGGGTTACTGTGAGTTAAACTGGAAGATCTACAGTAGGATACTGTGAGAGAATTTGTTGCCATAGGAGACAGCGGTTGCTACAAGATACAGATTGCATTCAGCTTAAAGGCCCTCGTTCTGTATTGCTGTCTGCCTAGTTCTATTTTTGTCTGCTAAGTTTGCCTTAATTGCTATTGCATTTGCCTAAGGGTGTCCTTTGATCTAAAGCCTCTCTCCTCACCGTTCCTTTTAAGAGAAATAAAACTCTGTTTGTTCATTTTTACCAAAAGTGACTGGCGCCCAATCTTTTCACCTTGCACTACACCCACTATATGCCTAGTAACCTGCACCCTGAGGAGGAATGTCAGTTCTCCCTGGCTCTGGGGGTCACCATCAGGCCCTTGGAAGTCGGGGAGATGGTTACATCAGCAAAACCCTGAAAGTCCACTATTTAATAGTGTAAATCTTCTCAATAATGTGCAATCTTCACACCACACCATGTGCTCAAGTGTCACCAGCTTCCAGTAGGACACTTACATAGTTACATAGTTACATAGTAGGTGAGGTTGAAAAATGACACAAGTCCATCAAGTCCAACCTATGTGTGTGATTATGTGTCAGTATTACATTACATATCCCTGTATATTGCGGTCATTCAGGTGATTATCTAATAGTTTCTTGAAGCTATCAATGCTCCCTGCTGAGACCACCGCCTGTGGAAGGGAATTCCACATCCTTGCCGCTCTTACAGTAAAGAACCCTCTACGTAGTTTAAGGTTAAACCTCTTTTCTTCTAATTGTAATGAGTGGCCACGAGTCTTGTTAAACTCTCTTCTGCGAAAAAGTTTTATCCCTATTGTGGGGTCACCAGTACGGTATTTGTAAATTGAAATCATATCCCCTCTCAAGCGTCTCTTCTCCAGAGAGAATAAGTTCAGTGCTCGCAACCTTTCCTCATAACTAAGATCCTCCAGACCCTTTATTAGCTTTGTTGCCCTTCTTTGTACTCGCTCCATTTCCAGTACGTCCCTCCTGAGGACTGGTGCCCAGAACTGGACAGCATACTCCAGGTGCGGCCGGACCAGAGTCTTGTAGAGCGGGAGAATTATCGTTTTATCTCTGCAGTTGATCCCCCTTTTAATGCATGCCAATATTCTGTTTGCTTTATTAGCAGCAGCTTGGCATTGCATGCCATTGCTGAGCCTATCATCCACTAGGACCCCCAAGTCCTTTTCCATCCTAGATTCCCCCAGAGGTTCTCCCCCCAGTGTATAGATTGCATTCATATTTTTGCCACCCAAATGCATTATTTTACATTTTTCTACATTGAACCTCATTTGCCATGTAGTCGCCCACCCCATTAATTTGTTCAGGTCTTTTTGCAAGATTTCCACATCCTGCAGAGAAGTTATTGCCCTGCTTAGCTTAGTATCGTCTGCAAATACAGAGATTGAACTCTTTATCCCATCCTCCAGGTCGTTTATGAACAAATTAAATAGGATTGGTCCCAGCACAGAACCCTGGGGGACCCCACTACCCACCCCTGACCATTCTGAGTACTCCCCATTTATCACCACCCTCTGAACACGCCCTTGTAGCCAGTTTTCAATCCATGTGCTCACCCTATGGTCCATGCCAACGCACCTTATTTTGTACAGTAAACGTTTATGGGGAACTGTGTCAAATGCTTTTGCAAAATCCAGATACACCACGTCTACGGGCCTTCCTTTATCTAGATGGCAACTCACCTCCTCATAGAAGGTTAATAGATTGGTTTGGCAAGAACGATTCTTCATGAATCCATGCTGATTACTGCTAATGATATCATTCTTATTACTAAAATCTTGTATATAGTCCCTTATCATCCCCTCCAAGAGTTTACATACTATTGATGTTAGGCTAACTGGTCTGTAATTCCCAGGGATGTTTTTTGGGCCCTTTTTAAATATTGGTGCTACATTGGCTTTTCTCCAATCAGCTGGTACCATTCCAGTCAATAGACTGTCTGTAAAAATTAGGAACGACGGTCTGGCAATCACACTGACTCACCAGACTGTATTGTCTCACATTCTCATGTTTGGCATAATGCAAATTATCTCTTTAATATATCCACTCCACCATCAGGACTTCTTCAGACCAACTTGCTCATATATATGTTGTCGGAAATTCTGATCCTGTGTACGCGGCATTATAGATCTTTATAGCCTTAACACTGCATAAAGTTACTACAGTGACTGGACAAGCTTAGCCAGGCCAATGGAATTGGCAGCTCAACCGACCACTTCTCCATCACACCACCATCACTTCTGGATCGTCACTTCCGGTTACCGTACAGCCACATCCAGGAGCGTTTAGTCACCAGGACTTTGTCCAGGAATTCTCGGGCCAAAGGCTACAAAGATCTATTAGCTTATGAGTGCAGTTTGAGGCAGATGAGAAATAATTGGTGTTTTTAACATATTAGACTATTGAAGTACCTTTTTTTCCTTTCTTATGAGCAAAATTGTTATATGAGCAAGCTGGACTGGAGAAGTCCCGATGGTGGAGTGGATCTAATAAAGAGATAATGTGCATTATACCAAACATGAGAATGTGAGGCAATACAGTCTGGTGAGTCCGTGTCCTACTGGGAGCTGGTGACACTTGAGCTCAAGGTGTGGTGTGAAGATTGCACATTATTGAGAAGATTTCCACAGGGTCCATCATTAAATAGTGGACTTACATTTGTACATATTGATTTTTTTTTTCTGGGTGCTTTGTTATTTTTTTTTATGGAGTTTTATATTACGGTTGCTTATATCAATGATTGATTTATGTGAGATTGAGCTGCTATTTTTTTCAGTTATATGGGAGAAAGTGTATTTGGATCATCTGGCACTATTTGGAAAGTGGCAGAAATCTAAATAAAGGTAAATTAGCACTGTGGTTTATAGAATCTGGCGCAGAGGTAAAATTATTGAGCATTGGGTGGCGATGCACAATAATTTCTTTGGTAATACCCTACAAGTACTTTTGTAGGGACCCTGTCTCATCTAGTAATGCTGTGTATTGCTTTTGTATTTATGAGGGAGGAGGGAAATTATGGTGATGTTATATTAGTGAGCTTTTCAGTGGTAGTAATTGAAATGGAATTAAGGGCTTTAATTTCCCTGAAATATAATTGAAAATCGAGACGTTTCTGTGAAATTTTGCTATTTTGATTAAAAACATTGGAGTCAATATAGAAGGTAAAATTTGGTTAAATTGTAGTAGTTTTAAGGGTGTGATTGGTTTAAAATGGCCCCTGAGGGTTACAAAAGCTCCTTTCATACTGAACCTGTTCCTGTGGCACAAATACCACTTCATTAGCCTCATTATTTAAAGTTGTTGCTTTGTTAAGAAGAAAAAATTGGACAGTCTAAAAAAAAAAAAAAAGCACACAAAAGGATAAAATATACCCCCGTCACACACAAACACAAATCAATTTCATGTTTTCACCCAATATTCACATGACTTTCACCCAGGAGTCAAGCATTTTTTTCTAATTAGTCTTGGTTGAAAATTATTCAGAATTTTTATTAGCAGACCACTAAATTAAATAAACTATGCTACCCTAAATGTACCCCCCTCCCCCCCCCAAAAAAAAATAAATCCCCACACCCTTTAAAAAAAAGAAATGTAAATAGTGGATTTTTTATTTGCTTTTTTTAAACTACATAAGCACAAGTTTATGCTTTGAAAAAAATTACCAAGCAGTAAAACTGATAATTTTGTAATTTTGTAGCAATTTTGTTGAATTCACTGCTGTATATTCTTCCTATTAGTAGAAAATAACCAGTGACTACATTTCTAAAAAAAAAAACATAGGGAACACTTTTTCTTCCTGTAGTGGTCTGATAGAGATGTTGTTTTGTTGTTGTTCTTTTGCTGGTGAGCTGATGTTTCAGTCATTGAGGTAACAACACCAAAGTAGCAGTTAAGCTCTTAAGACCCGTACACACGATTGGACTTTTTGACAACAAACATGCAAATTAGCTGTTTTGGAGCAACATCCGACCGTGTGTACGCTCCATCGGACAAACTTTTTCTGTTTCCATCGGACTTTTGTTGGCTGTGCAAACGGACAAACTTTCCGGCAACAAAAGTCCGATGGAGCAAAGTCCGATCGTGTGTACACAAAAGCATCGGACTTTTGTACAAACTACAGTACGCGGCCGCGAGAATGTTTCCAGCGTGATCGGATCATGCGGGTTCTTAGCGAGAGGGTACTGTACATCTCGCGCTGGCTGCAATAGGAAAAACACATTTTTCTACTGCGGCGGGCATGAGAGGGAATTCCCCTCTGGTGGAATACCAGGCCCTTCGGTCTGGTATGGATTCTAGTATGAAAAACGGCGTGGGGGTCCCCCCCAAGATCCATACCAGACCCTTATCCGAGCACGCAGCCCGTCCGGTCAGGAAAGGGGGTGGGGACGAGCGAGCGCCCCCCCCTCCTGAGCCGTACCAGGGCCGCATGCCCTCAACATGGGGGGTGGGTGCTTTGGGGAAGGGGGGCGCCCTGCGGCCTCCCCACCCCAAAGCACCTTGTCCCCATGTTGATGAGGACAAGGGCCTCTTCCCGACAACCCTGGCCATTGGTTGTCGGGGTCTGCGGTCGAGGGGCTTATCGGAATCCGGGAGCCCCCTTTAATAAGGTTGCCCCCAGATCCCGGCCCCCCACCCTTTGTGAATGAGTATGGGGTACATCATTCCCCTACCCATTCACCTAGGGAAAAAAGTGTCAATAAAAAAACACAGTACACAGGTTTTTAAAGTAATTTATTAGGCAGCTTCTTCCGACTCTGGGGGTCTTCTTCTGTCTCCGGGGGTCTTCCGACTTCGGGGTCTTCTTTCGACTCCAGGGATCTTCTTCTGACTTGGGGGTCTTCTTCCGACTCAGTTTAGTGTATGTATGTGTGTATATATGTATATATATATATATATATATATATATATATATATATATATATATATATATATATATATATATATATATATTCTGCATTTTGCATAGACTATATATTCAGTGTTTACTCGATATTCAGTCAGTGCAAGCAGTGTATTAATATATATACAGTCTCATGTGTTTATATATATATATATATATATATATATATATATATATATACATATATACTCTGCATGCAGTGTAGCCTATATCTACAGTGCATTTGGTGGTGTACTATTCTAATACACTTCAGGCAGTGTATTAATATATATATATATATATATATATATATATATATATATATACATACAGTCTCATATATATATATATATATATATATATATATATATATATATATATTTACATACTCTGCATTCTTTGTAGCCCTATACCTACAGTGCATTCGGTGGTGTACTGTTTCTAATTTCTGTTCGCATGTTTTGCTGCAAACCGAACGGGGGTGGGGGGGAGGTGTTCGGCTCATCCCTACTTAGTATGTGATCAGGCACTGTCGGGTAGGGGGTATGTGCACCGCCGGTGAGCCGTTTTTGCTGTGATTACTCACAGCAGAAGGTGATCAGCCGATCAGTCAATGGATGACCACGGGCACCCACTGATCGGTGTAAATAAAGCAAAGCTTTGTCCTGTCAGCGGGGATGTGCTGGATATTTTCCCCTCCACAACAGGGAATAAAATGCAGCACATCCCTCAGTAAAAACAGCACATAGTAAACACATTTTTTTATTGGATGTGTTTTATAGCAGAAAGTAAAAAAAAAATTTTTTTTTCTTCAAATTTGTCAGTCTTTTTTGTTTATAGCACAAAAAAAATAAAAAAACACAGTGGTGATCAAATACCACCAAAAGAAATCTCTATTTGTGGGACAAAATAGATACATTTCATTCATGTACTGCATTGCATGACCGCACAATTGTCAGTTAAAGTAGCGCAGTGCCAAAAAAGCAAAAAATGGCCTGGTCATGAAGGGGGGTAAATCTTCTAGAGGGCAAGTGGTTATGTTTTCATTTTGTTTATTTTGACCATTTTTTTGATTTATTGATAACTGTTGAAGTGATTGTTATATTTTTCTAGTGAAGTTTAAGAGTTTGTTCCTCATCGCAGGATGGAGGAGTCTGGTGGTTCGAGAGTAAGGACAGCGAATGACAATAACATGTCGTGTTTTGACATGAAAAGAATCATCGGAATTAGCAGATGCCATGACCATCTGATTGCTCCAAAGACATCCTCTCTCGGAGATGACAGCATGATACAAATCTGACATTCACAACAAATAACTAGTGTGCCTTACAATTTAGGCAAATAACTATTGTCTTTGTATACCTAGCATGCTGTAGAAAGTAAGAAATGTTTGAAAAAGGAGCCAAAGAAATTTTATATTAAAAAAAAATTAGTTTAATTATGTGTGAATGGAAAAACCTACTATGTATTTTAATCCTGCGATTGTTAATGCCCAATTGCAGTCACAGAAATAGATATTCAGACAGAGAGACATTGAGGTCTGCATGGAAACCAATCAGCTTCCAGGTTTTATTGCCAAAGCTTAATTGAACAAGCTGAAGTTAGAAGCTGATTGGCTACCATGCACAGCTACTCTATATTCTGTGCTTCAGGTTTATTAAATCTCCCCCATTGCATCAACAACCGCAATTTTATAGTCTTAGCTCCACTTTCTTGTTATAGCATTTGCACATTCCAAGGAATTACCAAAACTCCCTGAGTCGTTATAATGGCTCAGGAAACTGTCAGAGGTGGGGTGCGCTACATTAAAGTGGAGTTCCACCCACTTTTAGAACCTTACATCAAACGTATTCTAGCAGCATATAGATTGTGCAATGGAATATTTTTTTTTTTTCTGACAGCTTACCTGGATAGTACAGTTTACAATCGAGTTTCCTGTCTCTGCCACCCGTGGATTTGTCCGTCAGGCGCACTGTCTCCTGGGAGCTATGTGTCATAATCAGTGTGGATGGGCGCTGATCGTTATTGCGATATTCCGAAACCAGAAGTGACGCAATGACGGCAGTCACAATGGGGCGGGCACTTCCGATGACGACGCCCGTTGTGATGGCAACGTGATAAGTTTCCTGCGCTGTGAGCGCCTCACACTGCGCATGCGCGAGAACGGGCGGCGCATGCTGGACATTCAGCTGCACCGTATCCCGGAAATAAATGCTTGTGGGCTTCACATGCCCACAAGCAATATGGGAACTTCATACACAGCAGACTATAAGGTATTTTTTCATCAAATATGTGTATTAGAGTGGCAAATTTTCTTTAAAATGTGAGTGGCATGTTAGGATCCAAAGTTTGGCTTTTATAAAAAAAACAAAAAAAAATGTCGGCTGTATACCCGCACTTTTTTTTTTTAAAAACAAAAAAACCTGCAAGGCAAAGGCATAATGAGCTAGTATGCGGCGCTCAAAGTAAATATCTCCTAAACAGTACAGGTTTAGGAGATATTCATTTTATCAACAGGTAAGCCTTATTATAGTCTTACCTGTAGGTAAAAGTTAAAAAAAAGGGGTATACAACCGCTTCAACTAAGCAGGCAGACCTGTTTCATGTCTATCTGTGCCTCCTGTGCCAGTTTCTGTAAAGAGTGTAATAGAAACTAGAGCAGGTCTGCACCTAATTGACAGAGGGAATGTGGTAGTTTTCCATATAGAAAACTGCCACAGATTCCTGTCAGGTGGGACCTTGTTGTACGGGATGTGATCTGTCAGCAGACTGCTGACATCCCTTTCTCTGCCTGCCCATGCAGTGATTACACTACACGAGCAGAGCCTGCAGGGTAAAGTGATACTAAAGTCTCAATTTTTTTTGTTTAAAAATAACAAACATGTAATACTTACCTGCTCTGTGTAATGGATTTGCCCGATCCTCCTTTTCTCGGGTCCCTCTTCAGCGCTCCTGGCCCCTCCCTCCTGTTGAGTGCCCCCACAGCAAGCAGCTTGCTATGGGGGCACCCAAGCCAGAGCTCCCTGTGTCCATTAAGACACAGGGCCATGGCCTGACCCCACCCCCTCTCTCTCCTCATTGGCTCACTGACTTTGACAGCAGCGGGAGCCATTGGCGCTTCACTGCTGTCTCAGCTAAATAGAGGGAGAGACTCGGACAGCTGAGTCTCTTGTGCAACATCGCTGGATCGAGATGGGGCTCATGTAAGTATTAGGGGGGCTGCTGCACACAGAAGGCTTTTTATCTTAATGCATAGAATGCTTTATGATAGAAAACCTTCTGCCTTTACAACCACTTTAACACCTTCCTGCTTTGAGCTGAGAAGGGGTCGGGAATGGGCAGAGAGATCGGAGCATGCAGCTCCAGCTCTCCATACTCTGTGCTGTATCCGTTACGCTACAGCCACAAAACGGAGAACTGCTCTGCCATAATTAACAAAGGGACTTTTGTACTTCCTGAATATGGCTGCAATGGTGTGTTACAAGGGTCTACAGCAGCCTTTCTCAACTAGGGTTCTGTGGAACCCTAGGGTTTCTCCAGATGTTGCCAGGAGTTCATTGAGCAAAAAGCAACATCCGCCTCTCAGATGAATAACCACTGACACAAACAATCTTTGTTCTCTGTTAGGGTAGGATTCTTCCCAATGACCAAAAATTTAAGGAGCATTTTTCCCAGTAACCTTCTTATTAATATACCATGAGCTGTAGATATATTAATTATTGTCAGGATTTCCCTGAGCCTGGAAAGTTACTTGAAGGGTTCCTCTGTGTTGAAAAGGTTGAGAAAGGCAGGTCTAGAGCATCTACAACTCACGGTACATCAGCACAGTGGCGGTGCGTCCATAATGCTCCTTAAATTTTTGGTCATTGGGAAGAATCCTACCCTAACAGAGAACAAAGATTGTTTGTGTCAGTGGTTATTCATCAGAAAGGTGGATGTTGCTTTTTGCTCAATGAACTCCTGGCAACACCTGGAGAAACCCTAGGGTTCCATAGAACCCTAGTTGAGAAAGGCTGCTGTAGACCCTTGTAACACACCATTGCAGCCATATTCAGGAAGTCCTTCCAGGAGAAGGAGATCTCTACAGCATCTTACACCTTTTGGTCCAAGACTTAAGAGCAAGACTGGTTTTAGAGCAGCATCATCTCAGCCCGAAACCTTGGATGGGAAGAACTTGTGCCAGAAAGTGTCTCAGATATTTATGATCTCTCCCAGCAAGCACAACAGGCCCCCAAAGCCTGCTGATTTACCAGGTATTAAACATGCTGAACACAGAACGCCATCTCCAGCACTTCTTGGTGGAACAAGCTCTGCACACCATGTGACCAAGTCAGTTGACTCTATATTTAGAGAACACCAGCTAGCACACTGCTAAACTGACTAAAGCTCACTAACAGCTCACAAAAAATACAAAAAGAGAATTTGAAAAATGCCTCATCCCTTCATATATTGTAGATGCTCTAGACCTGCCTTTCTCAACCTTTTCAACACAGAGGAACCCTTCAAGTAACTTTCCAGGCTCAGGGAACTCCTGACAATAATTAATATATCTACAGCTCATGGTATATTAATAAGAAGGTCACTGGGAAAAATGCTCCTTAAATTTTTGGTCATTGGGAAGAATCCTACCCTAACAGAGAACAAAGATTGTTTGTGTCAGTGGTTATTCATCTGAGAGGCAGATGTTGCTTTTTGCTCAATGAACTCCTGAGAACATCTGGAGAAACCCTAGTTACAGCGGTGGGGGTGTATAGGCTATAGGCTCTAATAGGTGTAAATAAAAAGGGGACCTGTGAGCGCCATGCTGGGCGCTCGCAGGTCACTCAGCTATGTTAGAAAAGCGAATTAATATTTGCTTTCCTAACACTAAACCGCCTCTCCGCCAATCAGGTGCTCGGATCTGTTACCCGTCACCTGATTGGCTGAAACAACAGGCACTGTGATTGGACGCCTATCAGGTGTCCATGCATAGCAGAGGATGGGAAGAGAGGATGGGAGAAGACATCGAGGAGCATCGAGGAGCTGTCCCACCGAGACAGGGTAAATGGGGACGGCGGGCAGGGGGCACACTGGCAGCATTTGATATGGCACAGTGGCAGCATTTGATGGAACAGTGGGAGCATTTGATATGGCACAGTGGCTGCGTTTGATGGCACAGTGGCTGCGTTTGATGGGCACAGTGGCTGCATTTGATGGCACGGTGGCTGCGTTTGATGAGCACAGTGGCTGCGTTTGATGGTACAGTGGCAGCAATTGATGGGCACAGTGGCTGCGTTTGATGGTACAGTGAGGCTGCAATAGATGGGTTTTTTTTTTCAGAATTTTTAAGTTTGTTTGCGCCCCCTAAAAAAATTTGAGCACCAGCCACCACTGCATCAGCATGATGGTTACTATGAAGAGTGCTCCATACATTTGTGGTCACTGGGAAGTATCTCCCCTTTACAAATAGCTAAAAGATCATTGGTGTCAGTGGTTATTTAACTTTAAGGTCTTATGTACAGAGGGCGTTTTTCTGCCGCTTTTGGCAGTGTCAGGTGTTTTTTTTTTTACAGCTTCAAAACACCTCTTAATGTTGTTCTATGTGTCCATGCACACATAGGCATTTAGGAGCTTTTAGAGCAGGGGTCTCAAACTGGTGGCCCTCCAGCTGTTGCAAAACTACAATTCCCATGAGGCATTGCAAGGCTGACAGTCACAAGCATGACTCCCTCAGGCAGAGGCATGATGGGACTTATAGTCCCGCAACAGCTGCAGGGCCACCAGTTTGAGACCCCTGTTTTAGAGGATAGGCATCTAGAAGCTGTGAAAAAAAAAAACTGCACAAAAAAACGCTGATAGCTCCTAAACTCTACTAAAATCTTCTAGACTTTGCTAAATGTCGGTGTCTAGCATTTAGCAGATTTTCTTTGTCTCTTGATGGGGAAGCCGCCAGGGTCCTTAACAACCAGTGATTCGCTCGTAATAATGCAGTATTTTCCTCATTTGGTCTGCTGAGAATATAGCCTGAGAATATTCGATTTTGCCCTGTTGCAAAGAATGAATTTACATGCAGTTTTAATAGATGGACAACTATCCAAATTTTGTGTACATACACCCCTAATGTCACACTTGGTCCTTAGCTGGCTATATCCGATTGTGGTAGAGCACCCAAGAGCAATACACTCTTCTGAACTGAGTGTCAATGCAAAAAAAGAACAAAAAATATTTGTGTGCTTGAAAAATAACTAAGCACACCTGAACAATTAGGGCTAAACTCCAGCATCCAACTCATAAAAAAGAATGGCTTTTATTTTAGGCAGTGCATGTGAAATAGAGTGTAGTGATATATTTCTTGTTCTTATTACTTAAATTAAAAAAGAAAAAAAGTGTTGCATATCTCTCAGCAGATACATGGGATCCGGTCTAGTATTATATCTGCCCATTTTGTTTGTTGACATTCTTGGGAAAATGGAAAGAGTGAAATGCATAGTGATAGGGAAGCTGAGATAACTGCCATCCTCTATTGTACTGGAAACATCAGCAGTGAGAAATGAACTGTCAGTCTGTTTTATGGCTGAAAGAATAAGCCGGGGATTTTTCTTTAGCAATCTGTTATATTTCCATAGATTTGAACTGAATTGATAGCATTTGCCGTATCGGTTGAAAGTGTATAGCCAAAGCTTTGCTCTTCTTTAGATGTCTCCATAAAGAGCGCCTGTACCTGCAGGCCCCATTCACAACTGGGCAATTTTGTAATTGCATGCACAACAGTGCATTCACAAAAGCCCAGTCCCACTGAAAATCAAAGGCAAAATGCCTTGCCTCCTACCTAAATATAAAATATAAAAGATGATGTTACGTTGAGTAAATAGATACCAAAGATGTCAAGCTTTAGAAATGCACACATTTTGTGGAATGGCGCAAAACTACAGTACTTACAAATCTCCATAGGTGACACTTGTACATATTTTACAGGTTACCAGTTTAGAGATACAGAGGTGGTCTAGTGCTAAAATTATTACTCTAGCTCTAACAATCGCGGCTATGCGTCACATGTGTTGTCCAAACGTCGTCTACATATGTGGGCGTGACCTACATTTGCGTTTGCTTCTGCATGTGAGCACGAGGGGACAGGGGCACTTTAAAAAAAATATATATTTTTATTTATTTTTACACCGTCTCCTTAATTTTTTTTTCTTTTTGATCACTTCGTAAACATCATTTGTAATAGAAATAAGGAGTGACAGGTTCCCTTTATGGAGACAGCTGGGGTCAATAAGACCCCAGATATCTCCTCTATCCTGGAATGGTAAAAAAAACAAACAAAAAAAAAACAAAAAAAACTTCGTGCTTTCCAGGCTAAAAAACTGCCAGTGTTTACATCTGCCATGACGTCGCCAAGGATCATAGAGATGGCCGGGGAGCTGTCAAACAAATGGCATGGTTGGCTGGGCACTGTCCTGGGAGTCATGTACCAAAGAAACATTTTTTACAAATGTTAGTTTGGTGGGGAGCAGAGATTTTAGCAATGCTTAAAGTTAAACATTAAAAAAATGCAAAATTCCATTACAAAACAAGTCCGGGGGAATGTCTTGACCTGGCCTCTGAACTGGTGGCAAAAAGTACTTTTAAAGGCTAAGTTCACTTTTTTTTTCTAAATGGAAGAATGTGGCCTGGTCTGAGGAATCACGTTTTCCTTTACATCATGTGGATGACTGGATACGTATGTGTCAGTTACCTGGGGATGGCACCAGGATGCAGTATGGGAAGAAGGCAAGCCAGTGGAAGCAGTGTGATGCTTTGGCCAATGTTCTGCTGGGAAACCTTGGGTCCTGCCATTTATGTGGCTGTTACTTTGACACGTATCAACTACCTAAACATTCTCGCTGACCTTCATGAAAACGGTATTCCCTGATGGAAGTGGCCTCTTTCTGCTAAAATGGTTCAAGAATGGTTTGAGGACAGCAAGGAGTTTAGATTCCAAATTCTCCAGATATCAGTCCAATAGAGCATCTGTGAGACGTGCTGGAAAAATAAGTCCGATCCATGGAGGCCTCAACTCACAACTTACAGGACTTAAAGTGGAGTTCCACCCAAAAGTGGAACTTCCACTCATCAGGTTCCTCCCCCCCTCCGGTGACACAGTTGGCACCTTTCAGGGGGGAGGGAGGTACAGATACCTGTATATTACAGGTATCTGTACCCACTTCCGGCGTAGATAGCCGCAGAATCTGCGGTTATTTACGCCACTTCCTGCTCCCTCCCCACTGCCTGCTGGGAAACACAAGGGTCCCAGAGGCAGCAGGGAGCATTCGTATTGCGCGGCGCGACTTGCGCATGCGCAGTAGGGAACCGGGAAGTGAAGCCGCACGGCTTCACTTCCTGATTCCCTTACCGAAGATGGAGGCGGCAGAGACGCTTCGGCCTCGGGTGCCGACATCGCGGGCGCCCTGGACAGGTAAGTGTCCATGTTTTAAAAGTCAGCAGCTGCAGTATTTGTAGCTGCTGACTTTTAAAAAAATTTTTTTCGGCGGCGCTCCGCTTTAAAGAATCTTCTACGGATGGCTTGGTGCCAGATACCACAGCATACCTTCAGAGGGCTAGTGGAGTCCAAGACTTGATGGGTCAGGGCTGTTTTGGCGGCAAAAGCGGGTCTAATCAATATTAGGTGGGTGGTCAAATTTGTTTTTATCGTTGATCGAGATATATACAGTATATTTCACATCCACATAAAAGATGTACAAGTGCAAGAACACACCCATAAGTGAAATCTAGTTACCAATAGACCCCTTTTACCCTGGAGGCGTTTTTCAGGCGCTAAAGGACTAAAAATAGCACCTGTAAAGTGTCAGAAAAATGCCTCCCCTGAAGCCCCAGTGTGAAAGCCCAAGTGCTTTCACACTGGAGCGGTGTGCTTGCAGGACGTTAGAAAAAATCCTGCAAGCAGCATCTTTGGAGCGGTTTAGGAGTGGTGTATACAGCGCTCCTCCTCCACCCCTGCCCATTGAAATGAATGGGCACCGCTGCCGAACCACCTGCAAAGCGCTTTGTCAGTGGCACTTTTCGGGGGCATTTGTTCGGCCTCTAGCGGGGGTAAAAGCGCCCCGCTAGAGGCCGAAAAGTGCCGCTAAAACAACGGTAAAGTGCCGTGAGAGTGAAAGGGGTCATATACTGCATTCATAATATTGTTTGAAAACGTCTATTACACATACTGTATGCTGAATGTATTGTGCCATACTGGGCTTTGACCATGTTACTATGTATCTTTATTCTTTTATCGATGTGAAACTTGAACAACTTTGATAAAAACTTAAAGCGAAACTTCACCCAAAAGGAGAAGTTCCACTCTTCTTCCTCCTCCCTCCATCTTTGCTCTTGGCACCCCTTTTTCTTTTTTTTTTTGAGGGGGGCGGGGAGCGGTGATTTTGACAGGTACCCGCTCCCTCACTTCCGGGCCGTTTTGCTCTGGCCCATTCTGCCATTGTTCTTACATTTACCACTGTGACACATCTTTTTGTCTATTTAGATACATCTCATCTGCATCCACCCCTGATGAGCAAGCAATGATCTTGCGAAACACGCATCGGGTTTTCTGATGCGTGCATTGGTATATACTGCATGTATAACGTTTGTATCAACTTTATTTATTTTCTTTATTATGTGCAAATCCATTGGCTGAGCTAATATGCTATATTATCCATGTATGTACATTAATTTTAATAAACATTTATACTGCTATTACTTGTGTTACTCGGTGGCTAACTGTGACCACCTCATTTAAAGTCCCAGGGCGACTCTCTTTTTTTACACTTCCGGTCAGATCGCCATGGTGATCCGAGTGGAAGTTTGCCCCTCGTTCCCCTGCCGCTTTCTGGGACACTTCACAGGTCCCTGTGGACTGCGGGACCATTCACAAAATGCAGCTCACGCATGCACAGTTGGAAGACGGCTGTGAAGTATTTGTAGCTGCTGACTTTTATTTTTTTTGGGGGGGAGAGGCTGGACCTCCTCTTTAATGACATAAAATTAATAAACTTTAAAGTGGTTCTAAAGTCAGAAGGTTTTTTTATCTTAGATAAAAAATCTTCTATGTGCAGCAGCTCCCCTCAGCCCCCCTAATACTTATCTGAGCCCCATCTCGATCCAGAGTCTCAGCTGCCCGGGTCTCCCCTTCTCATTGGCTGAGATAGCAGCGGGGTGCCATTGGCTTCCGCTGCTGTCAAAGTTATTGAGCCAATGAGGAGAGAGAGGGGGCGGCCCGAACCACTGCTTCATGTCTGAATGGACACACGGAGCAGTGGCTCGGCACAGATGCCCTCATAGCAAATACTAGCATGTAATTGTGGGTGTGATTGTGTTTACCATATTAATTATCCCTGTACATCACCAGTGTCTTTCTCCTGCTCCTCTTCTTCCTTCACTTCCTCGGGCACCTCTTTCCAATCTAGTTTTTATTTCTAATATAGAAGTATCTTATTGTTAATATGCATCATTCTAATAAACTGTGTTTACCATTTTAGGTACCTGGCAACTGGACATTCCTTTGCAAGTTTGCATTTTGATTTCTTCTTTGGTAAAACTACTGCCAGCAATATTGTACATGATACGTGCAGAGATATCTGGAATTTTCTTAGTGATTTGGTCCTGAAGAAGCCCACTACCGAAGATTGGTGCAAGACAGTGCCTGATGCCAATTATTGTTTTAGCTATATAGACATGTATAGCTAAAACACATCAGCCCAGACTCAAGTATTTTTGCATGATCATCTTTTGGAAGAATGTTGAAGGAAAATGACCTGGACCTGCCACAGGACTGTCTTTTGCCAGAGACAAATGGCCAGCCACTGCCATTTGTCTATGTTGGGGATGAGGCCTTTGCTCTCAGTGATCTACTAAGGCCTTATTCCAATCAGTCTCTGAGTGAAGAGAAGAGAATATTCAATTACCGCTTAAAGAGGGTAAGACAAGTTGTCGAATGCACTTTTGGCATTTTATCTAACAAGTGGCGGTTTCTACATACAGCTGTAAATTTAAAAGTGGAGAATGCAATATCTGCAGTAAAAGCAGTATGTGTGCTTCATAACTATGTCCGAATTTGTGATGGGTACCTTTTTGAAGATTCCATTATGCATGATATGGAGGGTGCACAATGAAGTGCCAGTAGGAGCACCAGCAATGGTGCCACTGTGCGTTAGGGTTTCACATCGTATTTCATGTCTGCTGCTGGTTCTGTCACCTGGTAGCAGGATAATGTGTCCTATTTTCTGGACATGTCCCCTAATCACCTGGTACAGGGTGGAGGTGCTTCACATCATTGTCTATACTGCAGCATTACTATATTTTTTGTTAAGCCACCCGGGCTGTTACACCATGTTTATGCCATATTGTTTGCCTTACTCCCCTGCGTGGGTGACATTTGTGAGACTCCCATTTTCTCTGGTTATTTTTGTTTATGTTTGTTATGTGTAATTGTATTCAAATGCTGAATAAACAGGTCTTTACCCCAAAAAATTTAAAAAAGGAGAAAAAAAAAAACACAAAATATAACCAGAATATTTTTTATTTGCAAACTTTTCTTGTTTTTCGGTGAACCACTCCATTTTTTGGTTGTTTATTTTGTCAACCACAACAAAGAAACATAAATTACAGGTATCAAAACAACACCAAAAATAAATAAAAAAAGATTACAATTGCTGGTATGTTTTTGGTTCAGTGGTCCCGGAACCTGAACTAGTGGATGGTCCAGGATAATCCACTGATGTTCCTGGGTAGTATTGCCTTTCCTGAAAAGGTGGAACTTGACTGGGTGGAGGTGGCATAAGTTGGTGAGTGGTCAGGGGGCCAAGGGTGGAGGTAGTGGGAGCAGGAATTGGATGTAACATGCGTGGCCTTGAAGGATTCAGCATATTACCATACTCATCACAGTATGGGCGGTTTATTGGTGGAGCATACTGTGTACTTGGAAAGGGTGAGTACTGGTGATAAGGGGGATATAGGGAGGGGGGTGTTGCATTCATGCTGAGGATGTTGTTGGCTCCTCGCCCACAAAGGATTGAGCAGTTGACATCAAAGCCATCCTGAGTGCATATTTTCTCAGGGGAGCTGTTTACATATGCCTAAAATTACAAGAAATGCTGTGTCTTCACACTGGTTTTCGGCCATTTTAGTGGACATCTAACTGACCACGTGTAAGATTTGATCCATTGGTTTCCCAGCCCTAGCACTTCCCCTTGTAGCTCTTCGCAAAGGCCTAGAGACTTTGCTAGGCCCTGGTTCAGCCTCCCCCTCATTAATGGAGTTTGTTGTTGACCTTCTTTCATCTACAAACAGTTCCTGATCAAGTGTCTTGGAATTTTTCTTCCTCTTTCGCAGCAGCAGCCTCCTCTGACTCCTCTTCCAGTGGCAAACCGTGTGTGCTGTCTTACCAGCTTGCTTGGGTTCTGAAATACGAATAACAAATTGTTAAAGGAAGCATTACAATTTTATATGTCAAATACCTTGAAATATGCCTGCTGATAACTTACTCTTGCATTTCCAGCACCAGTTATAAAAATTCTAGATCCCTGGCATGGGCATATGGGGCTAATCTTTTAGAGCTGGAACCACTCCTTCCTTCTTTTAATTTTCGTAGGTACAGTCTTTGAGACTTCTCCATCAAGTTTGTAATGAGTGCACTGCAAAACATAAAGATAATACCAAGTTCAAAAACTGCAAGCTATATTATCCATGACACCTGCAGAATAATCTGTGATGTGCTGAAGGATGTGGTCAGGGCCATCTTTAATAATGTTTGGAGCCTGGGCAAATATTATTTGGGGCCCACACAGACGGAGCTAGTTTCTTTCCTACAGCCACAGGTTGCAGGAAAGAAACTAGCTAAATTCCCCAATCAACACAGACAGTGTTGACAGGGGATTCCCTCCTGCAAAACCATTGTGATCTCCACCAAGAGGTCAAAGTGCACAGTATTACCACACACCCATTGGTTGCTAGAGATTACTGCACAATATTACCACACACCCATTGGTTGCTAGAGGTTACTGCACATTATTACCACACACCCATTGGTTGCTAGAGGTTACTGCACATTATTACCACACACCCATTGGTTGCTAGAGGTTACTGCACATTATTACTATTCACCGATTGCCAGCAACTCACCCTGTGTCCTCCTCTGCAAGCTGCTTTGATCCTGCCCCCGCAATAGGAATAAATAGGTGCAAGCTGAAAAGTGGTAAGCAGCATATATCAACCACTTACATCTTGCTGTCTGTTTTGTATCTGGTAAAGAGTCCCAGTTTTCATAATATATGCGAGCCACTTTCAACCATGCTCTATATTTCTTTACATTATCTTTGTAAAATGGATCTCTGAGGTCATATATTGCTGGACGTTCTCTGACAAGCCGAATGATTTCTTCATTGTCATGAACTTGTCCCTTGTTCTTTCTAGGCCTGGGCATGCTTCCTGCTGTCTTCCACACTCACGTACATATAGGAAGTGATGTCTTTGGGAGGAGTAGAGATCATGTGATTCTGCAAACTTCCATTGAAGTCGCAACAAAGTCACGGTGACATACATGTACATGTGACTTCATTGCGACTTACGCAAATTACTTTCTATGGAGAACAAGTCGCACCGAACTCCAAAGACATGCTGGTAGGTTAATTGGCTTCTGTCTAAATTGCCCCTAGTATATGAATGTGAGTTAGGGACCTTAGATTGTAAACTCCTTGAGGGTAGGGACTGATGTGAATGTACAATGTATATGTAAAGCGCTGCGTAAATTGGCGGCGCTATATAAGTACCTTAAATAATAATAATAATAAAAGTCGGAACAAAGTAGTGCAAAAACCTTTTATGAAGTCGCTGCAATTTAAGTCGCACCAATTAGAACGAGGACCATTGAAATTACATGGATTTTGACTTGTCATGCAACTTCACATGTCAAGTCGCACAACAACTCGCAGTAGTGGAAACAGAGCTTAATTAATTTTTCTGTGAGTACCTTTTTAGTTATCAAGCGGTTCAAAAAGAGATCTGCAGAATAACCTTTTAATTTAAAAAAAATGATAATAATATCAAATATATACATTTAAAAAATACATGTCATTAAATCTTAAACAGAATGCAGAAGAGCGGTAAAGTCCCTCTAATTAATACATTTATTCAGTAAATGAAATATGCACACACCCATGTGATGTGCGCGTTTGATGGAAAGTGATCACATACTGTATTATGATAACCCTCTCCCTCCAGACCGAGGAACCTGGCGCTGGAGACATGTTTTTCTCCAAGTGAGAAGCATCAACATAATTTAAATGCCACCTCAATATGTGCATGCATAAAAGATCTTCTTCCCCGCTTCCGTCTCCACAGAAACGTGGCAGCTTGCCAACTTTGTTTATGCCTCCGTAACGTGATTAAAATTAGACAAAATGCAAACCAGGAAAAAAAATAAAAAATACTCCCAATGAACATTACCACAGTAACTGGATATTTCAATTCCCGTAAGTCGTGTTGCAAATACGAATACTCTTAGCAAAATAATTTAATAGGAGAGAGGAGCAAAATCTCATGAAATAATGATGAAAGGGAAGAGGGAAGGAGGAGGTGGGAACGGTTGTGTTTCTGTTGGGTTTTTTTGGCTTGTAACGTGACCTAAGCTATTGGTAGGTTTCCAAGAACGCTATTGTCAAGTGAAGGAATTTTTAGCTGGGGTTTGGTGTATTGTATGTTGTGTACAATACAGGTTTCATCATGCTTAGAAACAGTACTACAGAAGGGTTACAGTAGTGGATGAATATTTTAGACTCCTGTAATAAAATTTTCATCCAGAGGAGTTATTCCTGCTACAGGTGAAGTGTGATGGTCTTAGTAACCCAATGGGATGTTGTATCTCTGGAGAACTTCAGAGACTAGACTTCTCCAGTAGAGTTCCTGGTACTGTTCTCGCCCACCAAAAAGCCTTATGCCGCGTACACACGAGCGGACTTTACGGCAGACTTTGCCCGGCATACTTTTCGACAGACTTTACGACGGACTTTCTGAATGAACGGACTTGCCTACACACGATCAACCAAAGTCAGTTGAATTCGTACGTGATGACGTACGACCGGACTAAAATAAGGAAGTTCATAGCCAGTAGCCAATAGCTGCCCTAGCGTGGCTTTTTGTCCGTCGAACTAGCATACAGACGAGTGGACTTTTCGACCGGACTCGAGTCCGTCGGATAGATTTGAAACATGTTTGAAATCTAAGTCCGTCCAACTTTTGAGAAAACAAAGTCCGCTGGAGCCCACACACGATCGAATTGTCCGACGAAATCCCGTCCGCCGGGCAAAGTCTGTTGTAAAGTCCGCTCGTGTGTACGCGGCATAAGTCCTGATGCTAAATGGTTGTTCTCACTCCTCCCTTGCTTTTTCTACAGCAGTGTTTCTCAACCGTTTTTCAATTATGGACACTCTTTGAAAGTATGCAAAATTTCGAGCCACCCCCAGTCTAAAAAGGGTTCCCCTGTCACATTAGTGTAGCACTACTCCCGCAGGGGTTGCAAATGACTGGGTTACCCATTCCTGCACAGCCAGGCAACAAGCATTTTTCACACTTTCTCCAGACACATTGAGCTTGTTTTTTGTTGTTTTATTAGGGGTAATAACGTGGATGAGGAATAGGAATTATGGGATGCCCAACTTTGTTGCAACAGAAACAGGGACAACTTCCTCCCAATATGCACTCTCCAGAACTGTCTCCCTCCTGAAGACTGACAGTCTCTGATAATTAAAGATACAAGAGCACCTTAAAGAGGAAGTAAAGGCAGGAAAAAAAACCACACACCCTGTAAGGCAAAGGAATAATGAGCTAGTATGCATAGCATACTAGCTCATTATGAATAACTTAACTGAGATGGAAGCCCACGAAGTGAGCCTCGTTCTTCTCCTTCATCGCTGCCATCTATCCCGGAGTGACTTCCGGGTATCGCGGCCCCGGCGCTGTGACTGGCCGGAGGCGCAATGACGTCACTCCCACGCATGCGTGTAGGTTTAGGAGATATTTGTTGCACCTACAAGTAAGCCTTAATCTAGGCTTACCTGTAGGTAAAAGTGGTCCCAGAGGGTTTACAACCACTTCCCTACCAGGCCAATTCTGACATTTCTCTCCTACATGTAAAAATCATCATTTTTTGCTAGAAAATTACATAGAACCCCCAAACATTATATATGTTTTTTTTTGACAAATGCCATAGAGAATACAATGGCGGTTGTTGCAACTTTTTATCTCACACAGTATTTGCGCAGGAATTTTTTGAACTTTTTTTGGGGGAAAAAACAGTTTTTTGTTAAAAAAAAAACAAAAAAACAGTAAAGTTAGCCCAATGTTTTTGCATATTGTGAAAGATGAAGTTACGCCGAGTAAATAGATACCTAACATGTCACGCTTCAAAATTGCACACGCTCGTGGAATGGCGCCAATGTTCGGTACTTAAAAATCCCCATAGGCGACGCTTGAAATTTTTTTACTGGTTACATGTTTGGGTTACAGAGGAGGTCTAGGAACAAAATGATTGCTCTTGCTCCAACGTTGGCGGCGATACCTCACATGTGTGGTTTGAACACCGTTTTCATATGTGGGAGGGACTTACGTATGCGTTCGCTTCTTCGTGCGAGCACACGGGGACAGCGGCGCTTTAAATGTTTTTTTTTTTTTATTGTTAATTATATTTTCATTTTTTTATTTTGACAATTTTTTGAAAAAAAAAAAAATTGATCACTTTTATTCCTATTACAAGGAATGTAAACATCCCTTGTAATAGGAATATGACATGACAGGTCCTCTTAATAGTGAGATATGGGGTCAATAAGACCCCATATCTCACCACTAGGCTGGGAAGCCTGAAATAAAAAAAAAAATAAAACGATTACCGCTTCCCAGCCGAAGCGGCGCTGTTTTTTTGAATGGAGAGGCCGGGCGTGACGTCATAACATTGCACCCAGACTCCGATGATCATAGAGACTCCGGCGACCATCTGGTCCGCCGGAAATCTCTATGATCTACATCCGGCGCCGGCGATTCCGCTCTCCGCCTCACCGATCGTAACGGTGAGTCGGAACAAGCACCAAAGGGCGGCGGGAGGGGGGGGACGTCCCCTCTCGCCTCCCGTAAGAACGATCAAGCGGTGGAACGGCCGCTATGATCATTCCTATGGTGTAGAGATTTGCCAGCTGAAACCGGCAATATCTGAATGATGTCTGTAACTACAGGCATCATTCAGATATACCCGCTCAAAGCCCAGGACATTATATGACGGTGGGCGGGCGGGAAGTGTTTAAGGACTAGGAACTCTCAGTTCCTTGGCAAATAGCACAAAGTGTTGTAGGTTGTATAACGGAGTATCTCCAACTTCATTGTAGACACTGATCCCAGTTCTACTAACTGCAGGAACTACCAGCCGGCTGCTCCGAAGATCTCCCCATGCTATGAGGATGAGAGGAAGTCAACTTAAGAGCAATTTTCTCCAAGCCACAAAAGCGCAACAGTAATCCACTTTGGTGACTTGAGCACTGAGCTGTAAACCCAGTAAACATGTTAAGGGATACACTGAAAGGTTCAAATCTAAGATCCCATTAAGTGTGCCCACAACCTCCGCCCGATTCCTCTGGAGTTTCGGGCAACGCCATAATAGGTGTATCAGTGATCCCAAATTGCCACATCTAGGACAAGCCAGGTCGGCTGTTAAACCAATAGTGAACAAAAATTCCAGGGTCCTATACGCCCAATGCAATATAAAGAATTAGGGTTAATCTGTGTGAAGGTGAGAGAGACACAAGAGGGAAAGGAAAGATTAAGCACAACGCTGTCTTCCAGTAAGGCTTGCTACATGTGGCAGTCTCTTCCCTTGTGTATCCCTAGATGTGCTGATGTACTCACACTGTTCTCCTTGCTCCCTGCTGCTTCTTAGGCAAGATTCCCTTCAAACCACTGCTGTCAGGATCCTCCCAAGCCAGTCTGAGCTCCAGCCTGAGGCGGACCCCCCCCAGCACTCAATCCAGTCTCCTCAGCACTCCATCTTTTACTCAACCCAGCTGCTGGCATGACTCATCCATATTTAAGGGCCGGCTCAGCCACCTGCCAGGCCCACTGCCTGGAGCTTGGCCAAGTTCACATAAGTGTGCAGATCAACCCTCCTGGCCTCCGCTCTCTAGCTTCTAGAAATTTCTCCAAACTTTCAGAACCAGGAGGGGGCATCACAGACCTGCCTGTGGAGTCATCTAGCCTGACCTGCAGTAAACCCATGACCCAATTAAGACTGACAAATTAACTATGAGTCAAAGTATAAATTTGCCTATTATTTTCCCTCTATCCCCTTCACATCAAAGTCCTCAGTTGAACCAATTTTAAAAGACATCAGAAGACAATTTTAAAAGGCATTCTTAATCCACCCCCTTTCACATCAGGATCCCCATTTTCCCTCTCCCTCTTACATTAGTCCTCAGATCCCCTGACCATGCCTCTTTTCATACTTTCACATCAGATTTTTCAGTCCCCCCCCCCAATCATAGTCATCCTTTCCCCCATATCACAATTTCCAGTCCACCGACCCCCCCCCCCCCACAAGATTCCTTAGTCTACCTTCACCGCACTGCAGTTGGCGGGTGGCAAAGTAGGTCTAAGTTACATAGTTACATAGGTGAGGTTGAAAAAAGACACAAGTCCATCAAGTCCAACCTATGTTTGTGATTATATGTCAGTATTATATTGTATATCCCTGTATGTTTTGGTGGTTCAGGTGCTTATCTAATAGTTTTTTGAAACTATCGATGCCCCCCGCTGAGACCACCGCCTGTGGGAGGGAATTCCACATCCTTGCCGCTCTTACAGTAAAGAACCCTCTACGTAGTTTATGGTTAAAACTTTTTTCTTCCAATTTTAATGAGTGGCAACATGTCTTGTTCCGCGAACTCCCTTCCGCGAAAAAGTTTTATCCCTATTGTGGGGTCACCTGTATGGTATTTGTAAATTGAAATCATATCCCCTCTCAAGCGTCTCTTCTCCAGAGAGAATAAGTTCAGTGCTCGCAACCTTTCCTCATAACTAATATCCTCCAGACCCTTTATTGCTTTATTAGTTTTGTTGCCCTACTTTGTACTCGCTCCATTTCCAGTACATCCTTTCTGAGGACCGGTGCCCAGACCTGGACAGCATACTCTAGGTGCGGCCAGACCAGAGCCTTGTAGAGCGGGAGAATTATTGCTTCATCCCTGGAGTTAATTCCCTTTTTAATGCATGCCAATATTCTGTTTGCTTTGTTAGCAGCAGCTTGGCATTGCATGCCATTGCTGAGCCTATCATCTGCTAGGACCCCCAGGTCCTTTTCTATCCTAGATTCCCCCAGAGGTTCTCCCCCATGTATTATGTATAGATTGTATTCATATTTTTGCCACCCAAATGTATTATTTTACATTTTTCTACATTAAACCTCATTTGTCATGTAGTTGCCCACCCCATTAATTTGTTCAGATCTTCTTGCAAGGTTTCCACATCCTGCGGAGAAGTTATTGCCTTGCTTAGCTTAGTATCGTCCGTAAATACAGAGATTGAACTGTTTATCCCATCCTCCAGGTTGTTTATGAATAAATTAAATAGGATTGGTCCCAGCACAGAACCCTGGGAGACCCCCATTTATCCCCACCCTCTAAACTCGCCCTTGTTTTCAGGTTTCAATCCATGCCATGGCAACGGACCTTATTTTGTACAGTAAACGTTTATGGGGAACTGTGTCAAATGCTTTTGCAAAATCCAGATACACCATGTCTATGGGCCTTAGTTTATCTAGATGGCAACTCACTTCCTCATAGAAGGTTAATAGATTGGTTTGGCAAGAACGATTCTTCATGAATCCATGCTGATTACTGCAAATGATACCTTTTTCATTACTAAAATCTTGTATATAATCCCTTATCATCCCCTCCATGAGCTTGCATACTATTAATGTTAGGCTAACTGGTTTGTAATTCCCAGGGATGTATTTTGGGCCCGTTTTAAATATTGGTGCTACATTGGCTTTTCTCCAATCAGCTGGTACCATTCCAGTCAGTAGACTGTCTGTAAAAATTAGGAACAACGGTCTGGCAATTACTTGACTGAGTTCCCTAAATACCCTTGGGTGCAAGCCATCTGGCCCCGGTGTTTTATTAATGTTAAGTTTCCCAAGTCTAATTCTAATTCTGTCCTCTGTTAGCCATGAGGGTAATTCCTGTGATGAGTCATGAGGATAAGCACTGCAGTTTTGGTTAATAAAGCCCCCCCGAGAATAAATTAAATACCTTCGCCATCTCCCCATCATTTATAACCAGATGTCCTTTCTCATTCTTTATGAGGCCAATATGGTCTGTCCTCCTTTTTTTACTGTTTACATGCTTAAAGTGGGGTTCCACCCAAAAGTGGAACTTCCGCTCATCGGATTCCTCCCCCCCTCTGGTGTCACAGTTGGCACCTTTCAGGGGGGAGGGGGGTGCAGATACCTGTATAATACAGGTATCTGTACCCACTTCCAGTAATAGACTCCCGCGGGAGTCACGCCCCCTCCCGCACTCCCCCGCTCTCTCCTGGGAAAGACACAGGTCCCAGTGCAAATCGCGCATGTGCATTAGGGAACCGGGAAGTGAAGCCGCAACGCTTCACTTCCTGATTCCCTCACTGAGAATGGCGGCGGCAGCACCCGAGGATCGAGGGACAGTTCGGTCTCGGGTGCCGACATTGCTGGACCCCGGGACAGGTGAGTGTCCTTATTTTAAAAGTCAGCAGCTGCAAATACATCTAAAAAAAAATTTTCGCCGGACTCCCGCTTTAAAGAATTTCTTGGGATTTGTTTTGCTCTCCTCTGCTATGTGTCTTTCGTGTTCTATCTTAGCCGCCCTAATTGCACCCTTACATTTCTTGTTGCATTCTTTATAAAGTCTGAATGCTGATGATGATCCCTCAACCTTGTATTTTTTGAAGGCCTTCTTCTTCGCTTTTATATGCATTTTACATTGGAGTTAAGCCATCCAGGACTTTTGTTCACTCTTTTAAATTTGGTGCCCAATGGGATGCACTGGGATGCCCTTATTTAATATGCCCTAAAGTGAACCCATCTCTTCTCCGTGTTCTTTGTTCCTAAGATTTTATCCCAATTTATGCCTTCTAGCAAGGTTCGTTGTTTAGGGAAGTTGGCTCTTTTGAAATTCAGTGTCTTTGTATTCCCCTTATGTTTCCTATTTGTGTGATTTATACTGTAGCCAATTGACCTGTGATTGCTGTTTCCCAAAATGCCCCATATTTCCACATCCGTGATCAGGTCTGTATTGTTGGTAGTCAGTAGATCTCATAACGCTTTATTTCTAGTTGGTTAGTTCTAGTTAGTTCTACCATCTGACCCATGAAATTGTCCTGAAAGACATTTAGGAACTGGCAAGCCTTAGACAAATGCATGGTTCCCTCCGCCCAGTCATTGCCACTGCTGGGCACTCGCATTGGCTCCGGGGGCAAGCAGCGGGCATGCACCCCCTAGTGGTCAAACGTCGTTTTGCCCAGCCGTGCCATTCTGCCGCAGTACAACTGTGGTGGCTGGTTGGCAAGTGGTTAAAGTGCAACTCAACTCAAAGAGTGAAAATTTACTACAGTATATATACTGAAATATCAGGTAATGCTAACTGTGGCTAATAATTAACCTGAAATATGGAACTTTCTCTGTTTTTTTTTCATGGAATATGGAAATGTGAGCTCTAAGGCACTGCTGCCTCTGGCTGCTAGTCTCAGGAGATTTGGAGTGAAATTTGATGACGTCACTACTGTGCTGATCACTGTTCTACTTGCTGGAGGCTTGGACATGAGGAAGCAAAGCCCCATACACACGATCAGAAAATCGTACGGAAAATATCAATTTCGAAGCGATCGTACGATAATCGGATCGTTAGTACAGAGCTTTCGAGACGATCAGGACAGCTCATCCGATATTATTCTATCGGAAATACATGAAAATGTTTTTTGTACGATGCCAGATTGTACGACTTTCGTTTAACCAGTACAGCTATCGTTCAAAAATGCAATACAAATGCATTACACATGACATCACTTCTGAATCTTTTTGTCTGTCGTGCGGGAATTTTTGTGACTTTAGTAAACTCATCAGATTCGATCTGAGATTAGCATGCAAAAAAAAAAGGACAATCATTCGTCCTATAATCTCATCGTGTGTATGGGGCATAACTGTCAAGGCTGGGCTCCTGCTACTTAACAAGCAGTTTTTTATTCTTTCAGTGTTCAGAAGCTGCTCAGCTGTTGGTCAATTACCAGCCACTCTTTGTTACCACAGTGACTCACCTGGTTATCATTAACCTGCCTCATTAGTCCAACCTACAGCCAGCCCCTTTTTGCTATTTAGGCAGCTTAGCTCATTTCCTCCTTGCCCTTGTGTGGTCTATGATCTCTTATGCCCTGTACACACTACTGGTTTTCCCGTCGGAATAAACTCTGAAGCTGTCTTGCTTACACACGATCACACCAAAGTCCGACCGTCCAGAACGCGGTGACGTACAACACGTACAACGGGACTAGAAAAGGGAAGTTCAATAGCCAGTAGCCAATAGCTTCCGTCTCGTACTTGGTTCAGAGCATGCGTCGTTTTTGGTCCGTCGGAACAGCATACAGACGAGCAGTTTTCTCGATAGGAATTGGTTCCATCGGAAATATTTAGAACATGTTCTATTTCTAGGTCCGTCAGAATTTTCTAAAAAAAAAAGTCCGAAGAGGCCTACACACGATCAGAATATATGATGAAAAGCTCCCATCTGACTTTTTCTCTGTTGGACATTCCGCTCGTGTGTACGCGGCATCAGTGCCTTCCGTCCTGTGTTGCTGTGTATGACCTGGTCTGGCTGACTGAATTTCCTCATTGGGGACACAAACAGCAATACAAAGTTCAAACTCTTCTCTGCACTAGCCAAAAAAAGGCCTTATATATGCTTCATGTACAATCCTAATGGCTCTACTGAACATCTTTGGTTTCCTCTAAAACAACAGCTCTTCAAACATTGTTCTAAAATAAACCATATTTCCATATAATGTGTATTTAAGAGCTTGGTGAGACTCCAGATATAATATCCTTTCCACAACAGAACAGCTGGGAATGCATAAAAGCAATATAAAATTTAACAATAAAAATAAAATAAATGACCTAAGCAATTAGGGTACCCCTAAAAAGTAAAATACAACATTATTACAGATGGGCGCATATGGACAAGGTGCCTTTAACGGTTATTACGCAGTTTTAAAACTCCTCTATTAATATATGTGTACAGTAAACGAACAGCAGTGAAGTCAGTCCCATAACATATCTGAATTTAGTATGCTTTTTACTGTAAGATTATAGTCTTAACATTTCCTGAAATGTAGTAAAAGCATTTTCATTACCATAAGTATAGTATGTGCTTCCAATTACTTATTTGATGCTTCCTTATTTTCTAGAGAGAACGGAGGTATTTTGCAAAAACAAGAGGTGAACGAAAGTGTTTCTGATGAGATGGCCGCCACTCCCCATGTATAGGCCGGAGCCGCGGATTGTCTCTCAGATGGCTGGAGCAGCATGAAGTGCTGCATAAATTTGGTGGTGCTCTATAAGTACCTGAAATAAAAAAAAATCCCTATACAAAAGCCGACTCTTCCCAGCAGACTGCCTCAGGTGGCAGGTCACATGGCCACAGTTGGATTAGGCTACTTGCCCAGCTGCCTTTAGTGCCATCAGGAGACGTTAGTCTTCATCCAGCCTTGATGTAGGTACATTCCTTCATGGCTTTATTAACATCGACTGATCATGCCTAGGTCTGAACCTATGACCTCTGCTGTATCTGGCAATGTCTCTTCTTGCTGGGCCACCTGAGATGCCAGACAGCACCCTCTCTGATCCATTATATAATCCTGCCTTGTGCCTTGTTTCTGCCGAACCTTGAACTCCTTGCTCTTCCTATGAACTTCCTTTTAAGCCATGTCTCTGCACTTCCTGTTTGCCAGATTATTGTTCTCTCTCCAGCCAATAAATATCTCACTCTTGTGTCTCCTACTGCCATCCGTATTTCTGCTACCACTCGTTACCGACTTTTGGCTTGTTTCTCAACTTCACTTCTGCTTAATCCTAACCTGCAACCACTTGTTACCAACCTTTGGCTTATTTACTGTCTATGCTTCTGCTTGATCCCTACCAGCTATATCTTCTACTGGACCCCGGCTTGGTCCCCTCCTGGCGGGGCAATCCCGAGGACCTTGGCCTGGTACTAACACGCATCAAAATCCATCTCCACCATGAGGAGCTCTAGTGAACGCCAGTTTGTGCTTAGACTCTGCACCTCAGGTGAGCTGATGTCATCTGCCAGGGTGACCTGCTGATGCACTTATCCTGCTGGTTGGAGGGAACTTCTCTACTGCTATAGCTACCGGCCTCCGAGCCTGAACCCGGACCATGACAGCTCATGCCCTGAAGAAGGGGGAGGCTTTTTTTTCTCAAAATAAGTTGGCTGTATGTGAAGCTCTGAAAAAAATTAAATGTTTCAAGAAGTCCTTCGAGTGAGAGGAACTTTTGTATTAGGTGCCCCTCAGTACACATCCAATAATTTTCAGATTAAGGCAGAATGTGGCCCTCAGCATCGTAGCAGCTTTGCCCCCCTTGATTCCTTTAATTGACATTGATAAAGCCACCTCATTTGCCTTATCTGTAATGACAACGCCCCAATAAACACCAACTGCCTACATGTGCATTGTCCCTTGTGAAGGGACAGGCTGGTGCACAGATGTGCTGCCACAGTATTTTGATCGATTGTATCCGGGTGTTCCACTCATGTGTTACTTACCACAGCCCTAGCCAGACACTTCCACCATCCCATTCTACAAGTTAATTTCAATTTCTAAAGGGCCCTTAGAGAGTAAGTAGGCTTTTTGATCAAAATGATTTTTAAGAAAGACAAGAAAACATTGCCTAACCAGGGGTAAACTACATTGGATTTCACTTCGGAGTCTTCTTGCTGAGTTAACACTGTCTATGAATTTTGTTGCATTAGCAAGTTTCCAAAATGTCTGCACTGACTTGCTCTTAGGAGGTATGTCTTTTTTTGAAAGACTTGAGACAGAACAACAGTTTTGACTATATCCACCATATTACTATAGTATGGAATATGTCAGGAGCGTGAAGGTTGTAGCTGAGTCTTCTTTGTGAGTTGACACTATCTATGCATCTTGTTCAGTCAGCAACTTGCCACAATATCTGAACAAACTAGAACCCGGACAACAGCTTTGACTGACTGCACTATATCCTGGGTTATGTCAGGAGCCTAAAGGTTGTCACTTAGACTTACTAGAGAGTTGACACTGTCTATGAATATTGTTGAGTCAGCAAGTTGCCACAATGTCTGTACAGACTGGATCTTAGTAGGATGTCTTTTGTGTAATGTGAGATTTGAGACAGAACATTAGTTTTGACCAACGTGTGCTATATCATGGATTGGTGTTTGAAGATTGTAGCCAAATTTTCTTAGTAATTTCACAGTCTATGAATCTTGTTGAGTCAGCAATGTCTGAACAGACTTGATCTTAGGAGGAATGTCTTTTGCATAAAGCAAGATTTGATAAAGAATTACATCTTTGACCTAACTGCAGTATATCCTGGATTAGGTCAGGAGCTTGAAAGTTGTAGCTGAGTCTCCTTGGTGAGTTGATACTGTCTATGCCTTTTGTTGAATCAGCAAATTGCCACAATGTCTGAACAGACTGGGTCTTAGTCCTGGTTCACACCTATGCATTTTTTTGTGCATTTTCAGTTTTGCAGAAACCCACTACAGTCCATGTAAAATGGTTTCCTATGGATGTAGTTCACATCTGTGCATTTTATGGAAAGGGCTGGGGACTTTTTTCTCGTTTTTGGTTCCATAGACTTCAATGGATGAAAAGCGTGTATTGAAAAAACGCAAAATGCACCCGCAATATGCAAACTGCAACCTGTGAAGGTTGTAGCTGAGACTTCTTGGTGAGTTGACACTGTCTACGATTATTGTTGAGTCAGCAAGTTGCCACAATGTCAGAAAAGACTGTATCATAAGAGGTATGTCTTTTGCATTAAGCAACATTTGGGAAAGAACAACAGCTTTGCCCAACTGCCCTTTCCCCTAGATCAAAGCATTCAGGACCGCCAAACTTTGTAGGAAGGATACAACCCACAGACACAATAAGAAGAAGACCCATGACATCATAGTTCTGGACCACAGATTAAAAAAAAAAAATGCTGGGAACGAAGTGGGCTCCAGGAAGACAAAGATGGACTGGGGGAGGAAAGGTGTATATACTATAAGCCAATCCTGCTTCTTAGAAAAGGTAGGTCTTGAGTTTTTTTCTGAAGGCCCGATGGTTTTCTTCCATGCGGATGTTAGTGGGTAGAGCGTTCCATAGCTGTGGACCTTGGACTGTGAATCTTCATTCTCCCTTTGATTTGTAGCGGGACTTGGGAATGAGGTGGAGGTTTTGGTTAGTTGATCGGAGACTTCGATTGGGTGTGTAGTGTTTTATTTTCTCACATAGGTATTGCAAAGCGTTTCCTTGTGTGCATTTGTGGGTGAGGCAGAGGGTCTTGAATGTGATCCGATCCTTTACGGTTAGCCAGTGTAAGGTCCTCAGGGATGAGGAGATGAATTCCCAGAGTTTTTTTCCTGTTACCAGTCTTGCTGCTGTGTTTTGGAGGACTTGTAGGCGTGCAATCTGGTATTTAGGTAGTCCTATGTAGAGGGAGCTTGCGTAGTTTAGTCGGGAATTGATGATAGTTCCAACTACCGCTGCTTTGTCCTCTTCTGGAATGAAGGGGACGAGTCTACGTAGCAGGCGGAGAAGATGGTGAGATCCACTGACTACTGATCCTATTTGTGCATTCATCGACATCTCTGAGTCAAAGATGACTCCGAGACTTTTGGCTTTGGTGCTTGCGGAGATTGTCTTTCCAAGGATGGTGGGTGGTGTCCATGGGGTCTTAGTTTTTGTGTTTTGGTTTGTTTGGAGGAGAAGAAGCTCTGTTTTGGATCCATTGAGTTTGAAGGAGCTCGTGGTCATCCAGTCATCTATCAGTGTGAGGCATTTTTCTAGTCCTTGATATTGGTCTTTTTGTTCGGTGATGCGAAAGTAGAGTTGAGTGTCATCGGCGTATGAGTGGAAGCATAGGTCTGATTTTCTGATGATATTGAGGAGTGGACGGCTGTAGAAGTTGAAGAGCACGGGTGATAAGGGTGATCCTTGATGGACTCCATAAGAAATTACGTGCGTTTCAGATGTGAAGGCTCCTAGTTTTACTGTCTGAGAACGATTTTCTAAGAAGGATGCGAACCAAGGTAGATCTGCCTCTGTGACTCCTGCTACTTCTGTGAGGCGGATGAGTAGGGAATTGTGGTCCACTGTGTCGAACGCTGCACTGAGATCCAGTAGTACCAGGAAGACAAGGAACATGTGGATAGGAGGAGAGAGCAGAGAGGTGACCTCATTCCTCTCCTGCTGCTCCATCACTGCCCAATCAGCAAGTAGGTGGAGAGAGGACCCTAATGTATCACCTTTACAGTCTATAAATGTAGGACAAGGTTCACACCTTGAAAATAAGTGGGGTGCCCTCCATGTGACGTGAGGGTACATGCTGAAAACAGAGGCACACGTATGGTGTGAACCTAGTCTAGAGCCTTGTACACACGATTGGATTTTCGGCAGGGAATTGTGTGATGACAGACTGTTTGCCTAAAATCCGACCGTTAGTACGCTCCTTCAGACAATTGTTGTCCAACTTTCTGCCAACAAATGTTGGATGGCAGGCTAGTAAATTTTCAGCAGACAATGGTCTGTTGTCAGATTTTTGTATCGTCTGTACACAAGTCAGTCACACAAAAGTCCAAAGTACAAACACGCATGCTTGGAATCAATGCTCACCAAACACGACATTAGCAGAATGATGCCCAAAGGGTGGCGCTCAAGAGCTGAAATTCCTCATAGTTTGTCACTACGTTAGTGTTTGTTGGCCGACAATTGTGTGCCGTTAGTATGTAAGACAAGTTCCTGGCACACGCCCTTCGAACAAAAGTCTGACGCTCTTTTGGCCAACAATCGGATCGTGTGTACGAGGCTTAACAGTATATGCTGTGTCATCCATCTGGCTCCGTTGGTTGGCAGAGCCATGTAACTCTCAGGACTGGATGGAGAGAAATACAAATACTTTACACTCACTGTCCACTTTATTACATTATTATTTAAGTACACCTTGCTAATACTGGGTTGGACCCCTCTTTGCCTTCATTCTTGGTGGTATAGATTCAACAAGGTGTTGGAAACATTCCTCAGAGATTTTGGTCCATAGTGACATGATAACATCACGCAGTTGCTGCAGATTTTTTGGCTGCACATCCATGATGCCAATCTCCCGTTCCACCACATCTTAAAGGTGCTCTATTGGATGAGATGTGGTGAGTGTGGAGGCCATTGAAGTACAGTGACCTCATTGTCCAGCGGTGAGATGATTGGAGCTTTGTGACATGGTGCATTATCCTGCTGGAAGGAGCCATCAGAAGATGGGTACACTGTAGTCATAGGAAAAAACAGAAACACCCAATACGAGGACAATATGCGACCGGTCTAAACTATGTGGCATGTTCACCAATGCCAGGAGCATGGCGGACAAGATGGGTGAACTAGAGATACTGTTGTACAAGGAGGATTTGGATTTTGTGGGAATTTCAAAGACCTGGTTCAACAGCTCTCATGATGGGCTGGCAAACATTCAAGGGTATACCCTATACCGCAAGGATAGAGAGGGTAAAAAAGGGGGAGGGGTATGCCTATATATCAAGAATAATGTACAAGTGTATGTGGGAGATGACATCACTGAGGGAGCTAGAGAGGAGGTGGAATCCTTATGGGTAGAGCTCCAAAGGGATGAAGCTAAGGGGAAAATAATACTGGGAGTATGCTATAGGCCCCCTAACCTGAGGGAGGAAGTGGAGACGGATCTCCTATCACAAATTGGATTAGCAGCAAGGATGGGAAGTGTTATCATAATGGGGGATTTTAATTATCCAGACATAGACTGGGCGGAGGGAACCGCGCATTCATTTAAGGCTCGCCAGTTCCTTAATGTCTTGCAGGACAATTTTATGGGTCAGATGGTAGACGCACCAACTAGAAATAAAACATTACTGGATCTACTGATTACCAACAATACAGACCTGATCACGGATGTGGAAATACGGGGCAATTTAGGTAACAGCAATCACAGGTCAATTAGTTTCAGTATAAATCACACAAATAGGAAACATAAAGGGAATACAAAGACACTGAATTTTAAAAGAGCCAACTTCCCTAAACTACAAACCTTGCTAAAAGGCATAAATTGGGATAAAATATTAGGAACAAAGAATACGGAGGAGAGATGGGTTTGCTTTAAGAGCATATTAAATAAGGGCATTAGCCAATGTATCCCATTGGGTAATAAATTTAAAAGAGCGAACAAAAATCCTGGATGTCTTAACTCCAATGTAAAAATGCATATAAAAGCAAAGGAGAAGGCCTTCAAAAAATACTAGGTTGAGGGATCATCCTCAGCATTCAGACTTTATAAAGAATGCAACAAGAAATGTAAGGGTGCAATTAGGACGGCTAAGATAGAACATGAAAGACACATAGTGGAGGTGAGCAAAAAAAATCCCAAGAAATTCTTTAAGTATGTAAACAGTAAAAAAGGGAGGACAGACCATATTGGCCCCATAAAAAATGAGGAAGGACATCTGGTTACAAAGGATGGGGAGATGGCGAAGGTAATGAATTTATTCTTCTCCTCAGTCTTCACGAGGGAATCGGGGGGCTTCAGTAACCAAAACTGCAGTGTTTATCCTCATGACACAACACAGGAAGCACCTCCATGGTTAACAGAGGACAAAATTAAAATTAGACTTGAGAAACTTAACATTAATAAATCACCGGGTCCAGATGGCTTGCATCCGAGGGTACCTAGGGAACTCAGTCAAGTGATTGCCAGACCGTTGTTCCTAATTTTTACAGATAGTCTACTGACTGGAATGGTACCAGCTGATGCATTATTTTACATTTGCAAATGCATTATTTTACATTTTTCTACATTGAACCTCATTTGCCATGTATTCGCCCACCCCATTAATTTGTTCAGGTCTTTTTGCAAGGTTTCCGCATCCTGCGGAGAAGTTATTGCCCTGCTTAGCTTAGTATTGTCTGCAAATACAGAGATTGAACTGTTTATCCCATCCTCCAGGTCGTTTATGCCCACTACACCACAATCACAATCTATGCTCCCTGGAACTTTTTTAGATCAAATGCGAGGTCGCATGCAAACGCATCAAAAACAAACAAAAACACAGTCATCCAAGGCCCACAAGATCAATCAACATCAACCACGTTAAATGTAGTCAATTTATCATCATACCCACTTAATGAACACGAATTGGCTGTTCTAGGACGTGGCCTCACTTTCTGCCCAGACACCCGTTTGGACAGATTTGGAGCCATTAAAGATATACATCTATTCATCCGCAAGGTTCTACTTAAAAGCTTATATGCAAAAAAACCTATGACGGAACAGAAGCTTAAAAATCAAGAGATTCAAGCATTAGATAATCTTGTTGCCTTGCTAGACGAAAACGAAATTGAAAATCCTCCGACCCAGGAAAACACCCATGACCCTGATAGGAACATGGATGTTACACCTACCTCATACACGCAAGTATGTACATTGAAAAACAAATCTACCCTATATCCCTCGCCTAGCTCCAACCCCAACGCTGCAGCTTTTCTCAAATTGGTATCAACAGATATCAATAAAATGAAAAATTTTTCACATCCACACTCCAATTTCAGCCGTGATGAACGGTTGGCTCTGGAGGCGCTGTCACGTAACCACGACGTTGTCATCAAACCCTCTGACAAGGGTGGCAACGTCGTGGTTATGGACAGTGCACAATACACTGAAATGTGCATGGACATATTACAAAATCTTGAGTGGTACCGTCCTATCTCTAAATCCTTATTGGATAAATTCACTCATGACTTCTATACACTTGTTGACACTGCATTTCAATACAATGCAATATCTAAACAACTTTGGGAGTTTATTAGGACTAGCCATCCTAAAGAGGCAACTTTCTATGCGCTACCGAAGCTGCATAAACAAAAGAAAAAACCACCGGGCAGACCTATTATTTCAGGCTGCGGAAGCTTAACAGAAAACCTCAGTCGTGTAGTTGATAACCATCTAAAGCCTCTAGTTACCTGCCTAGCATCGTATGTACGCGATACAATTCATTTCTTACAGATTATTCAGGACATACACATAGAAGAAGGCACCCAATTGGTAGCCATCGATGTGGAATCCCTGTATTGCACTATCCCTCATGCTAAAGGGCTATCGGCTATACAACACATTTTGCAACAATATAGCGACTCTGAACCCAAATACATTGAATTCATCTTGACTTCTCTTGAGTTCATACTCCACCATAATTTCTTTTGCTTTGATGGTTCCCACTACCTCCAGGTACAGGGCGTGGCGATGGGGACATGTTGTGCCCCATCGTACGCCAACCTGTACCTGGGGGAGTGGGAACACTCACTGCTTGTCCAGGAGCCGTTGTCTATGTATATGCGTCATGTCATTACATGGCGACGTTACATAGATGATATTTTCCTGATATGGGACGGGCCAACTGAATTACTACATGAATTTTTTAACTGTATTAATAAGAACGACTTTAATCTAAAATTCACAATGACCCACAGCCCAAATGAAATTACATTTTTGGATGTATTGATCAAAAGATCACCAGATGGCAATCTCTCCAGTGAATTATATCGAAAACCCACAGCCGGCAATTCCTTGCTGCATGCAAGTAGTTTCCATCCCAAGCCCCTTTTAACTTCCATACCATATAGCCAATATTTAAGAGCACGTCGCAACTGCTCCGATGATGCTGGATTTAAAACGGAAGCTAATATCCTAAAAAAGAGACTCCTCGAAAGAGGATACTCAAACACCTGTTTAAAAAAAGCGTATAAACGAGCGCTCAATCAATCCCGTCGCGACTTACTTAATGCACAAAAACAACCCAGTAAAGATGAAACAACCAGAATTATCACGACATATTCATCAGAACATAGGCAGATAAAGCGCATTCTAAACAAATACTGGCACTTATTAACTATGGACCAAACTTTGGCCCCCTTCGTCCCCAGTGCTCCAACAGTCACCTATAGGAGGCCACCATCCATAGGAGACAAAATAGTCAATAGTGAGTATAAAACCTGCAGAGGCGATCCATGTAAAGCATTGGGAACATATATGTGTGGGGGCTGCCACTACTGCCAATATATGGACAAACGAAAAAATATTATTCTGCCCAATGGCCAAATGTTCACCCCCAAGCACTACGTTAACTGCAAAACCCCAGCAATAGTATATCTACTTACTTGCGAATGCGGGTGCTACTATGTTGGTAAGACCATAAACGAGTTCTGGAAACGCATCTACCAACATCTTGGCACCATACGCAAACGCGATCCAGACCTCCCTATTGGTCGTCATATGGCAATGGCTCATCCCTCATCAACTCCCAAAGTATACTTTTTAGCCCTCGATCGCATCCACTTCAGTCCAAGGGGAGGAGATTTTAATAAGCGTCTTCTCCAATGCGAACTGAGATGGATACATAATCTACGGGCAAACCATCCACCTGGCCTCAACGGGGCCTTCAACTTTAAACCGTTTCTTCCCGGTTTCACATCAGGGGTCTGTGAACTGGATTTGTAGGGACTTTCCAATATAACTTACTGTTTCTTTTTACTTTCTAATCTAACAACAATCTTATTTTACCAATTTTTATTCTTCCTCGTCAGTTTCCATACTTTATGTACTAAATAGTATTCATCGGTGCAGTAGAACATTTCCAGATAGATACAGGCATAGATACAAGACATTGTGTCTATATATATTTAGACTGTCTCTGATTTAAAATCATCGCTATACTATATGTCTGAACAATGTGTATATCTGGGTTCTCTATACAGTTGAAATATGAATTGTTTTAAATTAATGAACACCTTAAGACTTTGTTTATTCCATCAACATTGTTTGAAATTGACTGTTATTTCAAAAATTGTCCATATGTAACCTCTGGTCAATTGCATAGTATGTTTTTGTTTTTTGTTTCTTCATTTATTTACCTTTATTTTTATCCATGTATTTATGTACAGCAGGCTGGCTTCTTGCGATTCATCTTTGTTCACTTCTCAAATCCATCCACAAGATGGCGCAGTTTTTCCTTGGTGTGGGATGTGTACGTGCGCACGGACACCCGGCGGGTAAGCTCCACGCATGCATGGCCATGGAGCAGCACTTGGCTGCGTGCCCCATAGGCCTTCTGCATGTGGACGAGCTCCTGTACGGCTCCCTGTGTGAGCTTCGCTACTCGCGCCGGGACCGCATACCCGCCGGTGACGTCGAGACGCGTGACGTCATCGCGCCCTTAGGGGCGTGGCTACGCCGCGCGCCTCGTCGTCTGGGGGATGCCTGATCTCCACACATGGCTGCCTGCTATGCAGCTGATTACGTGGAGTGGACACTGATTGGCTGATGTCCAATCAGCTGTCCTTTTTAAGACACAGACACTCCTTTGGCATCTGTCAGTCTTTTGAACTGCTGCCTGGAGGTCTGAGTCTTGAGAGATCACTAAACAGCCACAAGGTAATTTGATTAGATACTTTGCTCCATATATTTGAATACTTACCCTACATGCTTACTCTTCCCTTTTACTATAGCTGAACGACTACTTTGTCTTTCAGCAAAGCATTGGCTTAACTATATGCCTTGTACATTTACAACATCACTCTTTAAACACATAGATCTCCATCGGCCATCCCTTGTGAAAGTGCTGCAACGCTCTGCATTGCACTCCTGGTTGCCCACCTTGTGTTATGTGAACCAGAAGCCAGCCTGTTCCCAGTTGTACTGGTTCAACCGCTGTTCTTTGTCATTTTCTGCCTGTTTTTATGAATCAAATTGATGTAAGTATAATTAGTCCATACTAGACTTTTCTTATATTACTTTTTCAATAATTACTAAAATCGCATATATTGCAAAAATGCAGTCGCATACAATTTATGACGATATAGATATTTTCTACTACTTTTTTTTCTTTTATTGTCTTTTGATATTTACAGATAGATTTGAGCACCTAATCATAAATCCCTTGATGAAGGAGTAATACATACCTATTTCCGAAACATGTCGGGTTACGTGCCATACACCTCATCCGCCTGATCTTCTACATACAGGCTGCGGGCTGTAGGCACACGGGTGCTATATCCTCTATATGCAATTGAATGTACAGTGTTTGTATTTGCACTTTATACAATTGTATTTTCTACTGTCACCTTTTATATATTGAATGTGTTTAATAAAGATGGCACTCTAGTGCACTTTTATATAAAACAATCTATGAGATTAAATACTCATTTTTGGCCAGTAAAAATATCCATTAAGGGCGACCTAAATGCACTTATAGTGCATATCTCTTTTTATAATTACATTTCCTAGGATATTGGCCTCCCCCCCCCCCCTGTACACACCTTGCTCTCATTACCTTTTTATCTAATTCTGTCCTCTGTTAACCATGGAGGTGCTTCCTGTGTTGTGTCATGAGGATAAACACTGCAGTTTTGGTTACTGCATTTGGGTGGCAAAAATATGAATGCAATCTATACCCTGGGGGGAGAACCTCTGGGGGAATCTAGGATGGAAAAGGACCTGGGGGTCCTAGTAGATGATAGGCTCAGCAATGGCATGCAATGCCAAGCTGCTGCTAACAAAGCAAACAGAATATTGGCATGTATTAAAAAGGGGATCAACTCCAGAGATAAAACGATAATTCTCCCGCTCTACGAGACTCTGGTCCAGCCGCACCTGGAGTATGCTGTCCAGTTCTGGGCACCAGTCCTCAGGAAGGATGTACTGGAAATGGAGCGAGTACAAAGAAGGGCAACAAAGCTAATAAAGGGTCTGGAGGATCTTAGTTATGAGGAAAGGTTGCGAGCACTGAACTTATTCTCTCTGGAGAAGAGACGCTTGAGAGGGGATATGATTTCAATTTACAAATACTGAACAAAAGATTAAAAGTGTAGCGCTATAAGCTCAATAAATGTGTATAATGAATAAATATATCAGAACGATGTGAGAAATAAATAACCTTATGTAGTTAATACAACTACTAAGTGAGACTGTAGTGCACCAAATAAACAAATATAACAGTGACTGATATAAGGGAAGCAATAACACTTGTGTGCATACGACACCTCAAACAATTAGTGAATAACATCAAAAAATATAGTAGTCCATATCAGATAAGTGAAAAAGATCAAAAAGTCTATGGTGGTAGTGCATAAGCAATGATGGGCGAATGCCTCCCAAACGCACAGGGGGATGATTAGACTAAATCTGGCAGGTAAGTGGACCGTGGAAAAACCGAAGGTGCACGGAAGGTTGAAATCAGTGCCAGGACCATCACCAGGAGGATATGGAGGCTTACCAGAGTTTAATGGCCTGAAATGGCATACGCCATACAGGTCAAAAAAGCTTGATGACCAACAGGTCTGGGTAGCTTGTTTGGTCAGATGTCATCTCCTCTCGGTAAGAAGGAAAATCAGCACGGCTTCCACATCAATAGATACACCACCATAGGCCAAACGAATGATTCGTATTGCATGGGAAGAGTAAAAATACTCACATAGCGTGATAACGTTTAAACTTGGATTTATTAAAAAATAATTAAAAAACAAACTCACATTTTCAGAAGATATGAAACAGCGTAAAAATCATATAGCGGCAGTCGTGAGGGGTCCACCCAATTTACAAATACTGTACTGGTGACCCCACAATAGGGATAAAACTTTTTCGCAGAAGAGAGTTTAATAAGACTCGGGGCCACTCATTACAATTAGAAGAAAAGAGGTTTAACCTTAAACTACGTAGAGGGTTCTTTACTGTAAGAGCGGCAAGGATGTGGAATTCCCTTCCACAGGCGGTGGTCTCAGCGGGGAGCATTGATAGTTTCAAGAAACTATTAGATAATCACCTGAACGACCGCAACATACAGGAATATACAATGTAATACTGACATATAATCACACACATAGGTTGGACTTGAGGGACTTGTGTCTTTTTTCAACCTCACCTACTATGTAACTATGTAACTATGTTTACTACACTTAAGCCCCATACACACTATTAGATTTTCTGCAGATTTTTGTCTTCAGATTTACCAAAACCATATAATATGAGGTCAAACCTTAAGAGTTTCAATTTGTATGCAATCAGGCAGGCGCTTGCACTACATGGTTTTGGTAGATCTGAAGACAAAAATCTGCAGAAAATCTAATAGTGTGTATGGGGCTTTAGAGGTACCTTCTGTTTGTTTTTTCCTCACCAGAGTGTTGCTTCCGTCTTGGAGTGCTGCCCTAAGTGCTGTTTGAGACACCTTCAGACACCATCTCTGGCCAGTCTTGCTATCCAGAGCGCCCTTCGTTCCCTTACACTGTAGTCATAAAGGGATGGACATGGTCAGCAACAATACTCAGGTAGGCCGTGGTGTTTAAATGATGCTCAATTGGTACTAAGGGGCCCAAAGTGTGCCAAGAAAATATCCCCCCACACCGTTACACCACCATCATCAGCCTGAACTGGTGATACAAGGCAGGATGGATCCATGATTTCATGTTGTATACATCAAATTCTGACCCGACCATCTGAATGTCGCAGCTGAAATCGAGACTCATCAGACCAGGCAGCGTTTGTCTAATCTTCTATCGTCCAATTCTGGTGATCCTGTGCGAATTGTAGCCTCAGTTTCCTGTTCTTAGCTGACAGGAGTGGCACCCGGTGTGGTCTTCTGCTGCTGGAGCCCATCTGCTTCAAGGTTCGATGTGTTGTGTGTTCAGAGATGGTATCCTGCATACCTTGGTTGTAATGAGTGGTTATTTGAGTTACTGTTGGCTTTCTATCATCTGGACCCAGTCTACCCATTCTTCTCTGACATCAACAAGGCATTTTCCTCCACACAACTGCCGCTCACCGGATATTTTCTCTTTTTCGGACCATTTTCTGTAAACCTGAGAGATGGTTGTGTGTGAAAATCCCAGTAGATCAGCAGTTTTTGAAATACTCAGACCAGCCCGCCTGGCACCAACAACCATGCCACGTTCAAAGTCACTTAAAATCCCCTTTCTTCTCCATTCTGATGCTCGGTTTGAAGGCACCTTCACCACGTCCAGATGCCTAAATGCATTGAGTTGCTGCCCTGTGATTGGCTGATTAGCAATTAGCAATTTGTGTTACCGAGCGATTGAACAGGTGTCCCTAATAAAGTGGCCGGTGAGGATATATGCACTTTCTTTGTATATTCAGCTGATTGCCCAGAGTTCAGTTTTAACTAGAAAACTAGATTTGTGGAGCTCCTCAGGAAATTTTTTTGATTTCCTCTTAACTCCATCAAGTCAACCCAATTAAATGGCTTCTCACTTTGCATTCTCATGACTGAACTTTGCATTCGGCCCCGAAGTGCGGCCTGAACGCGGGCGAAGCGATTAAAGCGAACATACAGAAGACGTCTGAGCTCGTAGCCCGCTGATGCCCATAAGACTCTCGGCGGATCAGCCTGCAAGTCAAACGACGTCTCGTCAGCACAGTCGGCAGAACATAAATATTCCGGCAATGTCAGAATCCCTAATCTTCTGACGCCGCCAAAGGGCACGGCAAAGAAATCCGCCGTATTAGTGTGACATTTGGTGTCCTCACGTCGTCGTGTTAAATTCCCCCCCCCCCCGCTCCTCGTCCTGAACCTTGAGCGCCAGTCAGTGATGATTAGGTTTACTGGCAGACCTCAGTGTTCAAGTGACACGGAGCAGAGAAAAGCGAATTTCAGAGGAAATATCAGATCTCGGATGATTATAGGGAAACATCAAGCACTGCGAAGAACTCTGCTAACAAATGGGCTGGCCAACCAGGAGAAGGCGTTCTGCCCCGCTTTTATATCTTTGTATGGAAATGCATCTGATTGTTATTGTTCATTAGTATTCTGACATCTAGTGGTGGTTTTCAGCCACTACAACTTGTTTACTAATGGGATTTTGGTATCTTCCTCTATCCCCCCTCCTGTTTAGTGCCAGTTAGTTTTGTCCAACTAGACCCTCCCCATTTCTTCCATGTTTACGCAGTTATGCCGTGTACACACGATCGGACTTTCCGACAACAAATGTTGGATGTGAGCTTGTTGTCGGAAAGCCCGACCGTGTTTACGCTCCATCGGACATTTGTTGTCTGACTTTCCGCCAACAAATGTTTGAGAGCAGGTTCTCAAATTTTCCGATCCTGTGTACACAAGTCCATCGCACAAAAGTTCATGCATGCTCGGAATCAAGCAGAAGGAGTCACACTGGCTATTAAAATTCCTTTTTCTCGGCTCGTCGTACGTCTTGTACGTCACCACGACCAATCAGTTGACGGATCTCAGGACCCCTCTTCCTGATTGGCCGGGATGAGAATCAGGAAGATAATAGCGAATATTATTTCGCTATTGTCACAAACTGGGTGGGCTCGGGGTGCATTTCTCTGCGCCCCGAGCCCCTCCTTTTTTGAAGCCTATTAGAGCCTCTGGCTCTAATCACATGTTTCTAAAAAAAAAAAGAAAAAAAAAAAAGCCCATTGGAATCCATGGATCCGGTGCCTCACATGTAGATTAGGGGGCTGGATGCATGGATTAGGGGGGTGGCCCTGCATTACGGGCCGCCACTGCCAGCAAGTCTGTTGTTTTTTCAAAAGCACATGCTCTCCAGCAGAATGTATTCGTTTACATGGATGAGAGAAACAGCTTAACACTGGCAGTGGTGCCTAACCGCTTGCCGACCGCCCCAAGTACATATACTATGGGGAGGTCGGAAATCACGTACCTGTATGTTATCTCCACTTCGGGATTTGCGCCACGAACGCGCACCACCGGCGACCAGCTCCCACTGTGATTGGACACAGCGGGAGCCAATCAGCAGGTCTGGCAGATCCCATGTCCGCTGGGACCCGCCGATCATTCCCGACAGAGGTGTAAACAAGGCAGATTGTCATTCTGTGACGAGGGAAGACAGAAATCTTGTGTTTCTGCTAAGCAGGAACGCAGATCTTTGTCTTCCCACAGTAAAAGCACCTCCCCCACGCAGTTAGTAAACACTCCCTAGGGACATATTTAACCCTTTGATTGCCTGTGATGTTAACCCCTTCCCTGCCAGTGTCATTAGTACAGTGACAGTGCATATTTTTTTAGCACTGATCATTATATTGGTGAGGCTGGTCCCCAAAAAGTGTCACTTAGTGTCTGATTCGCAATATCACAGTCCAACTATAAGTCGCTGATCGCCGCCATTACTACAAATATGTAGCAGAATACATATTGGCCTAAATTTATGAAGAAATTTGATTTTTTTACATTTTTTTATTGGATGTGTTTTATAGCAGAAAGTGAAAAAAAAATGTATATATATATATATATATATATATATATATATATATATATATATATATATATAATTTTTTATTTTTTTTTAATTGTCCGTCTTTTTTTGTTTATAGCGCAAAAAAAAACAAAAACGCAGAGGTGATCAAATACCACCAAACGAAAGCTCTATTTGTGGGGAAAAAAAGACATCAATTTTATTTTGGGTACAGTGTCGCAAAGGAAAAATTGGGTGTTTTTTTTTTTTTGGGGTGTTTATTGTTTATTTGATGGTATGTGTATTGGGACTGTATTTGGGTAGTTTGTATGTACTGTGTTTAGAAGGTTTTTGTTTACTGTATTAAATCTCAATAAAAAAATCACTGGATTAAAGAAAAAAAAAAAAGACAAAAAACAAAAAAAAAAACAAGCTGTGATCAAAGGAGGGACACGCTACTTGCAGCTCGAGGCCCGAAAATGCCAAGAAAGTACAAATACCCCCCCAAATGACCGCTTTTTGGAAAGTAGACAATCCAAGGTATTAAGTAAGGGACACGGTGAGTCTTTTAAAGTGTTATTTTTTTTTTTCTGTCACTATTTTTTGAAAAATTAAGAAATTAAAAAAAAAAAAAAAACAGTTTTTTATTTATTTATTTATTTATTATTAATTTTTTTACATACTGTCACCAGTGCAGTGCATGTTATAATATAACTGGTGTGGCGGTGATTAGGATCAATGACTGGTGATAGTATGTAAAAAAAATAATAAATAAATACATTTTTTTTTTCAATTTCTGTAAACATTTTCAATTCCAATGTCCATTTTTTTTTTTTTTTTTTTACATACTATGACTTTAGCATGTATTGCTCTGGTCATAGTATGTAAAAAAAAAAATTAAAAATGTTTAAAGAAAATGAAAAAACATGTATTTATTTATGTATTTATTTTTTACATACTATCACCAGTCAGTGTTCCTAATGTTACCATAGTGATACTGTACTACTCTGGGGAGGTGATCAGGATATTCTTTTCCCTTTTACACGCTATGATTGTTTATAACAGTGACAATAACTATTATAAGTAACCATTTTTTATGAATGACATCCATTCATCCAGTGTGTACTATTGTGAAGCAGTGATTGGCCACAGCTATCACATGGACCAGATGCACTGTGATTAGCGTTGTCTGCACTAGACACGTGCAGAACGAAAAAAATTTGTTTAGTTTTCATTCGTTATTTAAATAATTTCCTTTAGTTAAATTTGTTTCATTCGTTTTTTTTCGGAATTCGTCTAGTTTCCGAATTCAGTTCAAATTTTTGGAATTTTGCTGAATTGCATTCGGAAACTGAATTTGAATTTATTCTGTTTGAAATTCAGAAGACGGTTATATTCTTTCTCTTTTGTTCTATTGTATTCTAAAAAGGTAAAAAATGCAGTGCTAATAAATGACAATAATGAACAATAAATTCAACATATAGTTCTAATAAATAAATAGATTGTAAAGTCCATCAAAAAGATTTCAGAAATCCATCACAGAAAGCTGAAGAAGAGCCGTCACCAACACCCAATAATACTGACTCTTACCGCCAGTGCATTGGATATACACAGTAAGAGATGTATGGTAGATTGGATCCCAACTCCATATGATTCACTGCGTTAGAGAGGTCCCTCTTTCACTGACAAGCCAAGCAGAGTATCCCCAAAGGTACAACCCGGTAATCACATGAGAAAGGAAAAGGAAGACTCTCATCACGCAAACATCTGACATCAAGCTTAATTTATTAGCATAAAATAGAAAGAAACTCACATGTGGTATATAAAAGACAGGCAAACAGAAAGCGTCCAGCGCTTCCTACCAGCAAGCTGGCGGCCACTCTTCCGTCCGCGCTGCTACGTCACACGTCCCTCGTATCGCCCCGACGTTTCGTCACAAGCGTGCGTCCTCAGGGGCGTGGCTATGACGTGTGACGTTGCCGTTTATAAAGGGATATGAATGGAAGAAATCCGGATATGGTCTTGCGCTCCATAAGGCGGAAATGACCTATTCTGTGGAACGCAACGACCGGAAATGACTTGTATTCCAAAAACCGGAAATCGTAAGAGTAAATAGAGAGCCGAACAGACCTCGCGTTCCAGAGAACGGAAGTTTAGGTTAAAACCCACTACTTCTTATTAACCGGAAATAACCCGCTCCTCACTGATCAGGAAATAATCTCCAACCAGGGAGACATATAGCTGAAAAAGGCAATGAAATCAAGATGTGTTCCCTAACTGAAAATTAAATATAGCTCAATTATTAATTTAACAGCAAAACAAATTACTGCCTAAGAGCTAAATAAAATTTATCAAACAAAAATATTAATAAAAATTACATAAAAAACGTCAGCACAAAACTTCCTCCATAACAATAAGTTATTAAAGGTAATGATAAAAAGTAAATCAATTAAAAAGAAAAGATTACTTCCTTCTAAGGTTTAGAAATTCCATCTGGGCAGGGATCGTACAGTAAGTGCATGTGAACTCAGAGTGGCGACCTCTTGTGGTAGGTACATATAACAACCCAAAAAAAAAATAAGCAAAATAAAATAACTCTATCATAGAGAAAGTATAATGCCCCGTACACACGGTCGGACATGGATCGGACATTCCGACAACAAAATCCATGGATTTTTTCCGATGGATGTTGGCTCAAACTTGTCTTGCATACACACGGTCACACAAAGTTGTCGGAAAATCTGAACGCGGTGACATAAAACACGTACGTCGGGACTATAAACGGGGCAGTAGCCAATAGCTTTCATCTCTTAATTTATTCTGAGCATGCGTGCCACTTTGTGTGTCGGATTTGTATACACACGATCGGAATTTCCGACAACAGATTTTGTTGTCGGAAAATTTTATATCCTGCTCTCAAACATTGTGTGTCGGAAATTCAGATGGAAAATGTATGATGGAGCCCACACACGGTCGGAGTTTCCGACAACAAGGTCCTATCACACATTTTCCATCGGAAAATCCGACCGTGTGTACAGGGCATTAGTATTACTCTATAAAAATTATAACTAAACTTAACAAAGGAGATAAAACAGGCCAACCAACAGGCCTTCATGATATATATATAATACACATAAACCTCAATCAAGGGATTTCAGAATTAACCATTATTAATAAATGCGTTATTAATAAATACCGAACGGAGTATAAGTCTGGGCCTGATAGATCCACTTAGTTTCCAGACGTGAAACTTCCCTAACCATGTTGCTGCCCCTCCAGTGGCCGCAAAACTTGTCTATGCCCAAAAATGTGTTCCACTCAGGATTGCAATCATGCCTCCATGCATAGTGATGGGAGAGGCTATGCTTAGGGAAGCCACGTCTGATATTAGCCACATGCTCACTTAACCTCACATGCAGCGTGCGCTTCGTTTGTCCAATATATTGCTTACCACATGGACATTTAATCACATAGACCACATATTTTGTCGCACATGTGATAAAGGGTTTAATGGGGAAGGTCTCATGAGTGGATGTTGACTGGAAAGAATCTATTCTCCTAGCTCTACATGCGTTGATTTGGCAAATAGGACATTTTTTCTACATGGATAAAAGCCCCCCATATTTTGAAAGAATGACAGCTGCTTTGGTGGATCCACAATATTTTCGGACTGATTTGTAGCCTCAAAGGAGGAACACCTCGATATACAACTCAAGGTTGTTCAGGTAGAGCTGGGCCCAAAACCCGATCCTCCTCCAAAACTTTCCAATGTTTTCGCATTATCTTTTTTATTTCATAATGCTGGTTGGAATAGCCAGTAACAAGAGAGAAAGGTATCATCCTTAGTTCTGAGTTTGCTAACCAGCAGATCGTTTCTATACTATTCTATACTTTATATTCTATTCTTTTCCATTTGATTCCTTTACTTTCTATACTGTTTATTCTATTTTTGTTTTCAAATTCGATTGGGATACTTGGCATGCAAGTATGATCTCCATTGTTAGTCTACGGTGTTTTTAAATTTCTGATCGGTATTAATAAACGATGGACCGTTTTTATCCTTGGCTACACTTATGCCTTACAGTGTTTTTTATTCATATGATAGACGCCCCATGTTTTTAGTCTGTTACTTGTGCAGTGGCGATCCTTCCCTTTTGTGCCCACTTTGAAGTTGTTTGCTGTTTCCCTGAGCTGCGGCTGGCAATGGTGCCTAGTTATAGGTCCAACACCACTTGCCAGAATCAGAGGTATGACATTAAGGGTGGCAGACTGACCCCCACTGTAGTGTAGGCAGGGCCGGGACAAGAGGTGGGCAGAAGGGACAGCTGCCCTGGGCACTGTGGTATCATGTGAGGTGTGGGGGGTGGCAAGAGGAGATGGGGAGGGGGATTTGTGTTGGGTGGGGGGCAACAGGTGGTAAGAATTGTTCTAGGGGGGGAAACTTGGGGAAGGGGTGCTAGGAAAGGTGATTTGGGGGTATTTTTGTTGGGAGAGAGGAAGGGGAAAAGGATTTGTGCTAGAAGAGGTGATATGGTAGAGGGGGGAGGGGATTTGTGCTAGGAGGAGAATTTTGTTTTGTTTTTTTTGGGGGGGGGAGTTGTGCTTGTAAGGATAATTGGAGGGTATTTGTGCTAGGAGGGGAAATTTGTGGGGGGGGGGGTTTGCCAGGAGGGGGTTTTGGATTTGTGCTGGGAAGGGGGATTTGGGGATTTTTTTTTTTTGGAGGGAGGATTTTTGCTGGGGGGAATTTGGGGAAAGAGAGGATATGAGCTGGGTGGGGGGGGCAAAGATCTGTGCTTGGGAGGGGGGATTTCAGCAGGGGGGTAGATTTGTCCTGGGGGGGAATTCATGCTTGGGGGTAAGCATGCGGATTAGTTCTAAATTTTATTTTTGGGGGGGTGGCGCAGTTTGGCATGTTCGCCCTGGGCTCTAAATGACCTTGTCCCAGCACTGCCTGTAGGGGAAGCATTCTTCCAACTGTTCTTCACCAATGTACTGTAAGTAATTTATCCAAAGGCCACCAATGGACTAATCTTAGTATGGGTTCCCTGGGACCTGAAAATTATTGCAAGGGTTCCTTTGGGGATAAAAGGTTAAGAAAGGCTGCCTATGTAGTCTATGTACAGAAGATGGACATCTTCCACATGAGTATTTGACTTACAATTGACCTCCTTTTGGCCTGCAGTTGGTCTTCTTTTGATCTGAACTTGAACTTTTTCTGACTTGCAGCTGGCTATGTTTTAGGGTGTATTAACCACTTGAGGACCGAGCCTCTTTTTGAGATTTGTTGTTCACAGGTTAAAAACTGTTTTTTTTTTGCTAGAAAATTACTTGGAACCCCCAAACATTATACTTTTTTTTTTCTAACACCCTAGAGAATAAAATGGCGGTCGTTTGCGCAGCGGTCTTACAAGGGCACTTTTTTTTTTTTTTAAATACACTCTTTTGAATTAAAAAATAAGACAATCGTAAAGTTAGCCCAATTTTTTAAAAAAAACTGTAAAAGATAATGTTACGGCAAATAAATTGATACCCAACATGTCACACTTCAAAATTGCGCCCGCTCGTGGAATGGCGACAAACATTTACCCTTTAAAATCTCCATAGGCGAAGTTTAAAAAATTCTACAGGTTGCATGCTTTAAATTAGAGGAGGTCTAGGGCTAAAATTATTGCTCTCGCTCTACCGATCGCGGCGATACCTCACATGTGTGGTTTGAACAATATTTTCATATGCGGGCGCTACTCACGTATGCGTTCGCTTCTGCACGTGAGCTCGGCGGGACAGGGGCGCGTTTAAAATTTTTTTTTTTTTTCTTATTTATTTTACCTTTTATTTTTTATTTTTACACTGTTTTTTAAAAAAAGAAAAAATTGTGTCACCTTTTTTTCATATTACAAGGAATGTAAACATCCCTTGTAATAGAAAAAAAGCATGACAGGTCCTCTTAAATATGAGATCTGGGGTCAAAAAGTCCTCAGATCTCATATTTACACTTAAATGCAAAAAAATAAAATAAAATGTTGTCATTTAAAAAAAATACTAAAAAAAAAAGGCCTTTTAGAAGCTATGGGCGGTAGTGACGTTTTGACGTCGCTTCCGCCCTGCAATGGTACGGAGACGGGTGGGGGCCATCTTCCCCTCACTCGTCTCCATGTCAGGCCAGAAGAAGGATCTGATCGCCTCCGCTGCTGCCAACAGCTCCGGTAAGCGGAAGAGGGCAGCGGAGCGCGGAGGGAGGGGGGGGGCCCCTCTCCCGCCGCCGATAAAAGTGATCTCACACTGGACGTTATAATAACGTTATAAAAACGCCAGAAGCTTTGCAAGTTTTCAACGTTTTTGCAATAGCAATTTTAAGCATTTTTCTGCGTTCTTTAATGTTTTTTTTTGCGTTAGCGTTTTTAAGCTTTTTCTTCTTTTTTTTTCAATGGGATCAAAAATGTTACACGCTGGTGAGCCATATTTTTGAGCGTCTATCTGCAGTTTTAGGCATTTTTTGATTTTTTTTTTATAGCTGAAAAACTCCTCTCAGAAGTTTTTATTGGGGGGGTGGTTACAGCCAAAAAATGCCCCAGCCAAAAACTGTTGATAACAGCCTATGTGTGCATGGACATATAGGATAACATGCTGGAGAGTTTATCGACTGTAGAAAAAAAGTCTGAAGCCAAAAACAGCCGCTGTAAAAATGTCCAGTGTGCATGAGGCCTTATGATTGAGCTAAAAAGGGGGAAAAAAAAAACTACAATTGTAAAATCATAATCATTGCAAAGATAAAACTAAATTTCATTTTTCAAATTAATAATTGTACTTTTAGGACTGAACTAAAAGAAAACTACAATTGTAAAATCATAATTTTTAATTTATAATATATATTATATAATAATAATTATATACATTTAAAATCATATTTTTTTTAAGTGAACGTCCAAATAAGATTAACCACTTGCCGAGCAGCCGCCGTCATTATACTGCGGCAGGTCGGCACGATCCCGCGAGCCGTCGTAGCTGTACGTCGGCTCCTTTAAGCGGGATAGCAGGCGCGCGAGTGTGTCCGATGTGTCTGACATAATGTCGCAGTCCCGATAAAAATCTCAGATCGCCGCCATTACTAGTAAAAAAAATTTATAATATAAGCGCCACAAATCTATCCCCTATTTTGTAGACGCTATTACTTTTGTGCAAACCAATCAATATACGCTTATTGCGATTTTTATTACCAAAAATATGTAGAAGAATACATATCAGCCTAAACTGAGAAAAAAGCTTCTTTTGTTTTTTTTGTTTTTTTAATTTGGGGATATTTATTATAGCAAAAAGTACAAAATATTGTGTTTTTTTTCAAAATTGTCACTCTTTTTTTGTTTATAGTGCAAAAAATTAAAACCGCAGAGATGATCAAATACCACCAAAAGAAAGCTCTATTTGTGGTAAAAAAAGGACATCAATTTTGTTTGGGTGTAGCGTCGCACAACCACGCAATTGTCAGTTAAAACGACACAGTGCCGAATCGCAAAAAATGACCTGGTCATTGAGCAGCCAAATCTTCCGGGGCTGAAGTGGTTAAAAAAAGATTTAGGCCGTACGTCCCTGAAATACATGCACATTTCCTTGTGTTTTGTCTCTTTAACAACTGCGTACAGGGTTCTTTACTATAAGAGTGGCAAGGATGTGGAATTCCCTTCCACAGGCGGTGGTCTCAGCGGGGAGCATCGATAGTTTCAAGAAACTATTAGATAAGCACCTGAACGACCACAACATACAGGGATATGTAATGTAATACTGACATATAATCACACACATAGGTTGGACTTGATGGACTTGTGTCTTTTTTCAACCTCACCTACTATGTAACTATGTAGACACAGGACAATACCTGTTGATCGTCCAGAAATCCAGTGAGCTGCTAACTTCCTGTCTGTTGTACTGAAACCTCAAGCAGTGGTGTCAATCCTGCCGGTGTTCTCCCCTACTGGACTACAGAACACCTATTTAACCACTTCAGCCCCGGAAGGATTTTCCCCCTTCCTGTCCAGAGCATTTTTTGCGATTCGGCACTGCGTCGCTTTAGCTGACAATTGCGCCGTCGTGCAACACTGTACCCAAACAAAATTGATGTCCTTTTTTTCCCACAAATAGAGCTTTCTTTTGGTGGTATTTGATCACCTCTGCGGTTTTTATTTTTGGCGCTATAAACAAAAAAAAAGCAACAATTTTGAAAAAAAAAGCAACATTTTTTACTTTTTGCTATAATAAATATCCCCCAAAAATATATAAAAAACAAATTGCTTTCACAGTTTAGGCCGATATGTATTCTTATAAATATTTTTGGTAAAAAAAATTGTAATAAGCGTATATTGATTTGATTGGTTTGCGCAAAAGTTATAGCGTCTACAAAATAGGGGATAGATTTATGGCATTTTTATTATTAATTTTTTTTTATTAGTAATGATGGTGATCTGCGATTTTTATCGTGACTACGACATTAGGGCGGACACATCGGACACTTTTGATACTATTTTGGAACCATTGTCATTTATACAGTGCTATAAAAATGCACTCATGACTAAATGACACTTGCAGGGAAAGGGTTAAACACTAGGGGGCGATCAAGGGGTTAAGTGTGTCCTAGGGAGTGATTCTAACTGTGGGGGCGATGGGCTACCACTGACATGACAGCGATCATGGCTCCCGATGACAGGGAAAAGTAGATCTCTCTAAACAAGGCATTTCCCTGTTCTGTCTTGTGACATGACAAAGGCATCTCCCCGTTCTGCCTCTCCACACTGCAATCGCGGGCCGCTGGTGAACATCAAGTTCCTAGGACCTGCGGGCACGCTCCCGCGGCGTGCGGCGAATGCGCGCGCCCGATAGGCGGCAGATTCAAAGGGACGTACATCTATGTGCGGCGTTCGGCAAGCCTGCATTCACTATATCTGGTCTCCCACAGTACACAGAACATGAAAATGCAATTACTTTAGTAAATATTACCTGATAAATACCTTTTTTCATCAGCTTTATATAGCAATCATGTGACTTCTATCACTTCCTAGTAAAGCTTGTAGGAGGAGTTTTCATTTCTCCCACGATTGTCCTATCAGGATCCAGGATCCCTGACCCTCTGTCTGATTGGCCCTGTGCTGATCACATGCACCCTCCCAATGTGTAATGTCAATCTCATGTGACCTGAACAGCTCAACTTAACAGGAAATGTTCTCTCCAGCAATAGAGACCAAACTGAGCATGTGCAGCAGGACCACTCTGGACTTGTTCAGAGTGACCCTGCAGGATCAAACAGCCTTTTTACACATTGCAGAGGATTAACCCCTTAAGTTCCACAGTGAGTATAACAAGCATGCTTTACGGCATATACAGACTGATTGTACAGTTGTGGGTTTAGTAACACTTTAATGTTATGGAGGTGAGGAGAGGGGGAGGTGTTCTGTACTCCAGTAGCAGAGAATCAAGCAGACAGTATTTGCAGACATTGGCAACAGTATTTGGGATTTCAGCATTGTCAGCAGGACGGAACGTGATGGGAAAATAGGGTTTTCCTTCAGCTCACATTCTGTTGTGTCTCTGGGATACAAAGTAATGGGAAATCTCCCCTATGGCAAACAGACAGCAAAAAAAAAAAAAGAATGTAAAAAAAATGTAAAAAAAATCTGAAAGGGTTTATTGCCATTGTTTTCTCTATCCAAAAGAATAAAAGTTGTGGCTTTAGAAATACAGTACTTTAATCTTTAATGTCGGTCCTTCTGGAGTTGATCTTAAAAACAGAGAATTCCTAGATGAACATATCCAAATTCAAATTATAAAAGTTTACCATTCGTTCTTTACATTTTTCCAGAAATTACAAATATTATGTTTCATGTTAGAATAGCTTTGATAAAAGGATAAAAGGTTGAAAGTCATTTTTATGGGTTTTTCTATTATTCATTTATTTTGTATAATGCACGTTGCGCTTTTGTTGTATATTTGTTTAAAAAAAAAAAACAAATCAAAATATGAAACACCATTTTACAGGCTGCAGGGACAGAATTTTCTTTAGAAAATTATTAAAAACATCAGTTGATTTTTAAGTAAAAGCAATATTCTAATATTCAATATCTATATAAAATTTTATGTTAAAACCACAACTTAAAAAAATAAGGAATGCTTTTTTTTTAATCCCCCTAAAATGATCCTTCTTTGTGGCTGGGTTGTGTTTCAGTTGGTTGAAAAAAAAAAGACGGCAAAATAAAAAAATCTTTTGTTTTTTGCACGTATTTTCATGACTAATTTTTGTACCAGTTTTTAGAGATTTTTTTATAGCATTTAAGACAGATTTAAGATATGCAATTTACAGGATAAAGCTGTTCAATCTCAAATGCAAATAGTTGTTTCAGGCCTGCTAGCTCTCATCAGTAAGACTTGGGGAGCAAGTAGTATAACCAAATCGGCAGTGGTAGCTGGTGCTCAAGTCCCATGGGGGGCGGGCCACGGCCAGCCAGCCAGACACCCTCGGCGCTCCCTCGATCGATTGCTGCTGCTCGATCGCCGCATGGCTTGCCCCTTACCCACCAGGCCCCCTGCCAGCCCCGCACTTACCCAATCCAGGTCGTGGCTTCGGCAACTTCCCCCCCGCGTCTCCTCCCAAGTCCCCGCAGTCGCTTCTCCTCCTGGCCAATCAGGACTTAGGACTCGCGTCCAATCGGGTCTTAGGACCCGCTTCCTGATTGGCCAGGAGGAGAAACAGGAAGACCTTAGCGAATATTAATTTGCTAAAGTCACACAATTGGGTGGGCTGCGGGTGCAGTGCCTCAGGCTCTAATCATGTGCCTCGAAAAAAAAAAAACCCTATTGAAATCCATACGTCTGGCGCCCTGCATGTAGATTAGGGGCCAGGCGCATTGATTCGGGGGGAGACGCCCCTGCGCCCTGCATGAATGGCTGCCACTGCAAATGGGTTATAGTAAGGAAGACTAAAAGGAACCTAAATACGATAACCTAAATACATACGGTATTACCATACTCAAGAGTAGCAGAATGTATTCTGGGGTGTAATTCTTGGTATGTACATGTTAAATGTTAGAAAATACTTATAGATTGACAACTTTGTATAAAAAAAAAAAAAAACATTTTTATTTTCTTTCCACGCTTTTCAAAAACTTGTGGAAAAAAATGACACATTCAAAAGACTCATTATGCGTCATAGAAAATATGTTTGAGTGCTTGCTTTCCAAAATGTGATCATTTTGAGGGTGTTTCCATTGTCCTGGTGCTTCAGGGCCTTCAAAAATGTGATACAGTGTTAGGAAATTAGATTGTATTTTATGCCTCTAGAACTCCTGAAGGCGCTCATTGGATGTTGGGACTCTCTGTGTGGCAAGGCTGAGAAAATATCTCACACTTATGGTATTGCCATACACAGGAGAAGTAGCAGAATGTATTTCGGGGCATATTTGTTGGTATGTTAATGCTGTTTGTTAAAAATATCTTTCAAATTGAAACACAAATGCAAGATAATAGCACTGCAACCCAATCATGGAATCAGGGCTGGCAAGAGTTCACTGTTTCCACTCCCAGTACCCGACTTGCAGTCTCCACCCCATAACACAAGAGTTCTTCCATGGCAACCAGGTGAGGATGAATAAAATGTCTCTTTTTCTTCGTTCAAGGTGTACACATGTTCTATACAAGTGTACTTCTTGGACGAAATAAAAGACATTTTATTCATCCTTACCTGATTTCTGACTTTATCTACATGGAAGAATCTTATAAGTTGACACCTCTGTGTAAAAAATAAGTTTTCATTTTTATTTCCACATTTTCTCTGCAGTTTTTATTTTTTGCGCTATAAACAAAAAAAAGAGCAACAATTTTGAAAAAAACACAATTTTTTTAACTTTTTGCTATGATAAATATCCCCAAAAATATATAAAAAAACATTTTTTTTCCCCTCAGTTTAGGCCGATGCGTATTCTTCTACATATTTTTGGTAAAAAAATCGCAATAAGCGTATATTGATTGGTTTGCGCAAAAGTTATAGTGTCTACAAAATAGGGGATAGATAGTCATTTTTATTAATATTTTTTTTTTTATTAGTAATGTGACTGCGACATTATGGCGGACACGTCGGACACTTTTGGCGCTATTTTGGGACCATTCACATTTATACAGCGATCAGTGCGATTAAAAATGCACTGATTACTGTGTAAATGTGACTGGCAGTGAAGGGGTTAACCACTAGGGGGCGCTGCAGGAGTTAAGTGTGTCCTAGGGAGTGATTCTAACTGTGGGGGGATGGGGCTACGTGTGACACGACACTAAACACCGCTCCTGATCAAAGGGATCTGTGATCAGTGTCAGTGTCACTTGGCAGAACGGGGAAATGCTTGTTTACATCAGCATTTCCCCGTTCTTCCTCTCCCTGAGATGATCGCGGGTATCCCAGCGGACCCGCGATCACACTCACGGAGCTCGTGGAAGGGTCACGTGCACGCCAAACTTAAAGGGACGTACCTGCACGCCCATTTGCGTGTCCGTGCCATTCTGCCGACGTAAATGTTCGTGCAGCGGTCGGCAAGCGGTTAAGCACTTAAATTACTGCAGTTTCTTTATCTTTTTCATGGTTGCCTATGCTCCAGCTTAGGCTGGTGCCATAGCCTCTGCCCCAGGTTTCATGTTTCAGGGTGGCTCCTTTCTCTTGCAGCATCCTATGGAGCCACCCTTGCATGCAGGAACTAGAGTTAAGTCTCCCTACGCTGTGTGCATCAATAGAATCACACAGCCCCATAGCCTAGGAGGGCAAACCACTCCCCTACTTCTTCCCCCCCTTTCTCTCCTTCTCCCTGCAGACTGACCGGAGACTGCACTGTCCACTTTTAACCCTTTCCTGTGATGACTGAAAGTTCAGGGAGAGCAGGAGCCAGCAGCATTAGCAGTTGAAACTGCAAGTGCTGGGGTAAAAATTTTAACAAAAAGTTTTCTGGGGAATGTTTATTTTATTCAATATGTTAAACTAAAAATTGCTGAGGGTGTAAATTTAAAGTTTATTTGATGAAAACATTTTTTTAGTCTTCAGCAAGAGACAGCGGAAAAAACAAAAGGTAACTTCTTTCTTACTGAGTGGTATAATGATATTGATAATCAATGTGCCTGTCGAGTCTCTTGATACATGTGAATTTTTCATGACAGAGATCACTCAAGTAATATAGGTGTGTATATTACAGACATGTCATCCATGAATAATGGGCTTTAGTACATGGGGCTGTAAACGTTATACGGTGAAATACTGCCATCTTCTGTTTCCAGATGGGAAAACGTTGATGTGGTCTTCTGTTTATACTGTATATGGAGAATAATGAGTATTTCCCTTTTCAGTTGTTCCCAGAAGCATGTACTTTTTAAAGCAGCTGTAAACTGGATGAAAAATCATTTACTAAAGCTCATATCATAAACAGCTGCTATTTTTGTAATAAAAAAATATTTATTTTGTTTTTTTTTTCATCCATTTTTGCATTTCAATGCTTGTTCTGCAGCCTCTTTCAGCCACTTCATGCCCACCTCTCCAGCGTCAGTCATTAGTCAGTATGTCCTGTCCTGCAGCTTCCAACCTCAACCTTGGCAATTCCCGACTGTCAAAATGACAGCAGGGAGTTGTTTTGTAAGTACGATATATATATATACAGGGATGATGGCAATTTACACGTCAACTTGCATGAGTCTAAGTATTTCCGGGAGTTGTTTTGTAAGTACAGCAGCTGCTGTCCAAAAAAAGAAAATGTACAATCGGACACAATATTTCTAAACGCTATTCATATGGAAGGACGGTTCACACTGGAACGCACGTGTTCCCTTCACATCTCGGATTTGACAGCCCAGCCCATTCATTTAAATGGCCTACAAAAATAAAAAAAAGGGAGATAATGCGCAAATGTTGAGAGATGGGATTAAGATAATAATAAAAAAAAATTAGTTGAAAAGCTGCAGCAATAAATGCATAGGATATAATGCGTAACATAAATAATGGTAGTGAAATGCCACGCTAAATACAATTGAGGTGATTCAAAAATGCGTACCTAGCAATTAGTGCAAAAAACTGAAAAAATCTGAAAAAAACAGAAAAAAAATCAAATGTCATGATTGTCAAATGTCATTTGATTAAGCACTTCAGCTCCGGAAGGTTTTACCCCCTGCATGACCAGGTAATTTTTTGCGATACGACACTGCATTACTTTAACTGACAATTGTGCGGTCATGCGGTGCTGTACCTAAATAAAGTTTTTATCCTTTTTTCCCACAAATAGAGCTTTCTTTTGGTGGTATTTGATCACCTCTGCGATTTTTATTTTTTGCGCTATAAACAAAAAAAAAAAAACAACAATTTTGAAAAAAAAAAACAATATTTTTTACTTTCTGCTATAAAACACACCCAATAAAAAAAAATGTAAAAAATCAAATTTCTTCATAAATTTAGAACAATATGTATTCTGATACATATTTTTGGTAAAAAAAAAAAAAAATCACAATAATGCCGCGTACACACGATCGGAATTTCCGACAACAAATGTTCGATGTGAGCTTGTTGTCGGAAATTCCGACCGTGTGTAGGCTCCTTCAGACATTTTCTGTCTGAATTTCCGACAACAAAAATTTGAGAGCTGGATCTCAAATTTTCCGACAACAAAATCTAACAAAACAGTGAAAAGAACATTTACCGCTTCATGACCGGCCACCATAGATGTTCCCCTATATGGGCTCTCAAAGGACGTGTGGTATAACCTACATATTGAAGGCTGCCTTGTAAAGCAAAAACCTGCTACAGGTTTTTGCATTACAAGGGTAACTTCCAGGATAACAGCGCCAGGTATTTACTGTAAAACCAGCACACAAATTGCTGGATGTTCCTCCATCCAATGTCCTCCACCTCATCCAGTCCCATTTCCTCCATCCTAGGAAAATACAGGTGAACAGTTCTAGTAAATGCCACACGTCCTGTTTAGGTGTGACAGGGAGTCTGCACAGGCTCCCTGAAGCTAGGCCCACAGTCTGGTCTACATAATGTGTCCGGCGGTATCAGGCGGACTGAAATCTGGACAGATGATTCAAAACCCAGACTGTCTGGGTGAATCCTGGACAGGTGGCAACCCTAGTGTCACCCCATATATTGAGAGCAGCCAGTGTAACCCCCAGACAATGCAGAGAGGAGCAGCACAGTGTTGGGCCCCAAAACACAATACAGTAGAGCAGCAGAATGTGGCCCCTGGGTGCCCCAGGATACAATGTAGGAAAGCAGCAGAGTGTGGCCCCCAGGGACCCAAAACGCAGAACATAAGTCCAGCAGTGTGGTCCCCGGGGCCCCAGCATACTATCAAAGGGAGGCCACAGAATGTGCAACCCCTCATACAATATAGAAGAGCAGAACGGTGGGACCCCAAAAGCTGCCTAAATCAGAACACATGCAACCTGTTCCTGTGTGGCCTCCAAGTCCCCTCCTCACATATTCCAGCACAGCCCCATGTCAGTCTCACCTGGGGCTTACAAGATAGATAGATGTAATTCAACCCAGAAGAGGATCTGCTCTGGGGCTTACAAGAAGAGGATTGAATGATGATGGACATCAACCCAGAAGAGGACCTGCTCTAGAGCTTACAGGAAGTGGACTGAATGGCAGTGAACATAATTGAATCCAGAGGAGGACCTTCTCTGTGTCACACAGGAATTGGATTGTATGATGGGGATGTCATTTACCCAGAAGAGGAGATGCTCTGGGGCTTAGAGCAAATGGATTGAATGCTGATGGATATCATTAAACCCAGAAGAGGACCTACTCTTGGGCTTACAAGAAGTGGATTTAATGATGATGGATGTCATTCAACCCAGAAGAGGACCTACTCTGGGGCTTACAAGTACTGGATTGAATGATGATGGACATCATTCAACCTAGAAGAGGAACTGCTCTGGGGCTTACAGTAAGTGGACTAAATGGTGAGATATGTCATATCAACCCAGCAGAAGACTGCTGTAGAGGCTTACAGGAAATGGATTGAAAGCTGATGGACATCATTCAACCCAGAAGAGGACCTGCTTGCATTAGTGTACTGAATGATGATAGATGTCATATCAACCCTAAAGAGGACCTTCTCTGGGGCTTACAATAAATGGATTGAATGATGATAGATGTCATATCAACCAGAAGAGAACAAAGGGAGGCCACAGAATGTGCAACCCCCTATACAATATAGAAGAACAGAACGGTGGGGGCCCCAAAAGCTGCCTAAATCAGAACACATGCAGCCTGTTCCTGTGTGGCCTCCAAGTCCCCTTCTCACATATTCCAGCACAGCCCCATGTTAGTCTCACCTGGATCAACTGTACAGTATGATGAGAGTGGACTTCCGACCGCATCGGGCCCCCTACTTGTGTATGGGCTGTACCCTAAGGTGACCAGATTTTTCAAATGAAATCCGGGGACATATATATTTTTTTTAAATTGGCAAATAGTAAACTATTTTATACGCATATTTTCCTCAAATGATCTATGCAGTGTATGTGGTATGTGTTTATGTAATGATTGTATGATATAGATGTTATTTCTGGAAATTATTTCATAACAGCCCCATAGCATTATTATACCAGCCCAACTGCATAATGTCATTATTTTCTTGTTCATAAAAGGGAAAACCATGCATGTTAAAGCACATTTGAAAAGTGTATTATACTCACCAGTGATCATCAGTACACATCAACGCAGCCTCATCAGTGCCCATCACTGCAGCCTCACCAGTGCCAATCAATGCAGCCTCACCAGTGCCTATCAATGCAGCCTGTTCAGTGCCCATCAACGCAGCCTGTTCAGTTCCCATCAGCTCAGCCTGTTCAGTGCCCATCAATGCAGCCTGTTCAGTGCCCATCAATGCAGCCTGATCAGTTCCCATTAGCTTAGCCTGTTCAGTGCCCATTAGCTCAGCCTGTTTAGTGCCCATCAAAGCAACCTGTTCAGTGCCCATCAATGCAGCCTGTTCAGTTCCCATCAGCTCAGCCTGTTCAGTGCCCATCAATGCAGCCTGTTCATTCCCTATCATCTCAGCCTGTTTAGTTTATAATTCAACCCAGAAGAGGACTTGTGCTGGGGCTTACAGGAAGGTGAGGTGAATGACAATGGACATCATTCAACACAGAAGAGGACTTACAGGAAATGGATTGAATGACAACAGATGCCATTCAACCCAGAAGAGGGCCTGCGCTGGGGCCTAAATTAAGTGGACTGAATGATGATGGGCATCATTTAACCCAGAAGAGGACCTGTGTTAGGACTTACTGGTAGTGGGTTGAATGATGCTGGATGTCATTCAACCAATAAGAGAACCTGCATTAGGGTTTATGGGATGTGGATTCCATGACTATGGGGGCCATTCAACCATGAAGAGGACCAGCGCTGGGGCTTGCAGGAATTGGCTTGAATGACAATGGATGTAATTTAACCCTGAAGAGGACCGGTGCAAAGGCTTACAGGATTTGGGTCAAATGACGATGGCTGCCTTTCAACCCAGAAAAGGACTGGCGCTGGGACTTTCAGGAAAGACTATGGCTGCCATTCAACCCAAAAGAAGACCTATGCTAGGGCTTAAAGAAAGTCGGTTGAATGGTGATACATGCTATTCAACCCAGAAAAGAAGTTAAACTGGGGCTTACAGGAAGTAGACTAAATGATGATGGGCATCATTCAACCCAGAAGAAGACCTGCTCTGGAGCTTACAGGAAGTGGACTGAATGGCGATGGACGTCATTGAATCCAGAGGAGGACCTTCTCTGGGTCATACAGGAAGTGGATTGTATGATGGGGATGTCATTCAACCCAGAAGAGGACCTGCTCTGGGGCTTATGGGAAATGGACTGAATGCTGAGGAACATCATTCAACCCAGAAGAGGACCGCCTCTGGGGCTTACAAGAAGTGGATTGAATGATGATAGATGGCATTCAACCTAGAAGAGGATCTGCTCTGGGGCATACAAGAAAAGGATTGAATGATGGTGGACATCAACCCAGAAGAGGACCTGCTCTAGAGCTTACAGGAAGTGGACTGAATGGCAGTGGACATAATTGAATCCAGATGAGGACCTTCTCTGTGTCATACAGGAATTGGATTGTATGATGGAGATGTTATTTACCCAGAAGAGGAGATGCTCTGGAGCTTAGAGAAAATTGATTGAATGCTGATGGATGTCATTCAACCCAGAAGAGGACCTACTCTTGGACTTACATGAAGTGGATTGAATGATGATGGATGTCATGCAACCCAGAAGAGGACCTACTCTGGGGCTTACAGGTACTGGATTGAATGATGATGGACATCATTCAACCTAGAAGAGGACCTACTCTGGGGCTTACAGTAAGTGGACTGAATGGTGAGATATGTCATATCAACCCAGCAGAAGACCAGTGTAGAGGCTTACAGTAAATGGACTGAAAGCTGATGGACATCATTCATCCCAAAAGAGGACCTGCTGAATGATGTTAGATGTCATATCAACCCTAAAGAGGACCTTCTCTGGGGCTTACAATAAGTGGATTTTTTTTAATTTTAACAAAAGAACAAATTTTTGTAAAAACAAAAAGTAAAGCTGGACTTGGGTTTTAACTTCCCTTGAAGATCGTTTTTAGAAGAAATTCTCTATTTTGATGTGCTTTTGATATTGCTCTATATAGTAGGGACCCTATCTTGTCTATAACTTCATAGGGCTAATTAGGCAGATTTCTGAAGGAAAAGAAAAGGTAACATAAGTTACAGTACATTCCTTTTTTCATACAGGAACCTGTAAAGTCATAGATGAAACAATGTCGACTTTTCTAAGTATGAATCAAATTAAGTTTCCCTTTCTCAGCTTAGCAGCCTCGTTTTATAATACCAGATTGCCTTCTTGTATAAAATAACCTGTCACTGCGAAACCTATTACACAGACCTGCAGAGTGAATCGAGGTTAGTCTGCTGCACATTTTTTTTGCTCGCTCCCTCTTAATGAAGCGCGGTTCGCTCACTCTCTTTAGATGGAGCCTGAGTAGCGTTTCCATGGATACATTACAAAAAAAAAAAAAGGGTAGAGAAGATTTCTCTACTCATAAACAAATTCTGGCACATAGATAATGGAGAAGGAAGCTGCATCGTCTAAGAGGTTCTGGAAGGCAGATCTACGGCCACCAGTTCCACCTAATTGAATGTGTTACAAATCTATGATCGCCATTGATAGTTTTATTTTGCCTTTAATTTGAAACCGAACATTCCGTTCATTGTTGATTATCAAAGGAATACGGTGAATTGTGGCTGCAATCAGCCTCACAGTGGAGGGCAGCTCGGAGAAGCAATTATGGCGTTTACTTACGATTTGCCTAATCTACTTCCTAAATTTTTATATGCACACATAACCGTTTTGCCTGATATCCTGTAAAAATAAAATGAAATGATCTTTATTGCTGACTGCCAAACTCTGATTGAACTCAACAGCGATATGCTGCAAATTGCAGAGATAATATAATTACTAAAACTGGCTCATTACAATTGATTACTATTCAAATATTAAAAAAAAAAAAAAAGAAGTTTTACACGCTTTCCCTCCCTTTACTAAAAATCACATCATCATGCTGATGTGAAATCATCTTACATTCATTAGTTAAGCTGAATTCCAGGTATGACAATTTTCTACATAGTATATTAGTCCAGCTTGGGCCAATGGCAGTATGTACAGTATGTTCCAAAGCTGTGGAAGCTGGAAATAGGCTTTGCTACTCCGGTGATCTGCCCTAGCTTCTGGGTCGCATGCCAAGTGGCTGCCCTGCTGCTTAGCGAACACCAAAGGTTGCTCAGTCGGCATGGGCATCTTACAGAAAACACTTTACCTTTTCTCAAAAAAAAGCAATGTGTTCTCTGATTGGATAAAGTGGAGATTGTGATGTCACTGCCCCTCCTCTCAAACCGGTGACATCACCGGTCCCATTCACTTACATGGCACCGAGCAGTAGCGACCTGTGCATTGTGGGCACATGAGCGCCACTCCCCCAACACCTCTCGCCACCCTCCCTATTCATGTGCACGACCCCTTTCAGGACGCCGGACACATTACATTCTATGGCGGGGATAGGCGGGGGGGGGGTGTATTTTAAAGCACATGATTAGAGCCAGAGGCTCTAATAGGCTTCAAAATAGGGTGGGCCAGGGCACAGAGCACTGCGTCCTGATCCCACCCTGCTGTATATCTTCACACTAACTTTCCTCCCACCCACGATCCATACCATAGCATGCAGCCCGGCAGATCAGGAAAGGGAGATGGGTCGGGAAGAGCAAGCGCTCCCCCCCTTCTGAACCATACCAGGCCACATGCCCTCAACATGGGGGGTGCTTTGGGGCAGGGGGTTTCCCTTATTAAAAAAATAAATCCCTTATTAAAAAATCCTACCAAATCCTTCGATGTAAATCCATCGTCAATCAGACCACCCGCTACACCGTCTACCCGAAAAAAACCCCAAAAAACAAAACCCCCTTCTAGGACAGCCGCCTGCTGAATGCATTCTCCACACTTTGACAGTTCTTATATAGGTAAGGGTGGGGCCACCTGGCAGCATCACCTGGTGGCCCCTCCCCCTTGTAACATCACCAAGTGGCCCGCCCTTACCTATAAGAACTGTCAAAGCGTGGAGGAGGCATTCAGCGGGTGGGCGTCCTATAAGGCGGAGCATTTTGTTGTTATTTTTTTCGTGTTGGCAGTGTGGCGAGCGGCGTGATTGACGATAGATTTACATTGCGGGATTTTTTAAAATTTTTTAATAAAGGATTTGTTAGGATTTTTTTTTTTTTTTATTCTTTATTTATGGGTATGCAATATAAAACAGTAACATGACATGACAGCATTATCCTGACAAAAGTTATCTGTGATAACATAATAGATATTCAGGTAATAATGGTTAATAATCACTAACCTACTAAGAAACCAAATGTCAATAAGATAACAAATGATATCAAACTATTTTGTATAATAGATAACTGTAGAAAAAGCGTTGCCATGTGATAAACAGTATTTGAAGGAACTAATGGGATTTTTTTCACATGGCAAAGCTAGGGTGCAGAATGCACAGTACAGCGCGCAGTGCATGGCAGAGTGTTTGGTGGGGCGAACACCCTGAAAAATTTGGCGAATGGTCAAACAGGCAAATGTTTGGCCCAAACTCATTCTTGGGCCGAACAATTCGCCCAACACTACGTTCAGAATAGGAACCTTTTCACTGCCGGCCACAGGAAAACGCAAAACGTACCAAAACTGTGGTAAAACCTAAGCACAATTTGGAGCGGTTTAGACATTAATGGCTGTGTGTTGAGTTATTTTAAGAGGACAGCAAATTTACACTGTTATACAAGCTGTACACTCACTACTTTACATTGTAGAAAAGTGTCATTTCTTCAGTGTTGTCACATGAAAAGATAGAATAAAATATTTACAAAAATTTGAGGGGTGTACTCATTTTTGTGAGATACTGTATGTAAAGTGTTGTGTAAATTGACAGCGCTATATAAATACCTGTAATAAAAAAAAATAATAATAAATGGACGGAAACACCATGTTTTCCCCCTTTCCTTAACCATACCAGGCTACATGCCCTCAACATGGCCTCAAAATTGACCAAATATGGTCATGTCCACATATGGTCAATGACATCACCTGGAAGATCACGGTCATTTGTATACATCAGCTGTTGGCGAGTGTTGGGCATTGTAATTTTGCCGAAAACGAAAAAGAGAAATTTAGCAAATTCGGAAATGCGAAATTAAAAAATTTGAAAAACCGAAAATTTGAAAAGAATGAAAATCCGAAAATCCGAAATAATAACTAACTAACTGACTGCTGGATCTGGCGGCAGAGGAGATCTTACATGGTGCAACGAGTTTTATCGATCCCCCCACTGATGGTGAGATATGGCTGGTGATCTGGAGCGGTGGAGTCTGGTATCTGTGGAATCCCTGCAGAGGCACTAATCATCTCTTAACCCCAGCTAGGGGAAGGCTTGTTTGACCTGTCTGTTGGTTCAGAAGGTCCATTCAGTGAGGTGAGAGGCTTATATTGCCTGTGGTGGAGGTCTTATCACGAATATGCACAGCTGAGAACCCTTTCTAAGCACAGTAATCACAGCTGAGGATTTGTTTCTTCATACTCCCTGTTCCTGTTTTTTCATTTCTATATTTGTACATGGACTTTTCTCTTATGCCCTGTACACACGGTCAGATTTTCCGACGGAAAATGTGTGATAGGACCTTGTTGTCGGAAATTCCGACCGTGTGTGGGCTCCATCACACATTTTCCATCGGATTTTCCGACACACAAAGTTTGAGCGCAGGCTATAAAATTTTCCGACAACAAAATCTGTTGTCGGAATTTCCGATCATGTGTATGCAAATCCGACACACAAAGTGCCACGCATGCTCAGAATAAATAAAGAGATGAAAGCTATTGGCCACTGCCCCGTTTATAGTCCCGACGTACGTGTTTTATGTCACCGCGTTCAGTATGATCGGATTTTCCGACAACTTTGTGTGACCGTGTGTATGCAAGACAAGTTTGAGCCAACATCTGTCGGAAAAAATCCATGGATCAATGTCCGACCGTGTGTACGGGGCATTAGAGTTTGGACTATTGTCTTTTAAGGCTGTATTTTATATATATATATATACATATACACAGTACATATATATATATATATATATATATATATATATATATATACATATACACAGTACATATATATATATATATATATATATATATATAAAAATATATATGAATTTTAGTATTAAATATTATTAGCGCTGCACTATTTTATTTGTAAATTTTAATCCAGGATTTATATATATTGGTCTTACAGCTGCTTTATAGGTCAGGTTATATGTTTGCACTGATTGATTTTCTGCTTTTATTTCTGTTCTAAATAGTTATTGTTAGTTAGTTATTTTGAATTTTCGGATTTTCTTTCTTACTTTTGGATTTTCGAATTTCTGAATTTTTGAATTCCCGAATTTTAGAATTTCCAGATTTTCGGATTTTCGAATTTACGGATTTTCGAATTTCTGAATTTTTGAATTTTAGAATTTCAGATTTTCAGTTTTTCGAATTTACGGATTTTCAAATTTACGAATGTTCTAATTTACGAATTTATAAATGTACGAATTTCAATCATAACGAATGACCAGAAAACCGAAAAAAAAAAAAAACCCTGAATGAAACGAGAACTAAAACAAACGAGTTCATTAGGAGGTTCCTCAATCTACACTTTCTCATACTGTCCAGCTTAATGCAGTCCCAGGGTACTCTGGAGGAACGGGAGAGCCCAGGAGACTACGAGCTGTGACGGGTGTGGGGTTGGATGGGCAGGGCAGCCTTCTTACTACCACAAAAGTCATTGAGCGGCTGTAGAGACATTTCGATCGCTTAAACTGAACAGCCAATTGCGGGCTGAAAAAAATGAACCTAGGGCTCAAGCTGCTGCTGCTGCTTGTTTTACCCACTTCAAGTCCACAATGTTTTAATTATTACTAATATTACTGCTCCTTTGCAAACTGAATTCAACTGCAAACTGGTGTTCTTTTGGTGTTCTTCTTCTTCCTTCTTCGTGACCCCGCCCCCCCTCTGACAACATGGGGAAAGCCACAGGGAAGTCCCGTGAATTCCCCGTCAGAGCAGGGTGGGGTCACCTGGTGGCCCCGCCCTCCATTATATAAGAAGTGTCAGAAGAAGCGAAGCGACACGCGGCTGAAGACTCCCATGTGCGGACGGAGCAGAGAAGAAGCCTGGAGGAAGATGCGGGACGAGAAGAGCGGAGGAAGAAGAAGATGGAAAAGAAGAAGATGAAGAAGAAGATGGAGGAAGAAGAAGAACACCGAAAGAACACCAGAAGAAAGAAGATGGAAGAAGAAGCCGAAAGAAGAAGAAATTAATAAAGGACTTGTCAAAAATCGTCTCTTGTGTTTTTTTAACCTTTTTGACACTTTTTTTGTGAAATGGTAATGGGGTACATTTGTACCCCATTACCAATTCACACGGGGGGGGGGCGGGATCTGGGGTCCCCTTGTTAAAGGGGGCTTCCAGATTCTGATAAGCCCCCCGCCCGCAGACCCCCACAACCACCGGGTAAGGGTTGTGGGGATGAGGCCCTTCTCCCCATCAATATGGGGACAAGGTGCTTTGGGGGCTACCTCAAAGCACCCTCCCAATGTTGAGGGCATGTGGCCTTGTACGTTTCAGGAGGGGGGCTCTCTCTCGTCCCCCCTCTTTTCCTGCGGCCTGCCAGGTTGCGTGCTCGGATAAGGGTCTGGTATGGATTTTTGGGGGGACCCCACGCCATTATTTTTAAAATTCTGGCGCGGGGTTCCCCTTAAAATCCATACAAGACCTGAAGGGTCTGGAATGGATTTTGAGGGGGACCCCCACGCCATTTTTAAAAAAAAATTTGGCACGGGGTTCCCCTTAATAACCATACCAGACCTGAAGAGCTTGGTGTGGAATTTAGGGGGACCCCAACATCATTTTTTTTAAAAATTTTGGTTGCCGTTTTTATCAATGAACTTTTACGTGTATTGTCGGACCGACAATTCATTATAGCCGCGAGTAGTTTTAAATGACTTTTTTTCCTTTGAAATGTAATTTTGCTGTCAGACTGTTCTAAACACGGGAAATATGCACCCTTTACAGGCATACTATAGACACCCCCCAGGTATGAAATTTAAAGGAATATTACACTTTTATTGTTTCACTTTAAGCATTAGTAAAATCACTGCTCCCGTTTTTAAAACTTCTTTTTGTATTGATACATGTCCCCTGGGGCAAGACCCAGGTCCCCAAACACTTTTTATGACAATAACTTGCATATAAGCCTTTAAAATGAGCACTTTTGATTATTCATGTTCGTGTCCCATAGACTTTAATGGTGTTCGCGTGTTCGAACAAATTTTATGCCTGTTCGCATGTTCTGATGCGAACTGAAGCAGGGGGTGTTCGGCTCATCCCTATAACCAAGTATCATTTTGTGGTGTTAAGTAATTTGTATAGATTTTATTAATAAGCATTAAGATATACACCCTTTTTTCAACAATAGATTCTCCCTTTCAACAATAGACCCCCCCACCGCAACAAAATGACCCTCCGGTAACAAAATATCCACCCTAGTAACAACAGATCCACCCCAGCAACAATAGACCCTGTCAGCAACAAAAGATCTCCCAGCAGCCAGCATCAATAGACCCTCCAGCAGCCAGCAACAATAAACCCTCTCTTATCAGTAGATCCCTCCCAGCAACAATTGGCCCCCAGCAACGATAGATCCCCCAGCAGCCAGCTTCAATAGACCCTCCAGCAGCCAACAACAATAGACCCTTCCCTCAACAGTAGATTCCTCCCATCAACAATAGATCTCCCAGCCCCCAGCACACCCCAGCACACCCCAGCACCCTTTGCCATTGCATACATTCAGTGCAGGAGGTGCCGGAACTGCGTTCCCCCACGTTCCCACTGAAAAAAAGTCCTGGTTACCGGTTACCGGTTTCCCTTAGTGAAGATGGCGTGCCTGGCCCCAAAGCTGATTGAACCTCTAGTAACTTTTGGAGGAACCCTATGGTTTAAGAGAACCCTGGTTGAGAACTGATGCTTCCCTTGTCTGGTACTTTGCACTGTTTCCTTCAATAAGGGATGAGTCAATATAATGAGTGATTTACTTGCTTATGGAAATTTCCATTTTAGCCATTGGGATTTGTTAACAATAGTCTTTTTACACAAGTTAAAGTGCAGTGTGGCTCCTGTAAGCACAGTTGGATGGCGGTTTCCCTTAGTTACCGGTTACCGGTTTCCCTTAGTGAAGATGGCGTGCCTGGACCCGAAGCTGATTGAAGAATCGGCTTGGGCGAGGACAGCGCTGGTACCAGGGGCAGGTAAGTGTCCTTAAATTAACCACTTGCTTACTGGGCACTTAAACCCCCCCTCCTGCCCCGACCAAATTTCAGCTTTTAGTGCTCTCACACTTTGAATGACAGTCATGCAACACTGTACCCTAATTAATTTGTTTGTCCTTTTTTTCATACAAATAGAGCTTTCTTTTGGTGGTACAGTATTTGATCACCTCTGGGTTTTTTTTTAGCTATAAATGAAAAAAGACTGAATATTTTGAAAAAAAATGAATTTTTACTTTGTTTCTGTGATAAAATTTAGCAAATTAGTAATTTTTAAATTTTTTTAAAATATTTGTTAAATTTTGGCCACATTTTTACTGCTACATATCTTTGGTAAAAAAACCCAAATTAGTGGATATTATTTGGTCTGTGTGAAAGTTAGAGAGTCTACAAGCTGTGGTGCAAATCATAAAAAATTGATCACACCAGAGTACTGGTGGCCTATCTCATTTCTTGGGACCCTAACAAGCCGCGAAAGTACAAAAGCCCAGCAAATGAACTGTTTTTGGAAAGTAGACATTCCAAGGTATTTAATAAGAGGCATGGTGAATTTTTTGAAGTTGTCATTTTTTCCCACATTTCTTTGCAAAAATTAAGATTTTTATTTATTTTACTTTTTCTTACAAAATTTTCATTGGTTATTTCTCCCACATGGTGTGTGTATACCACAAATTACACTCCAAAATACATTCTGCTACTCCTCCTGAGTATGGCGATACTACATGTGTGAGACTTTTACACAGCCTGGCCACTTAGAAAGGCCCAACATTGAAGTAGCACCTTCAGGCGTTCTAGGAGCATAAATTATTTAAATCAAATTAATCTAATTTCTCAACCACCTATTACAATTTTGAAGGCCCTGGAGCACCAGGACATGGAAACACCCACAAAATGACCAAATTTGGGAAAGCAAACGCCCCAATGTATAATCTACGAGGCATAATGAGTCTTTGAATGGTTCATTTTTTTCCAGAAGTTTTTGGAAAATGTTGGAAAAAAATGAAAACGCATGGGCAGTTGGGCACTGATGAGCCTGTGCAGATGTGTGCTGATAAGCCTGCACTGATGGGCTCTAATGATTGCGAGGTGATTAAATGAAGAACAGCAACAAGAAAATGACATAAGGTATGGCAATACATATACAGTATATTTTAACAAGGAAGGTTTATTAACACTTTTGGGTGTATCTGTAAAAAAATGGCGTGGCATTTGCACAGCCGTCAGTAATAATTCCCATAAGATCTCTAATATCTTTAATTCCTATGATCATCAGCTTCATCTAGTGGCCTTAATCAGGATAATTCTGCTTTATGGCCATTAGATTGAGCTATTAATTATCATAATGAGCTTGTCATCATTTCACGCTCCTAAGTATGCAAAAATTAATTTACTGGGGGTCAGTGGAAAGAATGCCTCTGCCTTACAGTGGTGGTCAGAATGCCACCTTCACAAGCAGCTCGAAAGATCATTTGTATCACACTACTGGCTCTGCCAGATGGCATTGGACCTGAAGCTATGTAGGTACCATCAAATGGGAGGTCAATCGGCCACAGCTCAAGGAACCACAACTAACTTCTGGAGGAACCCTAAGGTTTCACAGAGCCCCGGTTTAGAATCTATGTAGGTACCATCAATCAGCCACAGCTCAATGAACCCCTAGGAACTTCTGGAAGAACCCTATGGTTTCTCAGACGCCTAGTTGAGAACTGGTGGCTTAGACGCTTCCCTTGTCTGGAACTTTGTACTGTTTCCTTCAATAAGGGATGAGTCAATATAATGAGTGATTTACTTACCTATGGAAATTTTCTTTTGATTTGTTAACAATAGGCTTTTTACACAGGTTAAAAGAGGTTATACCTGTATAAAGATAATTTCTGTCTTATTGTGAGGATTGTTGTTTTTTTATGATTATTATCTAACATGCCTTGTTTATTGTATTCAGTGCAATATATAACCCAACTTGTCCTGAAAAAGCGATATCTATAGTGAATCACGTTGACAACATGGATTTGGAGCAATATTTGGGCACCTAATTTCAAGCAATGTATTGTTTGCATTGTTAGTACAATATATAAATGTTATCATTTTGGAATATGGGTCAATTTGTTTTTATATAAAGATGACATTTTTTTGTTTCTAATACAATTCTTTGATTCTAAACTTATGTAGCTCACCCCCTAAGGAGGCGCACATAGAAAGGGATCCCCCTCCCCATAGCCAGGCACACTGCATTTTCATACTTTGAGGCAAGGAATGTCCAGTGCTTTGTTTTTTTGTATTTTTATTAGGGGTAGTTTAACTTGGATACGGAAAAGGGTAATATGGGATGCCCACTTGACTTACACTCCTCAGCTTCCTCCAGCACAACTCCTTCTTGCAGCACTACAACTCCCACGACCAGCTAGCACAGTTGGACAGGTAGCACATGGCCTTTACAGGCAGGGACCGCGGGCCTCTTTGGTAGTGTAGCAAAGTCTTAGTGCCCAGCTTTCCTTCTGTGGCTACTGATCCCAGCACCACCTCTTCAGGCACTGCCAGCCCACCTGGCTGCAGCTGCCCCTTTATCTGGCCCTCTTGGTTTAACTTCCACAGTGCTCCCAGGCTGACTCTGCATCTACCTCAGATTGCTCTCACCCAGTCTTCTCAGGCTGCCTCTCAGTCCTCCCAGACTGTAACACTTACCAGCCCACCTGGCTGTCCTCCTCCCTGGAGATTTGCCCAGCAGTGTTTTCCTCCTGCTCCTGTGCCTCCAGTCAGGACACCCCTGTGTGTCATGAAAAGGGTCCCAGATCCAAGTCCCCCCCCCACACACACACTAGGGGGCAACCCACAAGGGTCTCCATAGCCTCCTAACACTCCATCTCCATCTTCCACCCACTCCACTGCCCCAGCTGGGATGACCCAGAGTATTTTAGGGAGCCTGTCCCCTGCCAAACCATCTGTTGGGGATTGGTCAGGGCCCTCATGAATACACCAGGAAGGTCCTCCTAACCTCCCTCCCATTCTTCTGGAAGTTTCCTGAAAGCACCAGAAGCAGGGGGAGGTCTCAGAAGTGCTGCCTTTGAGTCATTCAGCCCTCCCTGAGTCACTCACCCTGACCCAGATAAAACAACATAGGCTTGACTGGCAACCAAGCCTGAACAATTTTACAACAAAAACCTATTCTAGCACACTAGAGGGTGCTACACTTGTCCACCAATTTTTGAACATTAAGTTTTTGGTCCCCCAGATTATAAAGAGATATACGAAAACATGTGAAAAGGAGCCAAGTGGTGCACTCACTGCAAAATATTATTGTGTATTTTTTCTTTAAGCTCTGCGATGCAGTAGGCACACCAGAAACCTAACACCAGGTGCAAAAAACAAAAAAGTGAGTACACAAATAAGTGCACAGGGTGTACACATGGTCCTCCTCCAAAGAGAAAGGACACTGGCCCTGATTCCCAAGGGTTCAAGGCTCCTGACAGGGACTGATGGTCTACCCAGCCGAAACAGGGCTCACCCCTTTCTTCGGGAGGCCTGCTGAAGCAAGGCTTGCCCAAGTACTAGGTGGGGCTCTCCCGAAGGGAGACCACATGGAAGGGGAAGAACCTGACCATAAGGCCACATGCCCTCCCCCCCAAGACCTTCAGAACAAGTCCAAGGACCCAGACCCTGATGTGATGTGATTGCCATGCGTTTCAAAAAGTAGTGCATGCACTGCTTTTTGTTGCAGTGCGATTTCAGCCCATTCAAAATGAGTAGGGCTGCAATCGCACTGCACAGAACTGCATGTGAATGACACAGGAACGCTGTGCAGTCCCTACATGTGATTCACATGCACTCCCAAGTGTGATTGGGCCCTAACCGTGACAGTACCTGTGTAGAAAAAATTTGGGATTTACAGTATCTCACAAAAGTGAGTACACCCCTCACATTTTTGTAAATATTTTATTATAAATTTTCATGTGACAACACTGAAGAAATGACACTTTGCTACAATGTAAAGTAGTGAGTGTACAGCTTGTATAACAGTGTAAATTTGCTGTCCCCTCAAAATAATTCAACACACAGCCATTAATGTCTAAACTGCTGGCAACAAAAGTGAGTACACCTCTAAGTGAAAATGTCCAAATTGGGCCCAATTAGCCATTTTCCCTCCCTGGTGTCATGTGACTTGTTACTGTTACAAGGTCTTAGGTGTGAATGGGGAGCAGGTGTGTTAGATTTGGTGTTATCACTCTCACTCTCTAATACTGGTAACTGAAAGTTCAACATGGCACCTCATGGCAAAGAACTCTCTGAAGATCTGAAAAAAAGAAATGTTGCTCTACATAAAGATGGCCTAGGCTAAGAGAAGATTGCCAACACCCTGAAACTGAGCTGTAGCAAGGCGGCCAAGACAATACAGCGGTTAAACAGGACATGTTCCACTCAGAACAGGCCTTGCCATGGTCGACCAAAGAAGTTGAATGTTCAGCATCATATCAAGAGGTTGTCTTTGGGTAATAGACGTATGAGTGCTGCCAGCATTGCTGCAGAGGTTGAAGGGGTGGGGGGTCAGTCTGTTAGTGCTCAGACCATACACCGCACACTGCATCAAAGTGGTCTGCATGGCTGTCCTCCCAGAAGGAAGCCTCTTCTAAAGATGATGCACAAGAAAGCCCGCAAACAGTTTACTGAAGACAAGCAGACTAAGGACATGGATTACTAGAACCATGTCCTGTGGTCTGATGAGACCAAGATAAACTTATTTGGTTCAGATGGTGTCAAGCGTGTGTGGCGGCAACCAGATGAGGAGCACAAAGACAAGTGTGTCTTGCCTACAGTCAAGCATGGTGGTGGGAGTGTTATGGTCTGGGACTGCATAAGTGCTGCCGGCACTGGGGAGCTACAGATCATTGAGGAAACCATGAATGCCAACATGTACTGTGACATACTGAAGCAGAGCATGATCTCCCTTCCGAGACTGGGCCGCAGGGCAGTATTCCAAAATGATAACCACCCCAAACACACCTCCAAGATGACCACTGTCTTGCTAAAGAAGCTGAGGATAAAGATGATAGACTGGCCAAGCATGTCTCCAGACCTAAACCCTATTGAACATCTGTGGGGCATCCTCAAACGGAAGGTGGAGGAGCGCAAGGTCTCTAACATCCACCAGCTCCGTGATGTCGTCATGGAGGAGTGGAAGAGGACTCCAGTGGCAACCTGTGAAGCTCTGGTATACTCCATGCCCAAGAGGGTTAAGGCAGTGCTGGAAAATAACTGGTGGCCACACAAAATATTGATTTTTGGGCCAATTTGGACATTTTCACTTAGAGGTGTACTCACTTTTGTTGCCAGCGGTTTAGACATTAATGGCTGTGTGTTGAGTTATTTTGAGGGGACAACAAATTTACACTGTTATACAAGCTGTACACTCACTACTTTACATTGTAGCAAAGTGTCATTTCTTCAGTGTTGTCACATGAGAAGATGGAACAAAATATTTACAAAAATGTGAGGGGTGTACTCACTTTTGTGAGATACTCTATACTTACCATACCCCTGTTTTCCATATCATTGGGCCTGATGTCACCGCCCTTCCTCAAAGATTTCCAGGGAATGCAGATCAGGGGAAATCTCCCAAGAAGACAATCCACTGCATTGCAAGAGCGTCTTTTGGAATTTTGGGTATTTTGTATTCTGGAGGATCTAGCCAGACATCACCTAGACACCATGGGTGGAAGATGGGAGTGAGCTAAGTATAAATCAAAACTTTTTTTCTTTACAGGTACATCTTACACCTACCAACAGCAGGTGATTTGTGAGGAGGAAGGGGGCCTGTGCAATGCACACGGACTTTGCATCATAATGCAAGGTCCGCTTTAAGCTATAAGCAATTACGTGTTTATGTGACTGAATTTCTGGCTGATAGTCAGACATTATATTCATTTTCCAGCCAAAGCACTAGGCATGTTGAACATCTGGTTATCATAGGGTGAGTTTCCGTAGCAACGAGAGCATCCTGAAGAGCCGTCAGAGCAGAAGTCACCTTAATCATCAGTCAGTGAGAGCAAAATCAGACACATCCTAATTACTGCAGAGTATGAAGGCGGTATTGTTGTAGCATACTGCCATCTAGTGGTAAAAAAGTAAACTACAGGGGAGGCAATGTCAATAACCTAAAACGTTAATCATATACACTATATTGTCAAAACTATTGGGACACCTGCCTTTACACGCACATGCACTTTAATGAAATCCCAGTCTAATGCCGCGTACACACGATCGGAATTTCCGACAACCAAACCGTGGATTTTTTTTTCCGATGGATGTTGCCTCAGACTTCTCTTGCATACACACGATCGCACAAATGTTGTCGGAAATTCTGATCGCCAAGAACGCGGTGACGTACAACACGTACGACGAGCCGGGAAAAATGAAGTTGAATAGCCAGTGCCGCTCTTCTGCTTGATTTTGAGCATGCGTGGAATTTTGTGTGTCGGAATTGTCTACACACGCTTGGAATTTACGACAACGGATTTTGTTTGTCAGAAAATTTGAGATCCAGCTCTCAAACATCTGTTGTCGGAAATTCCGACAGCAAATGTCCGATGGAGCCCACACACAGTCGGAATTTCCGAAAACAAGCTCACATCGACCATTTGTTGTCGTAAATTTCCGATCGTGTGTACGCGGCATTAGTCCGTAGGGTTCAATATTGAGTTGGCCCACCCTTTGCAGCTATAACAGCTTCCGCTCTTCTGGGAAGGCCGTCCACAAGGTTTAGTAATGTGTCTATGGGAATGTTTGACCATTCTTCCAGAAGCGCATTTGTGAGGTCAGGCACTGATGTTGGAAGAGAAGGCCTGGCTCGAACTCTCCCCTTTAATTCATGCTATATGCAAAATAGATGCAGCGCTAGTGATATTTCAAAATTTCAAAATTTACAAGTTAAAAGAGGCAAAAAATAAAAGACTAAAGCAGAGTCTCGAAATTTCAGTCCATAGGTGAAAAATGACAACAACCCTCCATGCTTAGTATAAATGATAAGCTGTAGGAGAGGAAAATGTGAAAATCCTTCACACAATGTGCATCCAGCTCCGCACCCAAGTGAGTAAGTAGCCTGCTTACCAGCTCTCCGTGACCACTAGAATAATTGTATCACCAAACTTAGAGAAATAGGTCTCCCCAGGAACCTTAATAGTGTCTGGAACTTCCGCTTTACTGGTAAGACTCGGAAATATAAAAAATAATTGCTCCCATAGTGCAGTACTTTAGAAAAACTGAATTTTATAAAAATAAGTGGGTTGCACTTAAAAGATAAAAGCCGTTTGTAGGCAACAGAACGGTATGTCGTACGGAAAGAACCGCGGCGTCTCCACAGGATTCGCTTTACTTCCTGGTTTGCTTGTCCATCAACCTCCTGAGAGGAAAAATGTGATGACGCCACAGTCGCAGGCCCCACCCTATGCATTTCATCATTACCGGACGACGTCTAGGGGGGCGCCGCGGGACTATATAAATGATATGCGTGATGACACAGTCACCTGGCCAATCCCCAGATGATGAAACGTAGCGACGAAACGTGTAGGGTGGGGCCTGCAACGGTGACGTCATCACTTGTTCTGTTGCCTACAAATGGCTTTTATCTTGTAAGTGCAACCCACTGATTTTATTCAATTCAGTTTTTCTAAAGTACTGCACTATGGGAGCAATTCTTTTTTTATATTTCCGAGTCTTACTAGTAAAGCGGAAGTTACAGACACTATTAAGGGACCTGGGGAGACCTGTTTCCCTGAGTTTGGTGAGACCATTATTCTAGTGGTCACGGAGAGCTGGTAAGCAGCTTACTCACTGGATGCACATTGTGTGAAGGATTTTCACGTTTTCCTCTCCTACAGCTTATCATCTACACAAAGCACGGATGGTTGTTGTCACTTTTCACCTATGGACTGAAATTTCGAGACTCTGCTTTAGTCTTTAATTTTTAGCCTCTTTCACTAGAGCTGCATGTATTTTGTATACATATATTTGTTTGAGTTTGTATTCGACTTTGGGGTTCTAGCAGCTGTGTTCACATTCATAAAAGTTTGTATTGATGGTTTGTTCTAGCGCAGTGTTAGCCTTTGGGCTGTTTTTGTTTACATTTTCCGCTTCAATTCATTGCAAAGGCGTTCTATTGGGTTGAGGTCAGGACTCTCTGGACCTTGCTTTGTGCTCTGGTGTGCAGTCATGTTGGAACAGGAAGGGGCCATTCCCAAACTGTTCCCACAAAGTTGGGAGCATGAAATTGACCAAAATGTCTTGGTATGCTGACGCCTTAAAAGTTCCCTTCTCTGGAACTAAGGGGCCAACCCCAACCCCTGAAAAACAACCCCACACCATAATCCCCCCTCCACCAAATGATTTGGACCAGTGTACAAAGAAAGGTCCATAAAAACATGGCTGAGCGAGATTGGGGTGGAGGAACTTGACATGGACGGTGTCAGTAGAGCAGGGGACAGTGTCAGTAGGGAAGAGATTGTTGTCAGTAGGACAGTGGACAGTGTCAGTAGTTATTTACTTTTATTATTTTATTTCTTAATAAAAAACATTTCAGTGTTATTTTTTATTATTTTTTTACAATACATTTTTTTATTTACAATTTTGTTTTAGGAGCCCTGTTGGAGGGTTTGGTGAAATATCAGGGTCTAAACAGACCCTTGATGTCTCACTTTTGAGGCAGAAAAGGGGACTGAGAACAGAGATTCCCCAGTCCCTTTCTTTGCAACCTCAGCTGCACTGGATAGTGAATGAATGGGAAGTGCTCTGTGTTAAGCGACTTCCTGTTCATTCACAAACTAACGCATAGTAAATGCAGCAGGGGAAATCAACACCCTGTGTGCATGGTCATGCTCAGGGTACATCAATGTGATGGTCACTGGGTAAAATGCTCCTTACATTGGTGGTCCCTGGGAAGAGTGTTCCTTATAATGGTGGTCAATAGGGATGAGCTTCGTGTTCGAGTCGAACCCATGTTCGACTCGAACATCGGCTGTTCGATCGTTCGCCGAATTGCGAACGTTATGGGCCGTTCGCGCTAAATTCGTGTGGCGCGTCACGGCCCATAATTCACTGCGGCATCGCAGTGCATTGCTGGCTGATGATTGGCCAAGCATGCACTATGACCCGCATGCTTGGCCAATCACAGCGCTGTCAGTAGAGAGAGCTGTAATTGGCCAAAGCCAGGGTGGCTTTGGCCAATTATGGCTCAGGGGATTTAGTACACACCCCACACTATATAAGGCCGCCTGCACGGCGGCCCTGTGTAGTGTGTGTTCCGGTGTGCTGAGAGATAGAGAGAGAGAGAGACAGTGTCATTTGATTTGAGTTAGATAGATTAGGCAGAACAGTCAGTCAGTTAGCTGCACTTACAGTGTATTGTGTATATATATGCATCCCAGGTGTTGCATATATATATATACACTGTATTCAGTTTAGCTAGATCTGTTCCTGTTATCTTCTATCTAGACTATTTACATTTAATGCAGTGCGTCCTGCTCACAGTGTTCAGCTAGATCCGTTCCTGTTAAATTCCTACTGACCGGCAGGCTTGTCTGGTTACAGTATATAAAGCTACCTGAAGAAAATTACAGGTGTTCTATTTGATCCTATTAGTACCACGGTCAGGCAGCTAGACTATTTACATTTAGTACAGTGCGTCCTGCTCACAGTGTTCAGCTAGATCCGTTCCTGTTATCTTCCTACTGACAGGCAGGCTTGTCTGGTTACAGTATATAAAGCTACCTGAAGAAAATTACAGGTGTTCTATTTGATCTTATTAGTACCACGGTCAGGCAGCTAGACTATTTACATTTAGTACAGTGCGTCCTGCTCACAGTGTACAGCTAGATCCGTTCCTGTTATCTTCCTACTGACAGGCAGGCTTGTCTGGTTACAGTATATAAAGCTACCTGAAGAAAATTACAGGTGTTCTATTTGATCCTATTAGTACCACGGTCAGGCAGCTAGACTATTTACATTTAGTACAGTGCGTCCTGCTCACAGTGTACAGCTAGATCCGTTCCTGTTATCTTCCTACTGACAGGCAGGCTTGTCTGGTTACAGTATATAAAGCTACCTGAAGAAAATTACAGGTGTTCTATTTGATCCTATTAGTACCACGGTCAGGCAGCTAGACTATTTACATTTAGTACAGTGCGTCCTGCTCACAGTGTACAGCTAGATCCGTTCCTGTTATCTTCCTAATGACAGGCAGGCTTGTCTGGTTACAGTATATAAAGCTACCTGAAGAAAATTACAGGTGTTCTATTTGATCCTATTAGTACCACGGTCAGGCAGCTAGACTATTTACATTTAGTACAGTGCGTCCTGCTCACAGTGTTCAGCTAGATCCGTTCCTCTTATCTTCCTACTGACAGGCAGGCTTGTCTCATTACAGTATATAAAGCTACTTGAAGAAAATTACAGGTGTTCTATCCCAGCTTAGTGCAGCTACAGGCCATTAGTATGTCTGGAAGGCCAAGAAGGAGAGGCAGACAGTCACAAGCCAATAAGAGAGGGCAAGCAGGCTCTGTGTCTAGTGCTGGTCGTGGAGACGGTGCATCCTCATCAGCACGTGGCCATGGGACACGCTTGGCCTTTTTTTCGGCAGCTGGCCATGTTGAGCCGCAACATGCGAAAGACTTGGTCGAGTGGATGACCAAGCCGTCCTCATCCTCCTCATCCTCTCTCACCCATGCCCAGGGTGCTTTGTCTGGCAAAGCAGCGGCCTCTTCCCTCAGCTCAATGTCATCAGTGACTCCTTCCCTAGCTCCACCATGTCCTCATGAGGATTCCCTCGAACTGTTTGACCACAGTGTTGGGTACATGCTCCAGGAGGATGCCCAGCGTTTGGAAGGCTCTGATGACGATACTGAGCTCGATGAAGGCAGTAACATGAGCGCGGACAGAGGGGGTGCCCAAGAAGGACAGCAATCTGGCAGTCATGCTCCCCCTGCTGCAGCATACTGCCAGGTTTGCTCCAGTGATGAGGAGGGAGGGGATGATGAGGTCACTGACTCAACGTGGGTGCCTGATAGGAGAGAGGAGGAGGAGGAGGAGGAGGAGGAGGAGGAGGAGGAGGAGGAGGCGGCAGCACATCACCAACGAGGCAGGATGCCCTCCAGGGGCCAGCCTAAGGGCAGCACATTGACTGCATCACACCCCAAAGCTCCACATGTGCAGGGCGCTGCAGTCTCTGCGCGTTATTCAAAAAGTTCTTTGGTGTGGGCCTTTTTTGAGACGAGTGCATCAGATCGCACCGCTGCTATTTGCAACATATGTCTCAAGCGTATCTCGCGTGGCCAAAATATCTCCCGCTTGGGTACCACATGCTTGACCAGACATATGTTGACCTGCCATGCAGTTCGTTGGCAAGCGTATCTAAAAGACCCACACCAAAGAACAAAGAGGATCTCTCCTTGCTCCTCATCAGCTGAGATTTCCAACCCCACTAGACCTTCAGTCCTCTCTGAGACCTGCAGTGAGAGGAATGAAGGTGTAGAATTAGGTGTGTCACAGCCAAGTACTTGTGGGCAATCTGCTTTTGGTACACCGACGTCAGATTGTACCAGGCAAATTTCCCTGCCCCAGCTGCTGCACCGCCGAAAGAAGTTTGCTCCCAGCCATCCACATGCCCAGCGGTTGAATGCTAGCTTGGCAAAATTGCTAGCACTTCAACTGCTGCCTTTTCAGTTGGTAGACTCTGCCCCCTTCCGTGAGTTTGTGGAATGTGCGGTTCCTCAGTGGCAGGTACCCAAACGCCACTTTTTCTCACGGAAGGCGATTCCGGCTCTCTACCGGCATGTGGAAGGCAATGTCCATGCCTCGCTGGACAGGGCGGTCAGCGGTAAGGTGCATATTACCGCTGACTCATGGTCCAGCAGGCATGGACAGGGACGTTACCTAAGTTTCACGGCGCATTGGGTGACTCTGCTGGCAGCTGGGAAGGATGCAGGACAAGGTGCAGTAGTGTTGGAGGTTGTTCCGCCACCACGCCTCCAAAATGCTGATTGTGACACACCTCTCTCCTCCACCCCCTCCTCTTCTTCTTCCTCCATGGCCTCTTCCTCGGAACCAGCGGTGCTCCGTAGGCGTTCAAGGGGCTACGCAAGTACGCAGGCCAAAAGATGCCATGCGGTGCTTGAGCTGGTGTGCTTGGGGGACAGGAGCCACACTGGGGCAGAGGTTCTGTCAGCTCTGCAGGGGCAGGTTCAGAGGTGGTTGACGCCACGCCAACTTAAGGCAGGAATGGTGGTTTGCGACAATGGCACCAACCTCCTCTCTGCCCTCCGACAGGGACAAATGACCCATGTGCCCTGTTTGGCTCACGTCCTTAACTTGGTGGTGCAGCGGTTCTTGGGCAGGTACCCGGGCTTACAGGATGTCCTGAGGCAGGCCAGGAAAGTCTGTGTGCATTTCCGCCGGTCATATAATGCCAGTGCTCGGCTGACGGACCTCCAAAAGGAGTTTAACCTGCCCAAGAACCGCCTAATCTGTGACATGCCCACCAGGTGGAACTCAACGTTGGCCATGCTGCAGCGGCTGCACACGCAGCAGAGGGCCATAAATGAGTACCTGTGCGACTATGGCACCAGGACAGGGTCAGGGGAGCTTGGTTTTTTTTCCCCACGCCAGTGGGCCATGATCAGGGATGCATGCACTGTCCTGTCACCATTCGAGGAGGCCACGAGGATGGTGAGCAGTGACAGTGCATGCATCAGTGACACTGTCCCCCTTGTCCACCTGTTGGAGCACACGCTGCGTGGAATAATGGACAGGGCACTTGAGGCAGAACAGAGGCAGGAAGAGGAGGACTTCCTTAGCTCTCAAGGCCCCCTTTATCCAGACAGTGTTCCTGCGTGCCCGCCGATCACACAGGAAGAGGACGAGGAGGAAGAGGAGGAGGAGGAAGATTGTGTCAGTATGGAGGTGGAGCCTGGCACTCAGCATCAGCAGCAGTCTTTAAGGGATCAGTCCCAAGAAACACATGGACTTGTACGTGGCTGGGAGGAGGTGGCTGCGGACCATGTCGTTCTTAGTGACCCAGAGGACTCCGGACCGAATGCCTCAGCAAACCTACGCTGCATGGCCTCCCTGATCCTGCAAAGCCTGCGTAAGGATCCTCGTATTCGTGGTATCAAGGAGAAGGACCAATACTGGCTGGCAACCCTCCTTGATCCACGTTACAAGGGTAAGGTTGCGGACCTTATCTTGCCATCGCAGAGGGAGCAGAGGATGAAACATCTTCGGGAGGCCTTGCAGAAAGGTCTGTGCAACGCGTTCCCAGAGACTGGGAGGTTACAAACTCCTGTTTCTGGACAACGTGTTGCTGAGGCTTCGGTCAGTCAAAGAAGGAGCGGTGGAGAAGGTGGCCGTCTGACCGATGCGTTCAGACAATTTTTTGGTCCGCAGCCCCAAGGTATGATCGGTTCCAGCAACCATCGCCAGCGTCTGTTTTACATGGTGCAGGAATACCTAGGGGCAAGATCAGACTTGGACACCTTTCCCACCGAAAATCCTCTGGGTTACTGGGTCTTGAGGATGGATCACTGGCCAGAGCTTGCACAGTATGCAATTGAGCTACTGGCCTGTCCTGCATCCAGCGTTCTTTCGGAACGCACATTCAGTGCTGCTGGAGGCGTGGTAACCGATCACAGGGTGCGTCTGTCCACCGACTCGGTCGATCGGCTGACCTTCATAAAAATGAATGAGTCTTGGATCACCACCAGCTACCAAGCACCTGATGCTGATGTAACCGAATAATTTTTTTTGAAATCTCAGATCCCTTCAAAGACTGCCTATGCTGATGCTGAGTGACTATCCCTGAGTAATTATCCTCTTCCTCCTCAATCATCACGCTGATAGCTTGTTGCAGTGTTGTGGCACCAGCACCAGTGCCTAAGGCCCAATTTTTCTGCCCCTGTCTAACAGGGGCGTGTAATTACAATTTTTGATGCAATACTTTGCAGCAGGGCTCGTTCCTGCGTTCCAACTAGAGTGTCTGTGAGGGGTTGCAGTGTTGTGGCACCAGCACCAGTGCCTAAGGCCCAATTTTTCTGCCCCTGTCTAACAGGGGCGTGTAATTACAATTTTTGAAGCAATAATTTGCAGCAGGGCTCGTTCCTGCGTTCCAACTAGAGTGTCTGTGAGGGGTTGCAGTGTTGTGGCACCAGCACCAGTGCCTAAGGCCCAATTTTTCTGCCCCTGTCTAACAGGGGCGTGTAATTACAATTTTTGAAGCAATAATTTGCAGCAGGGCTCGTTCCTGCGTTCCAACTAGAGTGTCTGTGAGGGGTTGCAGTGTTGTGGCACCAGCACCAGTGCCTAAGGCCTAATTTTTCAGCTCCTGTTCAACAGGGGCATGTAATTACAATTCTTGATCTAATATTTCACAGCAGGGCCCTGTGAGGGCTTACAGTGTTGTGGCCACAGCAACACCTAAGGCCCAAATTTCTGCTGAGTATATAGGGCAGGACCCTACTTTCAAACATCTAACTTACAAACGACTCCTACTTGCAAACGGAAGGAGACAACAGGAAGTGAGATGAAATCTACCCCTAGGAAGGGAAATTCTCTCCTGTAAGAGTTAATATGGGAAAACAAGTTCTCCTTTCCACTGATGCTTTCCAATCCTTGTTCCACAAAAAAACCCAAATTTTCAAAAAACATTTTTCATTGGGACAAAAAAGTGAGGTGAAATCTTCTGAAGAGGAGGAAAGACAGCAAAACAAATGTCACAGGGGTGATAACCCTTCCCTATGTTTTCCAAAAAGCTTAGAAAAGATTTTTTGGCTGGAGCTAAACACGTTAAAAATGTTCAAAATTACAAACAGATTCTACTTAACAACAAACCTACAGTCCCTGTCTTGTTTGCACCGCCTGTATACTGCTGTTCAGAGTATATAGGGCCTGGTGGCCCCACACCTTTCCTTATTTTAATTTGGGTGCGGGGTTCCCCTTAATATCCATACAAGACCCAAAGGGACTGGTAATGGACTGGGGGGTACCCATGCCGTTTGTCTCACTGATTTTCATCCATATTGCCATGACCCGACATGACATTAAACCCGCAAGCAGTTTTAAATGAGATTTTTTCCTTTAAAAATGACATTTGGTGCAGGGACTGTTCTAAACATGGGAAACACGCGTCACTTTACAGGCATACTATAGACACCCCCCAGGTACGATATTTAAAGGAATATTTCACTTTTTTTTTTTACTTTAAGCATCATTAAAATCACTGCTCCCGAAAAAACGGCCGTTTTTAAAAGTTTTTTTTGCATTGATACATGTCCCCTGGGGTAGGACCCGGGTCCCCAAACCCTTTTTAGGACAATACCATGCAAATTAGCCTTTAAAATGAGCACTTTTGATTTCGAACGTTCGAGTCCCATAGACGTCAATGGGGTTCTAACGTTCGTGCGAACTTTCGGTCCGTTCGCGGGTTCTGGTGCGAACCGAACCGGGGGGTGTTCGGCTCATCCCTAGTGGTCAATGGGAGGAATTCTCCTTATACTGGTGGCCATTAAGATGAATGCTCCTTACAATGGTGGTCATCGAGAAGAATGCTCCTGACACTGGTGGCCATCAAGAAGAATGCTGCTGACACCGGTGGTCATTGAGAAGAATGCCCCTTACACTGTTAGCTATCAGGTAGAACGCTTCTTACACTGGTGGTCATCAAGAAGAATGCTCCTTACATTAGTGGTCATCGAGAAGAATGCTTTTTACACTGGTGGTCATCGAGAAGAATGCTCTTTACACTGGTGGTCATTGAGAGAAAAATGTTCCTTACCCTGGTGGTCATCGAGAAGAATGCTCCTTACACTCGTGGCCATTGAGAAGAATGCTCCTTACACTGGTGGTCATCGAGAAGAATGCTTCTTATACTGGTGACCATTGAGAAGAATGCTCCTTACACTAGTGGTCATTGAGAAAAATGCTCAGAGTCCTTACACTGGTGGTCATTGAGAAGAATGCTCCTTACACTGGTGGTCATTGAGAAGAATGTTCCTTACACTCGTGGCCATTGAGAAGAATGCTCCTTACACTGGTGGTCATCGGGAAGAATGCTTCTTATACTGGTGACCATTGAAAAGAATGCTCCTTACACTAGTGGTCATTGAGAAAAATGCTCCTCACACTGGTGGTCATCGAGAAGAATGCTCTTTACACTGGTGGTCATCGAGAATAATGCTCCTTACACTGGTGGCCATTGAGAAGAATGCTCCTAAAACTGGTGGTCATCGTGAAGAATGCTCCTTACACTGGTGGCAATTGAGAAGAATGCTTCTTACACTGGTGGTCATTGAGAAGAATGCTCTTTACGCTGGTGGCCATTGAGAAGAATGCTCCTTACACTGGTGGTCATTGAGAAGAATGCTCCTTACATTGGTGGCCATTGAGAAGAATGCTCCTAAAACTGGTGGTCATCGAGAAGAATGCTCCTTACACTGGTGGTCATCGAGAAGAATGCTCCTTACACTGGTGGTCATTGAGAAGAATGCTTCTTACTAGGGATGAGCTTCGTGTTCGAGTCGAACCCATGTTCGACTCGAACATCGGCTGTTCGATCGTTCGCAGAATTGCGAACGATATGGGCCGTTCGCGCCAAATTCGTGTGGCGCGTCACGGCCCATAATTCACTGCGGCATTGCAGTGCATTGCTTGCTGATGATTGGCCAAGCATGCACTATGACCCGCATGCTTGGCCAATCACAGCGCCGCCTTAACAGAGAGCCATAATTGGCCAAAGCCAAGGAGGCTTTGGCCAATTATGGCTCAGGGGATTTAGTACACGCCCCACACTATATAAGGCCGCCTGCACGGCGGCCCTGTGCAGTGTGTTCCGGTGTGCTTAGAGAGAGAGAGAGACAGTGTCATTTCATTTGAGTTAGCTAGATTAGGCAGGACAGTCAGTCAGTTAGCTGCACTTAAAGTGTATTGTGTATATATATGCATCCCAGGTGTTGCATATATATATATATATATACACTGTATTCAGTTTAGCTAGATCCGTTCCTGTTATCTTCTAGACTATTTACATTTAGTGCAGTGCGTCCTGCTCACAGTGTTCAGCTAGATCCGTTCCTGTTATATTCCTACTGACAGGCAGGCTTGTCTTGTTACAGTATTTTGAAGAAAATTACTGGTGTTCTTTTGATCCTATTAGTACCACAGTCAGGCAGCTAGACTATTTACATTTAGTGCAGTGCGTCCTGCTCACAGTGTTCAGCTAGATCCGTTCCTGTTATCTTCTTACTGACAGGCAGGCTTGTCTTGTTACAGTATTTTAAAGAAAATTACTGGTGTTCTTTTGATCCTATTAGTACCACAGTCAGGCAGCTAGACTATTTACAGTTAGTGCAGTGCGTCCTGCCCACAGTGTTCTGCTAAACCTACAAGTAAGTGGGGTGCGTCCTGCTCACAGTGTTCAGCTAAACCTACAAGTTAGTGGGGTGCATCCACCTCACAGTGTTCAGCTAAACCTACAAGCTAGTGGGGTGCGTCCTGCTCACAGTGTTCAGCTAGATCCGTTTCTGTTATCTTCTTACTAACAGGCAGGCTTGTCTTGTTACAGTAAATACAGCTACCTGAAGAAAATTGCTGGTGTTCTTTTGATCCTATTAGTACCACAGTCAGGCAGCTAGACTATTTACAGTTAGTGCAGTGCGTCCTGCTCACAGTGTTCTGCTAAACCTACAAGTTAGTGGGGTGCGTCCTGCTCACAGTGTTCAGCTAAACCTACAAGTTAGTGGGGTGCGTCCACCTCACAGTGTTCAGCTAAACCTACAAGCTAGTGGGGTGCGTCCTGCTCACAGTGTTCAGCTAGATCCGTTTCTGTTATCTTCTTACTGACAGGCAGGCTTGTCTTGTTACAGTAAATACAGCTACCTGAAGAAAATTGCTGGTGTTCTTTTGATCCTATTAGTACCACAGTCAGGCAGCTAGACTATTTACAGTTAGTGCAGTGCGTCCTGCTCACAGTGTTCTGCTAAACCTACAAGTTAGTGGGGTGCGTCCTGCTCACAGTGTTCAGCTAAACCTACAAGTTAGTGGGGTGCGTCCACCTCAGAGTGTTCAGCTAAACCTACAAGCTAGTGGGGTGCGTCCTGCTCACAGTGTTCAGCTAGATCCGTTCCTGTTATCTTCTTACTGACAGGCAGGCTTGTCTTGTTACAGTAAATACAGCTACCTGAAGAAAATTGCTGGTGTTCTTTTGATCCTATTAGTACCACAGTCAGGCAGCTAGACTATTTACAGTTAGTGCAGTGCGTCCTGCTCACAGTGTTCTGCTAAACCTACAAGTTAGTGGGGTGCGCCCTGCTCACAGTGTTCAGCTAAACCTACAAGTTAGTGGGGTGCGTCCACCTCACAGTGTTCAGCTAAACCTACAAGCTAGTGGGGTGCGTCCTGCTCACAGTGTTCAGCTAGATCCGTTCCTGTTATCTTCTTACTGACAGGCAGGCTTGTCTTGTTACAGTAAATACAGCTACCTGAAGAAAATTGCTGGTGTTCTTTTGATCCTATTAGTACCACAGTCAGGCAGCTAGACTATTTACAGTTAGTGCAGTGCGTCCTGCTCACAGTGTTCTGCTAAACCTACAAGTTAGTGGGGTGCGTCCTGCTCACAGTGTTCAGCTAAACCTACAAGTTAGTGGGGTGCGTCCACCTCACAGTGTTCAGCTAAACCTACAAGCTAGTGGGGTGCGTCCTGCTCACAGTGTTCAGCTAGATCCGTTCCTGTTATCTTCTTACTGACAGGCAGGCTTGTCTTGTTACAGTATTTTAAAGAACATTGCTGGTGTTCTTTTGATCCTATTAGTACCACAGTCAGGCAGCTAGACTATTTACAGTTAGTGCAGTGCGTCCTGCTCACAGTGTTCTGCTAAACCTACAAGTTAGTGGGGTGCGCCCTGCTCACAGTGTTCAGCTAAACCTACAAGTTAGTGGGGTGCGTCCACCTCACAGTGTTCAGCTAAAGCTACCTGTAGAAGGTTGGTGGTGTTCTCATACTACAGGCAGGCAGTTGATTTTGCTAGCTGCAGTATCAGTACATATATATATATATATATATATATATATATATATATATATATCCCAGCTTAGTGCAGCTACAGGCCATTAGTATGTCTGGAAGGCCAAGAAGGAGAGGCAGACAGTCACAAGCCAATAAGAGAGGGCAAGCAGGCTCTGTGTCTAGTGCTGGTCGTGGAGACGGTGCATCCTCATCAGCACGTGGCCATGGGACACGCTTGGCCTTTTTTTCGGCAGCTGGCCATGTTGAGCCGCAACATGCGGAAGACTTAGTCGAGTGGATGACCAAGCCGTCCTCATCCTCCTCATCCTCTCTCACCCATGCCCAGGGTACTTTGTCTGGCAAAGCAGCAGCCTCTTCCCTTGGCTCAATGTCATCAGTGACTCCTTCCCTAGCCCCACCATGTCCTCCTGAGGAGTCCCTCGAACTGTTTGACCACAGTGTTGGGTACATGCTCCAGGAGGATGCCCAGCGTTTGGAAGGCTCTGATGATGATACTGAGCTCGATGAAGGCAGTAACACGAGCACGGACAGAGGGGGTGCCCAAGAAGGACAGCAATCTGGCAGTCATGCTCCCCCTGCTGCAGCATACTGCCAGGTTTGCTCCAGTGATGAGGAGGGAGGGGATGATGAGGTCACTGACTCAACGTGGGTGCCTGATAGGAGAGAGGAGGAGGAGGCGGCACATCACCAACGAGGCAGGATGCCCTCCAGGGGCCAGCCTAAGGGCAGCACATTGACTGCATCACACCCCAAAGCTCCACATGTGCAGGGCGCTGCAGTCTCTGCGCGTTATTCAAAAAGTTCTTTGGTGTGGGCCTTTTTTGAGACGAGTGCATCAGATCGCACCGCTGCTATTTGCAACATATGTCTCAAGCGTATCTCGCGTGGCCAAAACATCTCCCGCTTGGGTACCACATGCTTGACCAGACATATGTTGACCTGCCATGCAGTTCGTTGGCAAGCGTATCTAAAAGACCCACACCAAAGAACAAAGAGGACCTCTGCTTGCTCCTCATCAGCTGAGATTTCCAACCCCACTAGACCTTCAGTCCTCTCTGAGACCTGCACTGAGAGGAATGAAGGTGTAGAATTAGGTGTGTCACAGCCACGTACTTGTGGGCAATCTGATTTTGGTACACCGACGTCAGATTGTACCAGGCAAATTTCCCTGCCCCAGCTGCTGCACCGCCGAAAGAAGTTTGCTCCCAGCCATCCACATGCCCAACGGTTGAATGCTAGCTTGGCAAAATTGCTAGCACTTCAACTGCTGCCTTTTCAGTTGGTAGACTCTGCCCCCTTCCCTGAGTTTGTGGAATGTGCGGTTCCTCAGTGGCAGGTACCCAAACGCCACTTTTTCTCACGGAAGGCAATTCCGGCTCTCTACCAGCATGTGGAAGGCAATGTCCATGCCTCGCTGGACAGGGCGGTCAGCGGTAAGGTGCATATTACCGCTGACTCATGGTCCAGCAGGCATGGACAGGGACGTTACCTAAGTTTCACGGCGCATTGGGTGACTCTGCTGGCAGCTGGGAAGGATGCAGGACAAGGTGCAGTAGTGTTGGAGGTTGTTCCGCCACCACGCCTCCAAAATGCTAATGATTGTGACACACCTCTCTCCTCCACCCCCTCCTCTTCTTCTTCCTCCATGGCCTCTTCCTCGGAACCAGCGGTGCTCCGTAGTCGTTCAAGGGGCTACGCAAGTACGCAGGCCAAAAGATGCCATGCGGTGCTTGAGCTGGTGTGCTTGGGGGACAGGAGCCACACTGGGGCAGAGGTTCTGTCAGCTCTTCAGAGGCAGGTTCAGAGGTGGTTGACGCCACGCCAACTTAAGGCAGGAATGGTGGTTTGCGACAATGGCACCAACCTCCTCTCTGCCCTCCGACAGGGACAAATGACCCATGTGCCCTGTTTGGCTCACGTCCTTAACTTGGTGGTGCAGCGGTTCTTGGGCAGGTACCCGGGCTTACAGGATGTCCTGAGGCAGGCCAGGAAAGTCTGTGTGCATTTCCGCCGGTCATATAATGCCAGTGCTCGGCTGACGGACCTCCAAAAGGAGTTTAACCTGCCCAAGAACCGCCTAATCTGTGACATGCCCACCAGGTGGAACTCAACGTTGGCCATGCTGCAGCGGCTGCACACGCAGCAGAGGGCCATCAATGAGTACCTGTGCGACTATGGCACCAGGACAGGGTCAGGGGAGCTTGGTTTTTTTTCCCCACGCCAGTGGGCCATGATCAGGGATGCATGCACTGTCCTGTCACCATTTGAGGAGGCCACGAGGATGGTGAGCAGTGACAGTGCATGCATCAGTGACACTGTCCCCCTTGTCCACCTGTTGGAGCACACGCTGCATGGAATAATGGACAGGGCACTTGAGGCAGAACAGAGGCAGGAAGAGGAGGACTTCCTTAGCTCTCAAGGCCCCCTTTATCCAGACAGTGTTCCTGCGTGCCCGCCGATCACACAGGAAGAGGACGAGGAGGAAGAGGAGGAGGAGGAGGAGGAAGATTGTGTCAGTATGGAGGTGGAGCCTGGCACTCAGCATCAGCAGCAGTCTTTAAGGGATCAGTCCCAAGAAACACATGGACTTGTACGTGGCTGGGAGGAGGTGGCTGCGGACCATGTCGTCCTTAGTGACCCAGAGGACTCCGGACCGAATGCCTCAGCAAACCTACGCTGCATGGCCTCCCTGATCCTGCAAAGCCTGCATAAGGATCCTCGTATTCGTGGTATCAAGGAGAAGGACCAATACTGGCTGGCAACCCTCCTTGATCCACGTTACAAGGGTAAGGTTGCGGACCTTATCTTGCCATCGCAGAGGGAGCAGAGGATGAAACATCTTCGGGAGGCCTTGCAGAAAGGTCTGTGCAACGCGTTCCCAGAGACTGGGAGGTTACAAACTCCTGTTTCTGGACAACGTGTTGCTGAGGCTTCGGTCAGTCAAAGAAGGAGCGGTGGAGAAGGTGGCCGTCTGACCGATGCGTTCAGACAATTTTTTGGTCCGCAGCCCCAAGGTATGATCGGTTCCAGCAACCATCGCCAGCGTCTGTTTTACATGGTGCAGGAATACCTAGGGGCAAGATCAGACTTGGACACCTTTCCCACCGAAAATCTTCTGGGTTACTGGGTCTTGAGGATGGATCACTGGCCAGAGCTTGCGCAGTATGCAATTGAGCTACTGGCCTGTCCTGCATCCAGCGTTCTTTCGGAACGCACATGGAGTCAATGAGGATGGCAAACGTGATCAACTTCTCCAGCTCAGTGAGTATATCTCGGGCTGCTATCTCAGCAGTATCCGAGAGATAGTATCCGAGAGACCATGAGAAAAAGCAGCCACAAGGGCCTCATTGTTCCACGTAACCTCTGCTGCCAGAGTATGGAATTCAATGGCGTGGTAGGTGACAGTTCTCATACTCTGTTCGATGGACATGAGGCACTTGGCAGCAGAAGCCGAGCGCAGGGGAACATCAAATACCCTTTTGAACGAAGCCACAAACTCAGGGTAGAGGGTTTGCCTAGGCCAAGGCTCTCTCAGAAAGCAAAGATATCATGAAACCTACTTTACTTCTATCCATGGGAAACGTCTGGGGCAGCATCTCAAAGTATATCTCAACCTGGTTGAGAAACCCTCTGCATTGGACTGGATCACCCCCAAATCGCTGGGGAAGTGGAGCGGAACCAGACATACCTCTTATAGAGGTACTACTCGATGTGCCTGCACAGAGACTAGAGCAGCAGCAGGGTCGACCTGAAACATAGGTTGTACTGGGGCGGCCACAGTGGGAGATTCCAGGTGAGCCATGTGACTCAGGAGCGTTTGTAATGCCATGGCAAACTGATCCATGCGGTGATCCAGTTCAACCAATCTGTAAAAAATATTACCAGCAAGTGGACTGACTGCATTTTCTGAATTCATGGCCTACGCCTACTACTGTCAGAAACCATGAAATCAGGCCGAGACAGAAGTAGAGTTAAATCACACTTGTTTAATAATAAAAGTAAAAAGAACAAACGTAGTCAAAACATAGCCAAAGTTCAGTAACCGGAACGGATAGTCAGCCAAGCTAGAAGTCAGGAATCAATGTAGTGGAACAGCAAGCGGGATCTGGAGCCAGAAGGGATGTCAGCAAAGCAAGTCTTGAACAGGATCGCAGGAGTTTCTGTGATGTTGACCAAGGCGAAGGCAGAGAACCTCTGGACTGGACGGCTTAAGTAGGCAGGACTGACGAGCAGGATATCATCAACAGCTGAGTAACTGTGGAGAGATAGGAGCTGGCAATTAGCCGTGGCCAGCTCAGAGAAGGAAGGGCTGAGCCCAGCCCTGACAGATGCCTATTTTGTCACTTTAGTTTTCTCTAGCTACAGTACATTGGACCTTATATACTACCTACTAATAGTGCCTTGTAAGTCCATAATGAATATAGCAAGAATAATAATGGAGAACCTTTTATTAAGTGTGTTATTTATTTTTGTTAATGGCAAGCTATTTATCACTCTCTAGGTCATTGCATACTTTGGGTGGATACTTACCTTTGTATCCTCCTCTGTGGTGGATGCCTAATCAGTGGGGCTGTGACTGTAGCCTAAATGCCATCTTGCCATTTTTAATGTATTGCTGTTCACTTGAGGTAAGTAATAACTGTTGATCATATATTGAGGTGTGTCTAGTTTTTTAATGATATTCTTTTGGATATATTATAGTTAACATTGCACGGTGCTATTCACTTACCTCCAAATATTTCCAGGGGAAGCAAGTCGTTTGACCTGAGAAACACATTGAGAGCTCCTCATATAAGCCAAGGTGATAAAGACAAAAATGTATACCATACTCATGTGTATGAATGGACTGTAATGGGGGATTGTGTGGTAGATGTTCCCTGTTAACCACTTGCCCAATGATGGCTACAGCGCTGTCATCCAGTTCTGGGAGGGTGTTATGACGTTCTCTTGTGATCGCACCCACTTCGGCGCACAGGTGGCGTACTCTGTAATTGCTATGTCCTCCAGACACTGCTGATCACAGATTGAGGTAAAGAGCCAATCAGCAGCTCTTTACCACATGATCAGCTGTGTCAAATCACAGCTGATCATGTTGTAAACAGAAGACAGTTATCGGCATTCCTTTCTTCAGGCTGAGCTGAGGAAAGAGAGCCGGTAACCAGCTTGTGTAAAAGGGACATGGACACTGATAATCAGGGCACTGATAATCAGTGTAGTCCCAACAGTGCTCAGTACCAGTGCTGCCCATCAGTGCCTCCTCATTAGTGTCACCTATCAGTGCCGCCTACCAGTGCCCATTAGTGCCGCCTATCAGTTCTCATCAGTGCCACCTATCAGTGCCCACCAATGCCGCCTCATCAGTGCAGCCTATCAGTGCCCATCAGTGAAGGAGAAAAATTACCTGTTTGCAAAATTTTATAATGAACTATGAAAAAGTTTGGGTTTTCTTTCCAGATTTTTTGTCTTTTTTTTCATTTATTTAGCAAAAAACCCAGTGGTGATTAAATACCACCAAAATATAGCTCTATTTGTGTGAAAAAATGATAAAAATTTCATATGGGTACAGTGTTGCAGGACCGGGCAATTGTCTTTCAAAGTGCGACAGCGCGGCCTGGGCAGGAAGGGGGTAAAAGTGGCAAGTGGTTAACGCAGACCTTCACCCTTTTCCACTACTTTCCTCCACTCCACCCCACCTTCCATCCTCTATACGTACTGCACTGTTTTTTACTCTTTTTTTTTTTTTTTTTTACCATTTTTTAGGCAAAAATGTCTGGCCCTGCTTCCCCATGCATGTCAGTCGCCTTAGGGAAAGGATGTGCACACTGCCCACTCTTCGTCCTGGGATATGCAGATGTAGCACACTAGTACACTGTTGCTTAGGCAGGGAGCTCCTCACAAATGTACTTGCCAGGAGTAGTTATCCTGGTTGATTGATAGAGATCTATTGATTTCTCCCTAAGTTTGACCTTGTCGCACTTTTCTGTTCTACCACTAGGTGGCCGATTACTTGGTGGTACTAGATATGAGAAGGGCAACCCAAGGTCAGGGTATATGGGGTATCTCAGCCAATGAACAGGGATTTTCTCAAATCCCTTGGCCTGCTGGGAGAACCTATATATTTGGGTGGAGTCAGGTGATCTATGTTCTGTGCCACCCGGACGGCTGTTTGGGTGGACATGTGTTGTATGCCCCGGGCTGCTAGGCCAGAGATTGGGCTTATCCTGGGGGCATCTGGCTGCCAGGCTGTGTGAGGGTCTATCCAAGAGTAAGAGGGCAGCGCAGGGTTGGGATTGCGTTTTGCAGTCAAACCAAAAGTGACGGAGAACCTTTCGTGCTTAGAGGTAGAAGGGGAGCTGTCGCCACTAAGGGACTAACCACCTTTACCAGGGACCACAGTGAGTAACTGAAGCAAGTGTACCGGAGCAGTATCTCACTGAATGGGCATGGTGGAGAATCAGGAAACTTCAGGAGGTGATTAAGTCAGGGACCCAACCAGCAGAGGTGACGCTTGCAGAGCAGCCTTGTGTGTCAAGTCAGGGACTGAGCCGGTCAGCAGGGGTGAAGCTTGAGAAGTATCTGGAGTGCCAAGCTAGGGACCCAGCAGAGAAGCGCGGGTGACGCTTGAGGGAGATACCTCCACAGGGCACGTAGCAGCACAAGGGATTCAGAGTCAGTGAATCAGAGGGTCTAGTGAGCGACCGGGAGCTCAGTGTTGAAGAACTACAAGAGGCAGTTGTAGTGAATCTGAAGGAACTATTACGTTTGTGTTAGGAACTGTTAAAAACTGTTGCCATAGGAGACAGCATTCCTTCAGGTGCAGATGTGGCGCTTTGCTGGGGCCTTTCCCTGCACGGCTGTCCTCCTATTGAAGTCTCCGAGTCTGCTAATTAAATCTACAACTACTTAAAAGTGTCCTGGCCCTAACCCCCTTCCTCCCAAAAATACAAAAAGGACTGTTAAAAGAAATAAAACCTCTTTTACATCCAAGAAGTGTCTGGCGCCCAGTGACTTTTACCATCTTTGCACCCACTATGCCTCACAACCCACTACATATTGAAGGATGTCAGCTATCTTTGGCCTTAAAGGTCCTCATTAGACTGGAAGAGGTTAAAGACTTTGCTACATTTAGCGCCCAACGTGGGGCTAAGGCGTTATCCTTGCAGCAGTCGCCCAAAGCAACCAGCTTCAGCTCCATTGGGATTTCGCCTGGATCCGTGGGAAGGTGGCAAGTAACATTTACCCTTCTTATACACTGTGTTGTCGTGTGTACTATCAATGTGGGGAAGAACCACCTCAAGTCTCATTGCTCGGGGGAGAGGATAAGCCTGGTCTTTTGACACTTCCTGCCAGCGCTGTGAGGGTTAATACAGGCTCCAAAATGGACTCCATTACAGTTTTGGCACTCCGCGGCCAGAAGAAGGCGGGTGCCACAGTTCCCAAACAACTTTTTCACCAATCCGTTGGCAGCGGGAGGAGTCTCCGCTCTGCAGAGGAGGACGCATTACTTTTCAGGTCACCATCTTGAATCCGCCTGCTGAGACCTTGTGGCCTGAAAGGAAACATGGCGCATCTGGGAGCTCCGAGGCTGGAGGTTCCTCAACCCATGTCGGCTGAATACGACCCATGAGAGATCGCCAGTTTCTTTGCCTCTGGAACCACGATTACTGACACAGGTATTCGGATGGGACCGAAGGGTGAGATTGCTCTGTACATTACTCAAAGCTCCGCAGCAATTGGGATTGTTTGCTGGCGGTGTTCTGGATTTGCCCTCTTTAACCGCCCTTGGAGCCGGTGCTGTCAATGTGGAGAACTGCTGCTGATAGCTGCCAGGCTGCCACTGCCGTCACGGGTGATAAGGGCGGATTGGGCCCGTGGGTATGCCTCTGTGGAAGAACCCACCTCCAGTACCAAAGCTTCTGAGTCGAGCAGTCCTACTTAGGCCCAGGCTGACTATTCTTCCGAGGAACTGGGCGTGTCGGATGAGCTCGTGTGTTAGTTCCCGCTGCCATCACTCCTTCAGAGACACCCACAGTGACTGATAGTCCGGAACAGGTGGTGCCGGTACCCTGTCTCCTTGTTAAGGAGGCCCAAGCATCTGCCTCGGCTACTAATTTGGGTGTCGCAGTTGCGGAAGGAGGCGGCCCTACAGTCATTACTCCTCTGACTCAGTACATTCGCTCATCAGGGATGAAGCAAGGAGAACGTTCCAGGGTCCCTCCGCGGCGGCGCCTGAAGCCAGTAAGTGAAGAGGAAAGGGGGATACACAAGATGAGTAAAGTAACGTTGATGTAAAGTCGTTATCGTGTGTTGCATTTGAAAGACTGTATTCCATACTGTTCACTTCCTAATCCTGAGGGAGGAAATGTTTCACTGTTGATGGAGTTGCAAAAGTTCCACCACCTAGATGAGCGAGTTTGGGGTGGAGGAACTTGACTGGCCTGCACAGAGTTGTGACCTTAACCCGATAGAACACCCTTGGGATGAATTAAAGCGGAGACTGCGAGCCAGTCATTCTCATTCAACCTCACAAATGCGTTTCTGGACGAATGGTCAAACATTCCCATAGACACACTCCTAAACCTTGTGGACAGCCTTCCCAGAAGAGTTGAAGCTGTTATAGCAGCAAAGGGTGGGCCAACTCAATATTGAACCCTACGAACTAAGACTGGGATGTCATTAGTTCATGTGTGTGTAAAGGCAGGCGCCCCAATACTTTAGGTGATATAGTGTACTTCAAGTGCCGTGAACAGCACTTGATTACATTTTAAATATTGATTTTAGTAATGTAAAAGAATTTTAAAAAATTAATATTTTAAGAGTGATCTTGTGTCAAAGGAATTTATGATAGTTAGATTGTAAGCTCTAAGGAACAGGGCCCTCTGATTCCACTGTATTAAAGTGTATTGTATTTGTAAAGCGCTGCGTAAACTGTCAGCGCTATATAAATCCTATATAATAATAATAGTCCTGTTTCTAGCCCAATAGGGATGTTTTTGGTTTTGTATAACAATTTTCGGGATGTGAGAACTGTCTGCATAAAAAGTATTTATACTCCAGGATAGACTATGTTCTCTTTATAATTTACAGTTCTAGCTGCCATTCCGGTCTATACGATAAGCAGCCCAACAGTCAACTGAAGGACCTCACATAACAGGCTGACAACGCTGCTGCTTAGTGTTGGCCAACATCGCATCGACTTAGAGTTGTCAGGGTTTTTTTTTCTTTAATTATTTGCTTAAGAAAATGCTATACATTGAGACATGTTGCCAAACACGTTAAATAACTTATTTAGGGGTTTACATACACTTTAATTACATAGTGCTGTAGCAAATGTCATTCAGTTGGGGTTTACATCTACATTTTCTATTATTTCCACCAGATGGCAGCAGAGCTCCCTCCATGGTCCCTTCGGTTTAAATAACGGCCTACGGCTTGCTGAACATAGCCATATTACATTGGCTACTGATTAGGCAATCTTCTGGCAATTTTGGACATTTCCAACCACAGCAATTTCCCAGCTAGTATTTCCATCGCATCCAGTAACCAGATAACGATTTGAAAGCGGCAAAGCCTTTTACATCCATTTCCAACTAGATTTCATCCCTTTTATGCTTGAAACTGGCATATGATTCAAACTGTGTGACAGATTGCTGCGGACTGTTCAATTTCATGGTGCGTCTGTGTTCAACAAAAACTGCCAACAACATTGCCAAGTGTATGGCCGTCATTTGACTTCATATCATCATACAAAGCACATATACCAAAACCTCAACGGACTACTTTTTTTGTGCAACATTCATGCCCAACGATTCCTGCACCTCCAGTGATAGAAATCTGTGTTATTTTCAATAAAATAGAGTTTATTATTGCTTTACCCTTCAGGCATTTGTTCTCATGAATGTAGCACTCTTCAAATCTCGGTCAGGACTAGGGGCGTTGCTAGGTCTACTCAAGGTCCTCAGAGAGCCTCCCCCTTATATCAGGGTCCCCAGAGAGCCCCCCTTACATCAGGGTCCCCAGAGAGCCTCCCCTTACATCAGGGTCCCCAGAGAGCCCCCCTTACATCAGGGTCCCCAGAGAGCCTCCCCTTACATCAGGGTCCCCAGAGAGCCCCCCTTACATCAGGGTCCCCAGAGAGCCTCCCCTTTACATCAGGGTCCCCAGAGAGCCCTCCTTACATCAGGGTCCCCAGAGAGCCCCCTTACATCAGGGTCCCCAGAGAGCCTCCCCTTACATCAGGGTCCCCAGAGAGCCCCCCTTAAATTAGGGTCCCCAGAGAGCCTCCCCCTTACATCAGGGTCCCCAGAGAGCCCCCCTTACATCAGGGTCCCCAGAGAGCCCCCCCCCCTTACATCAGGGTCCCCAGAGAGCCTCCCCCTTACATCAGGGTCCCCAGAGAGCCCCCCTTACATCAGGGTCCCCAGAGAGCCCCCCTTACATCAGGGTCCCCAGAGAGCCTCCCTTACATCAGGGTCCCCAGAGAGACTCCCTCTTACATCATGGTCCCCAGAGAGCCCCCCTTACATCAGGGTCCCCAGAGAGCCTCCCCTTACATCAGGGTCCCCAGAGAGCCCCCCTTACATCAGGTTCCCCATAAAGCCCCCCCATACATCAGGGTCCCCAGAGAGACCCCCCCTTACATCAGGGTCCCCAGAGAGACCCCCCCTTACATCAGGGTCCCCAGAGAGACCCCCCCTTACATCAGGGTCCCCAGAGAGCCTCCCCCTTACATTAGGGTCCCCAGAGAGCCCCCCCTTACATTAGGGTTCCCAGAGAGCCTCCCCCTTACATTAGGATCCCCAGAGAGCCCCCCCTTACATTAGGGTCCCCAGAGAGCCTGCCCTTTACATTAGGGTCCCCAGAGAGCCTCCCCCTTACATTAGGATCCCCAGAGAGCCCCCCACTTACATTAGGGTCCCCAGAGAGCCTGCCCTTTACATTAGGGTCCCCAGAAAGCCCCCCCATACATCAGGGTCCCCAGAGAGACCCCCCCTTACATCAGGGTCCCCAGAGAGCCCCCCCTTACATTAGGATCCCCAGAGAGCCCCCCACTTACATCAGGGTCCCCAGAGAGCCCCTTCTTACCTCAGAGTCCCCAGAGAGCCGTTCCTTACATCACAGTCACCAGAGAGGGGGCAGGCAGTGAGAGATTATGTAATCTCTCTGTTGCCCACGGCTGCACAGTGAAGGCAGAACAGCGGTGATGCAGGGCGGGCGGTGAGAGATGACGTCAGCTCTCTGCTCTCTCGCTCGCCCGGCTCTCCCATGCTGCCTGCCGCCCAGCTGCAGGGAGGCCATGGCCCGGTAGTGGGCCACGGCCCTGTGGTTGTGGACCCCTAGAACTCGGGGCTGTGGGCTCCAGATTCGGGGCTATAGACCCAAAAGCCAACCCCTATCGACGCCACTGGACAGGACACTGTAGGGTTGATTTACTTAAGGCAAATAGACTGTTCACTTTGAAAAGTGCAGTTGCTCTCTGCAAGTGCAGTTGCTCCAGAGCTTTGTAAATGAGGTAAGGCTTCACTTTGCAAAGAGTACCCTATCACGTGCAAGGAAAAAAAAAAAACAGCATTTTTGCTTGCACATGATTGGATGATGGAAGTCAGCAGAGTTTCTGCTCATTTACTAAACTCTGGAGAAACTTGCACAGTCTTTTTTCCCTTTAGTAAACCAACCCCTATCTGCAAAGAGGTAAATCAGAAAATTGATGGGTGTTAGAGAATCATCGGCATTACATCCCTTAATCAACAGAATATTGGTAAGAGAAAAAGAATGAGATTTTTAAGGTGCCACACAAAACAACTTTTTTGTATAAAAATAGCAAAATTTTTTTTAGACATTTGTTCAAATCAATCAGTTGAATATAGTATCATCATACAATAGCCATGCAATTATGTAAAAAATGCAGTGACTCCAGCTCTACATGTTTCGCCATACTATGGCTTCTTCAGGAGAATTTACCAGGTACTGCATGTGTAATTTCTACAAATTAAGAATAACATATTAGACAAACAAACGACTAGTGTAATAAAAAAAACCCTATCTGCAGAGTTCTCCCTGTGCTTGCATGGGGTTCCTCTGAGTATTTTGGTTTCCTCCTGCACTCCAAAGACATGCTAATATGTGTATGTATGCATGTGAGATAGGGACCTTAGATTGTAAGCTCCTCAAAGGCAGTCCTAGTATGTGTATGTATGCATGTAAGATAGGGACTTTAAATTATAAGCTCCTCAAGGGCAGTCCTAGTATGTGCAACACTGTATCTTGGCCTAGGCCAACAAGGCCCAGGCTAGGGCGGCACTTTGGAGGGGGGCAGCACGAAAGCCGCCCCCCTCCCCCCCTGCTCATAAAAAAACAGCCTCCTTCTGGCTCCCACACAAAAAGAACTGTTAGTGTAGCGCCAGTCTTATGGGGCGGACTGGGCCGGGGGGGGCTGATTATTTCACTTATTTATATAATGACTAGGGAATTCCTGGTCATTATACAAATAAGTGAAATAATCCTATGATTACAATCAGTGGCAGCAAACAAGTCCAAATATTTTACAAGATAGGAGTAATCTTACTAATCCAGTGACATATTGTTATAGCACATATAGGCAAGCAGGTCCTAGTTTAACTAAAACAAAGTCCCAGATAATATCTTACGTATTAGCTAAGATCAGTAGTATAAATATATCTTCTCTACAACATACTGTACAATGTGCAATGCATATTATTATTATTTATGTCAAAACTCGGTATTATATAAAACTGAATTTCTCATTGTTAATTCTTGTAGTTATTAAATTATTACATGTTTTATAATATGCATATTTTTATAGCATATATATATTCTTGATATTGTTTGTTAGTTTAATTTAACTACAATAAAGAAAAAAAAAAAAAAATATATATATATATATATATATATACAGTATATGCTATAGAAAATGTTGACAGGGCAGGTCTTAAACAGGAAGGGGTGCGGCCTTGACAAGACAAGAACAGGAAGGGGTGTGGACTTGACAAGAAGGGGTGGTTCATATTTAACCACTTGCCGACCAGCCGCCGCAGTTGTACTGCGGCAGAATGGCACGGCTGGGTGAAACGACATTATGTAACATCGCTTCGCCCTGTGGCCACTAGGGGGCGCCCCTGCATGACTCGGGTAATGGCAGGTGCACTCTTGATATCACTTGCAGCCGAGATAGCGACGTTCTTGTCCCAATCTGCTTGCAGTATCCGCGGAGGTGGAGCCGGTGAGACTACTTCAAGCAGGTGTTCCCCGCAACGTCCACAGACGATCCAAGGCCTCAGATGCGTGATTAGACCAGAACACTTCCTGCAGATTAGGCCCAAGGCCCTCTACCTCCGACCACAACAGATTCCCCCGGCCGGCAGAACCGTCACTTATGGTTGGACTGCAAGCTGCAATCCCAACCCTACTCTGCTCTCTTGCTTCTGGATAGGCCCTCAGACAACCTAGCAGCCAGATGTGCCCGGGATAGCAGCACAACACACGTCCACCCAGACAGCCGTCCAGGTGGCACAGAACAGTGATCACCTGACTCCACCCAAATATGTGGGTCCTCCCAGCAGGCCAAGGGGCCAAGAAAACCCCTGCCCATTGGCTGAGACACCCCATATATCCTAATCTGCCCTTGCATTGCCCTTATCATATCCAATGTCACCAGGTTCCGGCCACCCAGCGACAGAAGAGAGAAGTGCAGCAATTCCAGACTTGGGGTGAAATCAATTGATCCCTAACAATTGGCCAAGGCAACTATACCTGGCAGGTAAATTTAGGAGCAAACCTGCCTAGACATCAGGGTGCTAAAAAAATATCTAAGTGGAGTTCACATAATCACACACATAGGTTGGACTTGATGGACTTGTGTCTTTTTTCAACCTCACCTACTATGTAACTACTATGTAACTATGAGTTACCCTTTAAAGTGGTAGCAAACCGCATTTTTTTTTAACCCTGTAAGACAATGGCATAATGTGCTAGTATGCATCGCATACTAGCACATTATGAAATACTTACCTTAGAACGAAGCCCTCCAGCAGCACGCTGTCACCGCTAAAGGCGCTTCCATCTTCCCCTGGTCTTCTTTCTGAGTTTGCGTCCTCTGGCCGTCTGATTGGCCGCGCCGTGATTATGTCTCTCCCATGCATGCGCACGGTAGTCATGGACCGCAGTACGGAGCCTTGAAGGGACGGCAAGGGTATGCAGTCCCCTAAGAGCGCATGCGCCGGTGACGTCACCGGCTGCATGCAGTGTGAACATCTCCTACACCGTGCAGGTTTAGGAGATATTAACTGTAACTACAGGTAAGCCTTATTATAGGCTTACCTGTAAGTACAAGATCAAAGAAAGGTTTACTTCTACTTTAAGTATGTCAGTAGATGTACTGCCTATGAGATGGGCATTAAAAAAGACGGAGAATCCCTTTAAAGAGTTTTCTGTGCGGCTCGATCCACATAGTTAGAGCCCTGAGAGTCAAGTATATCTAAAGCAGGGTTTCTCAACCAGGGTTCCATCAACCTTAGGCATCTTCCAGAGGTTGCTAGGGGTTCCTTGAGCAATGAGCAATATCTGCCTCTTAGAAAAGTTCCCACTGACACCACTGATCATTTTAGCTATCTGTGGGGGGGGGGGGGTTCTTCCCAATGACCACAAGTGTAAGGAGCATTCTTCCCACTGACTATCACACTAATGTATCTGGAGTTGTAGATATAGTCATTTTTAGCAGGAGTTCCCTAAGACTGGAAAGTTTTTTTAAGGGTTCCTCTCTGTTTAAAGCCAAAAATTGTTTCTAGTTTTGCTTAGCGTAGGTAACGGGTCGCATTTTTATTGCTTTCTGTGTTCCTTTGCAAATAGGGTTGAGCTCCTGGTGTAGTCCAAACATGCTGGAACTTTGCTTATTCAGATGTTTGACTGAACGCCAGACTTTCAGCCCATTTGGCAGGAGCCAGATCATATACATAGTAGCAGGTTTTCCCCCGGCTACTAGTACACAGTATATGCATAGGCGAGCGCAAGGGGTGTGTCTGGGCACACCCTAATCCTGGGGTTGGCAACCCGTCGATCGTGGGCAGGTGACAGGTAAACCACGATCCTTCCTTGCCAACCCCCAGAACCTGGGCAGGAGGGGTGGAATTTAGTGGAACCGATCTGTATTTTCCTCCTGCAGCAGCTGAAAGTAGGCTTCTCCTCCTCTCCCTCTCGTCGACATTCAGCTGCCACAGGAGGGGAAATAAAGGAGATCGGTACCAATATATGCCACCCCTGTCACCCCTCCTGTCTCTGTTTCTCTTCTTTCTGCTGCTCGGGTCCCCCTCGCTCCCCTCTCTCCCCATTGTTTCAGAATGGAGAGCGAGGAAGAGCCCCGTAAAGATGTCACACATGCATATGTGTTGGGGCTTTGAGGTGCACACCCTAATGCAATAGGCTGTGCACATCTATGAGTATATGACAGCTTCCTATCTGTCAATGGTTGTTAAGGAAGCGCCAAGTACCTGCATCTGCCACGGCTTTAGGAACTAAAGAGGTCATCAGGCCCCATTCATTAAAAAAATGATGGAGCCAGGGATAGTCTAAAAAACAATGGTGTGGGGGTTCCTCCCATAATCCCTTTAAGGTCATCACAGAGGACAAGGGGACACTCTTTACATCTGGAGGAAAAGAGATTTCATCTCCAAATACGGAAAAAGGGTTCTTTACAGTAAGAGCTGTGAAAATGTGGAATAGACTCCCTCAAGAGCTGGTTCTGTCAAGCTCAGTAGATTGTTTTAAGAAAGGCCTGGATTCTTTCCTAATTGTACATAATATAACTGGATACTAATATGTATAGGTGAAAATGATCAAGGGATTATCCAATTGCCTCTTGGGGGATCAGGAAGGATTTTTTTCCCCTGCTAGAGCAAATTGGATCATGCGTTATTGTTTTTTTTTTGCCTTCCTCTGGATCTAGAATTGGATCCTCTGGATCTAGGATTGTATATATAGGACTATACATGTATACATATACATTATATTACCAAAAGTATTGGGACGCCTGCCTTTACACGCAAATGAACTTTAATGGCGTCTTAGTCCGTAGGGTTCAATATTGAGTTGGCCCACCCTTTGCAGCTGTAACAGCTTCAACTCTTCTGGGAAGGCTGTCCACAAGGTTTAGGAGTGTGTCTATGGGAATGTTTGACCATTCTTCCACATTTGTGAGGTCAGGCACTGATGTTGGATGAGAAGGCCTGGCTCGCAGTTGCCACTTAAATTTATCCCAAAGGTGTTCTATTGGGATGAGGTCAGGACTCTGTGCAGGCCAGCCAAGTTCCTCCACCCCAAACTCATTATGACCACCCACCTAATATTGAGTATGGCCCCCTTTTGCTAAAACAGCCCTGACCCATATTCATGGACACCAAAGAAGCATCCACATGAATGGCAGGGGCCAAGGTTTCCTCCCAGCAGAATATTACCCAAAGCATCACACTGCCTCTGCCAACTTCCCTTCTTATACCGCATCCTGGTGCCATCTCTTCCTCAGGTAAGTGACGCACACCCACCCGGCCATCCACATGATGTAAAAGAAAATGTAATTCTTCAGACCAGGCCACCTTCTTCCATTGCTCCGTAGTCCAGTTCTGATGTTCATGTGACCATTGTAGAAGCTTTTGGCTGTGGACACGGGTCACCATGGGCTTCACAGCCCTATACACAACAAACTGCGATGCCCTTTTTTTTTTTCTTCTGCTTTCACCACATCAACTTCATGGACAACATGTTCACTTGCTGCCTAATATATCCCACCAATTTTCAGATGTCATTGTAACTAGACATGACGCCCATCCACCAAATAAATATGGAGGTTTGATAACGAGAAGTGCGAAATCGGAAATGCTAATTTGTTTGAAATGCCCTTGTTTTGGTGTACTTTAATAAGAATTCATGAAGCGATTATTAATAAAACTGGGTCAAGTCGCAGGAAGTGTCTTGTGTATTTTAACTTTATCTTCCAAGTATCCCAAGTGTAATCCTATCAGCATCTGATAAGGAATGTTAGCAATTTACTGAACTAAATGTATAGAGGGGAGATCCAACATAAGCCAGTGATTGTTCTGAACAACTCTCCACTCTAAATGAATCATTTAAAAAGATAAGTGGAGGTTTAGATAAAAACTCCCCGTCATCTACACCCTACCCCTTACATTTCAGTGTTAACGCCGTATTAAACCCAAACATTTATTATATTGCAGCTTAGCAATTCTTAGATGGCGTATCGCAGTCTAGCAATTCTTAGATGATGGCTGCATTTGTTTTTTGTTTTTTTTAGGCATTCTTTTCTTTACTTTCACCTGGTGATCCAGCCAGGATGTCTGTTGTTTTTCAACTGAAATAGATGCTATCCAGATGTATCAGCGAGAGTGTTGAGACAATCCATTTTACCTCTGGCAGGAGTGCTTGCAATGATCAGCTTTTATTTATTCATGAAAGACCTTTATCCCAAAACGAGAAAAAAAAAAACTGTTGCTGTAAATGATTGTGTAACTGCAGTGTGAGCTGCAGCTTGGCTTCAATGTTTTAGTATATCTAAATCTGCTAGTCCATCTAACACCCCCCCTCCCCCTCCCAGATTAACAATGGTGCTATCCAAAGGTGCCCCCTGTGCTCCTTCATCCAGAGTGGGGGCTCTCTAATACAGGAAGTGTGTTACTGGCCAGATCACCAGGTGAAAACAGAGGGGGAAAACGCCAAAAAGAAAAGAAATGCAGCCACCAGATCTAATAATTGGTAAGCTGCAATATATTACATTTTGGGTTTTGGGTTTAAAGAAGAAGTATAGGCAAAGCTGGTTTGGCTGACTTCTCCTGTGAATCACAGGAGTGCAGTCCGTTTTGCACTCCTGTGACCTGTTTTCAGCAGACAGCAGTCTGAAGCCCACTCTCTGGTGATGTCACAGGAATCAGTCCAGGCACAGTGTCATCCCCACAATAAAGTCTGGATCCGCCAGGTGCCTGGACTGACACCTGGCTCAGCCTCTCAGTGAGCCGATGAGAGCATGATCTGGCTGCCCCTCCACAGCTCAGCACTCCAATGAGCGCTGTGGGGGCAGAGCAGAGAGCAGTGACTGACAGTCTGCAGCTCTCTGCTCACTGAGCTGTGAAAACTGAGCGATCAGCGGTGTTCGATCGCTCGGTTCTCAGTTTTAGAGGCGCCGGGGGGGGGGGGGACAAATGCAGCATCTGATCAATGCTGCTTTCACCTAGGTAAGTATTAATCTGCAAAAAAAAAGGGGGGGAGAGAGGGAGAGAGAGAAGGAGAGAGAGAGAAGGAGAGAGAGAGAAGGAGAGAGAGAGAGAGAGAGAGAGAGAGAGAGAGAGAGAGAGAGAGAGAAGGAGGGGGAGAGAGAGAGAGAGAGAGAGAGAGAGAGAGAGAGAGAGAGAGAGAGAGAGAGAGAGAGAGAGAGAGAGAGAGAGAGAGAGAGAGAGAGAGAGAGAAGGAGAGAGAGAGAGAGAGAGAAGGAGAGAGAGAGAGAGAAGAGAGAGAGAGAGAGAGAGAGAGAGAGAGAGAGAGAGAGAGAGAGAGAGAGAGAGAGAAGGAGAGAGAGAGAGAGAGGAGAGAGAGAGAGAGAGAGAGAGAGAGAGAGAGAAGGAGAGAGAGAGAAGGAGAGAGAGAGAGAGAGAGAGAGAGAGAAGGAGAGAGAGAGAAGGAGAGAGAGGGAGAAGGGGAGAGAGGGAGAAGGGGAGAGAGGGAGAGAGAGAAAGAAGGAGAGAGAGAAAGAAGGAGAGAGGGAGAGAGAGAGAAGGAGAGAGAGAGAGAGAGAAGGAGAGAGAGGGAGAAGGGGAGAGAGGGAGAAGGGGAGAGAGGGAGAGAGAGAAAGAAGGAGAGAGAGAGAAGGAGAGAGAGAGAGAGAAGGGGAGAGAGAGAGAAGGAGAGAGAGAAGGAGCGAGAGAGAGAAGGAGAAAGAGAAAGAGAGAGAGAAGGAGAAAGAGAAAGATAGAGAGAAGGAGAGAGAGAGAGAGAAGGAGAGAGAGAGAGAGAGAGAGAGAGAGAGAGAGAAGGAGAGAGAGAGAGAGAGAGAAGGAGAGAGAGAGAAGGGGAGAGAGGGAGAAGGGGAGAGAGGGAGAGAGAGAAAGAAGGAGAGAGAGAAAGAAGGAGAGAGGGAGAGAGAGAGAAGGAGAGAGAGAGAGAGAAGGGGAGAGAGGGAGAAGGGGAGAGAGGAGAAGGGGAGAGAGGGAGAGAGAGAAAGAAGGAGAGAGAGAAAGAAGGAGAGAGGGAGAGGGGAGAGAGGGAGAGGGAGAGAGAGAGAAGGAGAGAGAGAGAGAGAAGGGGAGAGAGAGAGAGAGAGGAGAGAGAGAAGGAGAGAGAGAGAGAGAGAGAGAGAGAGAGGAGAGAGAGAAGGAGAGAGAGAGAGAAGGAGAAAGGGAGAGAGAGAAGGAGAGAGAGAGTGGGGAGAGAGAAGGAGAGAGAGGGTGAGACAGAAAGAAAGAGAGGGAGGGGAGAGAAAAGAAATAAATAGAGAGAGGGGTGGGGGAGAGAGAGAAAGAGAGAGGGAGAGAGAAAGAAATAGGGGGGGGAGAGAGGAGAAAGAGGGAAAAAAGAGAGAGGGGGGGAGAGAGTGAGATAAAGAAAGAAGAGAGGGGGAGAGAGAGAATGAGAGAAAGGAAAGAAAGAGAGAGGGGGAGAGAAGAAATGTAGAGAGAGAGAGAGAGAGAGAGAGAGAAAGAGGTGAGGGAGAGAGGGGGGATAGAGAAAGAAAGAGAGAGGAGAGAGAGAGAATGAGAGAGGGGAAAGAAATAGAGAGGGGGAGATAGAAAGAGAGAAATATATACAATATATATATATATATATATATATATATATATATATATATATATATATATATATATATATAGGGGGAGAGAGGGGGGTAGAGAAAGAAAGAGAAAGGGGGGAGAGAGAAAGAGAGAGAGGGTGGGGAGAGAAAAAGAAAGGAAAGAAAAAGCAAGAAAGAGAAGAGAGAGAAAAATGTAAGAAAGAAAGAGAGAACGAATGAGAAAGAAAGAGTGAGAGAGAGAAAGAAATAAAGAGAGAGAGGAAAAAAGAATGAGAGAGAGTGAGATAAAGAAAGAGAGAGAGAAAGAGAGTGAGGGTGCGAGAGAGAGAGAAAGAGAGGGTGAGAGAAAAAAAAGAGTAAGAATGAGTAAAATGCCTCCATCTCACTGTCTTTTCACTTAAAAAAAATATATTCTTTCATGATATTGTGACCTTGATGATGATATTTCCGACCTTAAAAGTTCCTGGAAAGAACATAATTATACGTTTTTTTTTTTCTGGTAACTCGATGTTTCTCTTTCAGTGAAAAGTCAGCTATATTTACGGGAAAAACATAATTAGAATAATTGTCTAAACTATTAAGAAACAAAATGTCTCTTCATAAGTAATTTCGTAGAGGAGGGTCCTCTGTGTTCTCTGCCCTTATAGCAATTAGAGATGGAAATCCAATCCACTGATGATTTGGGTGGAGTCCATTACTTGCTGATGGAAGGCGGTCGTCTTACCCAAGAGAGACTTCCAGTCAACTGGGAAGAACCAATGTTTAGGGAAAAGCACAATTTTCACTGTTGGTGAAAAATTGCCGAAGTGTTAGCTCTGTTGCCCTCATAATGTTGCTTAGGTGAAATTTGCTTGAAAAAAAAAAAAAAAAAAACTTTTTCCCTTTATTTAGATTTTAAAAAGTATGCAGAAAAATATATAGTGTTTTTGTATTTATGTTTTTTTTTATTAATTTGTGCATTTGATTGTGTATTCTCGTTGTAAGGGCTCATTGACACCAATCACATTGGGCAGTGTGGGGGAAGCATTGTGCAAATTCACTCTCAATGCCAAGACAAGGTAAAAAACCTTGCATTGTACAGGGCCTGTTCATACCAACATGCCCCAGGGAAAGCCACGGGGGGAGGGGCGGCTTTTTTTTTCTTTTTCAGTCCGTCGGGCGGCATGAATTTACATCGTGGGACATTTTTATTTTTTTATTTTTTAATAAAGGACTTGTCTCTTGTCTTTTTTACCATTTTTGACACTTTTTTACCCCGTTACCAATTCACATAAGGGGGAGGCCGGGATCTGGAGGTCCCCTTGTTAAAGGGGCTTCCAGATTCTGATAAGCCCCCCCGCCCGCATACCCCCGCAACCACCGGGCAAGGGTTGTGGGGATGAGGCCCTTGTCCCCATCAACATGGGGATAAGGTGCTTTGGGGGAGACCCCAAAGCACCCTCCCCATGTTGAGGGCATGTGGCCTGGTACTGTTCAGGAGGGGGGGCGCTCTCTTGTCCCCCCCTCTTTTCCTGTGGCCTGCCAGGTTGCGTGTTTGGATAAGGATCTGGTATGGATTTTGAGGGGACCCCTACGCCATTTTTAAAAAAAATGTGGTGCAGGGTTCCCCTTAAAATCCATACCAGACCTGAAGGGTCTGGTTTGGATTATTGGGGGGGACTCCTACGCCATTTTTTTTTAATTTGGCGCAGGGTTCCCCTTAATTTCCATATTAAACCTGAAGAGCCTGGTATAGATTTTATTTTTCCTTTAGAAATGTTTTTTCCTTTAGAAATTTTTTCCTTTAGAAATGTCATTTTGCTGTGGTACTGTTCTAAACACTGGAAAAATGTGCCATTTTACAGGCATACTATAGACACCCCCCAGGCACAATATTTAAAGGAATATTAAAATCACTGCTCCTGAAAAAACAGCCGTTTTAAAAAAAAATGTTGCATTGATCCATGTACCCTGGGGCAGGACCCGGGTCTCCAAACACTTTTTTTGACAATAACTTGCATATAAGCCTTTAAAATGAGCACTTTTGATTTTTCATGTTAGTGTCCCATAGACTTATGGGCACTAACGGTGTTCCGGCGACTTTCGAATTTGACCCGAACACCGCATATTGTTCGGTGATCGCAGAACATCCGAACAACCAAGGTTCGGCCCAAACTTATGCTCGGGCCTAACCGTTTGCCCATCCCTACTTAGAACCCCCAAACACATTTATATATATATTTTTTTAGCAGAGGCCCTATAGAATAAATTGGTGGGCATTGCAATATTTTATGTGTAGCAGAATCTCTAACCTCTTCCAGTCTAATGAGAACCTTTGAGGCCACAGACCGCTGACATCCTTTAATATGTAGTGGCCTGTGAGGCATAGTGGGTGCAAAGATGGTGAAAGTCATTGGGCGCCAGACACTTCTTGGATGCAAAAGAGGTTTTATTCTTTTAAACAGTCCTTTTTATATTTTGCAAGGGAAAGAGCTTTAGGGCCAGGATACCCTTAAGCGGTTGCAATTTCAATAGGCAGACTCCGAGATTTTAATAGGAAGACAGCTGTACAGGGAAAGGCCCCAGCAAGGTGCCACTACTGCACATGCAGGATTGCTGTCTCCTATGGCAACAGTATCTAACAGTTCCTAACACAACAGTTCTCTCAAGTTCACTACAATGTCCACTTGTAGCTCTTCAGCCCCTTGAGCTCCTAGTCTCTCACTAGACCCTCTGATTCACTGACTCTGAATCCCTGGAGCTTCTCAAATCTTTGCGGTGGTATCTCCCTCAAGCATCACCCACGCTTCCTTGCTGGGTCCCTAGCTTGGCACTCCGGATACCTTTCAAGCTTCACCCCTGCGAGTTCGGTCCCTGGCTTGACACACAAGGCTGCTCTGCAAGTGTCACCTCCTCTGGTAGGGTCCCTGACTTGATCACCCCCTGAAGTTTCCCGATTATCCACTGTGCCCGTTCGGTGAGAATTTCACTCAGGTACTTGCTTCAGTTACTCACTGTGGTCCCTGGTAAAGGTGGTTTGTCCCTTAGTGGCAACAGCTTCCCTTCTACCTACGACCACAACAGGTTCTCCGGCCGGCAGAACCGTCACTTTTGGTTGGACTGCAAGCCGCAGTCCCAACCCTGCGCTGCCCTCTTACTTCTGGATAGGCCCTCACACAGCCTGGCAGCCAGATGCCTCCGGGATAGGCCCAATCTCCCGGGGCAGATGACACACATCCACCCAGACGGCAGTCAGGGTGGCACAGAACAGCGATCACCTGACCTCACCCCAATATATAGGTTCCCAGCAGGCCAGGGGATTCAAAAACACCCCTGCCCATTGGCTGAGATACCCCATATACCCATAACCTGACCTTGGGTTGCCCTCTTCATATCTAGTACCACCAAGTTCCCGGCGACCTAGTGGTAGAAGAGAAAAGTGCAACAAGGCCAAACTTAGGTGGAAATCAATAGATCTCTATCAATTGACCAAGATGACTACTCTTGGCAAGTAAATTTGTAAGGAGTATCCCTGACTAAACCCCAGGGTGCTACATATGTTACAAGGTATTTGCGCAGCAGTTTTTCAAACGCAATTTTTTGGGGAAAAAAAAAACAATGTGAAGTATGATGATGTTATGCCGAGTATATAGATGCCTAACATGTCAACGCTTCAAAATTGCATCTGCCCATGGAATGGCTCTTAAAAATCTCCATAGGCGATGCTTTAAACGCCTTTACAGGTTACCAGTTTAGAGTTGCACAGGGGGTCTGGTGCTAGAATTAATGCTCTCGCTGTGACATTCGTGACAATACCTCACATGTGTGGTGTGATCACCGTTTAGACATGTGTGTGGGAGTAAAGTATGCGCTCGCATTTTATACAATTTTTTTTTTTTTTTCTTTTTACACTTTTCTTTTTTTAGTACTAACTTTATTGCTGTCACAAGGGAAGAACAACATCCCTTGTGACAGCATGGGCTGTGACAGGTCCTCTTTATGGAGGGATTTGGGGGTCCAAATCTCTCCTCTGGCCTCCCATGCAGCCGATCAGACACAGATCGCTCCGATCGGCTGCTCTCTTGGCTGCTAACAGCCAGATAAACAAGGGCGCAGAACTAGAAATGACAAACCGCTCGTCGCTCCCGGTTTCCGGGGTTACAGGGAGAGGGGATTGACGTCAGTTCCTCTCTCTATGTACAGGGCAGCCATTGCCACCAGTAGCATCGCTCATGTCTTCGCACCCTCTTCCGCCACCCGCAGAAGTGATCAAGTGGCTAATTAGCCACTCGGATCACTTCTGCATTACTCAGAATCGCCGGCTGAAAAGATTGATATTGGGATGATGCCTGTAGAAGCAACCATCATCCCGGTATACCCACTGAAACCCATGGACATCCTACAGGTGGGAAGTGGTTAACTACTTCAATACCAGGCACTTTCATCCCCTTCCCGTCCAGGCTGATTTTCATCTTTCAGCGCTGTCGCACTTTGAAAACCTCTCCAAAAATCAGGGAATTTTGATCTTAGACGGCTATAAGGTGTACCCATCAGAAGATATCTCCTCTATTACTGTTTTAGTGGACGGTGCTGCAGCTTAATTATTAGACTTTGCAGCACTGGGGTCCTTGGTTTAACCGCTTGCCGACCAGCCGCCGTCATTATACTTCAGCAGGTCGGCACGATCCCACAAGCTGTCGTAGCTGTACGTCGGCTCCTTTAAGCGGGATAGCGGGCGCGCACGCTGCACTCTGGGGGTGCCGATGACACGAGCGATCACGGGCACGAGAGGCAGGACAGGGACGTGTGTGTGTAAACACACAAATCCCTGTTCTGTTCTGTGAGGAGAGACAGATCGTGAGTTCCTAATAGCTAGGAATCACAATCTGTCATTTCCTCTAGGTCAGTCCCCTCCCCCCACAGTTAGAAACACACACAGGAAACACAGTTAACCCCTTGATCGCCCCCTGGTGTTAACCCCTTCCCTGCCAGTGACATTTTTATAGCACTGATCGCTGTATAAATGCCAATTGTCCCAAAAATGTGTCAAAAGTGTCCGATGTGTCCGCCATAATGTGGCAGTTCCAATAAAAATCACAGATCGCCGCCATTACTAGTAAAAAAAAAAATAATAATAACAAAAATGCTATAAATCTATGCCCTATTTTGTAGACGCTATGACTTTTGCACAAACCAATCAATATACGCTTATTGCGATTTTCTTTACCAAAAATATGTAGAAGAATACATATCGACCTAAACTGAGAAAAAAAATTGCTTTTTAAAAAAAAAAAATGGAGATATTTATTATAGCAAAAAGTATTTATTAATATTATTATATTATTTATTAATATTGTGTTTTTTTCAAAATTGTTGCTCTTTTTTTGTTTATAGCACAAAAAATAAAAACCGCAGAGGTGATCAAATACCACCAAAAGAAAGCTCTATTTGTGGAAAAAAAAGGACGTCAATTTTGTTTGGGTGCAACGCCGCAGGCAGGGGCGTCGGGAGGGCGGGGCTTGGGGGGCTGAAGCCCCGAATGGGTCCCCGAAAAGCTCTGAGTCTCAGGCATGCAGCTCTCCATTGTTAGCCCCGAGCGGCGAGCACCGGGACCGATCTGATCCCGACCACCGCCGAGTGTGGCCAAATCCTGCCGAGTGCAGCCGAGTGCCATAGCAGGTCCCACCTTCTGGAGCCTGCAACGCCTATGATGGACGTCCCACTGGTTCAATGCCGGGACCGCTGGACGTGTGACGTCCATCATAGGCACTGCAGGCTCCAGAAGGCAGGAATTACAATGCGGCCGCCGTGCCACATCCCCGCTCGGGTGGGCGGCTCTCCTCTCCTGCTCTGACAACTGACTGACTGCCTGGCTGCTGTGACACCGCACACCGCGGCTGAACTGAGGACTGAGGTAGCTTAGGTAGGTCAGTGTATGTAGGTCAGTGTAGGTAGGTCAGTGTATGTAGGTCAGTGTATGTAGGTCGGTGTAGGTAGGTCATTGTAGGTAGGTCATGTAGGTCAGTGTACGTAGGTCAGTGTATGTAGGTCATGTAGGTCAGTGTATGTAGGTCATGTAGGTCAGTGTATGTAGGTCTGTGTAGGTAGGTCAGTGTATGTAGGTCATGTAGGTCAGTGTATGTAGGTCAGTGTATGTAGGTCATTGTAGGTAGGTCAGTGTATGTAGGTCAGGTAGGTCAGTGTATGTAGGTCAGTGTAGGTAGGTCAGCGTATGTAGGTCAGTGTATGTAGGTCATGTAGGTCAGTGTATGTAGGTCTGTGTATGTAGGTCATTGTAGGTAGGTCAGTGTATGTAGGTCAGGTAGGTCAGTGTATGTAGGTCAGTGTATGTAGGTCAGTGTATGTAGGTCATGTAGGTCAGTGTAGGTAGGTCTGTGTATGTAGGTCAGTGTAGGTAGGTCAGTGTATGTAGGTCATGTAGGTCAGTGTAGGTAGGTCAGTGTAGGTAGGTCAGTGTAGGTAGGTCAGTGTATGTAGGTCATGTAGGTCAGTGTATGTAGGTCACTATCGTCAGTGTATGTAGGTCAGTGTAGGTAGGTCATGTAGGTCAGTGTATGTAGGTCACTATCGTCAGTGTATGTAGGTCAGTGTAGGTAGGTCATGTAGGTCAGTGTATGTAGGTCACTATTATCAGTGTATGTAGGTCAGTGTAGGTAGGTCAGTGTATGTAGGTCATGTAGGTCAGTGTATGTAGGTCACTATCGTCAGCGTATGTAGGTCAGTGTAGGTAGGTCATGTAGGTCAGTGTAGGTAGGTCAGTGTATGTAGGTCATGTAGGTCAGTGTATGTAGGTCACTATCGTCAGTGTATGTAGGTCAGTGTATGTAGGTCAGTGTATGTAGGTCATATAGGTCAGTGTAGGTAGGTCAGTGTATGTAGGTCATGTAGGTCAGTGTATGTAGGTCATGTAGGTCAGTGTATGTAGGTCATGTAGGTTAGTGTATGTAGGTCATGTAGGTTAGTGTATGTAGGTCATGTAGGTCAGTGTATGTAGGTCATGTAGGTCAGTGTATGTAGGTCATGTAGGTCAGTGTATGTAGGTCATGTAGGTCAGTGTATGTAGGTCATGTAGGTTAGTGTATGTAGGTCATGTAGGTTAGTGTATGTAGGTCAGTGTATTTAGGTCAGGAAGGTCAGTGTAGGTAGGTCAGTGTATGTAGGTCATGTAGGTCAGTGTATGTAGGTCATGTAGGTCAGTGTATGTAGGTCATGTAGGTCAGTGTATGTAGGTCATGTAGGTCAGTGTATGTAGGTCAGTGTATTTAGGTCAGGAAGGTCAGTGTATGTAGGTCATGTAGGTCAGTGTATGTAGGTCATGTAGGTCAGTGTATGTAGGTCATGTAGGTCAGTGTATGTAGGTCATGTAGGTCAGTGTATGTAGGTCAGTGTATTTAGGTCAGGAAGGTCAGTGTATGTAGGTCATGTAGGTCAGTGTATGTAGGTCATGTAGGTCAGTGTATGTAGGTCATGTAGGTCAGTGTATGTAGGTCATGTAGGTCAGTGTATGTAGGTCATGTAGGTCAGTGTATGTAGGTCAGTGTATTTAGGTCAGGAAGGTCGGTGTATGTAGGTCATGTAGGTCAGTGTAATGGTCAGTGTCAGGCAGGTGAGTTTAGTGGTCAGCATTGATGGGCACTGGTAAGCCACACAACCCCACGGCCCAGCCAAAAAAAAATCCTGCATCACATACACCACCAACGCTCCCCCCGGTGGCGGCCTTGGACTTTGGGCTGAAGCCCCTGGTCTTTTTGCCACCTAGCAACGCCCCTGTCCGCACGACCGTGCAATTTTCAGTTAAAGCGACGGAGTGCCGAATCACAAAAAATGGCCTGGTCATTGAGCAGCCAAATCTTCCAGGGCTGAAGTGGTTAAATCCTAGCTGAACACTATCTGCATGGAGTTTTCATGTTCTCCCTGTGCTTATGTGGGTTTCCACCAGTTACTGCTTTTTCCTCCCACACTCCAAAGACATGCTGCTAGGTTTTTTGGCTCCTGTCTAAATTGGCCCTAGTATGTGTGTGTGAGTGCTTGTGAGATAAAGACTATAGATTGTAACATAGGCATGCGCAGGGGGTGTGCCAGGTGTGCCTGGGCACACCCTAATCACACCGTGGGGTGCCGATTCCCGCTACTGCCCGGGCTGTTTTCTATGCTTCAGTTTGTGAATGAACAGGAAGCCGCTCAGCACAGAGCACTTCCCATTCATTCACTGTCCAGTGCAGTTGAGGCTACAGAGAAAGGTATGTGTGGGTGCACACCCTAATGCAATAGGCTGCGCACACCTGTGGATTGTAAGCTCTTTGAGCTACAGAGCGGCAGCTGTGTACTGGATCACATACACACACACACATATATAAATATATATATACATACCTCCCAACATTTTGAGATGGGAATGAGGGACACCTACTAACAAATGTATGTAGGTGTAGGCCACGCCCCCTGCCACACCCCCTTAAAGGAGAATTAAAAAAAAAAAGTTAATTAAATCCACAAGTGCTTTTTTTTACCACTACTATTCCTTTATATTGGCTTTTAAAATGTACAAATGCAGCAATTTAGAATTTGGATGAAAGGTTTAGCCCTGGGAAACACTTTTTTTGAAAGATAAAAAGTGCATTTTATATACAACTATGAGGGACAAATGAGGAGGAAAGAGGGACAGAGGGACATTGCTCCAAATCAGGGACAGTTGGGAGCTATGTATAATATATATATAGATAGATAGATAGATATCTATCTATATCTATCTATCTATCTATATATATACACATACAGACATATATATACGTGATCCAGCTCTTCCGTGCGCGCGGCCTGCGCCTCACTCCCACTGTGATTATACTCAGCAGGAGCCGATCTGCGGGTACCACCGACTCTATGTCTGCTGGCATGCGCAAATCATTCGTTACACAGGTAGAACAGCAGTCTTCCTATGTAAACAAGGCAGATTGTCGTTCTGTCTGTAGGGGAGGCATGGATACTGTGTTCCTGCCAAGCAGGGACAAGGATCCATGCCTTCCCCTAGTAGAAGCACCTCCAATAGTACACACAAACACTGGCTAGACACATACATTGTGGTGGCTGTCCTGAAAGACTCTTGGAAAAGGATGTTACCGGTAAATAACTTTGTTTTTTTCCCCTGCTGTAGCAAATTGGATCATGCTTTTGTGGTTTTTTCGCCTTCCTCTGGATCAACTCTGGTTATAGGATTGGGTATATGGGATTGTATGATATTTTTTATTTTAGTTATTATTGTTGAACTAGATGGACTTGTGTCTTTTTTTCAACCTAACTATGTAACTATGTAACATTTAACCTTTTGATTGCCCCTGATGTTAACCCCTTCCCAGCCAGTGTCATTAGTACAGTGACAGTGCATATTTTTTTAGCACTGATCACTGTATTAGTGTCACTGGTCCCCAAAAAGTGTCAATTAGTGTCTGTCGCAATATCGCAGTCCCACTATACGTCACGGTTCACCGCCATTCCTAGTAAAAAAAAAATCAAATAAATAAATAAATATATCCCATAGTTTTGTATACAACAAAACTGTTGCTCAAACCAATCAATATACGCTTATTAGGATTTTTTTTTTTTTTTTTTTTTACCAAAAATATGTAGCAGAATACATATTAGCCTAAACTGATGAAGAAATTAGATTTTTTTTTCATTTTTTTATTGGATATGTTTTATAGCAGAAATTAAAAAATATATATTTTTTTTTAAAAAGTGTCTGTCTTTTTTTAGCTCATAGCGCAAAAAATAAAAAAATGCAGAGGTGATCAATTACCACCGAAAGAAGGCCTTATTTGTGGGAAAAAGGACATCAATTTTGTTTGGGTAGTGTCACATGACCGCGCAATTGTCAGTTAAAGTAACGCAGTGCCGTATCGCAAAAAAAAAAAATGGCCTGGTCATGAAGGGGGTGGTGAATCTTCCGGAAGGTTAAATTAAAAAAAAAAAAGTTTCACGTCGGTGACACTGAAACTACAGCCAGGAATCTAATATCTTTTTTTTTTTTAGTCCAGCACTACCAGCTTCCATCTTTCTCTTTCTAGCTTTCATTTATTAAACATAAGCAGGTCATGTTAGCATCTTGTAGCGGTATAAGTAAATCAATAAAGCTTTTTTTTTTTTTTTTTTTGCAGGTCATCCTTTTTGGATAATGAATTCAAAGACAGACACACAGAACTTTTGTACAGCTAATTTGCTGTGTGGGAGTGAAACTCGTAGGTAGAGAAGAACAATTTCTGGAAGCAAGCTCATCTATTAGAGGTTCTCTTCCATGGTGGACTGATTATCCCTTTTATTCCGGCCCTGAAGAGCAATTAGGTGCTTGTTTAACCACTTCCTTAAACCTCCCTCCTGCCCAGACCAATTTTCAGCTTTCAGCGCTGACGCACTTTGAATGACAATTGCGCGGTCATACCACACTGTACCCAAATGAAATTTTTATCATTTTTTATCCCACAAATAGAGCTTTCTTTTGGTGATATTTAAAGTGGGGTTCCACCCAAAAAAAAAACTACATGAAAAATCCTAAAAAAAAAATACAAAAAAACATTTGGATATTTTTTTTTTTTACTCACTTCTAAATGCCTGTTGCTAGGTGGTCCCTCGTAGTCTGCCTCTTCCAGTGCCTGGGCTGGTGACATCACTTCCCCCTCGGCACAGGAAGGGCTCGCTCCCTCCTGTCAGTCATCTGGGACCCATTACAGGTCCCAGGTGACTGAGCGGCCAATCACGGCTCTCGGCGCCGCTCGTGCATGCGCAGTGGGTGCCAGGTTGTGAAGCCACAGCCCGGCGCCCACAGTTGCAATGCCGGCGCCGCCGAACGGAGGGGGAGACGAGCGGGGCTTCGATCCCCCGCATCGCTGGACCCAGGGACAGGTACAGTACCTGACCGCGAGATTGTGTTTCCCCTTACGACGTCATGGTCCCAGCATGCGCAGGGACTCTGGGGCCACGCCCCCTTATGACGCCAGAGTCCCTGCGCATGCTGGGACCATGACGTCGTAAGGGGGCGGGGTTACCGCCTATATAAATGGCTCCGCAGCTCGCACACAGCATTCGAGCCGGAGAGAGCGTCGTGTCAACATCGGGGAAGAAGAAAAGAAGAGAAGAAGCGGAGAGACAGCGGCGACAAGACAGCGGCAGTAGACCGGGCCCCTCGCTGGCAATAGAGCTGGAAGAAGATAGCGGCGGGGCCCGGGAGAAGAGGCCGAACACCGGGAGAAGTCGGAAGGAGACCCCCCGAAGTCGGAAGAAGACCCCCGGAGCTGGCTAATAAATTACTCTTAAAACCTGTGTAGTGTGTTTTTTTTATATTGACACTTTTCCCTAGGTGAATGGGTAGGGGTACCATGTACCCCAAACTCATTCACACAGGGTGGGGGGCCGGGATCTGGGGGCCCCCTTATTAAGGGGGGCTCCCGGATTCCGATAAGCCCCCCGCCCGCAGACCCCGACAACCAACGGCCAGGGTTGTCGGGAAGAGGCCCTTGTCCTCATCAACATGGGGACAAGGTGCTTTGGGGTGGGGGGGCCGCAGGGCGCCCCCCTCCCCCAAGGCACCCACCCCCCATGTTGAGGGCATGCGGCCTGGTACGGCTCAGGAGGGGGGGGGGCGCTCGCTCGTCCCCACCCCCTTTCCTGGCCGGCTGGGCTGCGTGCTCGGATAAGGGTCTGGTATGGGTTTGGGGGGGACCCCCACGCCGATTTTTCGGCATAGGGGGGTTCCCCTTACAATTCATACCAGACCTAAGGGCCTGGTATGCCTCCGAGGGGGGAACCCACGCCGGTTTTTTCATTTAAAATTTGGCGCGGTGTTCCCGCCTCAGGATTCATACTAGACAGCTGTCAGCGCTGCCTGTCACTCATCGCGGAAGGAAAACAAAGTTTTCCTTTCCCGATGACTGAGACATCTCGGCGCTGGCTCCTGCGACGGGGCTCGTAGGTGTCAAATCTCGCCGAGAAGTGCGGCGAGATTGACACAATATCACGGTCACCTACTGTAAGTGTCCAATTAAAAGTCAGCAGCTGCAGTATTTGTAGCTGCTGACTTTTAATTTTTTTTTTTTTTTGACTGGAACTCCTCTTTAATAACAGCTGGGATTTTTATTTTTTGCTAAACAAACAAAAAAAAGAAGAAAATTAAAAAAAAAAAAAAATCATGTTTCATAGTTTGTTTATTAAATTTTGCAAACAGGTAATTTTTCTCCTTCATTGATATGCGCTGATGAGGCCGGCACTGGTGGGCACTGATAGGCTGCACTGGTGGGCACTGATAGGCACAGTTAAGACGGCACTGATAGGCACAGATAAGACGGTACTGATGGCCACTGATAAGATGGCACTAATGGGCCCTGATGGGTGGCACTGTCTGATGGGCACTGATAGGTACCACTGATAGATGGCACTGATGGGCACTGATAGGTGGCACTGATGGGTACTGATGGGCACTGATAGGTGGCACTGATGTACAGCACTGTTGTTGAGGCACTGATTGTGGACACTGATAGGTGGTACTGTGGGCACTGATGGGTGGCGCTGGTGGGCACTGATAGGCGGCTATGTTGCCTACTGCTAGGTGGCACTGGCAGGGGGCATAGGTGGGCACTGAGGAGCTGGCGGCAGCTCACCGTGATCGGGACTGATCGCTGGTAATCGGCTTTTTTTTTCCTCCTCATGCTGTCAGCGTGAGGAGAAAAAATAGCCGATTACCGGCTCTCTTGACATCACATGACCAGCTGTCATTGGCTGACAGCTGATCAGGTGTCGGGATCGACCCCTTACTCCGATCCGTGATCCAGCGAGTCTCATGCCGGGGGCGCGCAGGCCGCTCGGGCACGGAAGGACATCAATAGACGTCCTTCCGGCAAAGCAGGTCCACGCTGTAGCCGTCATTCAGCTATAGCGCGGATCTGAAAAAGTTAAAGGACAATATAAAAAGGTAAACCATACTTTCACCCATGGAGCACAGAACACGAATATCATAGACATGTGCGATTAGTTTCGTACGAATTGAAATTTCGTACGAATTTCCGTAAATTTGTACATTCGGGAGGATCCAAAATATGAATTGCTAAACTTCAGAATTTTGTATGAAATATGACATTTCGTTTAAATTCTTAACGAACATTTGTAATTGTTACGAAAAGTTAACGAACCTAAAAGTTAAAACCCCAGGAAGTCAGCACAGCACAGGGATGGTGGGAGCCCCTCATAATGATAAATTTATCATAACGAACATTCATAATTGTTACAAAAAGTTAACGAACCTAATGAAAATTCATATTTTGTACGAATTTAAATTGAATTTCAGACACGAATTACGAAATACTAATTAATTCTAATACGAAACGGAATGGAACAAAACAAAACTCATTTATTGACAGCGCACATGTCTAGAATATCATACTTTTGCAAGGATTAATTTCGAAATGCTTAGAATCCTATAATTGCTCTTTTTAGGTTACAATGACCTGTAATAGTCGTGAGCAGGGAACAATTATATTAACCACTTAAGGACCAGAAAGGATTTACCCTCTTAATGACCAGGCCATTTATTTGCGATACGGCACTGCGTCGCTTTAACTCATAATTGCGCGGCCGATGCGAACCACTTTGCCGCCGTATATCGGCGTGAGCCGGTCAGCAAGTGGTTAACTGATGACTGCGCAGTCGTGCGACACTGTACCCAAATAAAATGTATGTTCTTTTTTTCCCCACAAATAGAGCTTTCTTTTGGTGGTATATGATCACCTCTGTAATTTTAATTTTTTGCGCTATAAACAAAAAAAGACCGACAATTTAGAAAAAAATGTTTACTCTCTGCTATGAAACACACCCAATAAAAAAATGTAAAAAATCTAATTTCTTGATCAATATATGTATTCTGCTACATATTTTTGGTAATAAAAAATCCCAATAAGCATATATTTGATTGGTTTGTGCAAAAGTTATTGCATCTACAAACTATGGGATATTTTTATGGATTTTTTTTTTTTTACTAGTAATGGCGGCGATCAGCGACTTTTAGCAGGACCACGATATTACAGTAGACAAATCTGACACCTGACACTTTTGATACTTTTTTGGGGACCAGTGACACTAATACAGTGATCAGTACTAAAAAATATGCACTGTCACTGGCTGGAGAAGGGTTAACATCAGGGGTGATCAAAGGGTTAACTGTGTGCCTAAGGGGTGCTTTCTGACTGTGGGGGATGTGCTTTAACTATGGGAAAACAGCTATACGTGTTCCTGCTTAGCAAAAAAAAAGCGACAATTTTGAAAAAAAAAAAATATTTCTTTGCTATAATAAATATCCAAAAGAGTCAGTTTAGGAAAATATGTATTCTTCTACATATCTTTGATAAAAAAAAAAATCTCAATAAGCGTATATTAATTGGTTTGCGCAAAAGTTATAACATCTACAAACCATGGGAAAGATTTATGGCATTTTTATTTTTTATTTATTTTTTACTAGTAATGGCAGTGATCTGCCTTTTTTAGCGGGACTGCGACATTGCGGCGGAACAGATCGGACACTTTCAACACTTTTTTGGGACCATTGACATTTATACAGCGATCAGAACTAAAAATAGCCACTGATTACTGTATAAATGTCACTGTCAGGGAAGAGGTTAACACTGGGGGGGGGGGGGGCGATCAAGGGGTTAAATGTGTTCCCTAGGGAGGTGTTTCTAACTGTGGGGGGAGGGGACTGACTGGAGGAGGAGAGAGATCGCTGTTCCTGATCACTAGGAACAGCAGATCTCGCTCTACTCCACTGTCAGAACAGGGATCTATCTGTTTACATACACAGATCCCTGTTCTGGCTCTCTGTGGAGCGATCGTGGGTGGCCAGCGGACATCGAGGCTACCGGGCATGCGCATTGGCTCCGGTGTCGTGCCGCGGGCCCCTATCTCTTTTAAAGTGGCTTGGCTACACCTACGGCGATTCACACAGCCGTTCCAACCTGCTGCAGTATAATGACGGCGGCTGGTCGGCAAACGGTTAAAGGATAAATATTAGCATTGTGAGGGTTTAGTACCAAACGGATAGGCTTCAGAGGTTTTCTCCTACTGACCATCACATCACTAAAGGACAGGGTGCCGTGGAGGTCTGTGGGGAAAGTTGAAGCCACAGAGCACAGCAGTGTGCCAGAAGATTGATGCTCCCAGACGCAGAATTCAGTGGATGATTTCTCTTTAATCAAGTGGCGTTAAATACTGCAGACACCATGAGAAGTCTCATTTACTCTCTTCTTTTGTTTTGGCAAATTCATTTTCACAACAGGGTCACTTTAAAAGAAACACCTGTGGCATTCTCTAGCAGATTAGAGGAGGAGGAGGATTGTGTCAGCATGGATTTAGAGGATAACACTCAACAGCAGTCTTCAAGGGATGGTTTTCTGTCCCCAGAAATCCAAGGAGTTGTACGTAGCTGGGAGGAGGTAGTTATGGATCATGTGATCTTTAGTGACCAGAGGACTCAGAATCGAATGCCTCAGCAAACTTACGCTGCGTGGCCTCCCTGATTCTGCAAAGCCTGCGACCCTAGGATTTGTGGTATCAAGCAGAGGGATCATTACTGGCTGGCAACCCTTCTTGATCCACGTTACAAGGGTAAGGTTGCAGAACTCATCTTGCCTTCGGAGAGGGAGCAGAGGATGAAACATCTTCAGGAGGCCTTGAAGAAAGGTTTGTGCAATGCATTTCCAGACCCTGAGAGGTTACAATTTCCTGGTGCTAGACAACGTGTTGCTGAGGCTTCGTTCAGTCAGAGGAAGAGCGGTGGAGAAGAAGGTGGCCGGCTGACCTATGCCTTTAAACAATTTTTCAGTCCCCAGTGCCAAGGTCTGATTGGTTCAAGCAACCATCGCCAGCGTCTGCATTACTTGGTACAGGAATATCTAGGGGCAAGAGCAGACTTGGAGACCTTTCCAACAGAGCATACACTGGGTTACTGGGTCTTGAGGATAGACCAGAACTTGCTCAATATGAAATTGAGCTACTGGCCTGTCCTGCATCCAGTGTGCTTTCTGAACGCACAGTGCTGCTGGAGGGTTTGTAACAGATCAAAGAGTGCGCCTGTCCACAGACTTCATTGATAGGCTCACATTCATAAAAATGAATCAGTCTTGGATCAGCAGCTATCAAGCACCTTATGCTGATGTAACTGATTGAATTTGCTATGGATGTGGGATCCCTTGAAGACTGCCTATGCCGACTGTCCTTATCCTCCTCAATCTTGATGATGCTAGCTTCCAACAATATTTTTGGTTTAGGGCACCGCCACCACCACCAAAGGCCCAATTTTTCTCTCTCTATTTAACAGGGTCATGTAATTACAATTTTTGATCTAATATTTCACAGCAGGTCCCGTTCCTGCGCACAGCAAGAGTATCTGTGAGGGGTTAAATTGTTGTGGCACCACCACCACCCAAGGCCCAATTTTTCTGCCCCTGTTTAACAGGGGCGTGTAATTACAATTCTTGATCTAATATTTCTCAGCAGGGCCCATTTTTGCTCCCAACATGAGTAACTGTGAGGGGTTACAGTGTTGTGGCACCACCACCTCCACCACCAAAGGCCCAATTTTTCTGCCTCTGTTTAACCACTTCAGCCCCGGAAGAATTTACCCCCTTCCTGACCAGAGCACTTTTTGCGATTTGGCACTGCGTCACTTTAACTGACAATTGCGCGGTTGTGCGACGTTGTACCCAGACAAAATTGACGTCCTTTTTTCCCACAAATAGAGCTTTCTTTTGGTGGTATTTGATCGCTTCTGCGGTTTTTATTTTTTGCTCTATAAACAAAAAAAAGAGTGACAATTTTGAGAAAAACGCATTGTTTTTTACTTTTTGCTATAATAAATATCCCCCAAAAATATATAAAAAAACATTTTTTTTCCTCAGTTTAGGCCAATATGTATTCTTCTACATATTTTTGGTAAAAAAAACCCGCAATAAGCGTATATTGATTGGTTTGCGCACAAGTTATAGCGTCTATAAAATAGAGGATAGATTTATAGCATTTTTGTTATTATTTTTTTTACTTGTAATGGCGGTGATCTGCGATTTTTATCATGACTGTGGCAATATGGCAGACACATCAGACAATTTTGACACATTTTTGGTACCATTGGCCATAATACAGCGATCAGTGCGATTAAAAATGCATTGATTACCTTAAAAATGTCACTGGCAGTGAAGAGGTGAACACTAGGGGGCGGTGAAGGGGTTAACTATGTTCCCTGGGAGGTGATTCTAACTGAAAGGGGAGGGACTAACTACAGGAAGTGACAGGAAGTGACAGATCGTGGTTCCTAGCTCATAGGAACACATGATCTGTCACTCCTTTCAAAACAGAACATGGAAGTTACACACACTCGTCCCTGTTCTGTGTCTCCAGCTCACAATCGCTTGTGGCCGGCGGTCATCACGACCCTTGGCCACGAGCATCGGCACCCCTGCTGTGCAGTGGGTGCGTGCACCTCCGGCGGCATGCTCACCCCTGCTATACGGACCCCGCGAGCCCACATACAGTTACATGGTTTTGCGCAGGGGAGCCAACCTGCCGCAGTAAAACTACGGCGGCTGGTCCGGAAGTGGTTAACAGGGGCATGTATATACAATTTTTGATCTAATATTTCAACGCAGGGCCCATTCCTCCACCCAGCAAGAGTATCTGTGAGAGGTTACAGTGTTGTGGCACCACCACCACCACCCAAGGCCCAATTTTTCTGCCCCTGTTTGACAGGGGCAAGTAATTATGATTTTTGATATAATATTTCAATGCAATTTTTCAATGCCCAATTTTTCTCCCCCTGTTTAACAGGGACATGTAATTACAATTCTTGATACAATATTTCACAGCAGGGCCCGTTCCTGCGCCCCTTAAGAATAACTGTGAGGGCTTACAGTGTTCTGGTACCACCAAAGCCCAATTTTTCTGCCCCTGTTTGACAGGGGTATGTACTGTAATTACAATTTTTGATATAGTATTTCACAGTAGGGCCCGTTCCTGCACCCACCAAGAGTAATTGTGAGGGCTTACAGTGTTCTGGTACCACCAACACCTGGGGGCCTGCTGGGGGACCCCCACACCATTTATAAAAAAAAATTGGGTGCGGGTTCTCCTTAATGTCCATACCAGACATGTTCTGCTGCGAACCGAACCGGAGGGTGTTCGGCTCATCTCTAGTGTTGAGTTATTCACTTTAAGGTCATCACAGAGGACAAGGGAGCACTCTTTATGTCTATAGGAAAAAAAGATTTCCTCTCCAAATACAAAAACATTTCTTCACAGTAAGAGCTGTGAAAATGTGGAATAGTCTCCCTCCAGAAGTGATTCTGGCCAGATTGCTTTAAACTCTTGACGTCCGGGCCAAAACCGAATGACGGCTACAGCGCGGACCTGAATTTACGGGAGGCCGTCATATGACGGCCTCCCCTTTGCACGCTCCCCGCACACCCCCTGCAGGGCACGCAGAGCGCGAGACTCGGGTGATCACAGATACGAGTAAGAGGCCAATCCCGGCCCCTTACCACGTGATCAGCTGTCAGCCAATGACAGCTGATCATGTGTGTAAACAAAAGCTCGGTAATTGTTTTTTTTTTTCTCCTCATGCTGACCGCGTGAGGAGAAAAAAAAGCCGATCACCGGCTTATGTGCAAGGGACATCGGTCCCGAAGAGGATGCCAATCAGTACCCTCGTCTGTGTCAATCATCTGTGCCAATCAGTACCCCCTGCCAGTGCCACCTGCCATTGCCACCTGCCAGTGCCCACCAGTGCCACCTATCAATGGCCATGAGTGCCACCTATCAATGCCCACAAGTGCCACCTATCAATGCCTACCAGTGGTGCAAATCAGTGCCTCATCAGTGCCACCTAACAATTATGCCTATCAGTGTAACCTACCAGTGCCGATCAGTGCCCATTATTGCCACCCATCAGTGCCCATCACTTTCACCCATCAGTGACCATCACTGGCACCTATCAGTGCCCATCACTGCCAGCTTTCAGTGCCACCTATCAGTGCCACCTATTAGGGCCACTTCTCAGTGCCCACCAGTGCCACCTATCAATGCCCTTCAGTGCCACCCATCAGTGCCACCTCTCAGTGTCACCTCTCAGTGCACACCAGTGCCTCCTATCAGTGCCCACCAGTGCCGCCTTATCGGTGCCCATTGTTGCCCATCAGTGCAGCCCATTGTTGCACATCAGTGCAGCCCACCAGTGCAGACTATTGGTGCCCATCAGTGCAGCCTCATCAGTGTACATCAATGAAGGAGAAAAATTACCTGATTGCAAAATTTTATGACAAAATATAAAAAAATATAATTTTTATTTTAAATTTGGTCTTTTAAAAAAAATTTAACAAAAAATAAAAACCACAGAGGTAATCAAATACCACCGAAAGAAAGCTCTATTTGTGGGAAAAAAATGATAAAAATTTCATTTGGGTACAGTGTTGTATGACTGTGAAAATTGTCATTCAAATTGCGACAGCACAGAAAGCTGAAAATTGGTCTGGACAGGAGGGGGGTTTAAGTGCCCAGTAAGCAAGTGGTTAAAAAAGGCCTGGATTCTTTCCTAAATGTACATAATATAACTGGGTACTGACATTTACAGGTAAAGTTGATCCAGGGAAAATCTGATTGCTTCTCGGGGGATCAGGAAGGAATTCTTTCCCCTGCTGTAGCAAATTGGATCCTGCTTTACTAGGGTTTTTTGCCTTTCTCTGGATCAACTGTGGGTGAAGGATTGTGTATATGGGATTGTATTTTTTTTTGGTTGAACTAGATGGACTTGTGTCTTTTTTCAACCTGACTAACTATGTTACTATGAAATTGTGCGCTGGAAGCTGCTTGGATACAGAAAACGGCTTTACTTTTGTAGAGGATTAGCAATGCATGTCTTTCAGCATGAGAAACATGAAACAGGAACTGAATACAAACAAGTGCACTGAACTTTGATAGATGGTACATTCTGTCATATCATTGAATACACAATATAATAATACAGCGCCACCTGCTGCATAGATAAGTATAATAATTGTCAGTTTATTAGCAACCATGCTTTTGTTCTTTCCAACAGGTGCAGGCTCAGCATGTCCCTCCTAATGCAAACAAACAAGTTACAGTAGTGACATGGGACAAGTCCCTGTTCTGAAGAACTGTGCACTTTATTGCTGCACACAGTAAAGGCTCTAAGCTGGGGAACTGCCTTAATTTTAGATTCTTCACAGGACCGCAAGGTACCCCCGCGTGCACGGGTGCAGTAGACCCCGCCCACAACATGGCGTAGTCTAAAGGAAATACCCTTCTTACATGTTAACAAATTTTTTTTTTTAAATCTTTCCATTTTCATTACACACCTTATTTTAGACCCACCTTATTTTAGACCCAGTGATCTCTTCACTGAGATTCTGTGCTTCTCTATTCAATGCAGACAGATTGTGGCTGGTGGGAGGGGCTGGCAGGGTACTGTACATAGCTTCCTGAAAACATCCCAGCATCCTGCCTCAGTATGCCTCTCAGGAGTCTCCAGCCATGATGCAAGTGAGAGACAATTCTATTGAAAGCTAATTGGAGTCAGTAGTTTGCACACCTGGAGTCTAATGAATTAAATGAGTTTGGAAGTGTGGTTTGGAGCTGCTTTGATTGATAAAAGACACTCAAACCTTTTTAGATTTCTGTTCAAAAGAATCATGAGCTGATGTTGAACCATGCCCCCGCAAAAAGGAGCTCTCTGAAGACATATAAGAAGATATTGAGTAGGTAATCTGCATAAGCCTGGAAAAGGAATGCAAAGCAACCTCAACATTTTTTAGGTATGCATCAGTCAACAGTTGGACAAGTTGTCTATAAATGGAGACAGTTTAGTAATGTGGCTACTTTTTCTAGAAGTGGGCACCCAGCCAAGATGACTCTCAGAGCATGATGCAGCATGCTCAATGAGATAAAGAAGAACCCATCAGTAACAGCAAAAGGCTTGAAGACATCACTGGAACTGAAAAAACATCCCTGTTCATCTACCATACATAAATCTTTGAACAGGCGTTAATGGCGGAATGCCACAGAGGAAGCTGCTGCTCTCCAATTAACATTGCTGTGTACCTGAAGTTTGCCAAAGAGCACCTTGGCAAAGCACAATGCTACTGGGAAAATATTCTGTGAAACAAAAAGTTGAATTGTTTGGGAAAAATACTCAGCACTATGTATGGCACAAAAAGGGCACAGCTTACCAACATCAAAACATCCCAACGGTGAAGTATGGTGGAGGGAACATCATGATTTGGGCTTACTTCACTACCTCAGGGCCTGGACCACTTGCCATCAATGGGAGAATCACTGAATTACCAAGTTATGATCGAGCCTTTGGCGAATTTGATCCGATCCCCTCCTTCCATATCCTGATTTAAATTTTATTCCACTCCTCACAAAATCAACTTATTTGCATATGATGTGATCTTATTCCTCACAAACCCACACACTTCCTTACCTTGTGCTCACCAGGTCCTCACTCAAGTTAGTAACCTGTCATACTTTAAAATAAATTTCACCTAATTATTAATTCGGGATCTGGAAGTTCATGAGATGACTAAACAATTCCTGTAACGAACTTCCCTATTCCTGCGATGACAAAGGAATACCATACTTGGGTATTACTTTAACATCAAAAACAGCCCCCTTAGCAAATGCCAAACCCTTACTCAATAAACTTAACAGAAGTGGTGTCACTAGGGGGTGGCTATTGAGGCTAGAGCCCCGAATCTGGGCCCCATAGTCCCGAGTCCAGGGCTGTCCGTACCATAAGAGTGTCCCGGGCTGCCTGACACAGCGCTGTCCCGCACACTCGCACTGAGTTTCCTTACTCCGTGCTTCAGTGACAGCCAGAGAAGGGAGATGAGTGTGAGAGCGAGTCTCCTCCTTGCTCCGCCCATATCATAGTCAGGAGGAAGTTTCTCACACTGAGCTTATGCGCTGGTGAATGCAGACCATAGAGGAGGGGGGAAACTCTGTACTACCCTAGCCTGTCTTCTGTATACCCAGCCTCTCTGTATATATCCAGCCTCTCTGCATATACCCAGCCTCTCTGTATACCCAGCGTCTCTGCATACCTAGCCTCTCTGTATACCCAGCCTTTCTGTATATACCCAGCCTCTCTGTATATCCAGTCTTTCTGTATACTCTAGCCTCTCTGTATACTCTAGCCTCTCTGTATATACACTAGCCTCTCTGTATATACACAGCCTCTCTGTATATACCCAGCCTCTCTGTATACCCAGCCTCTCTGTATATACCCAGCCTCTCTGTATACCCAGCGTCTCTGTATACCCAGCGTCTCTGCATACCTAGCCTCTCTGTATACCCAGCCTCTCTGTATATACCCAGCCTCTCTGTATATCCAGTCTCTCTGTATACTCTAGCCTCTCTGTATACTCTAGCCTCTCTGTATATACACAGCCTCTCTGTATATACTCAGCCTCTCTGTATACCCAGCCTCTCTGTATATACCCAGCCTCTCTGTATACCTAGCCTCTCTGTATACCCAGCCTCTCTGTATACCCAGCCTCTTTGTATACTCTAGCCTCTGCATATACACTAGCCTCTCTGTATATACACTAGCCTTTCTGTATATACCCATCCTCTCTGTATATACACTAGCATCTCTGTATATACCTAGCCTCTCTATATACTCAGTCTCTCTGTATATACCCAGCCTCTCTGTATACCTAGCCTCTCTGTATATACCCAGCCTCTCTGTATATACCCAGCCTCTCTCTATACTCTAGCTTCTCTGTATATACCCAGCCTCTCTGTATACCCTGTATACCCAGCCTCTCTGTATACTCTAGCCTCCCTGTATATACACTAGCCTCTCTGTATATACCCAGCCTCTCTGTATACCTTGCTTCTTTGTATAAACCCAGCCTCTCTGTATATACCCAGCCTCTCTGTATACCCAGCCTCTCTGTATATACCCAGCCTCTCTGTATACTCAGCCTCTCTGTATACCCAGTGTCTCTATATATACTCTAGTCTCTGTCCCTATGCAGCGGCATTCGCCCAGCTGTCTTAGCCCGAAGGAGAAGTATCATAGCCGGCAGGATCCCTGTAGCCTGAGAGATAAAAATGTGACTTGGATCAGGTTGAATCATGATGGCGAGGGCTTGATGACGTCACTGGTGGGTCGCGACGAAGTTTCAGAGCATGCGCACTGGCCAATTAGCCACAGACACACTCCTTTCTCAAGCAAATAGTCTGTAGGCTGCTATCAGCCTCATAAGTGCCTCAATTAACTGCCATCTGGTGGGAAGAATGCAGAATACTTCCCATACCAAAAACCCTAGATCTAAATTATTACAGATGATATGTGCAAAAATGATCAAGTGACATATAAATTAAGGATTGAAATATACATCAAGTGACATTATATAAAAATAAAAAATCCAGTTCATAAGATATTAAGATATTGGTATATAAAATAAACATCATTAAGAAACATTAAACATTAACTCATCCTGGGACCACTATTGTATAGATTGAGTAAATAGATTGGATAAAAAATATATTAACTAATCATGAAGGGGAATGATATTATAAAATAGATAGTGATTAAAATATACATCAAGTGACATTATATAAAAATAAAACATTCAGTTCATAAAATATTGGTATATAAAATAAACATTTAAGCCATTTAGAAACATTCAAAATCATTAAGAAACATTAAAAAAACATTAATTCATCCTGAGACCACTTTTGCGTGGAATGAGTTAATAGATTGGATAAAAAATATATTAACTAATCGTGAAGGGAAATGATATTATTAAATAGATAGTGATTTGTATGCCAGATACGAAATGTACATATAAAACACACATATACAAACATATTAAATGTGTAATAAAATTAAGGAATGCAATTGCAAATTGTATGTAGATAATAGTGTTTGGGTTGGATAAAATTAATAATGAAATGGCTATGATAGATGATCTAATAGCGGGTTATATTATAGAGAATATATAATGGGATGATTACGCCATAAATGGGCTGTTGGGTAATAGGGGGACTGCGGTAAATATTAAAGGGGTTGTAAACCCTCGTGTTTTTTGCATTAAGGATGCATTAAGGTGAAAAAAACTTCTGTCACTTAGCTGCCTCCAAGCCCCCCCCCTCGTTTTACTCACCTGAGCCTGTTCATTCCCACAGCGGAGACGCGCTCTAGTTCTCTGCCCATTGTCTTGGCTCTTGATTAGATAGATTGATAGCAATGCAGCCATTGGCTCCCGCTGCTGTCAATTAAATCCAATGATGCAGACGCCTGGGGGGCGGGGCCGAGTCCGACATTCTGTGTCTATAGATGCAAAAACCGGACTCAGAAGCACGCCCGCACGGTAACCCCGAGGGACAGCGCTTCTCCTAGGGGGTTTACCGATGCGGGGAGGAGCTGATAGCACTGCTGCGGGCCCCTAGAAGAGGAGGATTGGGGCCACACTGTGCAAAACGAACTGACATGTTTGTTATTTAAAAAAAAACCTAAAAACGAGGGTTTACAACCCCTTTAAGAGACAGGAAGATTGGGGGGGGGGGGGGAATAAGTATAAGTATAACGGGAAAAAAAAATGTGTTAATTCCAATTCTGAAAAAAAAATGAATAAAAATGAATAAAAAGTGAAAAAATAAATGAAAATTAAAATAATAATGATAAAAATAAAGATAAAAAAAAAATAGATAAAGATAAATAATCATGATTGATGAGAGCTGTATTGCATACTTATTTAGGATAAACATGTATATGAAACATTATATGAGGTAGAGCTGGAAACTCACCGTAGCCCTCAGACATAACAGCGATATACTTGCTTACTATGCTATGTTTATCTTTGCCTTCCTCCACCTTTCTCCGATACTTGCCAAATCTTTGACGAAGAGGACGGATAGTACGACCTAGATACAATTAGTGACTGGGGCAGATGAGGCAATAAACCACATAATCAGATGAACAGTTGTATTTTGCATTCTTCCCACTAGATGGCAGTTAACTGGGGCACTTATAAGGCTGATAGCAGCCTACGTCCTATTAGCTTGAGAAAGGAGCGTGCCTGTGTCTAATTGGCCAGTGCGCATGCTCCGAAACGTTGTTGCGACCCTCCAGTGACGTCATCATGCCCGACGCTGCGTTCCAGCCCTCACCATTATGATTCAGCCTGATCCAAGCCTTGTCTTGCCTCCCTAGCTTCTATGTAAGTGGATAATGCACCTGTATTATATTAAAATGTTACAGTTCTAACCTAGAGGCGCCTGTCTCTTTTTTCTTTACTTATCCGGGTTAAGCACAGGTAAGCTGGAGGTATGGGAATGGTGGACATTAGTGACTACCTGGCGGTACAACTAGACTACCTTAAACATTGGTTCAAACGCTAAACTGATAACCTCTGGGTAAACATAGAATCAACCCTGCCACCTGCTCCAAGCTTATATACCCTATAAAATAAGAAAGCATTAACAGCGCTTTGTATGAATAAAACTATTCACCAATATGATATCTCATATAGTGCCATGATCATCTATTCAAACTCAAATCATATTAAAACAGTGCAACACCTACTACAAAAGTGTCCATCAATCCTTTAGAGTTCAATGATGGTACTATAAACAAAAAAGTGTAGCGCTAAGTAAAAATTAAAGAAATACACTCCCTTGGGAGGACTCCACTGCCGCCCCTTTTTATGTACAAGCGCTTTTTTATCATCTACATCATGTAAGTGTATTTCTTTCATTTTTAATAAATACGGTTTCTACGGTATTACACTATGTGGTCCTTTCTGTACCCTTTATGAACCACACGCGGGGAGATTCATACGTCTTCAGAAGAACCCCCCTTGATGTCTTCAGGTTACCAAGGTCTTCTCAGTATTGCCAGGGAGCAATAAAAGCCGGTTTGACCCTCACAGTATACACTGTTTTGGGTTCAAACCCTCCGGTAAGCCCCCATCTGTACCATCTGAGTGTACTGCATGCTTGTGAAGACACTGTGGTGGAATATTTGAAGCTGGTCCATATATGCACTATTTAATTTAGTTATGTGGGACTTTTTTTGATTGACTGCACACCATCATCTCTAAAGACTTTATGTTGTATGCTGGTGAAGGTGCTCCTTACTTCACCTTTGGGTGGTGACCCATTTAGTTTTTAACTCACTGACTGTTCATTTTAATCATTTTTGCTTCCATTTGAGTTTTCTCAATGTGAAACATTTATGTGTGTTTAGCTATATTACGTATAAGGCATAGGTTTCTTAACCTATTAGTTTAAAGGTGCCCTGTTGACTTAGCGCTGCACTTTTTTGTTTATATTAATTTGTTGGGCAATTATTCTAGTTGCAGTGTTAGCAGCTTATTATTTTCTGATTATTTGGAGTAAGCGCAAATTTACTACTGGTGGGAATTTCAATGATGGTACTGATTAAAATATAAAAATATATAAAAAATATAAAATATATATATAAATGATAAAAAGTGGTATAGCAAGTCCTTCTATTGCCAATTCCGTGCATGCAACTGAAAGCGATTAAAGTAGGCTTCTAATCCAACCGAAGTGCATAAACCATGGGCTGCTACACCTTCACCTAACCACCTCGTGATCACCCCTTTGTGTATTTGCTTACCTGAGGTAAGTGTTAGCAGAGCCTGTAAAATCCTTCCCAGCATTGGAATCGTTCCTGCTATGGAGAGCAGCGACTGAGGTGCAGACCAATGCTGGGAAGGATTTTACAGGTAAGCAAATACACAAAGGGGTGATCACCCAACGTACTTATAGGAACTCACTGTAATGAGGTATGGTAAGTATGGAGCCAGGGCCAACTAATCTCCTATAAGTACTTTGGGTACATTTATCTGTTCCTTTTTTGATAGGTTCAATTATACTTTACTAATTTTATTTTATTTTATTATACTCTGTAGATACCTTATTAGCACCCGCCCCTGATGAGTGTGATACACACGAAATGCGTCGGACATTTTTTGGGATACAGATACAAGCCCTCATTCAACCATCTACTTTGGGCATTTCAGGATGTCTCCGTGTATCTTGATTCAATTATTTATCTTTAACCACTTGCCGACCGCCTCACGCATATATACGTGAACAGAGCGGCACGGGCAGGCAAAATCACGTACCTGGTACGTGATTGCCTTCCCGCGGGCGGGGGGTCCCATCGGACCCCCTCCCCGGTGCCAGCGGCGGTCGGCATTTGTCTAGGAGCGATCAGAGAGGAGGGGGAGGCCATCCGATCGTGGCCCCCCCTCGCGATCGCTCCCAGCCAATGAGAAACATCCCCTGCCTGTGTATAGTACACACAGGCAGAGGATGTGATGTCATCTCTCCTCGGCTTGGCAGTTTCCGTTTCGACGCCGAGGAGAGAAGACATCCGAGTAAGTGTAAAACACTACACAACACAGTAGAACATGCCAGGCACACTAAACACCCCCGATCCCCCCGATCGCCCCCCGATCCCCCCCCAATCACCCCCCCCTGTCACAAACTGACACCGAGCTGTTTTTTTTTTTTTTTTTTCCTGATTACTGATTGGTGTCAGTTTGTGACAGTTAGAAGTGGTAGGGCAGTGAGTATTAGGCCCCCTGTAGGTCTAGGATACCCCCCTAACCCCCCCAATAAAGTTTTAACCCCTTGATCACCCCCCGTCACCAGTGTCGCTAAGCGATCATTTTTCTGATCGCTGTATTAGTGTCGCTGGTGACGCTAGTTAGTGAGGTAAATATTTAGGTTCGCCGTCAGCGTTTTATAGCGACAGGGACCCCCATATACTACCGAATAAATGTTTTAACCCCTTGATTGCCCCCTAGTTAACCCTTTCACCACTGATCACCGTATAAGTGTTACGGGTGACGCTGGTTAGTTTGTTTATTTTTTATAGTGTCAGGGCACCCGCCGTTTATTACTGAATAAAGGTTTAGCCCCCTGATCGCCCGGCGGTGATATGCGTCGCCCCAGGCAGCGTCAGATTAGCGCCAGTACCGCTAACACCCACGCACGCAGCATACGCCTCCCTTAGTGGTATAGTATTTGATCGGATCAATATCTGATCCGATCAGATCTATACTAGCGTCCCCAGCAGTTTAGGGTTCCCAAAAACGCAGTGTTAGCGGGATCAGCCCAGATACCTGCTAGCACCTGCATTTTGCCCCTCCGCCCGGCTCGGCCCAGCCCACCCAAGTGCAGTATCGATCGATCACTGTCACTTACAAAACACTAAACGCATAACTGCAGCGTTCGCAGAGTCAGGCCTGATCCCTGCGATCGCTAACAGTTTTTTTGGTAGCGTTTTGGTGAAATGGCAAGCACCAGCCCCAGGCAGCGTCAGGTTAGTGCCAGTAGCGCTAACACCCACGCACCGTACACCTCCCTTAGTGGTATAGTATCTGATCGGATCAATATCTGATCCAATCAGATCTATACTAGCGTCCCCAGCAGTTTAGGATTCCCAAAAACGCAGTGTTAGCGGGATCAGCCCAGATACCTGCTAGCACCTGCATTTTGCCCCTCCGCCCGGCTCGGCCCAGCCCACCCAAGTGCAGTATCTATCGATCACTGTCACTTACAAAACACTAAACGCATAACTGCAGCGTTCGCAGAGTCAGGCCTGATCCCTGCGATCGCTAACAGTTTTTTTGGTAGCTTTTTATTGAACTGGCAAGCACCAGCGGCCTAGTACACCCCGGTCGTAGTCAAACCAGCACTGCAGTAACACTTGGTGACGTGGCGAGTCCCATAAGTGCAGTTCAAGCTGGTGAGGTGGCAAGCACAAGTAGTGTCCCGCTGCCACCAAGAAGACAAACACAGGCCCGTCGTGCCCATAGTGCCCTTCCTGCTGCATTCGCCAATCCTAATTGGGAACCCACCACTTCTGCAGCGCCCGTAATTCCCCCATTCACATCCCCAACCAAATGCAGTCGGCTGCATGAGAGGCATTTTCTTTATGTCCTCCCGAGTACCCCTACCCAACGAACCCCCCCGAAAAAGATGTCGTGTCTGCAGCAAGCGCGGATATAGGCGTGACACCCGCTATTATTGTCCCTCCTGTCCTGACAATCCTGGTCTTTGCATTGGTGAATGTTTTGAATGCTACCATTCACTAGTTGAGTATTAGCGTAGGGTACAGCATTGCACAGACTAGGCACACTTTCACAGGGTCTCCCAAGATGCCATCGCATTTTGAGAGACCCGAACCTGGAACCGGTTACAGTTATAAAAGTTACAGTTACAAAAAAAAGTGTAAAAAAAAAAAAAAAAAACACAAACAAAAATTAAAAAAAATAAATAGTTGTCGTTTTATTGTTCTCTCTCTCTCTATTCTCTCTCTCTATTGTTCTGCTCTTTTTTACTGTATTCTATTCTGCAATGTTTTATTGTTATTATGTTTTATCATGTTTGCTTTTCAGGTATGCAATTTTTTATACTTTACTGTTCACTGTGCTTTATTGTTAACCATTTTTTTGTCTTCAGGTACGCCATTCACGACTTTGAGTGGTTATACCAGAATGATGCCTGCAGGTTTAGGTATCATCTTGGTATCATTCTTTTCAGCCAGCGGTCGGCTTTCATGTAAAAGCAATCCTAGCGGCTAATTAGCCTCTAGACTGCTTTTACAAGCAGTGGGAGGGAATGCCCCCCCCCCCCCACCGTCTTCCGTGTTTTTCTCTGGCTCTCCTGTCTCAACAGGGAACCTGAGAATGCAGCCGGTGATTCAGCCAGCTGACCATAGAGCTGATCAGAGACCAGAGTGGCTCCAAACATCTCTATGGCCTAAGAAACCGGAAGCTACGAGCATTTTATGACTTAGATTTCGCCGGATGTAAACAGCGCCATTGGGAAATTGGGGAAGCATTTTTTCACACCGATCTTGGTGTGGTCAGATGCTTTGAGGGCAGAGGAGAGATCTAGGGTCTAATAGACCCCAATTTTTTCAAAGAAGAGTACCTGTCACTACCTATTGCTATCATAGGGGATATTTACATTCCCTGAGATAACAATAAAAATGATTAAAAAAAAAAATGAAAGGAACAGTTTAAAAATAAGATAAAAAAGCAAAAAAATAATAAAGAAAAAAAAAAAAAAAAAGCACCCCTGTCCCCCCTGCTCTCACGCTAAGGCGAACGCAAGCTTCGGTCTGGCGTCAAATGTAAACAGCAATTGCACCATGCATGTGAGGTGTCACCGCGAACGTCAGATCGAGGGCAGTAATTTTAACAGTAGACCTCCTCTGTAAATCTAAAGTGGTAACCTGTAAAGGCTTTTAAAGGCTTTTAAAAATGTATCAATTTTGTTGCCACTGCACGTTTGTGTGCAATTTTAAAGCATGTCATGTTTGGTATCCATGTACTCGGCCTAAGATCATCCTTTTTATTTCATCAAACATTTGGGCAATATAGTGTGTTTTAGTGCATTAAAATTTAAAAAAGTATGTTTTTTCCACAAAAAATGCGTTTGAAAAATCGCTGCGCAAATACTGTGTGAAAAAAAAAAATTAAACACCCACCATTTTAATCTGTAGGGCATTTGCTTTAAAAAAATATATAATGTTTGGGGGTTCAAAGTAATTTTCTTGCAAAAAAAAAATAATTTTTTCATGTAATCAAAAAGTGTCAGAAAGGGCTTTGTCTTCAAGTGGTTAGAAGAGTGGGTGATGTGTGACATAAGCTTCTAAATGTTGTGCATAAAATGCCAGGACAGTTCAAACCCCCCCCCAAATGACCCCATTTTGGAAAGTAGACACCCCAAGCTATTTGCTGAGAGGCATGTCGAGTCCATGGAATATTTTATATTGTGACACAAGTTGCAGGAAAGAGACAAATTTTTTTTTTTTTTTTGCACAAAGTTGTCACTAAATGATATATTGCTCAAACATGCCATGGGGATATGTGAAATTACACCCCAAAATATATTCTGTTGCTTCTCCTGAGTACGGGGATACCACATGTGTGAGACTTTTTGGGAGCCTAGCCGTGCACGGGACCCCGAAAACCAAGCCCTTTCTAAGGGCGTAAATTTTTGAATTCACTCTTCACTGCCTATCACAGTTTTGGAGGCCATGGAATGCCCAGGTGGCACAAAACCCCCCCAAATGACCCCATTTTGGAAAGTAGACACCCCAAGCTATTTGCTGAGAGGTATAGTGAGTATTTTGCAGACCTCACTTTTTGTCACAAAGTTTTGAAAATTGAAAAAAGAAAAAAAAAAAAATTTTTCTGGTCTTTCTTCATTTTCAAAAACAAATGAGAGCTGCAAAATACTCACCATGCCTCTCAGCAAATAGCTTGGGGTGTCTACTTTCCAAAATGGGGTCATTTGGGGGGGTTTGTGCCACCTGGGCATTTTATGGCCTTCAAAACTGTGATAGGCAGCGAGGAGTGAAATCAAAAATTTATGCCCTGAAGGCGGTGATTGGTTTTTGGGGCCCCATACGCGGATAGGCTCCCAAAAAGTCCCACACATGTGGTATCCCCATACTCAGGAGAAGCAGCTGAATGTATTTTGGGGTGCAATTCCACATATGCCCATGGCCTGTGTGAGCAATATATCATTTAGTGACAACTTTTTGTAAATTTTTTTTTTTTTTTTGTCATTATTCAATCACTTGGGACAAAAAAAATAAATATTCAATGGGCTCAACATGCCTCTCAGCAATTTCCTTGGGGTGTCTACTTTCCAAAATGGGGTCATTTGGGGGGGTTTGTACTGCCCTGCCATTTTAGCACCTCAAGAAATGACATAGGCAGTCATAAACTAAAAGCTGTGCAAATTCCAGAAAATGTACCCTAGATTGTAGACGCTATAACTTTTGCGCAAACCAATAAGTATACGCTTATTGACATTTTTTTTACCAAAGACATGTGGCCGAATACATTTTGGCCTAAATGTATGACTAAAATTGAGTTTATTGGATTTTTTTTATAACAAAAAGTAGAAAATATCATTTTTTTTTCCAAATTTTCGGTCTTTTTCCATTTATAGCGCAAAAAATAAAAACGGCAGAGGTGATCAAATACCATCAAAAGAAAGCTCTATTTGTGGGAAGAAAAGGACGCAAATTTCGTTTGGGTACAGCATTGCATGACCGCGCAATTAGCAGTTAAAGCGACGCAGTGCCGAATTGTAAAAAGTGCTCTGGTCAGGAAGGGGGTAAAACCTTCCGGGGCTGAAGTGGTTAACCACTTCAATACAGAGCACTTAGACACCTTCCCGCCCAGGCCAATTTTCAGCTTTCAGCGCTGTCGCAATTTGAATGACAATTGCGAAGTCATCCAACACTGTACTCAAACACATTTTTTATCATTTTTTTTTTCATCATTAGATTTTTATTGATTTTTGCAAAGAGTATATAACAATACAATGTGCACATTGTATATTGGGTACAGTACAATCGTTTAGTTGTGTACAAAGAAACATATTATCTGGATAGTGTTATAACATATAGCAGAGAACTGTCATAATACCGCTTCCGATATCGGAGATTAATTATGGTCTGAGTAGCACCACCCCAGGTGCCCTAATGGGAACACTTTTCACCCGGGGGGGTGGCACTCTGTGTGGACAGTCTCCGGTTTGTATATATCATAGGTAAAATAGAGTCTATAAACAGAAGCAGTAGGAATATGCAAGAGAGGGGAAAGAAAAAAGATCTTATCAAGAAAAGGCGGTAACGCTATGTTGCTTATCATGAAAATAAGAAAGGTTTCTGGATCATCAGGTGAATGGTTATGAAAGGAATGATGCAGCTCCGGTCCACAACTCCCATGGCCTCCATTTATATTTCACAGTGTGTGTGAGGCCTGAACTAGAGGCCATCATCATTTCAAAGCTGTAGTGGAGGTTTACCGTATCTAGAGTATGTTCAACGGAGGGGGCAGCATCCGTTTTCCATAGTCTTGCGATACATAATCTTGCAGCTAACAGGATATGGGTCACTGTGTGTCTGTAAGGTGTAGGTATTGTTTCAATAGTGAGGTTCAGCACAGCTAGATCAGGTGATGGGTGTAAATTTTGGTGTATAACGTCAGATATTATTTGGAAGATCTTGTTCCAGTAGTTACGCAAACGTGGGCATGTCCAGAAGATGTGAAGGAGATCACCCCTGACTGAACACCCGCGCCAGCATTGATCACTAATAGAAGGATTGAATTTAGCAATTCTGGATGGGGTTAAGTACCACCTGAGATGTATTTTTTGGGTGTTTTCCCAGAGCGTGGCGCATTTTGTGGATTTATAGATTGACTGGATCGCTTTTTGCCATTGGTGTTCCGAGTAGGTCTGACCTAAGTCATGTTCCCAGTGAATATGTGGGGGTGTCTTGTTAAACTGCTGTTTCTGGTGTAGGATATTATAGAATAGGGATATTCCCTTGCGTTTGGGGATGGAGGACGTTAGAAAATCCCATGCTTTAGGATGTATAGTGTATAACTGAAGGTGGGAGTTTTTAAGGCAGTGTGTGATTCGGAGGTAGGTGAAGAGTTCTGTTTGGGGTAGGTTATATTCTTGTTTCAAGAGGGTAAAAGACTTGGGTTTGTCTTTGAGTAGAATGTGTTGTATGTTTCGGATACCGTTCTTGGTCCAGTGGTTTAAATTTAAGTCTGGAGAGAGGTGATGGAGAGCTTCAATAGGGATAGGAGTGGGGGGAGTGTCGGGTGTAACACCGCTGTTGTGTATTAGTTTTTTCCATGCTGAGGTTGCCGCCACCATGGTGGGAGGTGTTGCCGTCGACAGTTTTGGACCCCAGGGGGCGCTCATCAACCAAGATTGTAGGTTTGGGCGAAGCAGGTGGGAATGTTCTATTGAGCTCCAGAGTTTGGTAGGTTTTGTACTGAACCACTCGCCGAGCTGGTCTAGTATTGCTGCTGTGTGATAGTCTTCGAAGTCTATTGTCCCTGAACCTCCCGCCAGTCTGTGATTTCTAAGTGTCGAATGTGCGCATCTAGGTCTGGATTCATTCCATATGGTTTTGTTAAGTATGGTTTGCAATGATTTAAAGTAGTATTTAGGTAGGGGTATGGGTAGAGTTCTGAATAGGTATAGGATTTGGGGCAGGTGTAGCATTTTGAATGCAGCCAGCCTACCAGACCAAGAAAGGTTGTGTTTGGTTATGGTCTGTGCATCTATTTTTAAGGTGGCGAGGAGAGGTTTGAAATTGGCTGCAAATAGGTGTTTAACTGATTTTGTGAGGTGGATTCCTAAGTATGGGATGCTTTGGTCGGCCCAAGCAAAGGGGAATTGTGCTTGTAGCAGGTTTCGAGAAGTAGCGTCCAGTTTAAGGTCTAGAATATGGGACTTAGTTACGTTAAGCTTGTAGTATGATACGCGACCGAACCAGTCCAATAATTTTTGGGCTTCAGGAAGGGAGGAATTTGGATTGGTGAGCACTAGTATGACATCGTCAGCAAAGAGGCTGATTTTATGTGACGTATTCCTTATTGTGACTCCTGTGAGTAGGGGGTTTGAGCGAACATGTTCCGCGAGTGGCTCTATGAGCATGTTAAAAATTAGTGGGGACAATGGACAACCCTGGCGAGTGCCATTTGTGATGTGAAAGGTTTGTGAAAGCATATCTGCGGAGTATACCTTCGCAGTTGGGACAGTATATAGAGCTAAGATAGCGTTGTATATGAGATCTTTAAATCCGAGTTTAGTTAGTACTGCTCTGAGGTATGCCCAGTGTACTCTATCGAACGCCTTCTCTGCGTCCAAAGAGAGGAGCAGAGAAGGCGTTCCACTGGACTCAATATGGTGTATTATGTTTACCATCCTTCTTGTGGCATCAGGGGCTTGCCTGCCTCTAATGAACCCTGATTGGTCTGTGTGTATGAGATCAGGCATAACAGCCATAAGGCGTCTGGCAATCGTTTTGGCATATATTTTTACGTCAAGATTCAATAGGGAGATAGGGCGGTAGTTTTGGGGGGAGGTAGGAGCTTTACCTGGTTTCGGGATAGTAATGATAAGAGCGTTTAGTGATTCATCAGGGAATGTTGAGGAGGAGGCAGCAATGTTGAAGAATTCTGTCATTTGGGGAAGTAAGTGTCTAGAAAACCTTTTATAGTATTCTCCCGTGAGACCATCTGGTCCTGGGGCTTTGCCCGTTGGTAGGGAGGATATCGTATCAAGAATTTCCCTGTCTGAGAATGGTTCGTTGAGGGAGGTCAGTTGAGAGTCAGTCAGCTTTGGTAGTTTAATTTGTTGAAGAAAGTTGTTGATATCTTCATGGGATGGTTGGTAAGTAGCGTGGTCATGTTTGATGTTGTAGAGCTTACTATAGTAGTCGCTGAATGCGTTCGCTATGTCCTGGGGGTTAGTCAGAGTGTCGGTTGAGTGTGGGTAGGATAATGTCGTGATTTTGGATTTGATCCTTCGTCCTTTGATGCGTTGCGCTAGTCTTTTACCTGCTTTATTGGACGTGGAGTATGTGGTAGCTTTAAGCTTACGCTGGATTAGTTCATAGGAGTGGAGAAGAAGTGAGCGCAGGTCACGTCTTAGGGTCAATAATTGGGCTTGGGTGTTCGGGTCAGGGTTAGTCTTATGTTGGGATTCAAGAGTCGCAATTTGGGAGGTAAGGGTGTCTATTTGCTGCGTCCTCTTCTTTTTACACACAGAGCTCAGTTTCATGACAATACCTCTGATAACCGCTTTGTGCGCGTTCCACACCGTCACGGGATCCCCCACTGACCCTTTGTTTAAATCAAAATAATCACTTATATGTTTTTCTATATCTAAGGAGTAGGTGGGGTGCTGTAAGATATAATTGTTCGCTCGCCAGAGGAACGTATTCCGCTGGGGCGGCATGTCGTTGATGGAAATAGAGATTGGGGCGTGGTCTGACCACGTCACGGTGTGGATTACAGATGCGCTGATGTTTTGTAGTAGCCATTTGTCTGTGAGGAACAAATCAATCCTAGAATAGGAAGTGTGGCGGGGGGAAAAATAGGTAAAATCTTTTTCGGACCCATGATGGCATCTCCACACGTCAAACATGTCGTGTGACGTGAGGAGCCGCCCCAGGGGTGACTCTCTTCTTTTCGCAGGAGAAGTAGTGTCCATATGAATATCGGGAACTAAGTTGAAGTCTCCGCAGACTATCAAGTGTCCCTTGCATTCCGCTCTAACCTTAGTGAAGGCTTTCTTCAGGAAACTGATCTGGCGGGTGTTGGGGGCGTAGATATTCATTAAGGTATAACTCACTTTGTTGAGGGTGAAGGATAGAATGAGATATCTACCGTTGGGGTCAGAGGTTTGTTGTAGCAGTTGGAAGTCCAGTCCTTGTTTGATCGCTATGAGAACTCCTCTTTTCTTGGAGCTATAAGTGGCATGGTATATTTGGGGGTACTGCCGATTATGACAAAGGGTTGTTGCCGCAGGGAGCAGGTGGGTTTCTTGGACACAGAGGATGTCACAGTCCAATTTTGCCGCAGTGTGCCATAGAGAATGCCGTTTTGCCGGGTGGTTGAGGCCCTTGGCATTGAGGGACACAATGTTGCAGGGCATGATCAAGGGATGTTGGGTGGAGTGTGTTTAGTGTAGAAGAGTCACTTACAGTTAGTTGCTTGTAGCTTGCAGGATGTTGGCGATGGTGTCGTGGTTAAGTTGCTGGATGGATGGTCACTTGCGTTGTGTTGGAGATCTGTACCGGAAGCCGCAGGAGGGAACTGGAGGAAGGCAACAAATTAAAAGGCTGGAAGAACCAACAATTAGAACAAGAATTGGTAATAGATTCAACTTTCTACTGCAATCTCGCTGTATAGGAAACGTGGCGGCGTAAATAACAAAGAGCTTATGAGAAGCTATGCCGCAGTTGGGGGAAAACAGTTAGTGTTCAAAAGGAAAGAAATAGAACAATTAGGAACATTGCTCAAGACAGCGAGGGAGAAATGAGCTGTAGATATTATGGCCCAACTTATTCAGGTATTCGTGTGGGTATGGTGGATCTTGGGGTTCTGGTTGTTGCGCCTGTGGGAAGAATTTCGTTGTGGCAGAGGGGAGATCCCGTCCGTTGGGGGATCCAGGATGATGCCCCATTCGTGGAGAAGGTGCAGCCCCTTCATTAGGTCATTGACAGCGTGGGTAGTGCCATTTTTCAGGATGAGGATGGTCGCTGGATATCTCCATTTATATGGGATTTTATGGTTGGAGAGGCCTTTTGTGATGGGATTTAGCTTCCTCCTCATTTGCAGGGTGAACTTGGAAAGATCTGGAAAGATCTGTATTGCCTCGTAGGGTCTGGGCAGGGGAGCTTTGGCTCTGGCTTCTGACATCATTTTTTCTTTTATGTGGAAAAAATGAATTCGCATGAGTACGTCTCTTGGTACTGATGCTGCTAGATGAGACGGTTTGGCGATCCTGTGAATTCTATCGATGACGATATCTCTGGGAGCTGCGTCGGGTAAAATAGTGTGTATGAGGTCCTTGGCATATTTGGGGAGATCATTCGGGGGTATGGACTCAGGGACCCCTCGCAGTTTGACGTTGTTACGTCGAGAGCGATCTTCCAAATCGGCCAGCTTGGCCCGGACCCAGTGCTGCTCATCTTTAATGTCATCTACCGCATCTATAATGTCATTCACTGTGGCTGTGCATTCTGTCATTCCCCTTTCCATATTAGAGATTCTATTGTCCATAGAGTGCATCTCTGTGGAGATTTTACTGAATAGGGAAGATAAATCTGTCATCAGAGAGGTTTGTAGGGACATCAGCATCTCTTTTAGGGTTGTGTCTATTACTGGCTGGCCTGAGGTGGGGAAAGATGCCATGGAGTTATGCAGCGCCTGGTTAGACTGAAAGGGGTTGAAGGCTTGGGCCTGTACTGCAGCGCTGGTATGAGGAGAATGTGATTGCGGTATATCCATCCGCATCCGAGCTTTAGCAGGGCTGGAAGTGAGGGGATCAGATCCAGGGTCCTGGGTAGGGGATAGAGGCAGAGGAGCCGTGCCCATTTCACTGTGGATGGCGTCAGGGAGGTCTGTGTAAGCCTCACTGGTGTCTGTCAGGCCGCCGGCGCCATCTTGGATAGTACTGACCTTGTCCTGAGGAAACAGGAACGTAGTGAGTTTTCTGATTCCCCTCTCTCCCATCCGTTTGCGGGACATTGTCGGTCGGCACTGCGGGAAGCTGTGTAGCGATTTTGGGGTGAATCGGTCCGGTCTGTCAGGCGTAATTCGTTCCGGTGTACTCCCTCGCTGTGGAGCTATGAGGTTAAGCAGCCATCTTCAGCGCCGGCTAGCCACGCCCCATTTTTTATCATTTTGTTCCCACAAATAGAGCTTTCATTTGGTGGTATTTGATCACCTCTGCGGTTTTTATTTTTTGCGCAACAAATAAAAAAAGACCGAAAATTTTGAAATAAAACAAGTTTTTCTTTGTTTCTGTTAAAATTTTTTGTAAATAAGTACGTTTTCTTCTTCAGTGACGGGCACTGATATGGCTGCACTGACGGGCACTGATACGGTGGCACTGATGGGCACCGATGAGGTGGCACCAATGAGGTGGCACTGATGAGGTGGCACTTATGGGCACTGATGATGGGCAATGATAGGCGGCACTGATGGGCACTGATAGGTGGCACTGATGGGCACTGATAGGTGGCACTGGTATGCGGCACTGATGGGCACTCATAGGTGGCACCGATGGGCACTCATAGGCGGCACTGATGGGCACTCATAGGCGGCACTGATGGGCACTCGTAGGTGTCATTGATTGGTACATATGGGTGGCACTGATGAGTACTTATGGGTGGCATTGATAGGTGGCACTGATGGGCACTGATAGGTGGGCACTGATGGGCACAGATGGGCACTGACAGGTGGCACCGATGGCCACTGACAGGTGGCACTGATGACACTGATTGGTGGCACTGATGACACTGATTGGTGGCATTGCTGGGCATAACTGAAACATAATGGTGCCAATCAGTGCCCATTTGTGGGCACTGATTGGCACAGATTGGGCACATTGGGCACATGTGGATGGCCATGGGGTACATACCTGGCCATCCACATGTTGCCCCTTCCCTGGTGGTCCTAGTGGCGATCCCTGGCAGTCCAGTGTGGTGATCTGAGGGGGGGCTGCGCTGATAAACAATCAGCGCAGCCCCCCCCTGTCAGGAGAGCCGCCGACCGGCTCTCCTCTACTTGCGTCTGTCAGACGCGAGTGAGGAAAAGCCGTTCAACGGCTCTTCCTATTGACATCGTGATCAGCCGTGATTGGACACGGCTGATCACGTGGTAAAGAGCCTCCACCAGAGGCTGACACACCGCTCCACTGATTGCCGCGATGCGTGCCCCCGCGGGCGCGCAGCGGCATGTTATCCTGCTGGCCGTCATAAGACGCCCACTCAGGATAACGCAACCACTTCTGGACATCAATCCGCTATAGGCCGGGCGGGAAGTGGTTAAATTTGATTATGTAATTTATTATGGTCTCACTGTTTTATTTACAAGTGCTGTTTATATGCTTTCTGTACATTTATGAACTCATTACAATGTATTTACTGGTTAATCCAGACCACCATGGGGCGCTTGGCTACTATACTTGGATGTACCCTAGCTGACTGTATTGCACACACACTTATCATAGTGTGTGTGAACAAACATGAAATTATATTTACTACAATGTACTTTCACCTATGTGGTTTGTGTTATTGACATGTTTCATGATTTTTATGACAATAAGTGTTCACTTTCATTTCAACCCACCTCCACTATGTCTATGGCCTCACTCAAAGTCCCAACCTTCCCATTATTTTGTCTGACAGAAGTCGGCCTAACGCCCAGGGTCTGTCGAATGGGTATCCTGGAAAACCAGCAGCTAATCGGCAAACGATCAGAGCTTGCAATCAATTGCTGCAAGCGCTGACCGGTGTGTTCTGGTGTTTTGCTTTCGTCTATTTAGGTTTCTTTACTCAGGTTAAAGTGGGTTCACGATCTCCGCAGGCAACGAGGAACCCATGATTAATCTATAAGCAGTTGCTGGAGATCAGGCGAAAGCGTCTTCAGGTATAGCTTCTTCTGGCTCTACAGACCTTCCTTGGTGTTAAGTCCTTATAGAGTCCCCATGTCAGCCTATGCAGTTGTCCTTTTATTTGTAAAGTTTACCATCCCCACATGGGTGTGGCCCCTTCCTCAACACTGTGTCGCAATGGGAGAAGAATTCTTTAATTTGCCCTCTAGTTATCACTCTTGTATTATACATGGCATAGGTCACATATGTCTGAAGATCAAGCTATGCTTGACCACGGCTATAGAACAATAGTCTGATCCAACTGTCAACTGAAATACAACAATGGTATCTATGTTACCATTGCATCCTTCGGCATTTGTTTGAGAAGTATCCACCCAAAAGCCTCGTACACACGTGATCGGATTTTCCACAGACAAAACCTCAAACTTTTGTCCGAAGGCGTGTGCCTGGATTTTGTCTTGCATACAAACGGCAAGGAATTGTCTGCCAACAAACACGAACGTAGTGACGTACTACGTGGTTTTTCAGATCGTTAGCACCACCCTTTGGGCTCCTGCTAATTTTGTGTTAGTAGAAGTTTGGTGAGTGTTGATTTACGTTTTTCATTTTGCGCTTTCATTTAGCTCTTTTCAGTTTGCGCTTTTCAATTTGTTTCTGAACGGCCGTTCATCAACCACACATGTTGTGAAATTGGAGGAGATAACGTGTCATTTATTATTGGTCTTGGAGTTATTGCTATGACCCAAGTCCAGTCCAGGAACAGGAGAAGGAGGAGTTCTAGGACCAAAATTGGTTGCTTTATTAATCGTGACCAATTATGTCATGTGCCTTTGCTGCGGGAGCTCCAGGAGAATAATCTGGATGATTTTCGGAATTATCTCCGGATGACGGACCCCTGCTTTCACCAACTCTTGGCATTGGCGACCCCCTATATTAAGAAGCAGGGCACGTGTATGAGGCTTTTATTTTATTTTTTGGTTGAATAATAATGATTTGATTTGTTATATTTTCTATATTTTTGGATGCATAGAATGCACTTTTTGGTTAAGTTCTATTTGGCAGATAGCATGTCTAATTTTGTTTGTTTTATTTTTTTATTGCACAATAAAAAAAATTGTGGAGAATAATACTTGGCTATGTGTTTTACTTCAAATGACAGTTTGGGAGTAGGCAGTTACATTTAAAAAAATACAATGTAAAATTGATAAGGGAAACAAACATAGTTGTATCTATAATCTTAAAAACTACGGGATAATGGTGTTGTGGTAACTTGCCCAAAAAAAAGAAAAGAAAAAAAAAGCATAATAATATTATTCTTGATATCACTTGAAAAAAAAAGCCTTTGAAAATTTGTTTGCAAAAACTCCATCAGTATTACCAGCAAAGCAGCTTCATTATTATCCCATTAAAGAAGAAGAGAATTGTGTGCTGCATTTGGAGATTTCATAATTTGCAGCGTCACAAATGTTAATTCTCCATTACGAACACTAGTTTACAAGACCGACCGCTTCTGGCTCCTCCTTGCTTCCGAGCATGCGTGTTTGTACTTTGGACTTTTGTCCGACGGACTTGTGTACACACGCTCGGAAAATCCGACAACAGACATTTGTCCGCGGAAAATTTTAAAACCTGCCATCCAACATTTGTCCGCGGAAAATCCGACAACAATTGTCCGATGGAGCATACACATGGTGGGATTTACCGCCAACAGCCTGTCATCGAACATTTCCCGTCGGAAAATCCGATCGTGTGTATGAGGCTTAACACTCCAAGAAACGTGATATCTGTCTCCAAGACAAACAACCAAACATATTCTTCTGATGCAAGTCTGAGAAAAAAATCATAAAACAGACATGGTGAGGGGCCGTCCCAGTAGCTCAGTGGGGAGATTGCTGTACTAACACCGTGTAATTAGTACAGTGAGCTCCTCGTTTTGTTTTTTTTTCGTTCTGCCTGCTTGGTTGATTGAAAAAAAAAAAAAAAAAAAAGTTACCTGCGTGTACCAGGCTTTAGAAGAGGATCGGATCACATCTTATGGCAAATTACTTTAGAAAACCAGTTAATTCCAAAGGAGTTCACATGCTTTTTCTTGCCACTGTATATGCAGAAAATCTTGTCCGTCCAAAACTTTTTCAAACAGCTGAATGGTTATTAGAAATGATAAAACAATGTTTTGTATTTGGAATAACAGGAAATGAGCTTGTCTGACATTAACAGCATGCAGGTCTATTTTCGTTTTATTTGCTCTCCCTCCCAGCCGGGATCAGTCTGTGTTGCTTGGTTGTAAAATGAAAAGCCTCTCTTTACCATGACAACTCGGCTTTTGTTGCCAGCATTCTAGCCGCTGGCCAGGAAGGACAAACACAAAAAACGTGCGTCACGCGGTCATTTAGACCCAGTTCTGTGGAAGTACCATTCACGAAAAAAAGTACACATGGGGAAAGGCTGCCAAAAATGCAAAAGCTTTTGAGAAATGCAAGAAAAAAACCCCAAAAAACAAGAATATTTTTTTGAATTGTCGCTTGTCATTATATCATTTATTACATTCCTTGTTTATTTCTTGTTTCAATGAACTGGAGCAAAAACCTGAGACACAGACAGCGATAAAGACATAGGACATTGATTTACTGAAACTGGAGAGTGCAAAATCTGGTGCAGCTCTGCATGGTAGCCAATCAGCTTCAACTTCAGTTTGTTCAATTAACCACTTCAGCACTGGAAGATTTACCCCCCCCCCCTTCATGACCATGCCATTTTTTGCCATATGGCAACTGTCCCTGATTTCGAGGGACTGTCCCTGATTTGCAGGATTGTCCCTCTGTCTCTCTTTCCTCCTCATTTGTCCCTCATTTTGGTCTGATTTACCGTATATACTCGTGTATAAGCCGAGTTTTTTCAGCACATTTTTTTGTGCTGAAAGTGCCCCCCTCGACTTGCTGAAAATGACATTTTCTGAACCGATTTGGGGCCCTGTATCTAAGGGCCACTTGGTGCTAGGAACCCCAAATTTGGTGTGCAAACCCAGTGGAACTAGCACTACAACATATCCAAAGCTGGGGTTCCTAGCACCAAGTGGCCCTGAGCTACAGGGCCCCAAAATCAGTTCAGAAAATTTCATTCTCTGCTGCAGAAAAGTGCTTGACATTTTCCGAACTGATTTTTGGGCCCCGTAGCTCAGGGCCACTTAGTTCTAGGAACCACAGATTTGGATATGTTGTAGTGCTATTTCCACTGGGTTTGCACACCAAATTTGGGGTTCCTAGTACCAAGTGGCCCCGAGATACGGGGCCCCAAAGTCAGTCAACTGTGTCCATCTGCAGCAATGTCATTTCGGGACCCTTTGGGTCCAGAGACCCCAAATTTTGGCTGCAGCTAGAGGGCATCTAGGAACCCTTAACTACCGAGTTTGAAGTTCGGGGGACCTTTGGCTGCAAATGGGCACAGTGAGGCATGCAGATGGGCACAGTGAGGCTGCAAATGGACATTGTTGACCCTCTTTTCCACTTACAGTAGCTGCGCATTTCTCACCCTAGGCTTATACTCGAATCAATAAGTTTTCCCAGTTTTTTGTGGTAAAATTAGGTGCCTCGGCTTATATTCGGGTCGACTTATACTCGAGTATATACGGTATATATAGTTGTATATAAAATGCACTTTTTATCTATCAAAAAGTGCTAAACATTTCATCCAGTTTCTAAATTGCTGCATTTGTAAAATCCAAAAGCCAATATAAAGGAATAATAGTGGTAAAAAAAAAAGCACTTGTGGGTTTAACCAATCTTGTTTTTTTTATTTTGTACAATTCTCCTTTAAGGGGGCGTGGCAAGGGGTGTGTCCTATGCCTGCATACTTTTACTGATAGGTGTCCCTCATTCCCATCTCAAAAAGTTGGGAGGTGTGCATACGGCACTGCTTTATTTAACTGACAATTGCACGTTGTGCAACCCTGTACCAAAATAGAAATTGATGATTTCTTTTGACGGTATTTGATCACCTCTGCGGTTTTTATTTTTTTGCACTGTAAACAAAAAAAAACAATATTCTTTACTCTCTGATATAAAACATATCCAATAACAAAAAATTTAAAAAAATCAAATTTCCTCTTCAGTTTAGGCCAATATGTATTCTGCTACATATTTTTGGTTAAAAAATAATCCCAATATGCGTATATTGATTGGTTTGCGCAAAAGTTATAGCGTCTACAAAATAGGTAATAGATTTATGGAATTTTTAGTTTTTTTAACTAGTAATGGCAGCGGTCAGCGATTTTTAAAGGGACTGCGACATTGCGGCAGACAAATCAGACACTAAGTGACACTTTTTGGGGACCAGTGACACCAATACAGTGATCAGTGCTAAAAATAAAATAAAATGCACTGTTACTGTACTAATGACACTGGCAGGGAAGGCGTTAACATCAGGGGCGATCAAAGGGTTAGGTGTGTTCCCTGGGAGTGCTTGCTAACTGTGGGGGAGATGCTTTGACTGGAGTAAGACAAGGATCTGTGTTCCTGCTTAGCAGAAACACAAGAATCATCATAGCTCCCAACTGTCCCTGATTTCGAGGGACTGTCCCTGATTCGGAACAAAGTCCCTCTGTCCCTCTGTTCTCCTCATTTGTCCCTCATTTTGGTCTGATCTATATACTTGTATATAAAATGAACTTTTTATCTTTCAAAAAGTGTTTCCTGGTGCTAAACCTTTCATAAAATTTCTAAATTGTTGTATTTGTTAATTTCAAAAGTCATTATAAAGGAATAGTAGTGCTAAAAAAAAGCCCTTGTGGGTTTAACGATTCTTTTTTTTTTTTTGTATGATTCTCCCTTAAGGGGGCGTGGCAGGGAGGGGTGTGTCCTTTGCCTACATACCTTTGCTGATAGGAGTCCCTCGTTCCCATCTCATAAAGTTGGGGAGGTATGCAAGAACTCCATCTTCCCCAATCACAGAACAGCGATCTGCCTTGTTTACATAGGTGGACTGCCGGGTTCTGCCTCTGTTGGGAACGATCGCAGGGTGCCAGCGATCATTGGGTCCGCCGCACCTGCTGATTGGCTCCCGCTGTGCCCAATCACGAGCGGCAGCAGGTCCCCAGCGGCAGGCATGCACGCCCCCAGACCTGGAACTAGAAATCAGGTACAGGTACGTGATTTCGCCCAGGATGGCCGCCCTGCCGCTGAACTCAAACGATTTCAAAGCCACATTTTCAGTCCAACTTCGGGGGTGACTTGAAAGACATCTGTGCGGATTCATACACAGGGGTCTATTGAAATCGCCCCCCAAACTCGCCAAAAGTAGTGCAGGAATTACTTTTGGAAATCGGTGCGGCGCTGCAAAGTTGGCGGTGCACCGATTGGGACGCTCCTATTGCCGGCGATTTGCAATTTGACCTGTCAAATCGCATATGAAATCATGCCTATGTGAACGGGGGAGCATGTTCTCTATTTTTCCGACAGAAAAAGTTCCTAATAGAAATTACGATCGTCTGTAGCAATTCCGATGCGCAAAATTCCTACGCGTGCTTTGAAACAATTTGACGATGTGTAGTCATTCATTGGAATTAAAGAAGAATTGCATGCGAGTTTGCAGCAAGAACCTGCATTCCATGCAGTAGATACGCATATGCCTGTGTGAATGATCCCTTAGAAAGGGAAGGAACCCCACCGTCAGGCAGGGCAGGGCCAAGAAATGAGCAAGAGAGGAACATTGTGGGAGGAAGGATGCTCAGCCGTGGACTTACCTTGCAAATGCCTTAACACTGGGAGCAGTACCGGGAAAGGGTTGTCCAGCACCCAGGGCAAGGATCCATAACTGCGCCCCCTCACCCCACTATTAATACATGCCGTAGAATGGGTGTACCACCTTGCCTCCATTTTTGCCCCCTTTCTCCTATGCGCCAAGGGCGACTGACCCTCTTGCCCATCCCTTGTCCCAGTCCTGACTGGGAGAACGGTTCTCCCTGTTTAATCTGTGGGGCTCCTGCTGTTATGTGTATCCAGTGCCGGGACAAGGTCATCTAGTGCCCAGGGCAAAGATGCCAAACTACTTATGTGTCAGCAAACCTGCCCCCCCCCCCCCAAATAGAATCTAGCACTAATCTGCACGCTTACCCCCTAAGCATAAATTCCCTTTGCAGGCCAAAATGTTCCCCAAACAAAAATTCCACCTCCTCCCAGTACAAATCCCCACTGCTGAAATTCACCCACCCAGCCCAAATCCTCTCTCCCCAAATCCCCTCTCCTAGCATTAATACCCTACCCCCCCACTCAATTATCCCTATTAGCACAAATTCTCCACCCAAAAAATGTGCCCTCCTAGCACAAACCTTCATCTTTCTCCTAAATCACCCATTTTAGCGCAACCCCCCAAAATCCCTCTTCCTAGCTAAAATCCTCTTTCCCCCATCCCCCAGCACAAAGCCCCCATCCTGGCACATGTCCCCCAAATTTCCCATCCTAGAACAAATCTTACTCCCTGCTGCCCCCCAGATTCGCCCTCCCAGCATGAATCTGCTCCCCCAATCCACCCTAGCACAAATCCCCCCAATCACCCGCTCATAGCACAAATAATTTTCCTTCATCCCCCCTCCCAGCACAAATCCCCCTCATCACTCTTCCTAGCACAAATACCCCAACATTTTAACTCCTAGAACAAATCTTACCCGCGTCACTCCCCAAATTCCCCCTCCCAGAACAAATCCCCCTTCCCCTCTTCCAGCACAAATCCCCCCCAATCCCCCCTCCTAGAACCCTCCTAGAACATCACCTCCAAGTTTCCCCTCCTAGAAGAAATCTTACTCCTGTCACCCCCAAATTCCCCCTCCATCACAAATCCCCTCCCCTCAACCCCCTATAGCACAAATCCCCCCTCCTAGCACAAAAACTTTCCCCCCATATGCCCTCCCAACACAAATCCTCCCCAATCATTCTTTCTGGCAGAAATCTACCTATATTTCCCCTTCTTGAACAAATCCCTCAAATGTTACCTCCTAGAACAAATCTTACCCCCGTCACTCCCCAAATTCCCCCTCCCATAACAACCCCCCCTCCCCTCTTGCAGCACAAACCTCCCTAAATCATCCCTCCTAGCACATCACTTCCAAATTTCCCCTCCTGGAAGAAATTTTACTCCCGTAAAATTCCCTTTCCCATCGCAAGTCCCCCTGCCTAGAACAAACCTTACTTATGTGACCCCCTACTAGCACACTCTCATCCCCGGCACAAATGTTTTTTACTCTGCCCACCCCCCAAGATCCCCAGCACAATCCTCTCCTCCTTCAACACGCAGACCTCAGATGCAGGTCTTCCCGAGTTTCTCCCAGTCTCCTCCTCATCTTGTGGGCTGCCTCCCAGGCTCCTCCTCATCTTGAGGGCTGCCTCCCAGGCTCCTCCTCATCTTGTGGGCTGCCTCCCAGGCTCCTCCTCACCTTGTGGGCTGCCTCCCAGGCTCCTCCTCACCTTGTGGGCTGCCTCCCATGCTCCTCCTCACCTTGTGGGCTGCCTCCCAGGCTCCTCCTCATCTTGTGGGCTGCCTCCCAGGCTCCTCCTTATCTTGTGGGCTGCCTCCCAGGCTCCTCCTTATCTTGTGGGCTGCGTCCCAGGCTCCTTCTTATCTTGTGGGCTGCGTCCCAGGCTCCTTCTCATCTTGTGGGCTGCCTCCCAGGCTCCTCCTCATCTTGTGGGCTGCCTCCCAGGCTTCTCCTCATCTTGTGGGCTGCCTCCCAGGCTCCTCCTCATCTTGTGGGCTGCCTCCTGGCTCCTCCTCATCTTGTGGGCTGCGTCCCAGGCTCCTTCTCATCTTTTGGGCTGCCTCCCAGGCTCCTCCTTATCTTGTGGGCTGCGTCCCAGGCTCCTTCTCATCTTGTGGGCTGCCTCCTGGCTCCTCCTCATCTTGTGGGCTGCGTCCCAGGCTCCTTCTCATCTTTTGGGCTGCCTCCCAGGCTCCTCCTTATCTTGTGGGCTGCGTCCCAGGCTCCTTCTCATCTTGTGGGCTGCCTCCTGGCTCCTCCTCATCTTGTGGGCTGCGTCCCAGGCTCCTTCTCATCTTTTGGGCTGCCTCCCAGGCTCCTCCTTATCTTGTGGGCTGCGTCCCAGGCTCCTTCTCATCTTGTGGGCTGCGTCCCAGGCTCCTTCTCATCTTTTGGGCTGCCTCCCAGGCTCCTCCTTATCTTGTGGGCTGCGTCCCAGGCTCCTTCTCATCTTGTGGGCTGCCTCCCAGGCACCTCCTCATCTTGTGGGCTGCTTCCCGGGCTCCTCCTCATTTTGTGGGCTGCTTCCTGGCTCTGGCTCATCTTGACAGATCACAGTTGAGGAGGAGCCTAGGGGAAGCAGCATTTGCAGAGTTTGTGTACCCATCCCCCTACCCCTGATATGGGGAGACAAAGGGTTGATTTACTAAAGGAAAATAGACTGTGCGCTCTGCAAGAGCAGTTACTCCAGAGCTTAGAAAATGAGCAGAAGCTCTGCTGACTTTCATCACCCGATCATGTGCAAGCAAAAATGCTTTTTTTATTTTCCTTGCACGTGATTGGGTATTCTTTGCAAAGTGAAGTTTTAACCTATTTACTAAGCTCTGGAGCACTGCAATTTGTATCGCTAGTTCATGAAAAGAGAAGCATTCGGAGTGAAAGCTACTTGCCTTTAGTAAAACAAATCCAAAGAGAGAGGCACAGTGACGGCTTATGCCAGAAAGCCACAGCTGTCACAGTGCAAGACATAAAAAAAAAATACCGAATTGAACAATTCATTAAAATGTGATTGAAATACTGTTATATAAAATAAGTAAAAATACTTTTTCTTTACATGTTTTTACATGTTTGTCTCTTTATTAGCTTTACATGAGTAAAGCATTTAATAAAACTGCATACCAAATACAAGTATTATATTGTATGTCCTTAACAAGAGAGATGTAGTGACGACTAAGGCCAGCAGGCTGCAGGCTTCACAGTGTAAGATGTTAAAAAAAAAACTATGGGAAAATGAATGAAAATGTTTAAAACGTGATTGAAATACTGTTATACAAAATAAGTAAAAAGTCTTTTTCTTTTTTACATTTCTGTCCCTTTGAAACAGCATACCAAAATTTTTTATTGTACTTTTCTAGTTGTATTTTTTTTACATTTTGTCCCTATGTCAGGGAGGGATTATAATAAAAACATCAGTTGTACGTCCTTAACTAAGAAGGAAAAAATTATTTAGGTGGGCAAAATTCATATATACTGTAAATCATGCTATAATAGAGAGGTGCAGAGAGAAATGCATTGACGGTTATGACCAGCAGGCCGCAACTGTCACAGTTTAAGACATTTAAAAAATAATGTAAATTCAGAAAGTCCCTTTGATGTTTTTTCTTTTTCTTTTGCTCTTTGTATTGTTGAAAATTCAATAAAAACTTATTGTAAAAAAAAAAAAAAAATAATGCAAATATATGATTAAATACTGTTAATGTAAAGTGATTAAAAATCAATTTTTTTTTTTTTTTTACAATATTGTACCTTTGTTAGCGTGTAATAGCAACATGAGTAGATTATTAGTAGATTATTTTTTAAAACAGCATACCAAATAAAAGTTATCAATTGTATGTCCTTAACTAACAGGGAAAAAATATTTACAGTAGGTGGGCAATGACGGCTAAGACCAGAAGGTTGCAACTGCTCCTGGCAATATAGATAAAAATCAATTAAAAAAACAGTGTAGGGTCCGCCCAGTCCATACCTTCGGGTCTGGTATGGGTATTAAGGGGAATTTCACGACAATTAAAAAAAAAAAAACAGCGTAGGGTCCCCCCCAAAATCCATACCAGACCCTTTTCCGAGCAAGCAGCCTTGCAGGCCAGGATAGTGGAGGCATGAGTGAGCACCCCCCCCATCCCCCCCTCCTGAACCATACCAGGCCGCCTTCCCTCAATATGGGGAGGGTGCTTTTTGCCCCCCCCCAAAGCACCTTGTCCCCATGTCGATGGGGACAAGGACCTTGATCTCGACAACCCTGGCCATTGGTTGTGGGGGTCTGCGGGTGGGGGGCTTATCGGAATCTGGAAGCCCCCTTTAACAATATGAATGGGTATCAGGTACATTGTACCCCTACCCATTCACCAAAAAAAGTGTCAAAAAGTTAAAACCACAATAGACAGTTTTTGACAATTCCTTTATTAAAAAAGAAAGTGTCCCGCGATGTCCATCCATCGTCAATCATGTTGCCCGACGGACCCGAAAAATAGAAAAAAAAACAAAAAATACTCCGCCTCCATGGGAGGGCTCCCACGCGACTGCTGTCTTTTCGCTGTGACAGCTGTTATATAGGCAAGGGTGAGGGCACATGGTGTCAAAAGGGGCGGGGTCACTCAGTTACGTCACTGGGTGGCCTCGCCCTTGCCTATATAACAGCTGTCACAGCCAAGAGACAGTAGTTGCCTGGAGGCCTCCCATCGAGCTTTTTTTCCTATTTTTCGGGTCCGTCAGGCGGCATTATTGAAGATGGATGGACAACGCGGGACACTTTTTTTTTTTAACCGCTTGCCGACCAGCCGCCGTCATTATACTGCAGTAGGTCGACACGATCCCGTGAGCTGTCGTAGCTGTACATCGGCTCCCTCAAGTGGGATAGCAGGCACGCGCGCTGCACTGTAGGGGTGCCGATGCTCGTGGCCAGCAGTTGCGATGACCGCCGGCCACGCGCAATAGCGGACACGAGAGCAGAACAGGGACATGTTTGTGTAAACACACAAATCCCTGTTCTGTGAGGAGAGGAGAGGCAGATCGTGAGTTTCTAATAGCTAGGAACCATGATCTGTCATCTCCTATAGTCAGTCCCCTCCCCCTACAGTTAGAACACACAGTCAGGGAACATAGTTAACCCCTTGATCGCCCCCTAGTGTTAACCTCTTCTCTGCTAGTGACATTTACACAGTAATCGGTGCATTTTTATAGCACTGATCGCTGTATAAATGTGTCCGATGTGTCCACCACAATGTCGCAGTCCCGATAAAAATCACCGCCATTACTAGTAAAAAAAAAAAAAAAATTATAAAATGCCATAAATCTATCTCCTATTTTGTAGGCGCTATAACTTTTAATCAAACCAATCAATATACGCTTATTGCGATTTTTATTACCAATAATATGTATACATATCGGCCTAAACTGAGGAAAAAATTTGCTTTTTAAAAAAAAAATAAAAATGGAGATATTTATTATAGCAAAAAGAACAAAATATTGTGTTTTTTTTTTTAAATTGTCGCTCTGTTTTTGTTTATAGTGCAAAAAATAAAAACTGCAGAGATGATCAAATACCACCAAAAGAAAGCGCTATTTGTGGGAAAAAAAGGACGTCAATTTTATTTGGGTACCGCGTCACACGACCGCGCAGTTTGTCAGTTAATGCGACGCAGTGCCGTATCGCAAAAAATGGCCTGGTCATTGAGCAGCCAAATCTTCCGGGGCGGAAGTGGTTAATTAAGGAAATGTCAAAAACTGTCTGTTGTGGTTTTTACTTTTTGACACTTTTTTAGGTGAATAGGTAGGGGTACAATATATAAATCTCAGTGTCTAAAAGGCCTAATTGCACCGCGTTGTGTGTATATATATATATATATATATATATATATATATATACTAAACTGCCTGCACGCCACTAACTAACCTGCCTCTAGCTAACGTTCTCTCAATGATAATGATAACACAATATATACGGCGGCCGTGTTAGTAGCCTTATATAGTGTGGGGCGTGAACTTAGCCCCCTGAGCCATGATTGGCTAAAGGCATCCTGCTATTGGCCAATCATGGCTCTCGCAGCAGAGCGCGCTGTGATTGGCCAAAGCATGCAGGTCAGATGCATGCTTTGGCCAATCATCAGACATCAATGCACTGCAATCTCGCAGTGCATTATGGGGCATTCCATGGTGCTCGAATTTCCCGCGGACGCCCCATAATGTTCGGTATTCGGCGAACACCCAATGTTTGAGTCGAACTTATGCTCGACACGAACATCGGGCCCATCCCTAGCTTTTTTTATGACCAAACTGGCTAATTGTTTTGTGTTTGTACACACTCTTGCATGGGTGTTCACGTTTTTTTTTTTTCTGGTGAGTTGGCACATGTTGTGTTGCCGCAGCCCTTAACAAGCTTCATTTGGCATGGCAAAAAAAAAGTAGCAGTTAATTTTTTTGCCAGCGGAGCACACCACAACATGTGTATACACTACATGCATTCACATCCAAGCATTGTGGTGCATGGAAGAGTCATCTGCGTTATTTATTGTGTTGACATACAGTACATTGGGGGCCCATTATAAATACACTATATCACCAAAAGTGTTGGGTCGCCTGCCTTTACACACACATGAACTTTAATGGCATCCCAGTCTTAGTCCGTAGGGTTCAATAATGAGTTGGCCCACCCTTTGCAGCTATAACAGCTTCAACTCTTCTGGGAAGGCTGTCCACAAGGTTTAGGAGTGTGTCTATGGGAATGTTTGACCATTCTTCCAGAAGCGCATTTGTGAGGTCAGGCACTGATGTTGGACAAGAAGGCCTGGCTTCCTCCTTCCTAAACTCGCTCATCCATGTCTTTATGGACCTTGCTTTGTGCGCCCATGTTGGAACAGGAAGGGGCCATCCCCAAACTGTTCCCACAAAGTTGGGAGCATGAGATTGTCCAAAATAGAATTGTCCAAAATGTCTTCGTATGCCGACACCTTAAGAGTTCCCTTCACTGGAACTAAGGGGCCAAGTCCAACCCCTGAAAAACAACCCCACACCATAATCCCCCCTCCACCAAATGATTTGGACCAGTGCACTAAGCAGGGTCCATAAAGACATGGATGAGCGAGTTTGGGGTGGAGGAACTGGCCTGACCTTAACCCAATAGAACATCTTTGGGTTGAATTAAAGCAGAGACTAAAAGCCAGGCATTCTCGTCCAACATCAGTGGCAGACCTCACAAATGCGCTTCTGGAAGAATGGTCAACCATTCCCATAGACACACTCCTAAACCTTGTGGACAGCCTTCCCAGAAGAGTTGCAGCTGTTATAGCTGCAAATTGTGGAGCAACTCAATATTGAACCCTATGGACTAAGACTGGGATACCGGATAAATGAGCGTGTAAAAGCAGGCATCCCAATACTTTTGGTAATATATTGTATATGAAATGCGCCCCTAAAAAGCATACCAGTATTGAATCTGTATAAACTAGCCATTTACCAATGTCCATGGCTCTCCAAAGGCACGAGAGAGCCCAGGAACCACCGTGGGCAGCAGTAGTAGTAGTAGTGGTGGTGGGGGCGCAGCCCTTTTTCTTACAGCAAAAGTGATCGAGTGACTGTAGAGCCCCCAAGATCCCTTTTACTAAACAGATAAGTGCTGATTGTAAAAAATGATACCTAGCTCATGGCTTGTTATACATACTTGAATCAAAGACCTTTTTAAACGTTTGGTGGATAGCAAGTGGTTCAACTTCAGCTTTAAGAGTTGTTTTTTGGACATATTTTTGCTTTGTTACTTTTTTTAGACTCAAACTACATTGCGCCAAGCTAATTGCTCCAAAGCTACTGACATAACACTCAAAATGTGTACGTTATTAAAATACACCTAATTTCTCTTTAAAGCAAATAAAGTGAAATATCGGTGTCAGGCTCCATACAGTTAGCACGAAACCTCTCCACCGAACATGCTTTATTCAAATATTGCAACAGGGTCTATAGAGAGCTCAATGTGTGGGTTTGTTTATTTTTTTTCAGGCTCTTCATGGACTCCACCATGTAGAGTTTACCGTCTTTTTCACATTATTTATCGGGTAATGTATTTCTGTCATTTTGCCGTAATGCAAATTTGCATTAGCTAACCACACTCTAGTTTATTGTTAAATGAAAGGCTAAGGTAAACAAGATATACAAAGTGGCCTAATTATTTTACAGTCAGTAATTGCTCAGATATCAAATAGAGCGTGGGCCAGGGCTACCAAGATATCTTTTACTGTGTGTATCCATGGTTCCAGGCTTTGGGATGCAGATTTTTTTGGGGCAATCAAAGGTTCGGTTCACTAAAAAAGATAATATTTTAATTTTGGAAGGATGAAGATGGGTTACATCAGCCTTTCTCAACTTAGAAGGACACCTTGAAAAAATGTTTATGGTCTCAGGGAACCCCTGAAACAAATATTAAATAATTGAGGGTCAGTGGGAAGAATGCCCCCCTTACAGTGGCGGTCATAATTCCACACTTACAGACAGCTAAAAAAAGACCATTGGTGTCATGTAGTTGGCTGCACCAAGTTTCCATGGACTCAGAATTATCCAGGCAAGGAGGCCAATCAGCCACAGCTCATGGAACCCCCCAGCAGCCTATGGAGGAACCATAGGCGTGCGCACAGTGTATGCCAGGTGTGCCTGGGCACACCCTAATCACCCTGTGCTGAGCAGATTCCCCCTGCTGCTTGGCTGCAGAGAAAGGGACTAGGGAATCTCTGTCCTCAGTCCTTTTCTCTGTCTCCAAAGTGAAACAATAGGGGTCTGCTTAGACCCCTGATATTTAACCAAAGCCCCTCAATGGAGCTCCTAAATTGTAAAATAAAAAGTAAAATAAAAAGTATCAATAAATAGTAATAATAACAAAAATATATAAAAAATAAGCTACTGCCACCAATCTCTGCCCTACTGACATCGTCCACTGCTCTACCAACACTGTTCATTACCCTACTGTCCTATATATACAGTATATACACACACGCATGTGTTTTGAGCTTTGGGGTGCACACCCTAATGCAATAGGCTGTGCACGCCTCTCAGAGGAACCCCTGCTTGAAAATGGCTGAGGTACATCATCCAAAGGTAAATGTATACCCTGGACCCCTGGTGGCTAACCTGTGCTCCAGTGGCCACATTGGTCCCATTGGCGCTTATTGTGTGGCCCTTGAGGCCCATGGAAACAGTAGGTTGTGTTATGGTGCACAAGCCAAGGAAGGAAAAATATCCTTTAGTTCTAGCGGTAAAATAAGTTTGGTATATATATATTTTTTATTTACAATACCTTATTTTTTTCTATGGCATTCATCTTTTATTTCGTTTTTTTTTTTTTTTTGCTAGGGGTTCCTTGAGCAAAGGACAATTTCTGCCACTCAGATAAGTTCCCACTGAAAACAATTATCTTTTTAGCAATCTATAATGGGTAATTCTTCCCAATGACCACAAGTGTAAGGAGCATTCGGAGCATTCTTCCCACTGACCATCACACTAATGTATCATGAGTTGTAGCAGTATTCATTTTTAGCAGGGGTTCCCTCAGACCAGAAAGCTATCTAAAGGGTTCCTTTGTGTTCAAAGGGTTGAGAAAGGCTGGTGCAGTTTATATGGCTTCTATGGAGCAGGGCTTGGGACCCAACAAGAAAGTATATACCCACCCCTGCGCTGGTGAGAAGGAATACAGAGAACCAAGTCCTCCAACTGAACCAGTACATATAAAACAGGAGAACATTCTTGGAACAAAAGGTATTCATGTGTCTCATTTCATCACATATTCCGAAACTAGGAGTGTAGCTGCACTCGTTATCCAATGACCATTCTAGGGGATTTGTTTTTTTTGTATTTATTGGTAGAACTTGGATAGGAGAAGGGATTAGTGGGACACTCTAACTTTAACTATGCACAGATGAGGACAACTCTCACTTGGCCTCACTTGGTTGAACTGAATAGCAGACCCTCTGCTGAATCATCAACATTTGTATGGAAGAATAAGTCCTTTGCTTGCTCTGGCAGCAGCAGACTCAAGGAACCCTGATTCTTCAGGACACTAACCAGTATCCACTTTAGCTAGCACCCGTCTACTGACTTTAGTAGCTTGCAGGGATGGCTCTCACAGAACAGGCCCCTAGACTTAGGTCGGTACTCAAAGTAGCCAGTAACAGATCCTTCTAGGTGTGTCTCCCTCCCAGTCAGTCCTGCAGGACACCTGGGTTGCAGCTTCTGCGACTCTGGCCCTCAGGTCGACTACCTGAGGCCACATAGAGAGCCAGCGACCCCCCTTCCGACGGGACCCCGCTCTCCAGCTGAAGACCCTGTGCACATGTGCTCTCTTGGTATAAATACAGTCACTCAGCATGCGTTGATGCACCTTCCTCTGCCAGTGGCCAGGGCTGTATCTACACCCATGCTCCTATTTGTCATGATTCCTCTCACTGTCCAATATGCCCCTTCCTATTGGACCAATGTGAAACAGGCAGACTGTCAAACCATGAAATCAGACCAAGACAGAAGTACAGTTAAATCACACTTGTTTAATAAACAAACGTAGTTAAAACATAGCCAAAATTCAGTAACCGGAACGGATGGTCAGCCAAGCCATAAGTCAGGGATCAATGTAGTTGAACAGCAAGCAGGATCTGGAGCCAGAAGGGATGTCAGCAAAGCAAGTCTTTAAACAGGAACGCAGGAGATAGGCTCTGTGATATTGACCAAGGCAGAAGGCAGACATCCTTTGGGCTGGATGGCTTAAGTAGGCAGGACTGACGAGCAGGATATCATCAACAGCTGAGTAACTGTGGAGAAATAGGAGCTGGCAATTAGCCGACAGGTAAGCGGCCAGCTCTGAGAAGGAAGGGCTAAGCCCAGCCCTGACACAGACAACATGAGTATTATCTGATCACACTGAGCAGACCCCATCAATGGATCACTGCTCCCTGTTAGGCAGAGAACACCTACATTTACCTGACAGTTCCCCTGTTAAACAGGGAAACCCAGAAACGATGCACTCTCTAGCACTTACCTAGGAGGATGCTACAGGAGAATAATTCCTCATTTGTGAAGCCATGCAAATTATTCCTTTCTTCCCTGCACGTCCAGAACAGTTGATGTATAGCCAAGATACACCCCTCCAAATTAGGTCCAGAGGTACAAAGGTACCTCTATAAAGACATAGTTTGATTTAAGTGAAGGTACTTAAGTGGCCTGCACAGTCCCAACCTCAATCAAACTTAACACCTTTGGGATGAATTGGAACGCAGATTATAAGACAGGTATTCCACCAACATCAGTACCTAATCTGCCATATGTTCTTTAGGCTGAATGGGCAACAATTCTCACAGGTCCTTTAAAATCATGTGGAAAGCCTCCCCCAGAAGAGTGGAGACTGTTATACCTACAAACTGTGGGAACTTCATAATAACATCCATGGTTTTGGAATGGGATGCCCAACAACCTCATATAGGTGTGATAGTCAGGTGTTTACAAATGTTTTGACAATATATCGCATCTCATGCAGCTGAATTATCTTATGCCGCGTAAACACGACCGGTTTTGCCGTCGGAATACACGGAATCCCATTCAAGCGGTCTTGCCTACACACAGTCAACCCAAAGTCCGACCGTCCAGAACGCGGTGACGTACAACACTTCCGACGGGACTAGAAAAAGGAAGTTCAATAGCCAGTAGCCAATAGCTTCCGTCTCGTACTTGCTTCAGAGCATGCGTCGTTTTTGGTCCGTCGGAACAGCATACAGACGATCGTTTTCCCGATAGGAATTAGTTCCGTCGGAAATATTTAGAACATGTTCTATTTCTAGGTCCATCAGAATTTTTGAAAAAAAAAGTCAGATGAGGCCTACACACGATCGGAATAGACAATGAAAAGCTTTCGTCAGACTTTTTTTGTCGGACATTCCGCTCGTGTGTACTCAGCTTTATTTGAAGTGGCGCATTCTTCAACAAAGACAATGAGATGGTTTTGTAATGTCTTCAGTGGGAAATTGAACGTGGGAACTTAAAGCCAGAGATCTTACCACTGTATTTCTAGAAAGTGCATCTTTAACCGGTTCCTGACCGGCGCACGCCGATGTACGTCGGCAGAATGGCACGGCTGGGCAAATGGACTTACAGGTACGTCCAGTTGAATTCCCTGCCGTGTCATTGCGTGCGCGCCGCCGGCGGGGCGCGCGCTGGCCGGGAGCACCGTGAGTCGGTTCGCGGGTCCTGCGGACTCGATCGCCGCAGGGATACCCGCGATCGCCTCACGGAGAGGACAAACGGGGAGATGCTGATGTAAACAGCATCTCCCCGTTCTGCCTAGTGACAGTGTCACTGGATCTCTACTCCCTGTCATCGGAGCAGAGATCAGTGACGTCACACACACAGCCCATCCCCCCTACAGTTAGAATCACTCCCCTAGGACATACTTAACCACTTCCTGCCCCCTAGTGGTTAACCCCTTCACTAACAGTGTCATTTACACAGTAATCAGTGCATTGTTAATCACACTGATCGCTGTATAAATGACAATGGTCCCAAAAATGTGTCAAAAATGTCCGACATGTCCGCCATAACGTCGCAGTCAAAATAAAAATCGCTGATCGCCGCCATAACTAGTAAAAAAAAATTATTAATAAAAATGCCATAAAACTATCCCCTATTTAGTAAACGCTATAACTTTTGCGCAAACCAATCAATAAACGCTTATTGCGATTTTTTTTTTTTTTTACCAAAAATATGTAGAAGACTACGATCGGCCTAAACTGAGGAAAAAAAATGTTTCTTTATATATTTTTGGGGGGTATTTATTATAGCAAAATGTAAAAAATATTGCATTTTTTTCAAAATTAAAAATCGCAGAGGCAATCAAATACCACCAAAAGAAAGCTCTATTTGTGGGAAAAAAAGGACGTCAATTTTGTTAGGGAGCCATGTCGCACGACCGCGCAAATGTCAGTAAAAGCGACACAGTGCCGAATCGCAAAAAACGCTCTGATCAGGAAGGGGGTAAAATCTTCCGGGGCTGAAGTGGTTAAAGCAATAGCAAACTGCAGTTGATGGGGAAAAAAACCGCTGCAAGGCAATGTCATAATGTGCTAGTATGCACTTACTGTAGAATTAAGCCCTCCAGTGTCGCGCTGTCACTGCTGAGAGGGCTGGCATCTTCCCCCGGTCTTCCTTCCGGGTGGCACGGCTGCGCCAATGAGTGTACCTGTACGTCCCCTGTAAGCTGCGGTTTAGTGGGCGCGTGTGCGACACCTGTGGGGCACGCGCGCACCCGCCGCGTACTCTGTGAGCGTGCCCGCAGGTCCCGGACACGGAGCGGCAGTATGGGGAGAAAAAAGGCATTCCCTGTTCTGCCTATCAACATCACAGGGATCTACTGCTCTCTGTCATTGGGGGCATTGATCTCTGTCATGTTGTAGTGAACTCATCCCCCCCACAGTTAGAATCACTGCCTAGGACACACTTAACCCCTTGATCGCCCCCTAGTGTTTAACCCCTTCCCTGCCAGTGTCATTTATACAGTAATCAGTGCATTTTTATAGCACTGATCGCTGTATAAATGTTACTGGTCCCAAAATAGAGTCAAAAGTGTCCGATTTGTCTGCCGCAATGTCGCAGTCACGATAAAAAATCGCAGATCGCCACCATTACTAATAAAAAAATTATACTAAAAATGCCATAAAACTATCCCCTATTTTGTAGATGCTATAACGTTTGCGCAAACCAATCAATATACGCTAATTGCGATTTTTTTAACCAAAAATATGAAGAAGAATACGTATCGCCCTAAAGAAATTTGTTTTGTATATATTTTTTGGGGATATTTATTATAACAAAAAGTAAAAAATAATGCTTTTCTTTCAAAATCATTGCTCTTTTTTTGTTTATAGCGCAAAATAGTGATCAAATACCACCAAAAGAAAGCTCTATTTGAGGGAAAAAAAGGATGTAAATTTTGTTTGGGTGTAACGTCGCACGACCGCGCAATTGTCAGTTAAAGCGACGCAGTGCCGAATCGCAAAAAGTGCTCCGGTCAGGAAGGGGGAAAATTCTTCCGGGGCTGAAGTGTTTAAGATTGGACTTTAGGCAAACAGCTAACACAGATAAAATATATAGATACGGGAGCTGTATGCAGAATACCTAATTCTTACACATAGAGGCCTTGTATCTCCATCCAGCTTGTGGAAGGACGGTGAAAGAAGAAGCAGCACATAAGCTCATCTCTGTGTTACTCTGCTCTCTTCTCCTGTCAGCATGTTTATTGTGTGCTGCTCTTTCCTCTTCCAGCTTAGGCTCTTCTGTATAGGGATTGCTGCTACCAAGTCACATTCAGGTACATATACTACTTAAATTAAAAAATATATATATACATTTATTTGTGTATTTGTTAATACAGAGCTGAATGGCTTTGCATTTTTTACAACTGCCTGGAGGTCAACTTTAAGGGGAATATGTAGTGGTTTTGTAAATTGTTTCCTTATGTATTTACTATGGCCAGGGCTTAAAAATATTTTCTTGTCAACTGCATAGGACATAATGTACAATAGTCCTCTATCAATCCAATAGGTGGGGCTTTTGGCTCCTTCTCACCTTTTCCTCTCATCTCTTTACTGTTGTACAGTGAATAGTCTGCCAATTACATTTGTAGTGCTACCCCTGCAGGAGCCGCTACCTAATTTGGGTCCTCTGCTCCTGTACCAGCCCTGTGTGAAGCCCCAAACTCACTGACACCACCAGTATCCTTCTTCACCCATTAATGCGCCTCCCATTAATAGACTCCCGCCAGAGGTGGTTCTGGCCAGCTCAGTAGATTGCTTGGATACTTTCCTATATGTACAGAATATAACTGGGTACTGACATTTATAGGTAAAGTTGATCCAGGGAAAATCTGATTGCCTCTTAGGGGATCAGGAAGGAATTTTTTTCCATGCTGTAGCAAATTGGAGCGTGCTCTGCTGGGGTTTTTTGCCTTCCTCTGGATCAACTGAGGGTATAAAATTGGGTATATTGGATTGTACGATATTTTTTATTTTATTTATTTATTGTTTTTAAGGTTGAACTGGATGGACTTGTGTCTTTTTTCAACCTGACTAACTATGTAACTACAGTATGTAACAATATTAGAAAGCAAAGAAATTTCTAAGCTCAACTTACCGACCATCCTGCGACCAACCAAATTGACCTTTACAACAGTATGCCTTAAAACAGAGTTTTAGGGGTGGGGGCAGTAACCATTTATTTGTACTATGAATTTTATTGGCCAGGTAACACACTGACACCTTTGCGGCCATAGTGCTATGGGCTGGGTGTTCAGTGAGCCCCTGCGCCTTTAAGGAAGGGAGGGCCTCCTCCAGGTTATCTCCCCTACACCTGTCCATTTAAATGCATGTGCTTCCATTGTTGGAGACTCACAGAAATTGGAGCTCAGGTCCTCAGCAAATGAGGTGCCTTGCCGGGGCTCTGTGGCTTACGCATGTATTTGCAAATGTGTGCAACTAATCCCCTGTTTTGACGCATACTGTTGGACAGGTCAATTCGGTTGGTCGCGGGCTGGTCGGTAAGTTGAGCTTGGAAATTTCTTTGCTTTTTTTATATGTGTTGCCTTTCCAATGCTCCTTGCTGCAGTGACCAGTTATAGGTGGAGGCAGTGACCATTTGTTTGCACACGATATTAGGACTTGCAACTCTTTAGCAGATAGCAGAATGTGATGGCAAGTTAAAGTCAACCAACATAAAGCATAATAATGAAAACACTATCTGATCCGCAGAGTTACTTGCCATGATTTTAAATTCTAGCATGTGCTGTGCCCCCAACAGCATGAACTGTAGCTCTTCTCATAAGATGAACTGTAACAAGTTACACCAATAAGAAACAAACTGGGAATAGGCTAGGTCACTTGAGAGCTCTCACTACGAGGGGCTAAGTTTAGACCTGTGGTCATGGATTTAAGGTGAAATACGGATCTGCCTTTAGGATAAATTTGTCTGGATACAGTCCTTAGTATAAGTCTTCTGCTGGCTATGTTGGGGCCCTTGAAGATGTTGGCGCGTGGGAATGAGGTATGTCTATAGTGTGAGCAGCTGCAGTACTGCACCTATTGAGTTGATCTAAATAATATTGAGTGATCTTTAAAGTACAGCTTTAGTAGTTGAGTGAAAGAGCAGCTAAATTGGCCATTATGGGCCCATTTCAGCAACTGCAAACTGCTAGGACAGTGGTGTGTGGTAGTTTACACCCGCAAGCTTTTTACAAGGTAGCAATAATATCACTGTCAGTATTTCAGCTTAACTGTGGGTATGCGACCCTCTCACCACTCTCCCTGGAAATCTTTTGTAGTGATTGGCCGAGACGTTGGAGGGGCCCCCTGTTGTTGAACATTAGCTGTCTGACGGGAAAGATGTTATGTACAATGGTGGCGATACACCTCCATGGCTCCTTCAGCAGACCTGGGCAGCGGCAACTTGGGTCACAGGCTGACAATTCGGGCAAGTTCCAGAGCTGCCGAGAGTGCAGGCAAAGTCTAGCTTAGTCCAGCAGTCTGGGTCAGAATACAGCAACGCTCAGCATAAATCATACATGCCGATTCCTTCTCCCTCCTGGGAGTCAAACCCAGAACCTCTTCCTCTACAGCAGCTCCCCAGTTGGTGGCTCTCTCCAACTACTCCCTCTCACTTCCTTAGATTTCCATTTTATACCCCCCACCCTTCTGCTTCTTCTGCTCACAGGTACTCCTGGGTACAGTAGTTTGTTTCCCAGTATTGGCTATGACCCCGATCTCTGCCCAAACTACATTTCCCAGTGTGCTGTAGTTCAAGGTCAATCTCAACAACAAGCACACCTGCTGCTGCCATCTTGTGAATGAAAAGAAGTCCTTCATATTGATCAATAATTGTAGGAGAAATTTCCAATTTCCACAAACAGCTGAATGGGTCATTGCACTGATTCTTCTATTAAAAGATACTTCAGTCTGATGAACTCATTGAGTAAAAGTACACACATGTCAAAGTCAAAAATGTATACAAAGAGCCCAACCTATTTCCCACCATTCAACTGTCAAATGCCAAGCTGCTCTCTACTGCTCATGAAAGTTCTGGGATTTGACAGCTGGGATAATGGGTGTGGAGTTTCACAGTAGAAGGCACAGGTATTTAAGGGCCGGGTTTCTGCTAATAGCAGATAACCACTGCTGAAACCACTATTCCAAAACATTTTTTGTGCATCAGTGTTGCCAACTGTTTGTAAATTTACAGATGGTTTGTAAAAAAAAAGGGGGCACTTTTTTGCTGTACTTAAATGTCTGGGAACAGCAGAAAATTGCCCGTAAATAATATCCTTTGACTCTGAACTGCACATGCACAGTTTCGGAGACAGTCGATTAGAGAACTGCCGTGCTCGTCTCGGCTCAGGCAGTGGGGTGTGGCTTATATACGCACAGCCCGTCGCACTAATAGAAGTTATGCTTGGCAGTTCATAGTCTCCAAATCTGCACATGCACAGTTCAAAGTCAAAGACAAGGATTTAAAAAAAAAAAGTGTTTTACCGCCAACGCCATTCGCCAGCTGGTTGCGAGGCACAGCCAGGCCAGAAACGGAACTTGGTATGTGAAAGGGGGCGCTCTGAAAGAGGAAGAGGACATAAGGGGGCACCAGGGGGGCACTCTGGACTGGAAGAGGAGGACATAAGGGGGCACTCTGAAAGAGGAGGTCAGAAAGGAGCACCGTGGACTGGAAGAGGAGGACATGAAGGGGTACTCTGAAAGAGGAGGACATAAGGGGGCACTCTGTACTGGAAAAGGAGGACATGAGGTTGCACTCTGAAAAAGGAGGATATATAACGGGGCTCTTTGGACTGGAAGAGGAGGACATAATGGGGCACTCTGGTCTAGAAGAAGAGGACATAAGGGGGCACTCTGGAAGAGGAGGACATAAGGGGCACTCTGGACTGGAAGGGGAAGACATAAGGGGGCACTCTGGAAGAGGAGGACATAAGGGGGCACTCTCGAATGGAAGAGGAGGACATAAGGGGGCACTCTGAAAGAAAAGGACATAAGGGGGCTCCCTGGAATGGAAGAAGAGGACATAAGGGGCACTCTGGAATGGAAGAGGAGGACATGAGGGACACTCTGGAAGAGGAGGACATAGGGGGGGCACTAAGCAGAACTCTGAAAGAGAAGGATGTAAGGGGACACTCTGAAAGAGAAGGACATAAAGAGACACTCTTGAAGAGGCTGTAAGGGGGCACTCTGGAAGAGGATATAAGGAGGCACTCTGGAGGATGTAAGGGTGCACTCTTGAGGCACTGATGTAAGGGGGCACTCTGGATAATGTAAGGGGACACTCTGGAGGATGTAAGGGTGCACTGTGGAAGCACTGATGTAAGGGGGCACTCTGGGGGATGTGAGGGGGCTCTGATGTAAGGTGGTACTTTGGGGATACAGATGTAAGTGGGGACTTTGGTTTATAGGCAGAATGCTGGGAACGCTAATGTAAGGGAGGATGTGAATATAGCGCTCATCTGACTGCTGCACTCCATATAATGTTTTGTTTGTTTGTGTGACATGGTACCCCATGTCTTTCATAATCTTAGATTTGCTCACACTTTGACACCCTCTTTTGACTTTTTAATGGTAAAGCCTGCAGATTATGTGTTATAAGTATTAACAATGTTTACATATTGTTTGTACTATTTAAAGGCTACAATAACTTTCGCTTTTAGGAACATGTTATATATTATACCCCTATTTACAGTGTAACACGTTGCTAAGCACCCCAACTCCTAATCACTGCATGTCCAGGGTGCTTTCAGGATTGAAAATTAATGTTTGGGGGTTTAAAGTAATATTCAAGTCTAAAATGATTGAAAACAAAAAGCACGGCTCTGGCAGCGAAAGTGTTAAAGATACTAGTGCAAATAAATTTATATTTATCAGCATTAGTAAAAATTAGGGTTGCACCAATACTGGTATCAGTATTGGTGCTGTTACTAAGCATTTGCACGAGTATCGGTACTTGTGCAAATGCTCAGATACACTATCTGAAACTGATACTTTTAGGCTCAGTTCTTTTAGCTATCAGCGGGATTCCCCCACTTACAGCTGAAATCTAGAAATAAAAAAAAAAGCTGCAAATTATTGGTTGTTTAGGAGGAGGGCTGCGGCTTCCTTAGCAACCGATGACTCATTCAGCTGTCAGTGGGGTTCCCCTGTTGACAGCTGAAGTGTTAACCAAGTTCCAGCAATTGGAGCTGTCAAAAAAAAAAAGGAAGCAGCCAGGCAATGTTTATCAACAACATTGTTCAGCTGAAACAGAAAGATAAAAAGAAACAATGTTTCTTTTTGTTTATACATCTACAGATGAACAGGGATGAAATTTGATCTGCAGATGAAGTCAAGTAAAAAAAAAATAAAAAAAATTTATAATTTATTTTTATTTTTATTAAATGTTCCTCTGTTTAACCCCTATATTAACCTTTAATTTACTCTAATCAGCCATATTAACTCCTTATTCTCAGTCTCCATTTAATTATTATTTCCCTGCTGATTTTTTCTGTTCACTTCTATTTTGTAAACTATTAATTAAAATTTTTTGTTGTTTGTTTAATTTGTTCACTGATATTGTTACACCTTTAACCACCTCAGCTTCGAAAGGTTTTACCCCCTTCCTGACCAGGCCATTTTGTGCGATACGGCACTGCGTTACTTTAACTGACAATTACGCAATCATGCGACGTTGTACCCAAATAAAATTGATGTCCTTTTTTCCCCACAAACAGAGCGTTTTTTTTTTTTGGTGGTATTTGATCACCTCTGCAGGGTTTTATTTTTTGCGCTATAAACAAAAAAAGACTGACAATTTAAAAAAAAAATACAATATTTTTTACTTTCTGCTATAAAACATATCCAATAAAAATTTTTTAAAAAATCGAATTTCTTCATCAATTTAGGCCAATATGTATTCTGTTACATATTTTTGGTAAATAAAATCCCATTAAGCGTATATTAATTGGTTTGTTAAGAGTTATAGCGTCTACAAACTATGGGATAGATTTATGGACTTTTTATTTATTTCGTTTTTTTACTAGTAATGGCGGCAATCAGTGATTTTTAGCGGTACTGCGACATTGCAGCGGACAAATCTGACACTAAGTGACACTTTTTGGGGACAAGTGACATTAATACAGTGATCAGTGTTAAAAAAATGAGCTGCCACTGTACTAATGACACTGGCAAGGAAAGGGTTAACATCCAGGGGTGATCAAAGGGTTAGAAGGGTTCCTTGGCAGTGCTTGCAAACTGTGTGGGGGATGGTTGCTCTGTAGGAAGACAGAGATCTGTGTTCCTGCTTAGCAGAAACACAAGATCTCAATTTTCCTTACTAGCACAATGGCGATCTGCCTTGTTTACAAAGGCAGACCACCGATCTGCCTCTCTCCGAACGATCGCCGGATTTCCGGCGAACATCGGGTCAGCCGGACCCGCTGATTGGCTCCCGCTGCGTCCAACCACAGTGGGAGCAGGGCTCCAGCGGCGCACGTGCCCCAGAGCCCTTTGAAAAAAATCAGGTACATGATTTTGCACAGTAAATGTACGTGGGAAGATCCTTGAGCGGTTAACATATATTTACACGTTTCACATTGAAAAAAGCGCACAATTTAGGGTTGAAAATATTTTTATTTGGAACAACATTGAAAGTACAAATAAGATGACATTAACTACTTCAATACCGGGCACTTACACCCCCTTCCTGCCCAGGCCATTTTTCAGCTTTCAGCGCTGTCGCATTTTGAATGACAATTGCACGGTCATGCTACACTGTAACCTTGTGAAATTTTTATAATTTTCTTCACACAAATAGAGCTTTCTTTTGGTGGTATTTAATCACTTCTGGGTTTTTTTATTTTTTCCTTAAAAAAAAAAAAAGACAAACTTTTGAAAAAAATAAGTTTTTCTTAGTTTCTGTCAGTAAATTTTGTAAATAAGTAATTTTTCTCCATCACTGATGAGGTGGCACTTATGGGCACTGATGAGGAGGCACAAATATGCCGCACTTATGGGGACTGATAGGTGGCACTGATATGTGGCACTGATGAGCACCGATAGGTGGTACTGGTGGGCACTGATGGGTGGCACTGGTGAGTGGCACTGATGGGCACAGATAGGTGGCACTGGTGGGCACAGATAGGCAACACGGATAGGTGGCACTGATGGGCACTGATGGACATTGATGGGTGGCATTGATGGACAGCAGTGATAGGTATTGGTGGGCAGCAGTGATAGCCAGCACTGACTGGCATCACTAATGAGTACCGATTGCTTACACTTGTGGGCACTGGTGGGCACACACTGCTGGCACTGTGGGCGCCTAATTTTAATCAGGAAATGTCATTCTTGTATGTGTGCGCTGTAAAATATTTTGTACTGTTTGTAGGTCTTGTAGCAGCACCATCTTGAATTTAAATGCATTGTATGGTGTGCCCCCCAAATATGTTCTTGTATATTGTAATAGGCCCTGACCAGGTTTTTGGGCTGGAGGACCCCTCCCCCCCTCATTACCTCTTAATTAGTGGCCACCAGTGTTTAGGATGTATCCCTTTCAGTTCTCCCACATAGAGGAGTTCAGCTCCCATGGTTGAGACAAAGGATCTTCCATTCTATTACTAGTGTAGGACCCACTAATTCGGGGGACTTTGTCGCAGTAAGTGGGCTTAGCACTATATGACCATATAGTGTGACCAAATCCCCCGTATTTTTTGAATATGTTCAGGTGTTTTTAACTAGCCCTGCAGGAAATGTCATTCTTGTATGTGTGCACTGTAAAGTATTTTGTATTATTTTAATCAGGACACTGATTATCAGTGCCCTGATTACATCCCTAGATGTCCTCTGTGAGGAGATGCTGCTGCTTGGCTCTCCTCTCCTCACACTCTGTCAGTGTGGGGTGAGGAGAGCCGACTAGCGGCACCTCCGTGTTTACATGTGATCGGCTGTGACTGGACACAGCCGATCACATGGTTAAAGAGCCGCGGCCGCGGGTCTTTACAGATATCAGGGTCGTGCCGCGTCCTAGCAACACGGCGCAGCCGCAAACGCTGTGCTGAGCGCCCCCTCGAGGGCGTGCGAGGGCGGCCGTTCTGGGCGCCGTCATATGATGTTCACCCAGAACGAGAGCCGCACCGCCCCGCCGTCATTTGACGGTGGGCGGCAAGTGGTTAAATATTTAAATGAGGTATCGAGTCTATTCAATGGCCCACAGCTAGACCCTAGTCAGTCAACAATATCATATAAACATAAAAGACCATTGGTAGGAGTCATCAGAAGTGGCTTTATGAAAGGGAATTTGGTTCCGTAGGTTTTTTAAGAAGGAGAATAATAAAAAAAAAAAAAGATAGAAAGACAATGAAAACCAAAAAAGAAGCGTGAAACAAGAGAAGAGGGAAACAGAGTAAGGGAAAGAGGGTTGGGAAGGGGAATTCTGCTGGGGAATCGATCAACTAAAAAGATGATGAGAAGGCAGGAATATACCTGTAGCAATAACTCTCGGTGGAGCTGCTGGTTTAAAGCGGGCTGTTACCGTCACCTTTGTTACCTCAATTTCACTAGAACCGGGTCTAGGGTCCCGTTGAGTTTAATACCAGACAGTGTAGGCACCAGACACTTGAGTATCTTTTCCAATGCTTTAATAAAGAGTAAGGTAGTAGCAGGAAAGAGGTAGAAGAAGAGTTGCAGGGAAGTTCAAATACCTTTTCTTGATGTAGTATTAGGAATTGGAATCTTGTAGATGAATGTACTTTAATCTTATGCCCCGTACACACGGACGGATTTTCCAACGGAAAATGTGTGATAGGACCTTGTTGTCGGAAATTCCGACCATGTGTAGGCTCCATCACACATTTTCCATCGGATTTTCCGACACACAACGTTTGAGAGCAGGATATAAAATTTTTCGACAACAAAATCCGTTGTCGGAATTTCCGATCGTGTGTACACAAATCCGACGCACAAAGTGCCACGCATGCTCAGAATAAATAAAGAGATGAAAGCTATTGGCTACTGCCCCGTTTATAGTCCCGATGTACATGTTTTACGTCACCGCGTTTAGAACAATCGGATTTTCCGACAACTTTGTGTGACCGTGTGTATGCAAGACAAGTTTGAGCCAACATCCGTCGGAAAAAATCCTAGGATTTTGTTGTCGGAATGTCCGATCAATGTCCGACCGTGTGTACAGGGCATTAGAGTTTAATCTTTGCCCGCCCGGATAGGTTTCTCTCACTAACCTGGCAGCCAGTACACAGCACGAACAAAAGTCTCTGCCACAGACTTGAATGGAATAGAAACCCGTACGATCCTCTGCCACAGGATGTAATGGTTTATGATGGATAGCAAACACAGCACTAGAACCTTTAAGCCGACCCGGCAGTACTATGTGGTAGGTTAACTTTAGGATACGTCCTCCAACTGAGTCACCAGGCCCCTCTCCAGACCAGCATTCTGCATGATCCTTCCATGACGGGTCCTCCCCTGGGATCTTCTCAGTTGTCCAGCTTCTTCCCGTAGGACAGACAGCCCAGGACCATTCCCTCGCCGCTGTGGTAGGCCCCAGACAGGCTTCTGGGCCCACCCACACGCTCCAGTGACATGGGCTTCCCGGTCGGAGGACCACGCGGTAGTACTCCTAACACATACCTGTCGGCCAGGAGGGCCAGCAGGTGGAACGGAAAAAAAACCCTAAAACATGGCGTCTGTCCCGTAAATACCCTCCCCCAGAATGCAACTCTGAGGACCACCCCCACCGAGTTGTCTCCGGGACAGAGGAGCACTCATACGCTTCAGCGTGTTGCCTTTCCAACACCGACCCACGGCGACAACGACACCCACAGGCACAGTGTGAAACTTAATGCAACACAGCCAAACTGGAACAGAAGCTAAATCTGACTATGCATGAAACAGATAACCCACTAAATTTACCTATAAGCGGTAGATTGAAAATCTACCAGCGCTACATACCTTTTCTCAGAGCTCTAAATTAAGGCAAGTGTGAGGGTGGTCCTGTGGGAGCCACGAGCATAGTTCCAAGGGTATCTGAGGAGGAGAAGCGGAGCCAAACAAACCACAATACCTTATATTTGTCGAAAGTGTTATTATCCAAGGCCAGCATCTCCTCCATTCTCATGATGTCGTTCACATTAGAAACCAACTGAGACAGAGGCGGTGTAGTGGTGGTCTTCCAATATAATGGAAGGTGTTGCCATGCTGCTGAGAGGAAAAAAACACAGAAGGCACCTTTTTTTGTGTGAAGCAATAGATCCAAAGAACATAGCAAGGAGGGCAACAGTCGGAGTTGGTGGTAAGGATTCATCATACATAGCATTATATACGTGGAATACCTGTGTCCAGAAGGGGCATATCCTCTCGCATTCCCACCACCAGACATGTAAGTAGGTGCCCGTGGCTGCATCACAGCGCCATAACGAGGCAGGCGTGGAAGGAAAGATTTGGTGTAATGTAGAAGGATCCCTGTACCATCATAAGAGGATCTTTTAGTTCTTTTCTTGCAAGTAGCAGGAGATGGAAGATTCATGGGTGAAATGGAATGAGGTCTGCCATTAAAGCGCACAATTTTAACCACTTCCGGACCGCTGCATACCGATATACGTCCTTACTTTGAAGGAGGATATCGTTGTTATGGCAGCAGCTAGCTGCCATAACCCCTGTCTCCTCTTGTTCGGCCGGTGGTCCGCTTCAAGATAAAAGTGGTCTCTGCTGCAGAATTGCCACAAGATCACTTTTATCGGCGGCGGCAGAGGGCCCCCCACCTCCCGCCGCGCTCCGGTGCCCTCCGCCGCTTACCGGAGCCGTCGGCAGTGGCGGAGGCGATCGGGTCCTTCTGCTGGCTGGGCATGCAGATGAGTGAGGGAAAGATGGCCCCCACCTGTCTCCATGACATTGCAGGGCGGAAGCGACATCAAAACGTCACTTCTGCCCACAGGCGTCACTTCCGCCCATAGCTCTTAAAAGGCCATTTTTTTTAAATGCTTTTCTTTTTTTTTTTTTATTGGATTTTAGTGTAAATATGAGATCTGAGGTCTTTTTGACCCCAGATCTCATATTTAAGAGGTCCTGTCATGCTTTTTTTCTATTAAAAGGGATGTTTACATTCCTTGTAATAGGAATAAAAGTGACACATTTTTTTTTTTTAAATAGTGTAAAAATAAAAAATAAAAGGTAAAATAAAAAGGAAAAAACATTTTTTTAAATGTGCCCCGTCCCGCCGAGCTCACGTGCAGAAGCGAACGCATACGTAGTTACATAGGTTGAATAAAGACACCAGTCCATCTAGTTCAACCTGAGTGAGTGTGCGTGTCTACAATTGTCCCTATCCCTATACATTGTGTCTCTTTAAGATGCTCATCTATTATTATATTTAAGGTACCCATATAGCGCCATTAATTCACGCAGTGCTTCACACATACATCGCACACTCACATCGATCACTACCCTCAAGGAAGCCAACAATCCAAGGTCCCCAACTCACATTCATATACTAGGGCCAATTTTTTTTTTGGACAGAAGCCAATTAACCTACAAGCATGTGTTTGGAGTGTGGGGAGGAAACCGGAGTAACATGCAAACTCCAGGCAGGTAGTGTCTTGGTTGGGATTCGAACCAGCAGCCCTTTTTACTGCTAGGTGAGAGTGCTACCCACTACACCACTGTGCCGCCCCTACGTGAGTAGCACCCGCATATGAAAACTGTGTTCAAACCAAGGGGCAGCACAGTGGTGTAGTGGTTAGCACATTCACCTAGCAGCAATAGGGTCGCTGGTTCAAATCCCGATCACGACACCATCTGCCTGGAGTTTGCATGTTCTCCCTGTGCCTGCGTGGGTTTCCTCCGGGTACTCCGGTTTCCTCCCTCACTCCAAAGACATGCTGGTAGGTTAATTAGATCCTGTCGAAAAATTGGCCAAATATGTGTATGTTGTATGTGTATGTGTTTGTAAGCGTGTCAGGACCCCATGGGGCAAAGGACCGCGCTATACTGCAGATGGACACCAGCAGCAAAAAGCGCCCTGAGGCAATTCAGTTCGCATAGGTAGCGCTATACAAGTCACTCAAGTCAAGTCAACCACACATGTGAGGTATCGCCACGATCGGTAGAGCAAGAGCAATAATTCTAGCCCTAGACCTCCTTCGTAACTCAAAACATGCAACCTGTAGAATTTTTTAAACGTCGCCTATGGAGGTTTTTAAGGGTTTTTTAAGGTAATACGGTGTGACAGAAAGTATTGCAACGACCGCCATTTTATTCTCTAGGGTGTTAGAAAAAAAATGTATAATTGTTGAGGGTTCTAAGGAATTTCCTACCGAAAAAAAAACTGTTTTTAACTTGTAAACAACACATCTAAAAAAGAGGCTCGGTCCTTAAGTGGTTAAAGAAAATGTATTTCAATTGTAACTAAAGTTTCAATGCTTTGTACAATTGCTGACAGCTAAAGTGCAATCAAAACAGTTGCGGTAGGTATCGGTAATTGGTATCGGTGAGTACTAAAAAAAAGAGTATCGGTACTCGTAAAAAAAAAATGGCATTGGTGCATCCCTAGTACAAAGATTATTTTTCCTAACATGTTCCATTTAAACCAATACCCTTCATTGTATCCCTTCCTGCCAGTGTGGCTATCTGAGCAGTTGGGGTTTAATAGCAAGGAATGAACTTTTGTAATATATTCGGAGTGTATCTAAGGGCATTGTACAATGTTTGTTTTTGCGCACTAATCTTGTTACATTAAGAATTCCATGTCGAGTGGTTCTACAATAGTCGATGGATTGTACAGTACTTTTGCGCTATCTTGGAAAAGCAAGTTGGCTGAATGTACAAAGTACAGACGAATACTTCCAGTCCTGGACTTGCATTAATCTATTAGCAAATGTTTAGCTCTCTGCAGATAATACCGCAGATATTTGTTTATATAAAAAAAAATATATTTTACTTGGCATAACAACCAATAATGTTCACAACATATTGAGGTAATGGAGCCTGGCATTCGAATGCGAAAGTGGGTGACTCATGTTTTCTTTTCATTAGCGTTGAGGCCATGAAAAAACACTCAACAACAGCTCATACGCCTTTTTGTCCCTTAGATATTTATTTGCCATTCTTGCTCTTTCAGAATCCCATTACCAATTAAGAGGAATAAAAATATTTGCCAATGTTCTTCTCAAAGACGAGAAAATGGAGGATAAAAAGGATGCACTGTGCAATGTTTACTGAACGAGATTAAATTATTACCTGTTAGTGTTTGAATTGTTTTCAGATGGTGTACTCATTGGTATTGATTAAAAAAAAAAATAACAAAAAAAAAACAGTAGGGCTGAGCAAAATTAAGGTTTTATTTCCCTGAAATTTCATCAAAAAAGATTTTGGCAAATGTTTCCATTTCCTCACAATACATTAGTGGGGAAGGTGGGATTAGATCAGGTGAAAATATCCATGTTTCTCCTTTTAACAGGTAAGTGCTCAAAAGATCATCACCATCACCTCTTGGTAAAAAAACACCACCAAAAGATCAGATGAATGCTTATCACAGGTAAATGACCTTCTGGTTAAAGAAAGGTCAAACAAGCAGGTTTAAATGTGATCCTCCAATTACTCCGCTCATGCTGCCGATTTATATATATGTCTCCACAACCAACGTCACGTCTCCCTCCACTCCAAAAAACGGTCCCCGGAAGAAGTCAGCTGTGACGAAACCCATAGGGAAGAGCGACATGCTTGCATCATGGCGTTAACCAAAAGTGACGTATGGTTTTTGGGATTGATCCACTATTGGCATAGAACATTCATCGTTGGTATAAACAATTTGAAGAATCGGGGTATTTATCTAAGGGGAAGAGTCCAGGGTGACCATGCAGAGAAAACTGTGCAACGAATTCAAGAGGCTTTTCCGCTTGTCATGCTAGCCGAGAACTTGTGATCCCTCATATAATTGTTTGGCGTGTGTTTGCTTCTGAGGCCATAACGATTGCAACTGGTGCAAGCTCTACGTGTAAGTGACAGACGTAAACATTTAGATTTCTGTCATATGCTCTTAGACGCCATGGAGACCAATAGATTCTTACCGCGGTTGATTTTTTGTGATGAAGCAACGTTTCATCTAAGCAGTAAAGTTTGGCGTCACAATATTCGCATATGGGGACTTGAGAAGCAACACGAACTTGTACAGCATGAGCGAGATTCACCAAAAATGAATGTGTTTTGTGTGTGGTTTCGGTTACAAAGATTTATGACCCTTCCTTTTTTTGAAGGACATCCTATCTTGAAAAGCTGAAGGACTGGCTTTTCCCACAACTTAAAGCAGAGCTCCACCCAAAAGGGGAAGCTCCACTTGTCTGCCCCCCCCCCTCCACTTCCACATTTGGTACCTTTTGGGGGGGAGCAGGTACCTGTTTTTAACAGGTACCCACTCTGACTTCCGGATGAGTTTGTCGCTACACAGTTCGATCCCCCTTCACCTTCCAACACAGCCGGCCAATTCACAGAGTGCAGCGCGGTTCGCGCATGCATAGTAGGGAACCGGCTGTGAAGCTGCAAGGCTTCACTGCCGGTCTCCCTTAGTGGAGACGGTGGCAGCAGCCCCCGATACCCGATATCGGCCCGGGTAACAACACCACTGGATTCCTGGACAGGCAAGTGTCCTAATATTAAAAGTCACCAGCTAAAGTATTTGCAGCTGCTGACTTTTATTTTTTTCTGAAGGGGCCTGGAGCTTCCGATTTAATCAAGAAGATTTTATTTTTGAGCAAGATGGAGCACCGCCACATTGGCACAAACCTAGTTTGTCGGTTTCTAAAAGAAACATTGCCTCAACTTTGGATAGGTCACATGGGACCCCAAAACTTGGCACTATACTCTTGGCCCCCAAGATCTTCAGACACTACACCCTGTGACTTTTTCTTGTAGGGATATGTAAAACAACGTATTTATGTTCCACCATTACCCGCTGACTTGTATGAGCTCAAAAACAGAATCACTGCTGCAGTAACTTCAGTGGAAGAAGACGCTCTCAGACGAGTTGGGGACGAGCTATCGACTTGATGTTATCCGTATAGCTGGTAGAGGGCACATAGAGCATTTATAACATGGGGAGTGAAACTTGAAGACTTAATAGTTTGTAATTTATTATGTAGCTGTAACACATTTTCATTATTAAATATAACTATTTAAAATCGGGTCATTCTTTTTGAAACACACCTCTACATATATTTTATTTATTATGTATATACTGTGTATATATATATATATATATATATATATATATATATATATATATATATATATATATATATGTATATATATATATATATACAGTATCTCACAAAAGTGAGTACACTCCTCTCACATTTTTGTAAATATTTTATTATACCTTTTCATGAAACAACACTGAAGAAATGACACTTTGCTACAATGTAAAGTAGTGAGTGTACAGCTTGTATAACAGTGTAAATTTGCTGTCCCCTCAAAATAATTCAACACACAGCCATCAATGTCTAAACCACTGGCAACAAAAGTGAGTACACCCCTATATGAAAATGTCCAAATTGGGCCCAAAGTGTCAATATTTTGTGTGGCCACCATTACTTTCCAGCACTGCCTTAACCACCTTGGGCATGGAGTTCACCAGAGCTTTACAGGTTGCCACTGGAGTCCTCTTCCACTCCTCCATGACAACATCATGGAGCTGGTGGATGTTAGAGACCTTGCACTCCTCTGCCTTCCATTTGAAAATGCCACACAGGTGCTCAATAGGGTTTAGGTCTGGAGACATGCTTGGCCAGTCCATCACCTTTTACCCTCAGCTTCTTTAGCAAGGCGGTGGTCGTCTTGGTGGTGTGTTTGGGGTCGTTATCATGTTGGAATTCTGTCCTGTGGCCCAGTCTCTGAAGGGAGGGGATCATGCTCTGCTTCAGTATGTCACAGTACATGTTGGCATTCATGGTTCCCTCAATGATCTGTAGCTCCCCAGTGCCAGGAGCACTCATGCAACCCCAGACCATGACACTCCCAACACCATTCTTGACTGTAGGCAAGACACACTTGTCTTTGTACTCCTCACCTGGTTGGTGACACACACACTTGACACCATCTGAACCAAATAAGTTTATCTTGGTCTCATCAGACCACATGACATGGTTCCAGTAATCCAAGTCCTTAGTCTGCTTGTCTTCAGCAAACTGTTTGCAGGCTTTCTTGTGCATCATCTTTAGAAGAGGCTTCCTTCTGGGATGACAGCCAGTGTATGGTCTGAGCACTGACAGGCTGACCCCCCACCCCTTCAACCTCTGCAGCAATGCTGGCAGCACTCATACATCTATTTCTCAAAGACATCCTCTGGATATGACACTGAGTACATGCACTCAACTTCTTTGGTGGACCATGGCGAGGCCTATTCTGAGTGGAACCTGTCCTGTTAAACCGCTGTATGGTCTTGGCCACCGTGCTGCAGCTCAGTTTCAGGGTCTTGGCAATCTTCTTATAGCCTAGGCCATCTTTATTTAGAGAAATAATTCTTTTTTTCAGATCCTCAGAGAGTTCTGTGCCATGAGGTGCCATGTTGAACTTCCAGTGACCAGTATGAGAGAGTGAGAGCGATAAATGTAAAGCAACAAGAATAATCATATATGTAAACACATAATGGACATTGGTGAAATAAATTCCTCTAAATATACCCATGCCCTCTTTTAAAGAAAAAAAAAATGGTAGAACTTTATTTTTTTCTATTTTACCAAATTTGTAAAAAATAGCTATGAGTGAAATTGGGAGCTTCCATTTTGGCAAAATTTTCAGTCTCTTTTTTTTTTAATATTATTGTACGAAGCGCTCATTTTCCTGCAGTCTGTGTTGGGTATATTGGTTTGCTGATCTTCCAGCACATTGCACATTGTTCCTTATGGAAGTCCTGTATGAGTGTATTACCATGTGTTATGTTCATGCCTCTAATCCTACACTTGGCCGCCGACAAGTCTGTCTGGGCGCTACAAAGTAACTGCAGCTGTAAAAGCAGAATTCAGTTCCTGTTTGTTCTCATTTGTCATATAATCCACAACAATGTTTACTGATTACCTCCTCTAGGAAAGATGTTTCCATGCATATTGAGCACCCAGTCAGCTGGGATTATACAGTGTAAATGAATCCAGGCGATGCGTGCGTCACTGTAGGAGCAGGTGCTATAATAGTTGTTGTCTCAATAGTGTAAAATTGTTGAAAGGTGTTTTCCATCACAACATTTCCTGTTGGTCCCATCTTTTTTTCATTTCTCTGGACTGTTTTCAGATTTTCTGCAGCGCCGACATTAGGTGAAACACGGTATAGCAGCCTAAAGTGTTCGTTAACCTCAGAAATTAAAAATGAACAAAGCATATCCTTCTATAGTGTGTACTTGCCTCAATCCACAGTCCCTAGTGTGGTTTCTGGCTGCTGTTTCCTTCTTGTGCTATCTGCAGGAGTCCCTTCTGACAGTTTATGCTGACACCAAGGGATCCCACTCTCCGAAGCACACAGCAGGTGATTGACAGTCTCAGCTGTGCATGTTTTCCTATGAGACTGTGCAGTGACCATAACATGATTTCATTTGACGTTAGCTGTAAGCAAAAAACACATACAGGAAAGATAAAAACACCTAACTTTAAGAGAGCACATTTTCCAAGGATGGGGTCTGCTCTCCAGGACTTAGACTGGGAGGGAATATTGGCATCGATGGGCACAGAACAGAAATGGGAATTCTTCAAAAAGACTGTTTGTGAACTCACTGCAAAGTATATTCCAATGGGCAATACGTTTAAAAGGCTAAAAATAAAACCTACGTGGCTCACGGCCAAAGTTAAAAAAGCTTTAAACAATCAAAAAAGAGCTTTTAAAAAATATAAAAATGAAGGAACACTATTTTCGTTTATAACAGAATATGTAAAAAGGAAATCAAGGACGCAAAAATTCAAAAGGAACGACAGATTGCAAAAGATAGTAGGGCAAACCCCAAAAATTTCTTCAAATATATTAGTAGTAAAAAGGTCGGGTCTGAGCATGTAGGCCCTTTACAAAGTAATCTAGAGTGGGTGACTGGGGACAAAGAGAAGGCAAATTTATTAAATACTTTCTTCAGTTCTGTGTATACAAAGGAGTATGGGGGAGCTCATGTCCATAATGGGGGTGGTAGTGACACAGCCCCAAATGATCCACAATGGCTCAAAAGGGATATGGTCCAGAAATATTTAGACAGAATAAAGGTGGATAAAGCACCCGGACCAGATGGCATCCACCCACGGATCATAAAATAATTGAGCTCTGTTATTTCAAGGCTATTATATCTAATATTTAGGGACTTGTTAATGACTGGAATAGTAACACTGGATTGGTGTAGGGCCAATGTGGTGCCTATATTTAAAAAGGGAACAAAGTCTTTACCAAGTAACTATAGACCTGTTATGCCACGTACACACGACCGGACTTTACGGCATACTTGGTTTGGCGGACCGGAGTTTGTCGGACAATTCGATCGTGTGTGGGCTCCAGCTGATTTTTTTTCCCCAAAAGTTTGACGGACCTAGAAATAAAACATGTTTCAAATCTTTCTGACGGACTCGAGTCCGGTCGAGAAATCCGCTTGTCTGTATGCTAGTCCAATGGACAAAAACCAACGCTAGGGCAGCTATTGGCTACTGGCTATGAACTTCCTTGTTTTAGTCCGGTTGTACGTCATCACGTACGAATCCGTCTGACCTTGGTGTGATCGTGTGTAGGCAAGTCCGTTCATTCGGAAAGTCCGGCGTAAAGTCCGTTGAAAAGTCCGCCAGACAAAGTCTGCTGTAAAGTCCACTCGTGTGTACGCGGCATCAGTGTAACTTCTGTAGTCGGGAAGATAATGGAGAGTTTAATAAAAGACCACATAGATGAGTTCCTGCTGGAAAAAAAATATTTTAAGCAACAGACAGCATGGATTCATGAAAGACAGAAGTTGTCAAACAAATCTGATTTCTTTTTATGAGGTAAGTAAAACCTTGTACAGAGGGGTGGCTGTGGACGTGGTATACTTGGACAGAGGGGTGGCTGTGGACGTGGGATACGTGGGATAGTTGGATTTTGCAAAAGCGTTTGACACAGTTCCCCACACACGGCTCATGTGTAAGGTAAAGTCTACAGGTTTGGAAAGATCAATTTGTAAATGGATAGAAAACTGTCTAAACAGAATTCAGAGAGTAGTGGTTAATGATTCTTACTCTGAATGGTCTAAGGTTATCAGTGGTGTACCCCAAGGTTCAGTGCTGGGACCCTTACTTTTTTATATATTTATAAATGATATAGGGTCTGGGATTAAAAGTACCATTTCTGTCTTTGCAGATGACACCAAACTATGCAGTGGAATAAAGTCCTCACAGGATGTCTCCAATTTACAAGCCAACCTCAATGCACTGTCTAATTGGGCGACTATGTGGCAAATGAGGTTTAATGTCGATAAATGTAAAGTTATGCACTTGGGAGCTATAAATATACATCCATCATACATACTAGGGGGTGTACAACTGGGGGGATCCATAGTGGAGAAGGATCTGGGGTAGTTTTGGTAGATCATAAGCTCAATAATAACATGCAATGCCACCTGCGGTTTCCAAAGTGAGCAAAGTCCTTTCTTGTATTAAGAGAGCTATGGACTCCAGAGAGAGATATCATTTTGCCCCTGTACAAATCATTAGTAAGAACGCATCTGGATAATGCAGTTCAGTTTTGGGCACCAGTTCTCAAAAAGGATATCGGGGAACTGGAGAAAGTGCAGAGAAGGGCAACCAAACTGATAAGAGGCATGGAGGAGCTCAGCTATGAGGAAAGATTAGAGGAACTGAATTTATTCTCTCTTGAGAAGAGGAGATTAAGGGGGGATATGATCAACATGTACAAATATATAAGGGGTCCATATAGTGAACTTGGTGAACTCTTTACGCCTAGAGGAAAAGAGATTTCATCTCCAAATACGGAAAGGTTTCTTCACAGTAAGAGCTGTGAAAATGTGGAATAGACTCCCTCAGCTCAGTAGATTGCTTTAAGAAAGAATTGTATTCTTTCCTAAATGTACATAATATAACTGGGTACTGACATTTATAGGTAAAGTCGATCCAGGGAAAATCTGATTGCCTCTCGGGGGATCAGGAAGAAATTTTTTCCCCTGCTGTAGCAAATTGGATCATGCTTTTCTGGAGTTTTTCACCTTCCTCTGGATCAACGGTGGGTATAGGATTGTGAATATGGGATTGTATGATAATATTTTTTATTTATATATTTATTTTCTTGGTTGAACTAGATTGACTTGTGTCCTTTTTAAACCTGACTATGTAACTATGTAACTATGTAACTGTGTAGGGGGGGGGGGGTGCATTAGTCACTTCTGACAGTTTATGCTGACACCAAGGGATCCCACATCCCGATGCACACAGCAGGTGATTGATTGCCTCAGCTGTGCATGTTTTCCTATGAGACTGTGTAGGGGGGTTTGCATTTCTCACTTCTGACAGTTTATGCCGTCACCAAGGAATCCCACACCCTGAAGCACACAGCAGTTGATTGACAGTCTCAGCTGTGTATGTTTGCCTCTGAGATTGTGTAGAGGGGCGGGGTCACATTAGTGACTTCTGACAGTTTATGCCGACACCAAGGGATCTCACATCCTGATGCACACAGCAGGTGATTGACAGCCTCAGCTGTACATGTTTCCCTATGAGATTGTGTGTGTGTGTGTGTGGGGGGGTGTCATGAGTCCTTTCTGACAGTTTATGCTGACACCAAGGAATCCCACACCCTGAAGCACACAGCAGGTGATTGACAGTCTCAGCTGTGCATGTTTCTCTATGAGACTGTATGGGGGGGGGGGGGGGGTCGCATGACTTCAGACTTTAGGGGGGCCGGACTGTGGGCATTGGGAATGGAAAAGGTCCCAAAGTCAGTGGGAATTAACAATGCCCTGTTTTTGGTGTCACTGGGCAAAATAGCACCATATAGCTGGTGTCATTGGGAGGAATTGTGCCCCATTATTTTTGTCGTTGGACCTAATTGTTGGTGTCATTGGGAGGAATTGCGGTCCATCTTTGGTTTCATTGGGAGGAATTCTGCCCCTTCATTAGTGTCAGTGGGGGGGGGGGGGGGTATTATGCCCTATTGTTGGTATCAGTGGATGAATATAGTTCCCCAAGGGCCAGTTAATAGCAAGCAAGGGGCCACATCTGGCCCCTGGGCCTCAGTGTGGAGACCACTGGTTTATGCTGACTCCAAGGGATCCAACACCCCAAAGCACACAGCAGGTGATTGACAATCTCAGATGTGCATGTTTTCCTATGAGACTGCGTAGAGAGGGTGTGTGTCCTTTGCCTTCACTCAGATCTCATATTACACTCAGCTACCTGCTCTAGGTTGTGCAGGGTGTGACATCAGATCCCTGCCCCCTGCCTTCTGAATCTGAGAAATGCTGCGTAAATTCTGCACTTTGAGCAGCAAATAAATAGATAATAAATAAATCATCTCTGTGTATCACTTCAGTGGGTTTATGTAAGGTACAATCCAAAAGTCCAGATTGCTGCACTCCAAAATAACACACAACTTTATTGAGTAAACTCAAGCAATACAACCCCATGACACAATGAGGATAGCAGTAGTCAACGCATTTCAGCCTCTCAGATATGTTAGGTATATGTAGGGGTTTACAACCTAGTGTTCAGATGCTTTCGGGTTGATTTACTAAAGGAGTAGAACATAACACATTATGGCAACCTTTCTCAACCATTGACCATAGAGGAACCCTTTAAACAATATTTAGGTCTCAGGGAACCCCTGCTAAAAATTATTATAGCTACAGGTTATGGTGCACCATATTGGTGGTCAATGAGAGAAGGACTTTCTTGCACTGGTGGTCAGTATAAAGAACGCCCTGTTACACTGGTGAATCCTGAGAAAAATGTCCATTTCAGTGGTAATCAGTGTAGAGTCCCCATACCTTGGAGGAAAGTGGGAAGAATGCTTCTTACAATGGTGGTCAGTGTTTGCCCCCTTATAGACAATAAACATGATCATTTGTGTGAGTGGTTACTTAACTGGATACCGAGAAGAGAAGCTCCGATGGTCTCATTCCAGTGGTTCTGCCAGAGTGGTGTTGGTGGTAGAACTATGTGGGCATCATCATCAATAAACAGTTGAATCAATTACTGTTCACTGCTCAAGGAATCCCTAACAACCTCCAGAGGATCCCTAGGGTTCCACAGAACCCTGGTTGAGAAAAGCATTATAGTAACAAATGGCAACCTACTATAGATGTACGTTGTACTGCATTGCCACACTCATGGTCAATTGCACTTATTATGACACCTGGATAGGAATTCTGGTGTATGCCTCTGACACACATTAGAACTCAAGAAGTGACATGGAGAAAATATGAAACATAACAAGTAAAACATGAAACAAGGACAAGTCCAGTTGAATGTGACCATCTACTACTAGCTATACCATGACCTAGAAGATAAATGAGAACCTTCACACAGTTATGTAGCGTGGGATGTCAGTGCCCGGGGCAAGGCTAATAGTTTGCTCCCCATAACCCATGGACTTTTAGCACTCACTGAGTCCCTTCTACTACTTCTGCTGCAATGGATTAGTAAGACCTCTGCCTCCTCGTTATTCACAGCCTTAGCCTCTAATTGGCTGTATTATTGGTTGAGCCTGAGTGATACCTTTTTAACTGTGGTAGTCAAAGATCTATCTCAGTTTCAACCAATAAAAGCTGCCAGACTATGACCCTGATGTATAGGGGGGCAGAGCCAGGTGGACAAAAAGGAGGAGAGGATACAGCCAGGTGGAGGGGAGGACTGAGCCAGGTGGACAGAAGAAAAGAGGGAATGCAGCCAGGTGGAGGGGAGGACAGTGCCAGGTGGACAGAGGAGAGGGGGATGCAGCCAGGTGTAGGGGAGGACAGAGCCAGGTGGACAGAGGAGAGGGGAGACACAGCCAGGTGCAGGGGAGGACGGAGCCAGGTGGACAGAATAGAGAAGGGGAAGTAGCCAGGTGGAAGGGAGGATAGAGCCAGATCAACAAAGGAGAGGAGAGGATACAGCCAGGTGGAGGGGAGGACTGAGCCAGGTGGACAGAAGAGAGGAGGCAGCCAGGTAGAGGTGGGATGGAGCCAGGTGGACAGAAGAAAGGGTTGCAATGCAGCCAGGTGGAGGGGGGATGGAGCCAGGTGGACAGAAGAAAGGGTTGCAATGCAGCCAGGTGGAGGGGAGGACAGACCCAGATGGACAGAAGAGAGGGAGGATGCAGACTGGTGAAGGGGAAGACAGAGCCAGGTGGACAGAGGAGAGGGGAGATGCAGCCAGGTGGAGGGAAGGATGGAGCAAGATCAACAAAGGAGAGGAGGGGATACAGCCAGGTGGAGGGGAGGGCAGAGCCAGGTGGATGGAAGAGAGGAGGGGGTGCAGGCAGGTGGAGGGGAGGATGGAGCCAGATCAACAAAGGAGAGGAGGGGATGCAGCCTGGTGGGGGGGTAGGGAGGACGGAGCCAGGTGGACAGAGGAGAGGGGATGTACAAGCCATAGCAGGAGCTGGGAAGCACTCCATGCTGCCCCAGCACTCCCAACGGCAGATGATCAAAGATCTATACACACTCAACAGAGCCTGAGTGGCACACAAATTAAGTTGCAATGGGTTGGAGGGGAGGATCGAGCAAGGTGGACAGAGGAGAGGGGGGATGCAGCCAGGTAGAGGGGAGGATGGAGCCAGATGAACAGAGGAGTGAAGGGAGCCAAGTGGAGGGGAGGACAGAGCCAGGTGGACAGAGGAGAGGGGGGATGCAGCCAGGTAGAGGGGTAGACGGAGCAAGATAGACAGAGGGGAGGAGGCAGCCAAGTGGAGGGGAGGACAGAGCCGGGTGGACAGAGAAGAGGAGGGAATGCAGCAAGGTGGAGGGGAGGACTGAGCCAGGTGGACAGAGGAGAGGAGGCAGGTGGAGATGAGGATGGAACCAGGTGCACAGAAGATGACAGAAGAGAGGAGGGCATGCAGCCAGGTGGAGGGGAGGATGCAGCCAGGTGGAATGGAGGACAGAGACAGGTGAGGGGAGGAGAGGATGCGATTCAGCCAGGTGGAGGGAAGGATGCAGCCAGGTGAGGGGAGGACAGAGCCAGGTGGACATCCCCTATTCTCTTCTTTCCACCCGGATGCAGCCAGGTGGAGGGGAGGACTGAGCCAGATGAACAGGGGAAAGAAGGGGATGCAGTTAGGTGGAGGGGATGACGGAGCCTGGTGGGCAGAGGAGAAAAAAGGATGCAGCCAGGTGAAAGGGAGGATACAGCCAGGTGGAATGGAGGGCAGAGCCATGTGAGGCGAGGACGGAGCCAGGTGGAGGGGAGGACGGAGCCAGGTGGACAGAATAGAGAAGGGGATGCAGCCAGGTGGAAGGGAGGATGGAGCCAGATAAACAAAGAAGAGGAGAGGATACAGCCAGATGGAGGGGAGGACTGAGCCAGGTGGACAGAAGAGAGGAGGCAGCCAGATGGAGGGGGGATGGAGCCAGGTGGACAGAAGAAAGGGTTGCAATGCAACCAGGTGGAGGGGGGATGGAGCCAGGTGGACAGAAGAAAGGGAAGATGCAGCTAGGTGGAGGGAAGGATGGAGCAAGATCAACAAAGGAGAGGAGGGGATGCAGCCAGGTGGAGGGGAGGGCAGAGCCAGGTGGATGGAAGAGAGGAGGGGGTGCAGGCAGGTGGAGGGGAGGATGGAGCCAGATCAACAAAGGAGAGGAGGGGATGCAGCCTGGTGGGGGGGTAGGGAGGACGGAACCAGGTGGACAGAGGAGAGGGGATGTACAAGCCATAGCAGGAGCTGGGAAGCACTCTGTCCACCTTGCAGCCAGGTGGAGGGGTGGACAGACCCAGATGGACAGAAGAGAGGGAGGATACAGCCTGGTGGAGGGGAAGACAGAGCCAGGTGGACAGAGGAGAGGGAAGATGCAGCCAGGTGGAGGGAAGGATGGAGCAAGATCAACAAAGGAGAGGAGGGGATGCAGCCAGGTGGAGAGGAGGGCAGAGCCAGGTGGATGGAAGAGAGGAAGGGGTGCAGCCAGGTGGAGGGGAGGATGGAGCCAGATCAACAAAGGAGAGGAGGTGATGCAGCCTGGTGGGGGGGGTAGGGAGGACGGAACCAGGTGGACAGAGGAGAGGGGATGTACAAGCCATACCCTGTTTCCCCGAAAATAAGACCTAGCGTGATTGTCAGTGATGGCTGCAATATAAGCCTTACCCCCCAAATAAGCCCTACCCTGTTTCCCCGAAAATAAGCCCTACCCTGAAAATAAGACCTACAAGGACTTTAACTAGGGCTTATTTGGGGGGTAGGGCTTATATTGCAGCCATCATCGACAATCACGCTAGGTCTTATTTTCGGGGAAACAGGGTAGCAGGAGCTGGGAAGCACTCCATCCCGCCCCAGCACTCCCAGCAGCAGATGATCAAAGATCTATCTACACACACGGACACACTCAACAGAGCCTGAGTGGCACACAAATTAAGTTGCAATGAGTCGAAGGGGAGGATCGAGCCAGGTGGACATAGGAGAGGGGGGATGCAGCCAGGTAGAGGGGAGGATGGAGCCAGATGAACAGAGGAGTGGAGGCAGCCAAGTGGATGGGAGGACAGAGCCAGGTGGACAGAGGAGAGGGGGGATGCAGCCAGGTAGAGGGGTAGACGGAGCAAGATAGACAGAGGGGAGGAGGCAGCCAAGTGGAGGGGAGGACAGAGCCGGGTGGACAGAGAAGAGGAGGGAATGCAGCAAGGTGGAGGGGAGGACTGAGCCAGGTGGACAGAGGAGAGGAGGCAGGTGGAGATGAGGATGGAACCAGGTGCACAGAAGATGACAGAAGAGAGGAGGGCATGCAGCCAGGTGCAGCCAGGTGGAATGGAAAACAGAGACAGGGGAGGAGAGGATGGGATTCAGCCAGGTGGAGGGGAGGATGCAGCCAGGTGAGGGGAGGACAGAGCCAGGTGGACATCCTCTATTCTCTTTTGTTCACCCGGATGCAGCCAGGTGGAGGGGAGGATGGAGCCAGGTGGGCAGAGTAGAAAAAGGGATGCAGCCAGGTGAAAGGGAGGATGCAGCCAGGTGGAATGGAGGACAGAGCCAGGTGAGGGGAGGACGGAGCCAGGTGAGGGGAGGATGGAGCCAAGTGGAGGGAAGGACTGAGCCAGTCTGAGGGGAGGACAGAGCCAGATGGAGGGGAGGACAGAGCCAGGTGAAGGGGAGGACAGAACCAGGTGGAGGGGAGGACGGAGCCAGGTGGACAGAAGAGAGGAGGCAGCCAGGTGGAGGGGGGATGGAGCCAGGTGGACAGAAGAAAGGGTTGCAATGCAGCCAGGTGGAGGGGAGGACAGACCCAGATAGACAGAAGAGAGGGAGGATGCAGCCTGGTGGAGGGGAAGACAGAGCCAGGTGGACAGAGGAGAGGGGAGATGCAGCCAGCTGGAGGGAAAGATGGAGCAAGATCAACAAAGGAGAGGGGGGATGCAGCCAAGTGGAGGGGAGGATGGAGCAAGATCAACAAAGGAGAGGGGGGATGCAGCTAAGTGGAAGGGAGGGCAGAGCCAGGTGGATGGAAGAGAGGAGGGGGTGCAGCCAGGTGGAGGGGAGGACGGAGCTAGGTGGGCAGAGGAGAAGAGGGGATGCAGCCAGGTGGAGTGGAGGATGCAGCCAGGTGGAATGGAGGGCAGAGACAGGTGAGGGGAGGAGAGGATGGGATTCAGACGGGTGGAGGGGAGAATGCAGCCAGGTGAGGGGAGGACAGAGCCAGGTGGACATTCCCTCTTCTCTTCAACCCCCACCCGGATGCAACCAGGAGGAGGGGAGGACTGAGCCAGATGAACAGGGGAAAGAAGGGGATACAGTCAGGTGGAGGGGAGGACAGAGCCAGGTGGGCAGAGGAGAAAAAGGGATGCAGCCAGGTGAAAGGATGCAGCCAGGTGGAATGGAGGACAGAGCCAGGTGAGGGGAGGACAGAGCCAGGTGAGGGGAGGATGGAGCCATGTGGAGGGGAGGACTGAACCAGGCTGAGGGGAGGACAAAGCCAGGCGGAGGGGAGGACAAAGCCAGGTGGAGGGGAGGACAAAGCCAGGTGGAGGGGGGACAGAACCAGGTGGAGGGGAGGACAGAGCCAGGTGGACAGAGGAGAGGAGGGGATGCAGCCAGATGGAGGGGAGGGCGGAGCCAGGTGGCAATTGCACGTAATGGCACCGCCCGAATCAGTACGACGACGCACTTGCGGCGCCGCACCAATTCCCAAAAGTAGTTTCTGTACTACTTTTGGAGACTTCGGGTGCGATTTCCATAGATGTCTCTGAAATCACCCCTGAAGTCATGACTGACATGCGGGAATGAAATCGTACAAGTTCATTCCCCCTGTCAGTGTGGACCTGGGCTACATGGAGGAAAAGACACATTGGGGATGATTTACTAAAACTGAAGCACCAAGAATCTGGTGCAGCTGTGCATGGTAGCCAATCAGCTTCTAAATTCTGTTTGTTCCATTAAGCTTTGGCAATAAAACCTGTAAGCTGATTGGTTTCTATGCAGAGCTGCACCAGATTGCGCTCTTTAGTTTTTGTAAATAACCCTCAGTGTATCTTTTCTCCTTGCTAGAGGACAAAAGTGTAAACAAAGAAAAGCGTGTTAAAAAAAAAAGGAAAAAAGAAAGAATAAATAGCTAGATCAGGGTTTCATCTATGTCAGTGTCAGGCTTGGCTTTAGGGTTAAAGTAGTTGCAAACCCTGTACTACCACTTTTACCTACAGGTGAGCCTATAATAAGACTTACCTGTAGGTACTGTGAATATCTCCTAAACTTGCACCGCTTAGGAGATATTCAATGCATCCGCATGTGCCGACGTAATCGGCACGTGCACACTGAAGAAACGGCTCTTTCGTGCTGTTTCTTCAGTACCTGTGCCGTGACCGGCGGCTCCCGCGCACCTGCGCGGGAGCGACGTCATTGCGGGTCCGGCCAATCACAACGGAAATAACTCCGGGAGACATGTCGCTGGTCACAGCATTGTACGGGGACCGCTGCAACAGCTTTGTTCTAAGGTAAGTATTTCATAATGAGCTAGTATGCGCAGCATGCTAGCTCATTATGCCTTTGTCTTGCAGGTTGTTTTTTTTTTTGAGAGAAAAAAAATCTTAATTTAGTGTTAGTGTGTTTTATATGTGTGTTCAGGTATTAAGATTTGTTTTACTCTCCGTCATAAAGGGGTTCCAACTTCCCAACTCTAAAACTAAAAAAAAGAAAGAAAAGAAAAAAGAAAAAAAAAAAAAAAGAAAAAATGTTCTGCCTTGACATACATTTTAACAATACAGGAAACAAATACTGTTCACAGAGGGGTTGGTTTGCTAAAGGCAAATAACCATGTGCAAACAGAATTGTTTTTTTTTTTTTTGCATATTCTTTGCAAAGTGAAGCTTCACCTCATTCACTAAGCTCCGGAGCAACTGTACTTGCAATGTACACAGTCTATTTTCCTTTAGTAAATCAACCCAGTATGTATTATGTCACTGCCCTGATAAAGAAAAAAATAAATTATGTATTATACCAATTTTAAAAATGTAATAAAAAATTAAATAAATACTACTAATAAAAAAAAAAAAAAAAAAGTTTAGCCTTCAGGACCTGTTCTGAGCCAATATAAAATACGTAATCCTTGTAAAAATAATACCTGTAAACCCAATTGCTACTGCAAATCTCATATGACCTTAAGCATAATAATGTCATTTCAAAAGTAATTTTTATCATTTTTTTTTTAATCTGCAGCTTTCATTAAACCAATACCTGATGATCCTGACATGAAGATCCTTGTCCTGTTATAGGAAGAAAAGAACGTCTGCACACCACAGGAACGTTCCAATGATTTTATTCCAAAAATATCAAATGACAGCCAACAAAGACAGGGTGTCCGAATCCAGGCGGTAACTCCCTGTTATAGGGTGTCCTTGTTTTGCAAGTGTGCACCTGCATTGTCACTTTGGCACATGGGCTTCCAATGGATACTACAAGCAACTATCAACTGCATGTAGGCTTGTAGTGGCTGTAAATAGACTGCCAGAAATCAGCAGCACTGAGATGCAACAAATGATGAAGTAAGTTGAAAAAAATTATTTTATTAAAAAAATATATATATTTATGATACACTTTAGCCAACCTAGTTAGTGTGTACATCTACTTTAAATAATAAAAAATATTAATAACAATAACAACAATAATAATAATTATAGTAATAATATTAATAGCAATAAAGATAATAATAATAATAATAATAATAATAATAATAATAATAATAATAATAATAATAACAATTGTAACACAGATAATAATAACAATAATATTAATAATAATAATAATAATAATATAATAGTAATAACAATAATGACAATAGCTTAAAACCCCTTAAATCCACTTCAAAAAATAAAAGTTCAGTATTTTAAAGCTGTTAATCATAAGTCAATCTCTAAAGTCATTTGCAATTGCAAGAAAAGTGCTTTGAAAGTGCAACAGTTTTGTGCCTCATGCAAAGAGATATTCTCCAAACATAACAGTTTATCAGGAAATGGGGCTGCTTTGGGTCCGTCCAACTGTCACTTGCCCTCTCTCCTTTCTTTCCGTTACACAGGTCATACATTTTGCACCAGGAAGCTGCTTCTTTCTCCAAAAACTAAACATTTTCTTTTCACACTTTGCAGAGCACTCTTGGCTCGTCATAGAAAATGGTAAACTGGATGGGCCGAAACACAGGGCCTCCGAGGATATCGATCTTGTAGGTTTATTGGGTGGCTTTGGATAATCATTCCGGTCTTGCTGCTTATGTAGAGGGCTGACGGGTTTTCCAATGGTAAAAAAGCTCTTTTTTCTCTTAGACAAAGCAGGTGGAGCTTCTGAAATCTCAAGATCAAAGTAAAGCGATTCCTTCCTTCTGATATTCGGGCTCTCACCAAGCATGAGAAACCCATAAGGAGTGGTAATTTTTGGAAGATGAGGCAAAGACAAGGCAGCTCTTGTAGGAGGGTCTGAATGATCATCAACCTTCTCCAGCTCTTCTGAAGTCAACTCCAATGTTTTTCTTTGAAGGCTTCTGCCTCTCGGCAAATTAGTTTTTTTAACATTGGATTCCGAATTGCTCCTCTTGGTTCTAGGAGATAGGTCAATATTTTCCTGAGTTCTTTGCAACTCTCTTTTAATTTCAGGAATCCCTTCCATCAGGTCAACGTGCAAAAAAACATGATCCACGTCTAGAGAAGGAATGATGAACTTAGGGATGCGGTCTGGAGTCACCACAATGTCAAAGATGTTTTTCTTCTTGTTGGCCACGTGGCTTGAGGACTTGTTCATTTTAAGTACCTTGTGCTTGAGCATGGCCTCCAGAGCACTTTTGATGGAAATCTGCGCTGTGGTTGATAACATTGCCTTGTTCTCATGTGAAATGGATGTAGCAAGAAAGAAATCTCACCAAGGGAACTCAAGTTCTGTTTATAAAACATAGAACCTCGGCAACGTCATCCTCTGGTTTGTGCGTCATTGGCATGGCAACCAAAGATAAGGAGCTTTTAAAAGGCTACTTGTACACTTGTGGTGAAATGCACGTGGCATCCTCTCTCTCCCTGGAGCAGCTTATGTTCTTTGAGATATGATTGCTGCTTGCCTTTTCCTCCCTTCTTTTGTTGTATTTTTAGGACCACTGCATAAGGTACTTTCATTCCAAATAAGTATCCTCTGTAAAATTGAACCGCACTTCAACCTTCTCTGCATACGAGACTTCACCAGTGTTAATTAAAACTCCACAATGTGATACGGCCGTCAAAGTAAACGGAAAGCACACTGTAACCTTTCCGCAAATGGGAAGCTGAATATTTCCCAACGAGCTGCTTTGGGGAGACGGAGGCTGTTAATCATTCACAGGATATTGAGATTTGTGTTGCAGGTTGCAGTTACATAGACAATGATAATAAGGATGGAAGGGGAAGGTGACTATTTAATAGGCAGGATTATTGCAGAAGAAAGACAAGCGATTAGCAAGCCAGAGCTGGCGGGTTTTTAAATGCGGTGTGACCGTCCAGGATGGTAACCAGAGTAGAACTTGCTTAAAGCAGATGTAAACCCTAACCGGATGACATTTAGGTTGCCAAAGAACTGTGTACTATAAATATTTTATTTAATACTGTCCATACCATATATATATATATATATACACACACAGTATCTCACAAAAGTAAGTACACCCCTCACATTTTTGTAAATATTTTATTCTATCTTTTCATGTGACAACACTGAAGAAATGACACTTTGCTACAATGTAAAGTAGTGAGTGTACAGCTTGTATAACAGTGTAAATTTGCTGTCCCCTCAAAATAACTCAACACACAGCCATTAAAGGGGTTGTAAACCTTCGTGTTTTTTCACCTTAATGCATTAAGGTGAAAAAACACCTGGCAGTGACCGGCCCCCCAGCCTCCCCATTTTACTTACCTGAGCCCTGGAACTTGACCCGGCTGGGACACGCTGTCTCTCTGCCTGGGGTTCTCGGCTCTTGATTGGATAGATTGATAGCAGCGCAGCTATTGGCTCCCGCTGCTGTCAATCAAATCCAATAACGCGGGGTGGCGGGGGGCGGGGCTGAGTCATGCATTCGGCGGCTATGGACACCGAATGCTGGACTCTGGAGTGCGCTCGCAAGCTAACCCCCTCGGCAGAGCGCTTATCCTAAGAGGTTAACTGATGTGGGGAGCAGCCACGAGAGCCACCGGGGAGACCCCAGAAGACGAAATTCAGGGCCAAGTATGATATGTTTGTTATGTAAAAAAAAACAAAAAACGAACCCTTACAATCACTTTAATGCCTAAACCGCTGGCAACAAAAGTGAGTACACCCCTAAGTGAAAATGTCTAAATTGGGCCCAAAGTGTCAATATTTTGTGTGGCCACCATTATTTTCCAGCACTGCCTTAACCCTCTTGGGTATGGAGTTCACCAGAGCATCACAGGTTGCCACTGGAGTCCTCTTCCACTCTAACATGACGATATTACGGAGCTGGTGGATGTTAGAGACCTTGCGCTCCTCCACCTTCCGTTTGAGGATGCCCCACAGATGCTCAATAGGGTTTAGATCTGGAGACATGCTTGGCCAGTCCATCACCTTTACCTTCAGCTTCTTTAGCAAGGCAGTGGTCATCTTGGAGGTGTGTTTGGGGTGGTTATCATGTTGGAATACTGTCCTGCTGCCCAGTCTCCGAAGGGAGGGGATCATGCTCTGCTTCAGTATGCCACAGTACATATTGGCATTCATGGTTCCCTCAATGAACTGTAGCTCCACACATGCAGCCCCAGACCATGACACTCCCACCACCATGCTTGACTGTAGACAAGACACACTTCTCTTTGTACTCCTCACCTGGTTGCCGCCACACACGCTTGACACCATCTGAACCAAATAAGTTTATCTTGGTCTCATCAGACCACAGGACATGGTTCCAGTAATCCATGTCCTTAGTCTGCTTGTCTTCAGCAAACTGTTTGCGGGCTTTCTTGTGCATCATCTTTAGAAGAGGCTTCCTTCTGGGACGACAGCCATGCAGACCAATTTGATGCAGTGTGCGGAGTATGGTCTGAGCACTGACAGGCTGACCCCCCCACCCCTTCAATCTCTGCAGCAATGCTGGCAGCACTCATACGTCTATTTCCCAAAGTCAACCTCTGGATATGACGCTGAGCACATCCACTCAACTTCTTTGGTTGACCATGGCAAGGCCTGTTCTGAGTGGAACCTGTCCTGTTAAACTGCTGTATGGTCTTGGCCACCGTGCTGCAGCTCAGTTTCAGTGTCTTGGCAATCTTCTTATAGCCTAGGCAATCTTTATGTAGAGCAACAATTCTTTTTTTTAGATCCTCAGAGAGTTCTTTGTCACGAGGTGCCATGTTGAACTTCCAGTGAACAGTATGAGAGAGTGAGAGCGATAACACCAAATTTAACACACCTGCTCCCCATTCACACCTGAGACCTTGTAACACTAATGAGTCACATGACACTGGGGAGGGAAAATTGCTAATTGGACCCAATTTGGATATTTTTACTTAGGGGTGTACTCACTTTTGTTGCCAGCGGTTTAGACATTAATGGCTGTGTGTTGAGTTATTTTGAGGGGAGAGCAAATTTACACTGTTATACAAGCTGTACACTCACTACTTTACATTGTAGCAAAGTGTCATTTCTTCAGTGTTGTCACATGAAAAGATATAATAAAATATTTACAAAAATGTGAAGGGTGTAGATACTGTATATATATATATACACACACACACTATATTGTCAAAAGTATTGGGACGCCTGCCTTTATACACACATGAACTTTAATGGCATCCCAGTCCTAGTCTGTAGGGTTCAATATTGAGTTGGTCCACCCTTTGCAGCAATAACAGCTTCAATTCTTCTGGGAAGGTTGTCCACAAGGTTTAGGAGTGTGTCTATGGGAATGTTTAACCATTCTTCCAGAAGCGTATTTGTAAGGTCAGGCACTGATGTTGGACGAGAAGGTCTGGCTCGCAGTCTCCGCTCTAATTCATTCCAAAGGTGTTCTATCGGGTTGAGGTCAGGACTCTGTGCAGGCCAGTCAAGTTCCTCCACCCCAAACTCGCTCATCAAAGCCCCCAACTGTCTCTGATTTTTGAGGGACTGTCCCTCATTTGGAACAATGCCCCTCTGTCCTAAATGCACTACTTATCGTTCAAACATTTTTTTTTGTACAATGCTAAACCTCTTATCCAATTTCTTAATTGCATTTGTAAATTCCAAAAGCCAATATAAAGGAATAGTAATGATAAAAAGCACTCATGGGTTTAACTAATCATTTTTTTTTTGGT